>NC_091988.1:157215968-157834085 GCF_044704955.1 Pristiophorus japonicus | reverse complement strand
GAGAGAGGGAGAGGAGGGAGGGAGGGAGAGTGAGAGCGGGAGGAGGGAGGGAGGGGAGGAGAGAGGAGGGAGAGGAGGGAGGGAGAGGGGAGAGAGAGGGAGAGGAGGGAGGGAGGGAGAGAGAGAGGGAGAGAGAGGGAGGAGGGGAGAGAGAGAGGGAGAGGAGGGAGGGAGGGGAGAGAGAGAGGGAGAGGAGGGAGGGAGGGGAGAGAGAGAGGGAGAGGAGGGAGGGAGAGAGAGAGAGAGAGAGAGAGAGGGGAGAGAGGGAGGGGAGGGAGGGGAAAGAGAGAGGGAGAGGAGGGAGGGGAGAGAGAGAGGGGGGAGGGAAAGAGAGGGTCGGGTCGGGGAACAGGAGCGGGTGTCGGGTCGGGTTGGGGGGGGGGGGACCGAGTGTCGGGTCTGGTCGGGCGGGGGGCAGGAGCTGGCCGTGGGAGGAGCCTCATTCACGCAGCCCCAGTGAGGCCATTGGGCCAGGGCTCGGGGCTGCGTGCTTCGGGCCTATCCTACACAGTTTGGCGCCTGGAGCTACTGCACTTGCGTGCCCACTGTAGCGCGCATGTGCAGAGGTCCCGGCACTGTTTTCAGCGCAGGGACCTGGCTCCACCCCCCCCACAGCTCGTGTTGGCTGCGCCGAGTGCCACAGGACCTGTAAGTTGGTGGAGAATACCGAGGATTTTTTTCGGCGCGAAAAACGGGCGCCCAGCTCGGAGGGGCGCCCGTTTTTTTTCTTGTGGAAACTTGGGCCCTATGTCTCTATTTATAAAGCCTAGGATCCTGTATGCTTTTTTAACCACGTTCTCAACCTGTCCTGTCACCGTCAATGATTTGTGCACATACCCCCAGGTCTCTCTGTTCCTGAACCCTCTTTAGAATTGTGTTGTTCAGTTTATATTGCCTCTTGTTCTTCCTACCAAAATGCATCACTTTTCACTTTTCTGCGTTAAACCTCATCTGCCACTTGTCAGCCCATTTCACCAGTCTATCTATGTCCTCTTGAAGTCTAACTCTATCTTCCTCACTGTTCACTATACCTCCAAGTTTTGTGTCATCTGCAAATTTTGCAATAGTGCCCTGTTCACCTAAGTCGAAATCATTAACATATAACAAGAAAAGCAGTGGTCCTAGTACCGACCCCTGGGAAACACCACTGTATCTCTTCCTCAGACTGAAAAACAACCATTCACCACTACTCTCTGTTTCCTGTCACTTAGCCAATTTCGGATCCATGCTGCCACTGTCCTTTTTATTCCATGGGTTCCAAATTTGCTGGCAAGCATATTATGTGGCACTTTATCAAATGGCTTTTGGAAGTCCATGTACACCACATTGCTCACATCAACCCTCTCTGTTACCTCATCAAAAAAATTCAATAAAGTTGGTTAAACACAAGTTGCTTTTAACACGTCCATGTTGGCTTCCCTTAATTAATCCACACGTCCAAATGACAATTTTGTCCCGGATTATCATTTCTAAAAGCTTCCCCATCACCGAGGTTAAGCTGACTGGCCTGTAGTTGCTGGGTTTATCCTTGCACCCTTTTTTGAATAAAGGTGTAACATTTGCAATTCTCCAGTCCTCTGGCACCACCCCTGTATCCAAGGAGGATTGGAAGATTATGGCTGGTACCTCCGCAATTTCAACTTTTACTTCCCTCAGCATCCTAGGATGCACCCCATCCAGTCCTGGTGACTTGTCTACTTTAAGTACAGCCAGCCTTTCTAGTATCCTCTCTATCAATTTTTATCCCATCCAATATCTCAACTACCTCCTCTTTCACTATGACATTGGCAGCATTTTCTTCCTTGGTAAAGACTGATACAAAGAACTCATTTAGTACCTCAGCCATGCCCTCTGCCTCCATGCGTAGGTCTACATTTTGGTCCCTGATCGGCCCCACCCTGCTTCTTAGTGCCTTTTTTTATATTTATATGCCTATAGAAGACTTTTGGAATCCATTTTATGTTAGCTGTCAGTCTATTCTCATACTCCCTCTTTGCTCCTCTTATTTCCTTTTTCACTTCCCCTCTGAACTTTTTGTATTCAGCCTGGTTCTCACTTGTATTCTCAACCTGATATCTGTCATACGCCCCTTTTTTCTGCTTCATCTTGCTCTCTCTCTCTTATCATCCAGGGAGTTCTGGCTTTGGTTGCCCTATCATTTCCCCTCGTGGGAATGTACCTCGACTGTACCCAAACCGTCTCTTTAAAGGCAACCCATTGTTCGATTACAGTTTTGCCTGCCAGTCTTTGATTCCAATTTAACCAGGCCACATCATTCTCAACCCACTGAAATTGGTCCCCCTCCAGTTAAGTATTTTGACTCTATATTGCTCTTTGTCCTTTTCCATAGCTAAACTAAACCTTATGATACTATGATCACTGTTTCCTAAATGTTTCCCTACTGAAACTTGATCCACCTGACCCACCTCATTCCCCAGAACCAGATCAAGCAATGCCTCCTTCCTCGTTGGGCCAGAAACATACTGATCAAGAAAGTTCTCCTGAACACACTTCAGAAATTCTTCCTCCTCTCTGCCCTTTACATTATTACTATCTCTGTCCATATTAGGAAATTAAAGTCCCCCATTATCACTACTCTAAAGTTCTTGCACCTCTCTGTAATTTCCCTGCAAATTTGCTCCTCTATATCCTTCCCACTAGTCGGTAGCCTATAGAATACACCTAGTAGTGTAATGGCACCTCTATTGTTTCTTAACTCTAACCAAATAGATTCTGTCATTGACCCCTCCAGGACATCCTCTCCAGTACTGTAATATTCTCCTTAATCAATACTGCCACCCCATCTCCTTTCTTTCCTTCCCTTTCTTTCCTGAACATCTTGTATCCAGTAATATTTAGTACCCAATCCTGCCCTTTTTTGAGCCAGATCTCTTATCCATCATTTTCCCATGTGGCTGTTTGCGCCAGAAAGTCATCAACCGTATTTTACCTCGCTTCGTGCGTTGACATGTATGCACTGTAATCCTATCTTAGATGATCTTGTATTTTCTCTTAGTATGGTATAAGGTGGGGTCAGACTATCTCTTATTCTAGTGCTATCTGTATCTCCCACTCTTTTGTGCACCATGTTTCTCCATTCTAATGCTACATCCTGGTGCCCACCCCCCTGCCAAATTAGTTTAAACCCCCTGTGAGAATATTGGTCCTGGCTCTGCTGAGGTGCAACCCATCTGGCCTGTACAGGTCCCACCTCCCCCAAAACCAGTTTCAATGTCCCAGAAATCTAAAGCCCTCCCTTCTGCACTATCTCTCCAGCCACGCATTCATCTGCTCTATCCTCCTATTTCTACACTCTCTCGTGGCACCGGGAGTAATCCAGAGGTCCTGCTTTTTAATCTGTTTCCGAGCTCCTTAAAATCTGTCTGCAGGACCTCATCGCAACAACCTATGTCATTGATACAGATATGGACCAAGACCTCTGGCTGTTCATCCTTCCTTGTCAGAAAGTTCTGTAGCCGCTCAGCGGCATCCTTGACCCTGGCACCAGGGAGGCAACATACCATCCTGGAACCATGTCTGCGGCCGCAAAGACGTCGGTCTGTTTCCCTAACTATCGAATCTCCTATCACGGTTGCTTTACCAATCTTCCTCCTCCTCCCCCATCCCCCTTGTACAGCTGAGCCACCTGTGGTTCCATAGACTTAGCTCTGGCTGTACACCCAGAGGAACCATCGCCCTCACCAGTATTCAGTACAATACCGGTTGGAGAGCGAGATACACTCGGCACTCCTGCACTACCTGCCTGCCACTCCTTTTCTGTCTGGCGGTCACTCATTCCCTCTCTGCCTGGACACTCTTATATTGCGAGATGATCACCTCCTGAAACGTGCTATCCATGTAGCTCTCTGCTTCACGGTTGCATCGCAGTGACACCAGCAGCTTCTCAAACGCCAAAGCCTGGAGCTCGAGCTCCTCCAGCTGACGACACTTCTTGCACATGTGGTTGTCTAGGACACTGGAAGCTTCCTGGATTTACCACATGGCGCAAGCTGTGTATTCCACAGGACTGAGGTGCCCTGCCATGCCTCTATTTAATAGATTATTAACTAACTTATCAGAAATAAGCTTAGAGCTTAAAAAAAACTCCCACCAGCTATTCACCAAGCAGCTCCTTTCCTTGAGCTGACATCACTAGGGTTTGTACTCTGATGCCACTCTTTAAAATTCTGCCTGTGTTGAGTTGCTCAGGTCCGCTGCCTCTGCTCTCTGGTCTCCTCTACCTCGCTCTTTATCTTGCTCTAGCTCCTGCTCAGGTCCACTGCCTCAGCATGGTGCTTTTATTCATTTTCAGTTAATTGTTTATTTTCATGAGTGGTTAAAATAAAAGATAAAGAATATAATGTTGACAGCTTTGCTATTTGAGTTCAAAAGTGACCTGTGATTTACAGTAAAGATGCATCCATTTCTGTGATGTTAATGGGCCTCTTTAACCCTTTGAGCTATTATTGGTGCTACTCCAGTGCACTATTTATAATATATATGTCAATAGACACAATTTTTCTAATGTCCACTACTGCTGTTGTATGGCATGTTGAATGTATGGTATGTTTAAGGTAATTTGGGAAAGAAACGCTTGGTTCAGCTATTTGTTTAAGAAGCATAATGACTTTCTTACTGCAAATACCTAAATAAATTGTAATAATTTAATTTCCCTGTAGAATAAATGTATTATTTTTAAGTCAGTAGTCGGCAACACAAAATACATTCATATAGCTGTAGCACTTAACCTGGTGATACTGACTTGCATTGCTCAGTGACTGTGGGCCCAAGTTTCGGATGTCCTCCCAGAACGTCTCACTCCGAGAGGCCTGCCTATTTTTTAGAATAAATAAAGCACCTAAAACTTACCTCGTGATTCTCCGAGTCCAGCAGGCCTGTTTCACAGTTAACGCAGCACAGCACAAGCAGCTGGGGGCGGAGCTACAGCCCTGGGTCAAAAAGAATGCCGACAGCTGCACGCGTGTGCAGTAGCTCCTGGCCCTCCCAGCGCGTCCTATCTCCGGGCGACCCTATCCCTAGCCGAAGGGACGTCACGCTGTTCACCGCCCTATCCCGGGCCGAGTGGCCTGTCTGCCTCACCATCCCTCGCCTCGTCACCACTGCCGTTACCTCCTCGGTGGCGAGGTGGCACGAGCACCTATTCGGCGGGGTCTGCCCGAACTCCTCCCCGGAGACGGGCCCCGCCCGAACTGCAGCTCTTCGGTGTCGGGCCCCGCCCGAACTGCAGCTCTTCGGTGTCGGGCCCCGCCCGAACTGCAGCTCTTCGGTGTCGGGCCCCGCCCAAGCACCTCTTTAGCGGCGGGGCCCGCCCGAGCACCTCTTTGGCAGCAAGGCCCGCCCGAGCACCTCTTCGGCAGGCTGTTGGAGGGCTCCCGGTGCTGCAGTAGGTGAGTAGAAACTCTTAATTTTTATTGATTTTTTTTTTAATGTTTTAATTTTTTATTGATTGGTTGATTTATTATTGATGATGGCTCTTTATTGTTTAATGCTTTGTAAAATCCCCTAGTTTCCCCTCTAACTTCCCTTCCCCCCACCCCCCACCCTCTTGCTACTTGCGCCTAATTTCTAAAGTGTAGGCAAGGTTTTTCTGAGCGTACAAAAATCGACACTTACTCTGTTCTAAGTTAGTTTGGAGTAATTTTTCACTGCCTAAACTTGCAGAACAGGCGTAAATGGCTGATAACGCCCCCTTTTGGAAAAAAAAAACTAATAAAACGAAACTATTCTAACTAACTAGAACTGGAGCAAACTAAATGCCAAGAATTGCGATTTCTAAGATACTCCATACTAAATTAGTTGCTCCAAAAAAATAGGAACAACTCGAGCCGAAACTTGGGCCCACATATATAACAGATTTGAAGTTCATGTTTTACTGTAATTTAGCCACAAATTCATGTTTCTAGGTTTATTTAATAAACTATAAACTAATGCTTATTTCGATGCATTCGTATAAAAGTCATTTAGATCATTAGGTTTTGAATGCGACAATTTAAAACCAAGTATTCAGACATCTCACGCAGTGAGTAGTAGATATTTCATTCTAGTTAAAATGCAAAATTGAAAATGCAAGAAGATGAGATGTTATTCATTGCAAGGAACAGTGGGACAGAGTTTGCACTCTGCCCCTTGACAACTGATAACCCACTGTGCAGGATCAGGACAACCTGACATGTTACATTTCTGTGATAGTGTGTTGATACAATACTCTGCCTTGTTGTCCCATTCTTATTCAGAAGATCATAGGTAATTAATAGCAATTCCCATATTATTCATTTTACTGATCATCTTGATCCATGCTTCTGTTTTCTGTTCTTTACTGGCTGGTAGAACACCCAAAGTGCAGAGAAATGGTGAAGAGGCATGCTACTGATTAGAGTGAACAGCAAGAAAGCTGAAATGTTGTAATGTTTCAATGCCCCATTGTCCAGTAGGCCAGAATGAATGGAAAATGGAGCCGCTACCTTAGTTAATACATTTTTCTTAAATTCTGAAATATTTGATATTAAAAATTCTTCCACTCTTGTGATTTGCCTCAACAGGATCTTTGTAAATTGATGTTGCCCGAGGTTTTTTTTTACATTTTTATAATCACTCTTAGTTATGTCATTAGTACATCACCAAATTTTCAAGTTTTTCTTGTTGGTAAAAATGGTTGGTTGAGAGGTGAGGTACCAACGCTTTTTGTGGCGGAGGAGCAGTGAGGGATCGTGACGGAGGTGTGGAGAGAAATCATAGCAGAGGTGTGGCGAATGAGGGTACGTGGTCCGAAGAGCCGAGGGTCCAGGGGCAGCACGGGCCAGCCCACACTGCTATATGTGTGCGCACTAGGTCCGTGCAGCAGAGCAGGTCTCCAGTCGTCCCATGCCACTGGATAAAGGCCTAATTCTGTCAAGCCCGTGTGGTGACTGATGTGCAATGGTCCCCCCATGTTAAAAAAATCCACGCCCAGGCATCTTCCACCCTCTCAATTGGAGTTCAGGACTGGAACATCTGTGAACTCGTGGAAACAAGTCATCCTCGTTCAAGGGACCGCCTATGATAATGATGATGATGACTAACATTAGTAAAGTTATATCCATCAACACAACATTTATGTAATGCCTTTAACATAGCTGAACATCCCAATGCACTTTATAGATGTTGATTGGGACTGAATGAGCAACAGTGAATAAAGGCGCTGCTCCCCAATGGTGGAGCAAGGGAAAGGAGAATAAATAGAAGACCTGAATTGGAGGAGCAGAGCACTTGGGAGAAGCTATTGGGCAAAAACGAGTTTGCAGAGATAGAATAGGACACGACCACGGAGGGATTTACAGATGAGGACAAGGATATTAAATGTTGAAGGATAGGAATCTAGTGGAGGGAAGCAAGGACAATGGTGAAAGACAAATGAGACTTGGTATTGGGAGGGTTACAAGCAGCGGAGTGCTGGACAAGTTGAATTTTCTGAAAGGGTCGGATGGGAAGCCGTCGTTGGATTACTTGAGTCTGGAGTGGCAATGGCATGTATAAGGGTTTCAATGGGGACAGAGGTGGGCATTATTCTGGAAGTGAAAATAAGCAATTTTGGTGATGGATAGGACGTGGGGTTTAAAGCTCAGCTCAGGATCTTACATAATGGCAATATTATAAGCAGTCTAGTTCAGCCTATGAAAATGTCCAGAGAAAATAAACAAATCAATATCAGTGGAGTGAAGCTTGTGGTGGGGACGAAAGACGAAAGTCGATGGCTTTGATTCTTCCAGTGTTCAGCTGGAGGAATTTAGGACTATTTCAGAATCTGATGTCAGACAAGCACTCTGACAGAAAGGAGGCAATCAAGGTGGAGTTGGGGGTCATCAGCAACAACCAAATAGTCAAGAATCTGGGACAGAAAAGGGAGGTTGGAACAGGGACAATAATTAGCCAGGATTGAATGGGTTGTGTTTTTTTTTTAAAGAGAGGCTGGCTATAATGGTTTCAGAAGGGAGAGAAATGATGCCTGAAGAAAGGGAACCATTGATGATGTCAGCCAGTATGGCGACTGGAATGTCCTGTGAGGGGGAGATCCATCATCTGCTCTCCTAGCGGATCCAGAAAGCAAGTGATGGATCTCGTGCGTGAAACAAGAGATGCATGTCATGGCCTGTTTGTGTTTTATTCCCAGTTGACTCAAAAAAGCTCAGACAGAGCAGAATTGCTGTTGGGAAAGCATTTTTGGCACTAATGGAAGCGTAGGTGGAAAGAAAGGAATGATAACAAAAGCCCCTGAAAATCAAAGTGTCAGCAACACCAGAAAAAATATATTTTTTTAAAAAACACTGCAAAGATGGCTTGAAAGCTATTATCTGAATCTTTATACAGGTACAATGTCTCAAATCTGGCTATCCGAAAATCAGAATTGTCCGAAATTTTTGAGAAAATTCCAATTTGATATTATTGTCCAAAAACCGGCGGGCCGCTATGTATTAAATGGCGTGCACGTTCCGAGCCTTGCTGAGCCTTGCCGAATGACCCTTGACCCGGCTCAACCCACACCACCATAAGCACACGTATGCTCTTCAGACACTCTGGTGTTTATCGTGATTTATTGTGAATTTGTGTTTGCCGTTGCAACCATGACAAAAAGGCCAACAGCTACCCCAATGGGCAATGGTGCAAAGAGGAAAAGTAATTTGTTGTCAATTGCCAAGAAAGTGGAGTTACTGCAGAAATTAGATAGAGGTGCGCCAGTGCGAAGACTGAGTAAGGAATATGGTGTTGGAACCTCCGCCATTTATGCTATAAAAAACAAAGAACAGATCGTGAAGTTTTATGCAGAAAGTGACGCTCGGAAAGAAATGAATGAGAAAAACTATGCATAAGCCTAGAAGTGATGATTTGGATCGAGTAATGATGGAGTGGTGGCAACAGAGAAGTCGTCTGGCCCAATGTTGATATTCCATGCAGAACTGAAGATTGAAACTCCATGTGACTACTCTTCCGGTTGGCTAACCAAATTTAAACGGCATCATGGCATCAGGCAATTGAAAGTGTGTGGTGAAAAAGCCTCAACAGATCATGAGGCAGCTGAAGGTTATATGGACGAGTTTGCTAAACTAATCTAAAATGCCGACGAGACAGTACTGTTTTGGCACTAAATACCAAGAAAGACATTAGCAACAGGTGTAAAAGACGCCAAAGATAAATTGACTGCTTGGTTGTGCAAATGCAGCTGGAACACGTAAACAGATAAGAAATTCAGGCCAATTGAGGAAAAAAATCTGGGTCCTCTCCGACCCATCCAGGCGATCGAAACTAGTCCAGGAGATCACCCTGGCCGTATTCGATTCCCTGCAGTACTTACCATCGTATCTGCGCCAGCCAACAAGAGATTATCCAGTCTAATTCCACTTACCAGCTCTAGGTCCGTAACCGTGCAGGTTACAGCACTTCAAGTGCCCATCCAAGCACCTTTTTAAATGTGATGAGGGTTTCTGCATCCACCACCCTTCCAGGCAGTGAGTTCCAGACCTCCACAACCCTCTGCGTGAAGAAACTTCCCCTCAAATCCCCTCTAAACCTTCCACCAAGCACTTTAAAACTATGCCCCCTCGTAATTGACCCCTCCACCAAGGGAAATAGGCTCTTGCTATCCACTATATCCAGGCCCCTCATAATTTTATACACCTCAATGAGGTCTCCTCTCAGCCTCCTCTGTTCCAATGAGAACAAACCGAGCCTATCCAATCTGTCCTCATAGCTAAGTTTCTCCATTCCAGGCAGCATTGTAGTAAATTCCTCTGCATCCTCTCTAGTGCAATCACGTCCTTCCTATAATACAGCGACTAGAGATGTACGTAGTACTCCAGCTGTGGCCTAACCAGAGTATTGCTCGTGTTCTATGCCTCGGCCAATAAAGACAAACATTCCATATGCCTTCTTAACCACCTTATCCACCTGCCCTACTTTCAGGGATCTGTGGAAAAGCACTCCCAGGTCCCTTTGTTCATCTACACTTTTAAGTGGCCGACCGTTTAATGTGTATAGCCTTTCCTTATTAGCTCTCCCCAAGTACATTACCTCACACTTCTCCGAATTAAATTCCATTTGCCACTGTTTTGCCCACCAGACCAGTAGATTGATATCCTCCTGCAGTCCATGACTTTCCTCTTCATTATCAACTACCCAGCCAATTTTAGTGTCATCTGAAAACCTCTTAATCATACTCCCTTTATTCAAATCTAGATGTATACCACAAAAAGCAAAGGACCCAGTACTGAGCCCTGCAGAACCACACTGGAAACATCCTTCCAGTCACAAAAACATCCATCAACCAGTACCCTTTGTTTCCTACTTCTAAGCCAATTTTGGATCCAACTTGCCACTTTGCCCTGGATCCCATGGGCTTTAACCTTCGTGACCAGTCTACCAAGTGGGACCTAATCAAAAGCTTTGCTAAAGCCCATATACATTACATTGTATGCACTACCCTCATCGACCCTCCTGGTTACCTCCTCAAAAAATTGAATCAGGTTAGTCAAATGCAATCTTCCCTCAACAAATCCGTGCTGACTGCCTCTAATTAATCCTTGCCTTTCTAAATGTAGATTTATCCTGTCTTTCAGGATTTTTTTCAATAATTTTCCCACCACTGAGGTTAGGCTGACAGGCTTGTAATTACTCGGCCTTGTACTTGAAGAGGATTGATTTGCAGCATTATGCGGAAAAAGCTGAGATGTGGGAGTTAATTGGACAGTTCTTTCAAAGCCCCACAGGCACGACAAGCCGAATGGCCTCCTTGTATACAGAAATTAGATTTGAGTCAAACAAACCTGAAAATCTAAAATCTCAGATTTGCTGGCTGCGGTTCACCAAATTTTCAGGTGGAACTTGACCAGATATCTGCCAGCGATACACAACATGAACATTTCTGGTCACCAAAGAAACAGCGGCAGGAACTTCCTGCTGAAAGAGGCAGGAATCTCATCACATTATAAATGGGGCAGGAGGATGTGCCGACATTTTGCAAGGTTTGTGCATGTAGGAAGCTAAGTGCTCTTCACACCCATTCAGGGTTAGAATCATTGAATCTTACACACACAATTTTTACTAGCTGTGTGCCACTTCTTTAACATTTGCCATATTTGTAGTGTCAGCCTTATAGAAACATAGAAAATAGGTGCAAGAGTAGGCCATTCTGCCCTTCGAGCCTGCACCGCCATTCAATGAGTTCATGGCTGAACATGCAACTTCAGTACCCCATTCCTGCTTTCTCGCCATACCCCTTGATCCCCCTAGTCGTAAGGACTACATCTCACTCCTTTTTGAATATATTTAGTGAATTGGCCTCAACAACCTTCTGTGGTAGAGAATTCTACAGGTTCACCATTCTCTGGGTGAAGAGGTTTCTCCTCATCACGGTCCTAAATTGCTTACCCCTTATCCTTAGACTGGTTCTGGACTTCCCCAACATTGGGAACATTCTTCCTGCATCTAACCTGTCTAAACCCGTCAGAATTTTAAACATTTCTATGAGATCCCGCTCATTCTTCTGAACTCCAGTGAATACAAGCCCAGTTAATCCAGTCTTTCTTGATATGTCAGTCCCGCCATCCCGGGAATCAGTCTGGTGAACCTTCGTTGCATTCCCTCAATAGCAAGAATGTCCTTCCTCAAGTTAGGAGACCAAAACTGTACACAATACTCCAGGTGTGGCCTCACCAAGGCCCTGTACAACTGTAGTAACACCTCCCTGCCCCTATACTCAAATCCCCTCGCTATGAAGGCCAACATGCCATTTGCTTTCTTAACCGCCTGCTGTACCTGCATGCCAACCTTCAATGACTGATGTACCATGACACCCAGGTCTCGTTGCACCTCCCCTTTTCCTAATCTGTCACCATTCAGATAATAGTCTGTCTCTCTGTTCCTGCCGCACGAAGCTGTTAGGGTCACTGACAAGCAGTCGATCGACTATTTGAGAGCAATGTCGTTTCCAGGGAGGGGACCAGGCGGTGTGCGCTCTAATTACATCATTACTGCCGTTCCCACAGAAGCGGGGCGGATACCTTCTCCGCCTCAAAAAATCTCGAGGGCACTATCCCGATCGTCTGAGAGTCCGCCCCGACTATTTCCACCCCATTACCGCCGCTAACTGCTCTTTTATTAAAAAAAGGGACAATTTCAGCCCCTATGGGTTCTGTCTGACAGATCGCTCTATAAACCTATACTACTTTGAGTTACTAGTCTGAATTATGTTGTCAGCAAGGATTCTGAACTGAAGTTGAAGGGGGCATCCCATCCTGGAAAGAGAGTCTAGTCTGCACAACAAATGAAACACACACAGCTTGCTCCCACTTAATTTTACATATTCCAGAGGCAAAATAAAGTAGAACACCAACTGATTAAGAACGTTAGTTGGTTTCACTGGACTTGATTTCAGCTTCACGATAGAACTTTAGTTTGAATCAGAAGCTCATAGTTTGCAGCTCCATTGCAGGACTTCAGTACGTTATCTAGGCTGACACTACAGTGCAGTACTGAAGGAGTATTGCATTGTCAGATGTGCAGTCTTTCGGATGAGGCTCCATCTGGCAGTCTAGGTGGATGTATAAGATCCTATGGCACAATTTGAAGAAGAGCAAAAGAGTTCTCCCAGTTTCCAACAATCCCTCAATCACCACTAAAACCATATTAACTGATCATTTACTTCATTGCTGTTTGTTACACCTTGCTGTTTGCAAATTGGCTACCGTACCGCGTTTGCCTATAAAACAAGTGACTGCACTTCAAAAGTAATTTTAAAAAATTCATTCATGGCAAGCCTTTATTGCCCATCCCTAATTGCCCTTGACTTGGAGGGGAACTTGCAGGTGGTGGTGTTCCCATGCATCTGCTGTAAAGCGCTTT
This sequence comes from Pristiophorus japonicus, assembly GCF_044704955.1. Lineage (NCBI taxonomy): Eukaryota > Metazoa > Chordata > Chondrichthyes > Pristiophoridae > Pristiophorus > Pristiophorus japonicus. Next base: position 157,821,194 of record NC_091988.1, on the reverse strand, counting down.
GGAACTCCTGAAGCTGTGAAAAACGCTATACAAATGCAAGTTTTTTCTTTTTCTATATTGTAGTGGAACTACAGTTTCCAAACCTCTAGCTTTTTAGTATTTTTTTCAATTATGAAATGTCTTTGACCTCATTTAAAATCTTGCATGCTGTAATTTAGTGTTGGCCTAATTCTGATATGATGAATAAAAATCTTCTCTCATCCTTTTTCAGTTGTTCAAACGTCATAATCCCAGTACAAACGAGGAGCTCGAAATGATGGAGAACCTGTTTGATAGTCTTTGTTCATGCCTGATGTTAAGCTCAAATAGAGATCGATTTCTGAAGGGTGAGGGACTGCAGCTCATGAACCTAATGCTCAGGTAAAGGCACTTTTTTAATACTTCGCTCTGAAACCAAAATGTAATGTTTGGGCTGTACAGAATTAATCTTTTAGTGTCTTTTATACTTGCTGAGGTTTCAGCAGTGATTTGGCTAGAACCATAAAATTAATGCAGATTGAACATGGATCAGTTTATGTTTGGTTTGATGCAGACAGAATTACTAACTAATGCCAGACTCATGTATGAAGCAAAATATGGACTGACTAAAATACCTGTCCATCATAGCTCATTTTTGTTTGGGTTCAGTTAGTTGTTACATTGGGCCCAAGTTTCGGCCTGAGTTGCTCCTGTTTTTTTTGGAGCAACTGGTTTAGAATGGAGTATCTTAGAAATTGCAATTCTCGGCATTTAGTTTGCTCCAGTTCTAGTCAGTTAGAACAGTTTCACTTTGGAACAGAATTTTTTTTCAAAGTTTAGGCAGTGAAAACTTACTCCAAACTAACTTAGAATGGAGTAAGTGAAGATTGTTGTACGCTCGAAAAAACCTTGCCTACACTTTACAAATCAGGCGTAGGTTACAAATTAGGCGAAGGGAACGAGAGGGGGGGGAAGGAAAGTAATTAAATTCTACAAGCATACAACAGTCATACTTATACAAATAAAGATCCAACCTGAATAAAAATTTATAAACAAAGCAAAGATTAAATATTCCATGTTCCTACCTGTGTGAAGCAGCAGCAGCCTTCGCGCTGCAGTGCTTCAGGCAGGCCTTTCATGTTGGAGACAGGGGTGGCGTCAGTGTCTCGACGGCAGCCCAACAGCGGCAGCAAGCAGCCTTCGAGCTGCGGTGCTTCAGGCCTTCCTTCCATCAGTGGCTGGACGGCAGCAGAAGAAACAACAAGCAGCCTTCGAGCTGCGAAGGGGACTGAGGCCATTCGGCCACGGGATAGGGGCGGCGTCAGTGGCTGGACGGCAGCCGAAGAAACAGCAAGCAGCCTTCGAGCTGCGAAGGGGACTGAGGCCATTCGGCCACGCGATCGGGGAGGTGTCAGTGGCTCGACGGCAGCCGAAGATACAGCAATCAAGCAGCCTTCGAGCTGTGAGGGGGACTGAGGCCATTTGGCCAGGGAGAGGCAGCCACATTTAAACTTAAATTTGCAGAATGGGTGCTGCATTGTCAACACCACGTATTATGCAAAAAAATCACTCAAATTAAATCACAAGCCTTTCCAGGGGTCCACGAGACAAATCTTCACTTTTCCTCTTGTCCCTTTAAAAATGGCCGCGTGCCAATGTTTATTTCCCACTGGGTTGCCGGCACGACGTTGCTTTATTTAAATTAGGCCCGCCCCCCACTGCTTGTAAAATCGGCACGAGTGTCTGGCTCCGCCCCCCGCTGTTCTGTGCGCGCCGCGCCAAGCTGCTGAAGACCTGCGAGGAGCCGGAGAATATCGGAGGTTTTTTTCAGCGCACTTTCGAGCGTGAAAAACGGGCATCCAGGTCAGGGCTGCGCCGTTTTAGGCACGGCCCGAAACTTGGGCCCTATTTTAGGTGAAAGAGAATTAGACATGTGCATTTAGATGTTTGAAATTGTAATTATTGAGGAATTGAATTGGTGTCTCAGGCTGTGTGTTGTGAAAATAAGATAACATTGGACTGTCCATGACTTGGGCTCACTTTAGAGTTGACAAAGCTTCTTCATTTTGCTGGCAGTGCAGTGACAGTTTAATCAGACTGCTGAAACCTGGGAATTGGTTTAAGGTTGAAAGAATAAATATTTCTAAAATCATTTGGGGACAGTGTAATCAATGCATTGATTTCCAAAAGTCTAAATGCTAACTGAATTCATGCATCTGCTATCTGTCAGGCATGGTCTCATAGAGCTGGAATCGACTGACCTGTAGATTGAAGGCAATAAAGTAAATATTTCTAAAATTTGTCAAAACCAAAGTGGGTAATTTTCTACCTTTTCATTCATTTCTAAACCAAATCTTTATTTAATAACTACTTCTTGTAAAATTCAGAACACGTGTCCATTTTGTTAAACTGAAAATAATCTAATACAAGAAATGAACTACTCAACCATTTACAGGTATTAATATACTAATGAATCTCTCATGGCCTTGCTTGGGGATAGTCAGAGGAAACAGTATGCCTTTCACTTGTGTTTGATGGAATGGGCTGAGACTGCCACTTCTGAGGCAAACAAAATAACAGACATTAGTTATTACTATTACTGCATTACCCATTGATTTTAGCATACTGGGGACACTAGAGTGTCATCAACTCAAGGATTTCAATATATTACAGATTTGTGACACCATTTGATAATCCTGCAGTATTTTAAATTAGATTTTTGTGTAAACATGGATTACTTGTATAGTTTTATTTATAAAGATTATGAAGCCATGTACATTGTTGCTGTTTTCATGACTCATAATTTAACAAATGAATAGTTCCTGTAGCATTTTGCCTCAACAAAATTAGGATGGCTGAAGTAACGCTCAGATCTAGCATAATATGTGTGCAAAGACAGTGATTAGAACAGATACTGTCAGATTTTCATTGTGGTCTACTTATTTGCAATTTGCAGATAGAAGCTATTGATAAGAGACTTCTGCAGATTATAAAGACAGAAAATGCTGAAAATACTCAGCAGGTCAGGCAGCATCTGTGGAGAGAGAAACAGTTAACATTTCAGGTCGATGACCTTTCATTAGATCCAAAGCAAATGTTCAATCCACCTGTCTGGGTTGTATTCTCACACATATTGCAGAGATGAAACCACTAGTTCATCTGCTTTCTTTATATTTAAAATACTTCTAGATTTTAAATACACGATAAATTCTTTCAGAATACAGATCCTAAGATTAGTACCACATTAATAATCTCCCATTTACCTACACCTTATGATTGAGCTCAATTTTGGCCAGGAGTTGCTCCGTTTTTTTTTGGAGTAACTTGATTTTTCTGGCGTATCTTAAAAATCCCCATTTTGCACATTCAATTTGCACCAGTGTAAGTGAATTAATTATGATTGTTTTAGTTTAGTTTTTTTTCTCAAAAGGGGGCATTACCAGCCACCTACGCCAGTTCTGCCCATTTAAGCAACTTTGGCCAGCTAATGGTTACTCCAAATCTACTTAGGCCAGCGTATGTGGCCTCTTCAGAAAACCCTTGCGGAGAGTTAAGAAATCAGCGCAGGTAGGTACATTGGAGGCCATTTGGCCCGGGCAGCAGAACTGAGAAATCATCCAGGCAGGAGCACCATCAGTTCTGCTGCTCGCCCGCTCCTAGCCCTGGCCGAGTGAGTTTCAAAAGACTCAAATTTAATTTGGTCACTAATAAAAATCTTAATGACTAACCAATGTGAATAGGATCAAACAGCTATACAGGATATCATATGATAAACTTCGCAAAGTTAATTTACTATACAACAGAAGCATTCATGGAAGCTTAAACTACAAAAATAAAAGAAGTGGAGAGGACCTGTACCTAAAATCACCAAGCATCAAACCTTGCAAACAAAAAGTTCTAAGAATTAAATAACAAATAAAAAATTGAAGTAAGTCCTACCTTCATCTTAAAACTGGGCCCGGGAAGGCAGCGAGCCTGCTGGTGCAGGAGGTCACTCGGCCTGGGCTAGGGGCGGCACGACAACATGCACCGGGAGGCCACTCAGCCTGGGCTAGAGGCGGGAGCGATGGGTGTCGAGATTCAACGCGGCACCTGTATTCCACGGGGAGAGAGAAAGAGAAGTTGGGCTGCAAATGAACGGGGGGGTTGGTGGGGGGTGGGGGAGGGAGGGGAGGAGGAGAGCGAGTGAATGCGGCATCTGTGGGGAGAGAGGCAGGGCCAATTGCCAAATTTCGGCACCACTGCGCATGCGCGGACATCACAACCCGATTCCAATGCGCATGCGCAGACGTCCCGGCACTGTTTTCAGCGCAGAACGCTGGCTCCTACCCCGACTCGACTGACCACGCTGCGCGACGACTAGAGAGAGGCCAGACAGCGGCCAAAGTGGGGAGGAATTTTTTCGGTGCACTTCTCAACGGAGAAAAGCGCCGCATCTCCGGTAAGTGCACCGAAAAAAGGGGTGGGTCAAAATTGAGCCCTATAAAACTAAAATTTGTCAATCTTCATTGCATTCATGCTACTCCTTTGTGTGACGGAAAACCACGTTTTTCCTGAGGCAGCCCTATGTATTGACCTTTGTTGTTGTGGACGTTTGGGAACTATTTTCATTAAAGTATGTGTTTGCATATTTATTGCAGGTTTCCGTGTTCCAAATTTGAAGGGCAAGCCCGATCTCTAAAACTACAGATGCCTCTGTTCTATTGCAAAACTTTGCATCACATGAATATTTTTGGACATATCTAAGGAAAATGAAATACTAATAGTGTGTAATGTCCGAGACTGGGCATGCTTCTTGTATTTAATCTCAAAATTCAAATGGAAACTTTTGTCTTAAGTCAGGGTTGATCAGTAACATTTTTGCTAAGGACCACAATCCCAGTATACATCTGTAATATGTTTATTCCCTCTCTCCCACACTGAAGGAAATTTGTTTTTAGTGCATCGGCCCAACATTTCCTCCCAAGATTCCTCGGTAGTCTCAGTTTCTCTTCATACGATTCAGTCATTCTCCTCTAACTTTGATGGAAAGGGAATATTTGATGGTCTGGCTACATTTTATTTATCTTTGCTGTCAACTCGTCAAAAGGCATTTTTATTCTGGAAGATGGCAGACGTGTAGTTGTCTCCCGGTGTAAATGACCTGACATTCATGGGACAAGGGCAGTGTACATCCTCGATAATGTGGATCTACAAATCTGTGTTTGGGGTAAGGCTGCCTGTTTCAGTAAACACAGTGAGATAGTCCTGAGTGTTAACACTTTGGGTCTCTGTATTGTACAGCAGAGCCAGGCACATTTACATCGTCCACTTTCTGACAATGTAAAAGGAGGAGAGTGGCATGCAGCAGTCACTGCCAAAGGGAATCTTTTAATCTGGTGCAAAAATACCTCATTTCTGATCTCGGGATTGTAAGAAACGATTCCTATTTGATGTAAATTCCAAACAATAATTACTATCATGCAGGAAAAAGAAAGAACGAATTTGCATTTATATAGCATGTGTCACAACCTCAGGATGTCCCAAAGCACTTTACAGCTAATAACATATTTTTGAAGTGTAGTCACTGTTACAATATAGGGAAATGCGGCAGCCAATTTGCTCACAGATCGGTCCCACAAACAGCAATGAAATAATAACCAGATAATCTGTTTTTATGGATGTTGGTTGAGTGATAAATATTGACCAGGACACAGAGAGAACTCTTCTGTTCTTCTTTGAAATAGTGCCATGGGATCTTTAGAGGGCAGATGGAGCCTCTTAAGAAAGGATGATGTACCAGTTGTGATGCAAGCAAGCCCATTCTCTGGGGAAGGACTTGAGTTGAGGTTTGGTCCTTACCAATGAGCAGGGGGGAAAAAAAGAGGGAGAACTCATCTACTGTTGAGTGCCAATTATGGAGGCTTGAAAGCAGGACTGCTGCCGCCTTTGTATCAGGATTTATTTTGTCCAAAAGGAGTTGGGATTAGAAGATAATCTCATAAAAAGAAAACCTTGATGCTTGACAGAAAGTGTTTCTCTGTATGTTGAAGGTTGCTAATAATCAGCCTCTATATCCCAAACTCTCCAAATACCCATATCTTGTGTTCACTGGCTCCTTCACTAATTACTTGCATGCATTGCTTGGTTATGCTATACATGGGTGAACCATGAAATCATCAGTAATGTCGTGAAGCCTGCCACTGGTGAGCCCCTTCCTTTGTGCACCTAATGACCAGTTTACTTGCTGCTCTTTTGGGATGCTCTGTAACTGATTCGATTTTTCTCATCAGTTTAATTTTGCCTTTAGTTTTAGAACCAAGTGGGACCACACATCAAATTGAAAGGCTGGATGGTAGGTTCCGACCTTCCACTTCTGCCATTCCCTCGTCAAATCCCACAAGCAGTGCAAAAACATAGCAAAGATTTTTTAAGGTTTAAAAAAAAAAGCTAATTTAAGGGCTTGATTATATTTAAATTGTTGTGACAAGAGTAAATTTTGAGTTCTACACAGAAATAAGCAAATGAGTACCTGCAATTTATTACAGAAAATAACCTCTAAGTGAAAACCTACTTAAATTATTGAGATGATTCTTCTGATTTACATACACCAATGTGTTGTGCTTCCTATGGGGACTGCAGAGGTAATTCTGCACCATTATGAAAGATGAGATCTGAATCTTGGAATTAATTTTGAAGAATATGTACGGTTAGTAAAGAAATTATCCCCGTATTCCGAAAGTCCTAGTTAGGATTTGTAGCGAGTTTTAAAATTTTACTGCAACATTTTTAAACATTGCATGTGATGAAGAGAAGCATTCACTTGTTTTAATCAACCCTGTATAATTTATGTTTTATAGAGAAAAGAAAATGTCACGAGCCAGTGCTCTAAAGGTGTTGGATCATGCGGTGATTGGTCCTGAAGGGTCTGATAACTGCCATAAGTTTGTGGACATCCTTGGACTAAGGACAATATTCCCTCTTTTCATGAAAACGCCAAAGAAAATGAAAAAAGCTGGAATGACAGAAAAGGAACACGAAGGTGAGCTGTGAGGTCAGATCCCTTAACCTTCCAAAAGCTCTACTCAAATTTTTGTGCAAAATAAAATGAGTAAAGGATAATCCCAGAGTAGTTACCCACTGACAATCACTGTTGCGCAGGTCTAGCTTCTTTTCAAACGAGCACCATTTAGAATATTTCCAGATAAATTGCATTAAATGTTCTTGCCTAGACTTTCTTTCTCTTTCCTGCAGCACAAAAACAGACTTCTTGAATCATATCTTGGAATATTCATGAATCATATCTCGGAATATTCATGAAGAATGTTTGAAATTGAAAATGGGGAAAAGCTTTTAGGCCAGCTTTGAGTTAGCTTTCGGGTTTATTATTTTAAATTCAGCACATGCATTCAATGTCCTGGTGTGCTTCTGCCTATTAGAGTGTGAGCGAGAATCGGTACAGTGTAATGTTCTGGTGTGTTTTCCTCAGGCTTCGTATTGCTGCCATGCGGATAGCAGATAAATCTGTATTCCTGAAGAGTTGACTGGAAAAGTTGAGACAAATCTAATTAGTGTTTGTTAAACATAGCTGAAAATCGATCAAACCTTTCCCATAGGACAGGATAAAGACAAAAATGTTTTCAAATAATCCTTTTCTGGTTTTAAAGAACATGCACAGCTCTAATTAAAAAAGCTTATGAGCAGAATGTTCAAGTATACATCCCATTATGGTTTAATCAGCATCTTTGAAAAGCCCATCACTTAAAACTATTCGATAATAAATTAAAGCTAGTGGACTCGAGTACCAGCAATGAATGCTTTACCATTTTAAACTTGAGTTGCCTAATTATGTTGAGAGTTTGTAGCATTACAGTTTTATTACAGAACTCCATGTTCTGTTATAAACGGTGAAGAAGGAAAATCTCACTCCTCATTTCCTTTGCCCCGGACAGCATTGGACATATCAGGCTTATAGTTCTTTTCTATCTCAATTTCTATTTCCTCTTTTAGTTGGGTAAGGCGAGAAGAAGCACGATGTTGAGGCTGCAGTTACACAAATTCCGATCGGAGACAAGCTCATGTTACATACGCTGTAGTCACAGATTGACTGTCAGTCAGATTTCTTGAATTTTTCAGCAGTTTTGAAGCTGGCTCCAGGCCCCTCAATGTTGGCATGATGATGCTTGCACAAATCAAAAACGAGGATTGGAGGTGAAAATTGGAACATAAGGGGCTAGAAACACCATTGAAGTAGAACTTTACAGCACAGAAGGAAGCCATTTAACCCATTAAGGAAAAAGAGTGGGAGAGCTATAGTGGTAAAGAATTCTATTGTAAGGGGAATAGATAGGCATTTCTGCAGCCGCAATCGAGACTCCAGGATGGTATGTTGCCTCCCTGGTGCAAAGGTCAAGGATGTCTTGGAGCAGCTGCAGGCATTCTAGAGGGGGAGGGTGAACAGTTGTTGTGGTGCATATAGGTACCAACGATATAGGTAAAAAAAACAGGATGAGGTCCTACAAGCTGAAGTTAGGGAGCTAGGAGTTAAATTAAAAAGTAGGACCTCAAAGGTAGTAATCTCAGGATTGCTACCAGTGCCATGCGCTAGTCAGAGTAGAAATAGCAGGATAGTTGAAATGAATACGTGGCTTGAATAAGGTGCCAGAGGGAGGGATTCAAATTCCTGGGACATTGGAACCGGTTCTGAGGGAGGTGGGACCAGTACAAACCGGACGGTCTGCACCTGGGCAGGACCGGAACCGATGTCCTAGGCGGAGTGTTGCTAGTGCTGTTGGGGAGGGTATAAACTAATATGCCAGGGGGATGGGAATCTATGCAGGGAGACAGAGGGAAGTAAAATGGGGGCAGAAGCAAAATGTAGAAAGGAGATAAGGAAAAGTGGAGGGCAGAGAAATCAAAGGCAAAAATCAAAAAGGGCCACATTACAACATAATTCTAAAAGGACAAAGAGTGTTAAAAAAACAAGCCTGAAGGCTGTGTCTCAGTGCGAGGAGCATTTGTAATAAGGTGGATGAATTAACTACGTAGATAGCTGTTAACGGATATGATGTAATTAAGATTACGGAGACATGGCTCCAGGATGACCAAGGCTGGGAACTCAACATCCAGGGGTATTCAATATTCAGGAAGGATAGACAGAAAGGAAAAGGAGGTGGGATAGCATTGCTGGTTAAAGAGGAAATTAATGCAATAATAAGGAAGGACATTAGCCTGGATGATGTGGAATCTGTATGGGTAGAGCTGCGGGACACCAAAGGGTGGAAAACGCTAGTGGAAGTTGTGTACAGACCACCAAACAGTAGTCGTGAGGTTGAGGATGGCATCAAACAGGAAATTAGGGATGTATGCAATAAAGGTACAACAGTTATCATAGGTGACTTTAATCTACATATAGATTGGTAGTACGGTGGAGGAGGATTTCCTGGAGTATATAAGAGATGGTTTTTTAAACCAATATGTCGAGGAACCAACTAGAGAGCTGGCTATCCTAGACTGGGTGTTGTGTAATGAGAGAGGATTAATTAGTAATCTTGTTGTGCAAAGCCCCCTGGGGAAGAATGACCATAATATGGTAGAATTCTTCATTAAGATGGAGAGTGACAGTTAATTCAGAGACTAGGGTTCTGAACTTAAAGAAAGGTAACTTCGATGGTATGAGACATGAATTAGCTAGGATAGACTGGCGAATGATACTTAAAGGGTTGACGGTGGATCGGCAAGGGCAGACATTTAAAGATCACGTGTTATGTATTTAACCCCTTGCCACCTGTATCACGCCACCACCAGAGGGCCTATCTGTTGGAGTCTCAAGGGATCCCAGCATCCCTTGGGAGCACTGTATATAAGCAGGCCACCCACGAGGTACCTGCACTCGAGTCTTATTAAAGGAGCTAAGGTCACACTTGCTCATTGTTCACAGTACTCAGTTTCATGCTTTATTATGAGTGTATCAATTGGTGACAAGGTAACAAACAACTGCGTGAAAATGCAAAGAACAGTTGGTATCCTGGAGAAGTTCTCAGAAGGGGACAATTGGGAGGCCTTCGTAGAGAGACTCGACTAATACTTTGTGGCCAACGAGCCAGAAGGGAACGAGAACGCGGCCAAACGAAGGGTGATCCTCCTTACTGTCTGTGGGGCAACAACCTATGCCCTTATGAAGAATCTTCTAGCTCCAGTAAACCAACAACTAAATCCTATGGAGAATTCTGTATGCTGGTCCGGGAGCATCTAAATCCTAAGGAAAGCGTTTTGATGGCGAGATATCGATCGGTTCTACACATGTCAACGGTCGGAGGACCAGGAAGTGGCGAGCTATGTCGCCGAACTAAGGCGCCTTGCAGGACATTGCGAATTTGAGGGATTCCTAGAACAAATGCTTAGAGACATTTTGTACTGGGCATTGGCCATGAGATAATCCTCTGCAAACTGTTGACTGTTGAAACTCTGAATCTAAGCAAAGCCATAAAGATAGCCCAGGCATTTATGTCCACCAGCGACAACACCAAACAGATTTCGCAGAGTAAAGAGGTTTCGGCTAGTACCGTGCACAAAGTAACGTCATTTTCGAGCAGGAACATACATGGCAGAAAGTACACGCCGGCTGCTGCTGCACGACCTCAGATGACCCAGAGTCCGCCATCAATCGTTAATGCGAGGCAGTTAACACTTTGTTGGCGCTGTGGAGGTGATCATCGGGCCCATCAATGCCGCTTCAAGCACTATGCGTGCACCGGCTGCAGAACAATGGGACACCTCCAGCGAATGTGCAGGCGAGCTGCAAACCCTTCAAATCACCACATTGCAGAGGAAGATCGATCCACTGTGTATCAGGCTGAATTGGAGACTCATACTGAGGAGGCAGAAGTGCACGGGGTACACACATTCACCACGAAATGTCCACCAATAATGTTGAAAGTTGAACTGAACGGAATTCCTATATCTATGGAACTGGACGCGGGTGCGAATCAGTCCATAATGAGTAAAAAGGCCTTGACAGGCTGTGGTGCAACAAGGCACACAGGCCCAAGCTCAGCCCCATTCACACCAAACAAAGAACTTACACCAAGGAAGTAATCCCTGTAATTGGCAGTGCAGAAGTCAAAGTCTCTTATGATGGAGCAGTACACAAACTCCCGCTGTGGATCGTGCCAGGGGATGGCCCCAGACTGTTTGGCAGAAGTTGGCTGGGAAAAATCCGCTGGAACTGGGACGACATCCGAGCGCTTTCATCTGTCGAGGACGCCTCGTGCCCAGGTTCTGAGTAGATTTCCATCGTTGTTCGAGTCGGGCATTGGCAGCTTCTTGTGGTCGAAAGTGCAGATCCATTTGGTTCCCGGTATGCGACCCATCCACCACAAGGCACGGGCGGTACCATATATGATGCGTGAGAAAGTGGAAATTGAGCTGGGCAGGCTGCAGCGAGAAGGCATCATCGCGCCGGTGGAATTCAATGAATGGGCCAGTCCGATTGTCCCGGTACTTAAAGGTGACGGCACGGTCAGAATTTGTGGGGACTATAAAGTAACGATTAACCGTTTCTCGCTGCAGAACCAGTACCCGCGACCCAAGGCAGACGACCTATTTGCGACACTGGCTGGAGGGAAGATGTTCACCAAGTTGGACCTGACCTCGGCCTACATGACGCAGGAGCTGGAGGAGTCGTCGAAAGGCCTCACCTGCATTAACACGTACAAAGGTCTGTTCATCTATAACAGATGCCCGTTCGGGATTCGATCGGCCGCGGCAATCTTCCAATGGAACATGGAGAGCCTGCTAAAGTCAGTTCTTCGCACCGTGGTTTTCCAGGACAACATACTGGTTACAGGTCGGGACACAACTAAGCACTTGAAGAACCTGGAAAAGGTTCTTAGTCGATTGGATCACACGGAAACGCTCAGTGTGTTTTCCTGGCATTGGAGGTCGAGTTCTTGGGAAGAAGACGTCATCAGACCCACCGACGCCAAGATGGGGGCCATCAAGAACACGCTGAGACCATAGAACGTGACGGAGTGGTATTTCTTAACTATTTCAGTAATTTCCGACCCGGGTTAAGCACCCTGCTAGAACCCCTCTCTACATGTGCTACTGTGCAAGGGAGACGACTGGGTATGGGGGAACTCACAAGAGGCTGCCTTTGAGAAAGCCAGAAATCTGTTGTTCAAACAAACTGCTTGTCCTGTAAAACCCTTGTAAACGATTAGTGCTAGCTTGCAATGCGTCGTCATATGGGGTCGGGTGTGTGTTACAACAGGCTAACAAATCGGAGATTTTGCAACCGGTCGCTTAGGCGTCCAGGAGTTTGTCTAAGGCCAAAAGGACCTACAGCACGATTGAAAGAGAGGCTCTAGCGTGCATTTACGGGGTGAAAAAAATGCACCAGTACTTGTTTGGCCTCAAGTTTGAGCTTGAAACTGACCACAAACCGCTCATATCGCTGTTCTCTGAGAGCAAAGGGATTAACACCAATGCCTCTGCCCGCATCCAAAGATGGGCGCTCACGCTGTTGGCATACAACTATGTAATCCACCACAGACCGGGCACAAAGAACTGCGCTGATGCTCTCAGTCGGCTACCATTGCCCACCACCGGGGTTGAAATGGCACGGCCTGCAGACTTGCTTATGGTGATGGATGCATTCGAAAATGAAAAGTCACCCGTTACAGCCTGCCGGATTAGGACCTAGACCAGCCAGGATCCTTTACTGTCCTAGGTAAAAAAAAATGTGTCCTCCATGGGAGCTGGTCCAGCGTCCCAGTGGAGATGCAGGAGGTGATTAAGCCGTTCCACAGGCGCAAAGACGAAATGTCCCTGCAGGCAGACTGTCTGTTGGGTAATCGCGTTGTCTTGCCCAAGAAAGGCAGAGATACGTTCATTTCTGAACTGCACAACACCCACCCAGGCATTGTACTGATGAAATCCATAGCCAGATCCCATGTATGGTGGCCCGGCATCGACTCAGATTTAGAGTCATGCGTGTGCCAGTGCAAACTTGCTCTCAGTTGAGCAATGCACCCAGAGAGACACCACTAAGTTTGTGGTCGTGGCCCTCCAAACCGTGGTCGAGGATCCACGTGGACTTTGCGGGCCCATTTCTAGGCAAAATGTTCTTGGTTGTCGTGGATGCTTACTCAAAATGGATTGAATGTGCATTAATGTCTGTAAGCACGTCCACGGCCGCCATTGAAACACTACGAGCCATGTTTGCCACGCACGGCCTGCCGGATGTCCTAGTCAGCGACAATGGGACGTGTTCACCAGTACTGAATTCAAGGAATTCATGGCTCGCAATGGGATCAAGCACGTCACATCTGCCCCGTTCAAGCCCACATCCAACGGCCAGGCAGAACGGGCAGTTCAGACCATCAAGCAAAGCTTGAAATGCGTGTTGGAAAGCTCCCTGCTGGCCCGATTGTCCCGAGTGCTGCTCAGCTATGGCACCAACTCCATTCACTCACCAGGATTCCCCCAGCCGAGCTGCTCATGAAAAGGAAGCTTAAAACAAGGCTCTCTCTTGTCCACCCTGATCTCCATTATCATGTGGAGGGCAGGCGGCATCAACAAAGTGTGTACCATGACCGTGCAAATTTGTCACACGATATTGAGGTCAATGACCAGTGTTTGTACTCAATTATGGACATGGTCCCAAATAGCTTGCTGGCACGGTCATAGCCAAAGAGGGGAGTAGGGTGTTGTAGGTCAAATTGGCCAATGGACTAACGTGCAGAAAACATTTGGACCAAATCAAATTGCAGTTCACCAACAGTTACGAACAACCTGAGGGAGGCACCACCAACTTTGACCCTCCAACACACACACAAGTGGCAACCGACATCATGGTTGACCACGAAGCCTATCTCAATGTCCCCAGCAGTCCGGCAAGGCCGGCCGCCCAGCAGCCCAGTGAAGAACTAACCAACCCATCCACACCCACATTGGTACCGAGAAGATCAACAAGGAGCGAAAAGCCCCAGATCGTCTCGCCTTGTAAATAAGTGTACGATTAACTTTACGGGGGAGTGATGTTATGTATTTAACCCCTTGCAACCTGTATCACTACCACCAGAGGGCCTACTTGTTGGAGTCCCAAGGGATCCCAGCATCCCTTGGGAGCACTGTATATAAGCAGGTCACCCACGAGGTACCTGCACTCTGGAGTCTCATTAAAGGAGCTAAGGTCACACTTGCTCATTGTTCACAGTACTAAGTTTCATGCTTTATTATGAGCGTATCAACATGGATGAACTTCAACAATTGTACATCACTGTCTGACGTAAAGATAAAACGGGGAAGGTGGCTCAACCGTGGCTAACGAGGGAAATTGGGGATAGCGTTAAATCCAAGGAAGAGGGATATAAATTGGCCAGAAAAAGCAGCAAACCTGAGGACTGGGAGAAATTTAGAATTTAGCAGAGGAGGACAAAAGGTTTAATTAGGAGGGGGAAAATAGAGTGAGAGTAAGCTTGCAGAGAACATAAAAGCTGACTGCAAAAGCTTCTTTAGATATGTGGAGAGAAAAAGATTAGTGAAGACAAATGTAGGTCCCTTGCAGGCAGAATGAGGTGAATTTATAATGGGGAACAAAGAAATGGCAGACAAATTGAACAAATACTTTGGTTCTGTCTTCACTAAGGAAGACACAAGTAACCTTCTGCAAATACTAGGGGACCGAGGGTCTAGCGAGAAGAAGGAACTGAAGGAAATCCTTATTAGTCAGGAAATTGTGTTAGGGAAATTGATGGGATTGAAGATCGATAAATCTCCATGGTCTGATAGTCTGCATCCCAGAGTACTTAAGGAAGTGGCCCGATAAATAGTGGATGCATTGGTGGTCATTTTCCAACATTCTATAGACTGGATCAGTTCCTATGGATTGGAGGGTAGCTAATGTAACCCCACTTTTTAAAAAAGGAGGGCGGGAGAAAACAGTGAATTATAGTTAGCCTGACATCGGTAGTGGGGAAAATGTTGGAATCAATTATTAAAGATGTAACAGCAGCGCAATTGGAAATCAGTGACAGGATCAGTCCAAGTCAGCATGGATTTATGAAAGGGAAATCATGCTTGACAAATCTTCTGGAATTTTTTGAGGATGTAACTAGTAAAGTGGACAAGGGAGAACCAGTGGATGTGGCGTATTTGGACTTTCAGAAGGCTTTTGACAAGGTCCCACACAAGAGATTAGTATGCAAAATTAAAGCACATGGTATTGGGGGTAATGTATTGACGTGGGTAGAGAACTGGTTGGCAGACAGGAAGCAAAGAGTAGGAATAAAGGATAAAGGGTCCTTTTCAGAATGGCAGGCAGTGACTAGTGGGGTACCGCAATGTTCAGTGCTGGGACCCCAGCTATTTGCAATATACATTAATGATTTAGACGGAGGAATTGAATGTAATATCTCCAAGTTTGCAGCTGACATTAAGCTGGGTGGCAGTGTGAGCTGTGAGGAGGATGCTGAGAGGCTGCAGGGTGACTTGAGTGGGCAAATGCATGGAAGATGCAGTGTAATGTAGATAAATGTGAGGTTATCCACTTTGGTGGCAAAAACAGGAAGGCAGAATATTATCTGAATGGTGACAGATTAGGAAAAGGGGAGGTGCAATGAGACCTGGGTGTCATGGTACATCAGTCATTGAAAGTTGGCATGCAGGTACAGCAGGCGGTGAAGAAGGCAAATGGCATGTTGATTTCGTAGCGAGAGGATTTGAGTATAGGAGCATGGAAGTCTTACTGCAGTTGTTCAGGGCCTTGGTGGGGCCACACCTTGAATATTGTATACAGTTTTGGTCTCCTAATCTGAGGAAGGGCGTTCTTGCTATTGAGGGAACACAGCGAAGGTTCACCAGACTGATTCCTGGGATGGCAGGACTGACATATGAAGAAAGACTGGATCGACTAGGCTTATATTCACTGGGATTTAGAAGAATGAGAGGGGATCTCACAGAAACATATAAAATTCTGACGGGATTGGACAGGTTAGATGCAGGAAAAATGTTCCCGATGTTGGGGAAGTCCAGAACCAAGGGTCACAGTCTAAGGATAAGGGGTAAGCCATTTAGGACCGAGATGAGGAGAAACTTCTTCACTCAAGAGAATTGTGAACTTGTGGAATTCTCTACCACAGAAAGTTGTTGAGGTCAGTTTGTTAGATATATTCAAAAGGGAGTTAGCTGTGGCCCTTACGGCTAAAGGGATATGGAGAGAAAGCAGGAATGGGGTACTGAAGTTGCATTATCAGCCATGATCATATTGAATGGTGGTGCAGGCTCGAAGAGCCGAATGGCCTTCTCCTGCACCTATTTTCTATGTTTCTATTTAAGTACATGCTGGCTTTTTGCTAGAGCAATCCAAAACGAATCCCATTACCCTGTTCCCTCCTCATAGAAGCAAACACAAACATACATCTGCATAACTGCCTTTCACGACCTCCGTATGTCCCAAGCGCTTCACAGCCAATTAATTACTTTTGAAGTTACTGTTACGTAGGTGCACATAACAAACAATTTAAGAGCAGCAAAGCTACACAAAAACCAATAAGATAGATGAATTGATCATCTGTTTTAGTGGTATTGGTTGAGGGATAAATGTAGGTCAGGACACTAGGAGAACTCTAATGGTCTTCTTTGAATAGTGCCCTGGGACCTTTTATGTCAACCTGCGCAGGCAGAGTCTCAGTTTAATATCTCAACCAAAAGACAGCACCTCAACTGTGCAGTGCACCCTCAGTACTGCCCTGAAATGTCAGCATAAATTGTATGCTGAAGTTTGCTGACGGTATTTTCTCATTATTTATTTTAGCTAAGCCTCTGTATCTATTCCAGTGGCTTTATTAATCGTACTCCCCCCACCCCCCCAGACTTTCCCCACCCCCTTGCCATATTAAATGAAATCCTCTACCACTGTTCTGTTTACCCTTTGCACACAGTATGAAGGTCCCTTGTACTACCATTCCTTTGTGTCTAATTTTAAAAGTGTAGGCAGTGTTAACCTGAATTCCCACTAGTACCAACCTCCCCAGAATCAAACTCCAGTTACTCAAGTATTACTTTTAGAAATGAGAAATAAAATCCTGCCCAATGGCACCTCGAGGGTAAATTCCACACTCTTCTGGCCTCTCTCATCACTTGTAACCATTATTTATTTTAGGAAATGTACTGCTGCCTGAGAGAAGAGCAGGTTTAATATCCCTACTTGTCGAGGGTTTTGTCTGCAGAGGGATGAATCCATTGACAAGTTGGGGGTATTAAACCTGCTGTGGAATCCAAAGTAGCAACACAATTTGACTGTTTGACCAGTTAATGTTGTATATGAGCAAGCTTTCAAGATTAAAATAGAACTGGGCATAAATGGCTGCTGATTTTCAGACTATTTCCATGTTTATTTAAAACTCTAGTCAGATTTTAGACACTCTGAACAATGGATTCCTGTACAGATTAAACTATATTAGTGGCATGTCTTTCTACAATGACCACCAGGTGTAATCTATCTCAACAATAAAGTTATAATAAAAACAGATTACTAGTCTGGTAACATTACCACAAAACTACCATATACATTAATTATATTAGCCGGAGTCATAATTAGATTAACTATCTCCCAATTGCACTTTTACATTCAAGGGCATTTTTTGGCCCCAGCTGGTTTAGATGCACCTTATCCCTCCTGGAAAAAATGTCGCTTCTCTAGTAAATCATCTCAAGTTGTCCACCAATGCCGGTATCTCCTTTTTATTCAAACCCTCAAACCAGTCATTAAAGCCAATGATGTTCCTTTCTGATCACGCTCCAGCGACAGGTAATAAACCAGACACCGCAATCTCGGCAATTTTAACTGTCAATTTACTGAACTTTCTCTGGTAATTTTCCTTTAAAAGGACAGAATTCCTGTTGATGATATTAATTATATCTATATGTAAAGCAGTCACAGTGTAGTTTATACTTGGGTCAGGATTAAGCAACATGATAATGGCGCAAAGTGAACTTAATAAAAATGATCTAAAAACAGAAACTGATGGAAAAACTCGACAGGTCAGGCAGCATCTGTGGAAAGAGATAGAGTTAACGTTTCATCTAGATCATTGAGCTGAAACGTTAATTCTTTCTCTCCACGGTATTTCCAACATTTTCTGTTTTTATTTCAGATTTCCAGCATCCACAGTGTTTTGCTTTTGTTTTAATAAAAATGATTATCATGCAGAATGACTACGCTGCACTGATGCATATTGGCATATTATGCATCAATCCAAAGGAATGGTGAATGCTGTTACTGTACACAGTTGTAATGCCATGTATTGTTTTACCTTGCATCACAGTAGTGCATTGTTTAGAGTAGGGAGACATACAACCAGTCCAGCAAGAACATAATTATGCATTCACATGCCACCTGACAGGACACGCTCCTCGTGAACATAATGGTACGTCAAGGTCTCCAGAATGAAATAATGCCGAATGAGTCTGAACAGTCAGAAATGGTTTGTTCCACCCAGCAGGGTAAATCAGCTACTCTACTGCAGGCTACACTTTTAAATATTAACTGACTTTGAAAGACTGGCCTGGAGGAGGCAAAGGCAGCTGACCTAGCAAGAAGAATTAATGGACTTTTACTTTTAACAACCACAAACAAGAATTACAGCTAAATGCAATATTTTCAGCAATGAACATCATTTGTAACATAAACACTGATAATCAAATAGTAATATTCCCATATCTCGGTATAAGAGGGATGTACCTACTAATGTTGGGCATGGGACCACAATTTCAGGCAGTAATTTGCACAAAGACTGCTTTCACATAATGTGGCGGGAATGAGATTAGGACGAGAATTGCTACTTTCTGCCAAGACCAAACCAAGATGGGACTGGACTTTGAAATTATGTCAGGATCTAATTTGCAGAAAGTTTCTTCATCTGTAATTTTTATGCAGCTTGGAAAGCAATCAACATTTCCTGAATAAACCGAATAAATATTTGTTCCTTATCTCAACACTGTCCGTAACAGCAATACTTGAATTTACAATTCCCCCCAAAATTCCCAGAGTATGCCAAGTCCCCCCCAAAAATTCCTGATCCTTATTTTGTTCCTTATTTGATGCTGTTGTTTGTTGCATGATCTAAGCTGGAATAATTCAACCATAGTGCACAGTAATTGTAAATAGAAATCGAGAAATTCAATTTGGCTGTAATAAACCTTAAAAAAAATTTCAGACTCTAAATCGCATTGGTAAGAAACCACCAGCAAAGCTTACTGACAGATTACTACGGCAACATTGATTTTTTTTTCCCCCTTATTCAAAGCCAGTGTTTTATTGGATCAAATACAGCAATCAATTCTTAGTGCAATTACCTGCTATAACGCACAAACACATTCAGTTACAATGGCACTTCCCTACTGACAAATATAATTATTTTTAAATGTTAGCAGAACAACAAAACATCTAACTATCAATGTAAGTGACTCTAGAACTTGCTAAACTAAAATCTGGACCCAAAAGAGGAGGCCATTTCATTCAGCATTATCTTAATCTGGTCTGAGCGATTAAACTGGACTTTCAATCCCACCAAAATATTCTCATAGTCTCTCATCCATTAGATTAGTCCTGAATGTGGGGAAGTCCTAGGGACCTTGCACTTGAATATCTCAGATTTTTCTTTGATACATTTTGGAGCAGACGTAGTATTGATATTTTGTGGTAATCTAATATAGACAAAATAATATACTGTGTTCTTAACTCTGGTTTACAGTAGTTTTGGGTGCCTGGATCATTTCCTCCACTCAAAAAAAAACATATTCTCTCTCTTCTCACCATATCAATCTAATTTACCTTATTCCTGATAGTTACTGACTTTCTACTAATATCTGTTCTGGTGATAAAAACAGAAAAGGCTGGAAATAGTCAGCAAGTCAGGCAGCAGCTGTGGAGTGAGAAGCACTGTGCTGCCACTGTTTATTACTTACTCAGCACCATTTTTTGTGCTTACCTTCCTTCAGACTGACATCTTCAAGTCCCGGTTGATCATGTTGCTCCTATTTCTTTTAACTCTCATGGTGCAACCTCTGTTCAGAGAATCAACATTACACACAAGGCCTGTGGAATTCTCCTTTTTGAAAACTTGGCTTGTTAAGACAGCTAATTTCTTTTTCAATGGGCTTGTCTGTTAAAAAATTAATAGAACACTGGGGTTTATGGCAAGAGGTCTAGAACACAGAAGTCAAGATTTAATAGTGAATCTATATAAAACCTTAAGACCACAATTGGAGTACTGTGCGCAGTTTTGGGTTCCATGTGTTGAGGCAATAGAGAGGATACTGCAGATCCCCTAGGATGCTACCCAGTATGAGGAAAAACAAAAGAAAATTGGGGCTATTTTTGTTGGAACAGAGGAGATTGCAGAATGATTTGGCAGAGGTGTTTTACAATTATGACGGGTAGTTAGAAACATTTATCCTCCACAGTGGTCCTAATCCCAAGTGCTGGGCAGGGCCAAATGGCTTGTTTCCATGTTGTAATTCCATGTCCTCTGTTCTCTTTGAAGAGTACGTCAAAATTACAGGTGTCGTGAGAAGAAATTTCTACCCACCAAAATCACTGTAAATTGTGAAACCAGAACTCCCGCTTTCTCCTTTCACCATCCAGAACGTTATCTGCTTAAAACAAACCATCAGTAAATACAGCCAATTTCTCCGCCCCCCCCCACCCCCCCACGTCCAAATATTCTGATTGGACATTGCCAATTATACTAACATTTTGTATTCTCCTCGCCTGTTAATGGTGACCATGACCCTTTCTTCTTTTCCACCTCAACTGAGCAGGCCTCATGCCCCACAGGTTCGAGGGCCAGTAGCCTAAGAGAAACATTTTTGAAAAAATAGTTAAACATACTATACATATTAATCTTTCACTATCCACAAATACTAGTTTTCTTCAAATTTTGTAGAGTGTACCACTACTACCATCATCATGAGCAGTTGGATGATGCATCTATCTGGCAGTATACATAGACACAGAAGGATACACTGGTATATGTTTCGTGTAATTTTC
Source organism: Pristiophorus japonicus (assembly GCF_044704955.1). NCBI lineage: Eukaryota > Metazoa > Chordata > Chondrichthyes > Pristiophoridae > Pristiophorus > Pristiophorus japonicus. Next base: position 157,800,199 of record NC_091988.1, on the reverse strand, counting down.
TGAGGGCAGTTTACACCAACAAAAAATTAAGACTAACTTTGTTGCGAACCACAGTGGAGGTTTATGAAGAATAAGCCATGCAGTGAGTTCCCCTGTTTAAAATATGTGCAACTAAAGGAGGAAAAAAAACTGAAAAATAAGTTTTCATTTCCTGTTAAATTTAAGAAAAGCTGGTTTTTCTGATATCCATTGACGAGTGATGCCCTGGGAGGTGGAGGGTGGTTATGTTGGTCATAAGCCTGCACCGTGGCAAACAAGACTTTCAGATTCCTTTAAGAAGATCTGAACAGTTGCTCCTTGAACAATGCAGAGGACAGTTGCGGGTTCTTACAGCAGTGTGATGACCATATTGCCCATCTGATTCATTAACCCGTCCAGGCTGAGTGCAAGTTGTTCAAACAAACCATGTCGATGTGCATCTGGGAGTTCCAAGATCGCACCCTGGCATTGGTATAGTCCACAGTCTGCTTCAGCAGATGCGCTGAAGTCCTCTTCCATTAGGAAAGTATCGCTCTTTTAATAAACAAGTCTTTGCAAAGCCAGGTTTTCTTAAATTTAACAGAAATCCAAAAGTATTTTTCACGCTTTTCTCTTTGAGTGCACATATCTTGAACCGTGTTGTAACTCGTATAGCCCGGGGGTCGACTACAGGCCTCCACTGCAAGGCTTATGATGCTGGAGGACAAGGCGGCGCCTGCCTCTTTTACTTAGTATGTCTGCATGATGACGATTAACGCTGTTTTAAGCACTATCCGCTACAGTTGAATGCCACAGAGCATTTTACAAAGGGAAAAGGACGCAAGAACAATTAAGTGCAGGGCTTGAATGCATGGCTAAAGATAAGTTACTACGAGAACTTTGAAGGAGGGTGCAATGGTAACGTGACAACATTTACAGAAACGTCCCAGGCAATAAGGATGTAGTGGCTGAAAAAATGACCTCCATTGTGGAGGTTAAATGAGCAGTAAGCCAATGTCAAGAGGAGAGGATGGTGCAGACTGGGACATATGGCTGGAAAAGCTTCCTCAGGTGAGACAAGTTGAGACCAAGCAAGGATTTGAATATTAGGATGGGAGCGAAGTTGGTTCACTGGGAGGGTAGGGACCCAATGGAGCTTCAAAGAAGAGGTCTGTTGAGTTGGGTCAACTAAAGTTTCTAAAGTGTGGAGCTTGAAACATTGACAAGGGCATGCAAGAAATTAACTGGAGCGTCCAAAGGCTTGGATTAGGGTTTTGGCAGCAAGAGGAGTTGGTATGGATCCAAGCAACCAACAGTCTGGAGGTGGAAAATCGCTAATGTTGACTAAGCAGATGTGGGAAAGGAAGGTCAGCTCGGGGTCAAGCAAAACATTGAAATTGCACAGCACCTGCTCATTCTGGGCAATCAGTGAAGTTGATGGAGCTGAAGACACAGGCATGTAGATGTTGGCAGACGGTGTTTTTTGGAATTCACCTTCGTTAGTCTGTAAGAAATGTTGGCTAATTCAAGACTTGACATGAAATAAGCAGTCTTGGAGTCGATAGTGGTGTTGGCGTGATTGCGTTGGGAGCTGACATCATATATTTAAAAATGAAACATGAATGGTGCTGAGGAGTCGCATGTCGTTGCTTAGAAAAAAGTTGATCATCGCTGGAGCCCTGAGGCATACCACAAGTGACTGCATAATAAAAGGAGAAGCTGGCTATAACGGGACAGATGAGAATGGAGCCGGGAGCGATTACACAAACTAGGGTTGTATTCCCTGGAGTTTTAGAAGATTAAGGGATAATTTGATTTGATCGAAGTTTTCAAGATATTAATGGGAACTGCTAGGGTAGATAAAAACTATATCCACTTGTGGGAAGTCTAGGACTAGGGAACGTGGCCTAAAAATTAGAGCCTTTCAGGAGTGGTTAGGAAACACTTTTACACGCAAAGGGTGGTAAAAGTTTGGAAAACTCCTCTGCAAACAACAATTGATGCTGGGTCAATTGTTAATTTTAAATCTGAGATTGACAGATTTTTATTAACTAAAGGTATTTAGGAATCTGGGGCAAAGGCGGGTATATGGAGTTAGGTCACAGATCAGCCATGATCTCATTGAATGGCGGAACAGGCTCGAGAGACTACATGGCCTACTCCTTTTCCTATGATGCCATGATAGACCATCGGAGAGAAATGGCAGAGAGGAATGGAGTGGTCAACAGTGTGGCGCGGAGAAGATGCCGAGGGACGATGAGGTGTTTATTACTTTGACAGATTGGTCTCAGCGCTCTGGACATGTAGGAAATCAAATTAGAGAAGAGAGTGTAGAGAGAAATTGGGTGGCAACAATGCGTTCAATGACTTAGAAAGAAATGACAAGTTGGATATATAGATAGTATTTGAGAGAGTAGAGGGGTGAACGAGAGATCTTTTTTGAAGGAAATGATGCAGTTTTGAAAGGGGTGAGGACAGATGTGGGAAAGGGTGACATTGGCAGTAAATGGATAAGAGGGAGCTGTGCTGTATGGAACTAGGTCTGATGAGAGTCAAGATAAGATAGGGAACAGGGCATTGTAGAGCAAATGAGTTTGTTTAGGTGAGAGTTGGGGGCGAAAAAGTAGAGGGAAGAGTGGGGACTGAATTTGAGGAGCGGGGGTGGCTAAGAGAGGGGTGGAGGGGGCATGTAATGGATTTGAGCACAATAAGCAACTATTACTTCTGAGCCTCTGCACTGGAACTGGAAACAGATGCACTTGGAAGAGACATATGCAGGTGGAATTTAAATGGATTATTTTTAAACAGTGCTCTGCATGTTTATTAGAGACTTTTAAGGTTATTATTGGTGTTCTGTTTAAGGTAATTTATGCATAGTGCTTTTCAATTACTTTTACTGTTCTGGGAGATTGTGTGGGAGGAGAAAATGTCATTTAAATATACGAGACATTTGGGACTCGGACAGATGTCTGCCTCTGGAATGATTTTTAACATCTTTGCAATCTAGTGCTGTAACTATGTAACTAAGTTAGTTACTCTTTGCAGCAGCACTGCCCTTTCAACCATTAAGTATTCAATTTCAAATTAATTAATCTTTTTGACAATTCTATGGGATTTGAAGTTTTGCAGCTTTTACTTGTTTTAAACCTTTCATGTTCTATGTCTAGAATGTTGGTATGGTCACATATTCCAAAGAAAGAAAGACTTGCGTTTATATAGCACCTTTCACAAACACTGGACGTCCTAAAGTGCTTTACAATGAAGTACTTTTTGAAGTGCAGTCACTTAATGTAGGAAACAAGTCTTGGGAGTGCCATTGTTTTTTTTCTTGAACCACTTGGTGTCTTTGCACCCAGCTACATATGACATTGCACTTGAGTACATTTGTTAGCATATATTATCAGAGGTAAAGTGTTTTGTTGATGTATTAGGTTTGCATAAAGGTAATGAACGTGATTCAATGACCTAACTTGCCACCAGTAGTAAGTTTAGTGCTCTTCATTGGAAACTATAGCCATTCTATATGGATGCTCAGTGGTGGTAATTTCCAACCTATAACTTTATAAAGGGTCTTACTAAAGCTGAAAACCTGTCGCCAAAGTTGTCTTTTAAACTTCCATATTGTTTGCTTTAAACTTTTTTTATGACCTTTCCACATCCAATGCACATCAGAGATATCCTCCTGAACCTCTGCTTTTTTCTTTATTAGCCTTGCTGTGTTGAGTGCAATCTTATCTCATCAGTCATACTGTGAGCTTGATTATGCTCATTATGCTTATTGGCTACAAATACTGTTTTTCTCTCTGCATTTTCCATTTTTAAAACAGACATATAGTCTATCTCAGATTTGGGGAGAAAAGGAATCTTCAAAGTGATACAGTAAATATATTCACAATTCACTAAATATATTCAAAAAGGAGTTAGATGGAGTCCTTACTACTAGGGGAATCAAGGGGTATGGCGAGAAAGCAGGAATGGGGTACTGAAGTTGCATGTTCAGCCATGAACTCATTGAATGGCGGTGCAGGCTAGAAGGGCCGAATGGCCTACTCCTGCACCTATTTTCTATGTTTCTATGTAATCGAATAAAAAACATTACCTGTATGTTGAAATAATATGAGCAGCTGTGCCTAATTTAACCCACCAATGGCATCTTAGTGATATTTTTGGTCAGAGATGCAGAACCTCACCACATTTGAGTCTACAAACTAATCTACAGGCCGAATTTTTGTTTACCTGATGAAGTACGTACACACTCCCATAGGAGCACACTCCACTTACCCAAGTCCAGAGAGTTTAGTTGGAAGTTGGCAGAGTCTAGGCTTAGAATCTCCTAAGTGTGCACAGGTACTACTTGATCAAGGTCATTGCTGGTACCCCCACACATGCACCACTACATTCTCCTTCCCCCCCCCCCCCCCCCCCCCCCCCCCCCCGTCCTCATCTGAGTAGCATTCATGAATTTGGCTTGGACATAGCCCATGCCTGCTGCCCCAGCATTAGCTAGGTCGAATGCAGAGTCTACTTCTACCCATTTGTTGTGGAAAAATATTTCCGAGACTGTATACTATATAAAGAGAGGTTTATTAAATCGGAGACAAAGCTTTTGGAGAAGTGTTAAAGACCCCTGTCTTTGAACCATCTTCTCATTGGTATCTGCAGTGAAGTCCTTTTATCTTACAAATTACGTCACTTTACAACACATGCTTTAGCACTACAAAGCTGTTACTATCGAAGACTAAGCTTTTGATATATAACCCATCCTGCATTGTGACAGGGCAGTATAAACAAGTGCAGGCTTTTGACACCGGTTTAAACAAACATACCAAGCACTTAACTCTCCAGTGTTCATTATCTCACATTCCAATCTCCATTAACTCAAGGCCAGCATGCCTTAAAGTCTAACTGTTTAAAGCATGCATCAGTATTGTCCCTTACAAAATGCATTTAAAGGGGAAAATAAAACAAATGTTTGGTCCTGTATACAATCAAATATATGTCCAAAAATCCGCTCCAACAATATTCCCCCTTTTGGTCTTGGAGGATGTTTACGAAATCCAGATGACCACAATGATAATAGCATATATTCGTCCTTTGGGGTATGTTACTTCCCTGATGTTCCGTATATCCACCTTGCCTGTAGCTCTAGGCTACCCTTCAAAGATAGTGGTCGGTGTCATTGTTGTCTGTTTCTTCATCCTTGGTGTTTTTAGGTATTTCCATCAGGTGTGCTTCTTCTTCGGCGATTACACTGGCTACTGGCATCAGTCAAGCCATCATAACTTTACAGCAGATATTAAAACACCCAATAATCAGACAGCAAGTAATTATTATTACAACCAGAATAATTACTCCATGCATAAGATAGGACCCCCAGGATCCCCCTAACAGCCAGTCAAACCAGCCAGATCCTCCTGCTGTTGTGGATAACTTCTTTACCTCCCTTCTTATGTGATCAGCGAGGTTGGTTATGTTTTCTGAATTATCGGGAATATAAGTGCAACATTCAGCTCCAATTAAGGCACATGTGCCCCCACTTTGTGCTAGTATATAATCTAGGGCCATTCGGTTCTGGAGTACCATTGTGCGTATGGCTACCATTTCAGCCGTTATGCCCTCTATTGCTTCAGCAGTGTCGTTAACTATCTGTTCCAGTACCCTCTCTAGGTTACGTAATTCATCCATGGTGCGTCCTATCTCGAATGGGAGCATCATGACCCCAAATAGCCTCTCTACCAGGGTAAGATCTCGTCTTAGTCGACCTGGTGTCTGTACTTCTGTTAAAGTACGTACCCGTCTGACAAAAGGGACCACATATCCCAAATAACAGGACCCCCTCCAGTTCTGAGGCAACCAGGGGTAGGCCTTGTGCCCGCACACAAAATAAGTTCCATTGTATGCTGTTAGATTCGATCCCAATCTCTCTCTCAGCCCCCGTCACCACCGAATCTTAGGGTCCCAGTCCTGGCTACTTGTCTGTTTCGCTGGCTATTATGTTCCACCTGGCGAGGTTAAAGTATCCTGCTGCAAAACCTGTTTCCTCACCGGTTAGGTTTCTAGTGAAACAAATGTCAGCGGTGGGCCTTCCAACTCCTGAGGTGTTGGTCAAAACCAGGAACGGGGTCGTACCGACCTATTGTATTCCGGCTGGTACCATCCGTCAATGCATCCAAAAGGTAACCCCCCGATCTCCACGTTTCTTTATCCCCACTCTGGTTCCAATTATCATTTACTTCCCCTGTATCGTTTTGTCACATTACCCACTCCGCTACTTCCGAGATGTTAAGGGAGATTGACCTCAAGGGGATGCCTCCTTTGCTATGTATGGGAATGTGCGAACATACCCAGCAACTGGAAAAGTTCTCATTTTGCGCATAAACATAAGACATGTACAAAAAGGTATTTACATGTAACTCTCGTTTCGGTCTAGCTAGCAGGCCGGACCTAACACGAACTATGATAATCGCACCGATCACAATATATAATTTCATCTTATTACTCTATAATTAACAAATAGTCAAAGGCAAAATGGCCGTATGGCTTGCTTGAAGAATCTCTCGCTGTCAATCTGTAAATAGACAAACAACAACAACTAATACGTGTGCTAAACGGCTGGTTCAAAAACCTTAAGCTGGGTCCAATACTTCCATTGTCCGTTCCCTTTAACATTAGTGTCCTTGCTGATTATAACCTCATACGGTCCTTTTTGGGGCAAACCCCGGTTTTCCTGGGAGGACCCTTACCATAACGCAACTTCCCACCAACGGGACTTCAGGGAGCTTTGTAAGCTCCGCTTCCGCGTCTCTTTCTTCCTGATTGTCCCTAACTAATTTACGCATCCCTTTTAATTGAGTACTTAGTTTCAAAACATACTGTTTTATTTTGTCTTTTAATGGGCCTACCACGGCCCCCCCCTGTTATGATGGTCTCTGGTAATTAGTTCATAAGGGGTTAATCCGGTTGTCCGGTTTGTCATGGCTCTTAACTTCATCAATATAATGGGTAATACTTCTGTCCACGTTTTTCCTGACGTTTGCATGGCCTTTGCCAGGGCGTTCTTAAGGGTACGGTTCATGCGCTCTACCATTCCAAAACTCTGCGAGTGGTAGGGGATGTGGAATTTTTGTTTTATGCCCATCAGCTGGCATATTGTTTTTACAATTTTTTTCCGTGAAGTGGATGCCTTGGTCGGAATCTATTTGAAGAGGCACTCTCCATCGGGGAATCACCGGCTCGGTCAATATCCTTGCCACTGTTGAGGCAGTGCAATCACGTGTGGGGAAAGCTTCCACCCACCGGGTACATTGATCTATAATCACTAGGCAATATCTTTTTCCATGGGATGGGGGCAAGGACCTGTGAAATCAATTTGTACATGTTCCCATGGCCCCCGTGGACGGGGCTGGTGTCCCATTTTAATTTTAATGGGCCTGCCTGGATTATATTGTGCGCACGTAATGCATCGATGACAATATTTAGCAATATCTCTCCCCATCCCCTTCCACCACCAATCTCTCCCAAGACCCCCGGTCATGGCCTCTCATCCTGAATGAGACAGGCCATGATGCAACTCCAATAAGGTATTCTGTATGCATTCAGGCGCCATTACCTTGTCGTTTCGTCTTCAAACGTTATCCTTCCCTTGCGTTGCGCCCTGCTTTGTCCACATACCTATTTCCTCCTCAGAAGTGTCCTGGTGTAGTTTCTCAATACTTATCTGTTCGTCTCGGGCCCCAGCGGCACTGACTTAATTTTAATAATTTAAAATCATTATCAATGGAGTGTGTTTTTTTTACCTCTTCAAATTTTTTTTTTCAATTAAACCAATATCTTTTTCTCAGCTGATATCAACTGGTATTTAGTAAGTTATGTCTTTATCCATCGCAAACACCCCTTCTCTCCCATATCCTCACATACCTCTTTGCAAAAGTGGGGTTCCCCTTCACCCATCATACCTTCTGCGGGGTTGTTTCCTACATCCCTAATTATGGTTACCGCTTTGTTGGGTGGTAAGAGGACTGCTTCCCACTTTGCCCGTCTCATATTAGATACGGTTCTCAGTTTTCCTGTGTTTAACATTTCTACCAATGTGTGTTTAGTGTGGAGAATGATGTTTCCAGTCATCACCACAGGCTCGCTTATTTTTACCGCCCAAGCTGCGCAATCTAGTGCGGCTATACATCTGGATAACCTAGTCACCACCGGGCTTTCGGTGGTAGAGTAATAGGCTATAGGTCTCCTTTTATCCCCGTGATCTTGGGTGACCACGGCCATATAGAACCCACCTTCATTGTTACAGTGGATGTGGAAATCCTTACTCATGTCAGGCAGTCCCAATCCAGGTGCGGAAACTAGTTCTGACTTGAGTTTACTATACGCCTGTTCTTGTTCAGGGCCCCACTCTATGAGGTCTTGGGCCGGTTTCCCCCCTTTCACTAATCTTTGTATTGGCTCAGCAATTTTTGCAAAATCAGGGATAAAGTTCCGGCTGTAATTAAAGAGGCCCAGTACCTTCCTCACCCCCCTTACCATTACTGGTCTAGGCATGTCCTTGACAGCCTTTTTCCTATCCGAGGGCATTTCTTTCAGCCCCTTTGAGAGGCAGTATCCGAGGTACAGGACCTGGGATTTCCTTACCTGGGCCTTTTTGGGGTTAACCTTAAGGCCTGCCGTTTCCAGAGTCCTTAATACTTAAGTTTAGGGTTGCCTGATGTCCTTCCTTGGTTTCTGAGGCTATTAATATGTCGTCGACATATTGTAAAATACTATTTCCTGCCGGTACCTCTATTTGTTTTAGTATATCCCTCATGACTCGATGGAATATGGCAGGACTATTATGGAATCCTTGTGGTAATCGGGTCCAAGTATATTGTTTATCCTCCACCGTGAAGGCAAATTTTTCTTGTGATTCTGGGTCGAGGGGAAGGGCCCAAAACCCATTGGCTATGTCTAGGACTGTAAAGATCTTATGTTCAGGGGATAATCCATTAAGGATTGTGGAGGGGCTGGCCACTATCGGGTGTAATTTGGGGGTGACCTTGTTAAGGGCAGTGTAGTTGATAGTGAGTCTATAACTCCCATCTGGTTTCCCTACCGGCCATGTTGGGGAGTTTCCCCTTGCCGCAATCAATCAGGGCCTTCTTGTCGGTGACGGGAAGGGGCATATTGGTAATGGATATTGAGGCTCCCGTGTCCACTAGCATCTCACACTGTCGGCCCCCTACTAGTGCAGACACATATATCCTTCCCTCCTTTTTACTTTGTACAGGGGCCGCCGGACATCACCGGGTAGCTTTGTACGCCTGCCACTGCTGGTATTCCTGTTCTGACAGGGTCCTTGCCTTATCAGGATAGCCATTTTTACCATAGCATGTCGCTTCCAGGTGCCCTTTCTTACTACAATACGTACATTGCTTTTCACTGCCTTTCCCTTTGCATTCCCTGGCAAAATGGCCCAGTTTTCCACAATTATGGCAAGTCCCCCTTTTTTGCCCTCCTCCTGTTCCCGTGGCAGAGACCTTTTCCTGCTTTATCTTTTTCTTTTCTATACTGCTAAAGTTTACTGTTTTAGCCTTTTTCAAAAGTCCCTTTTACACCTTCACAGATAGCTCACCACTCGCCCATGAGTTTGACCTAATCCCTGAAGGTATTTCTAAATTTAAAACACTTTTTTTTTTACTGAGCTGGAAGCTTTCGTGTCAAGGTTTTACATAAAGGAAAATGGGAGCGTTTTAAAAGGCATTCTTTATCTCATTCCTGGACTAAATTTTTGTCTTTCAACCCAATTGCATGTTTTCTTTCGACAAGTAAGTGAGCGTGTCAAATTCTTTTTTTTTACTACCGGGACCATGTATTTTTATCTTTTACTCAACAAACCTATCCTTTGTGTATTTCCTAGCTCCATAACTTATATCCACACCTTCGTTTCTAACTTAAAATGTAATACCATAAGGTTCACAGTTTCTTAAACTTCCCACATACAGAACAACACTACGAAGGGTTAAAAAAAAACATTTCACTCTGTTTGGAAAGAGTCGGTGGAGCTAAAACAGGCAGGCAACTCCACACCTTCTTAAAACAGGCTTTCATTCATTCCACAGTCAAAATTACTCGAGTACTCTCTTCATTCAAAATAGACATTCACAAAAGTCTCTCTTCATTCAACAAAGCTTATGTCTGGATCCATATGTCACTTAAGATAGTCACTATCAGCTTTTTTTATGGCATTACGTAATTACGCAAGTTACAATTAATGATAGGAATTAATTAATGACCCGGGCAGCCCGCGTTTTACATTCCCTTTCTTACCTTCCATGTTCGCCAGTCTCGGACGTTTCCCTTTGTTTCTATAATACTCACGGCCACGACTACTCTGTGGAGACCCTTTGTCTTCGCAACAAAGCTAGCGTGTTTCCTTACCACCGGAGTTTTCGGCTCTTGGTTGGAGTGATCAGTTCCCTTCCGCACCGACCTTATTTACTAAAGGGACAACTCAAACTGGTTAGTCAGCCTCTTCCAGCTATCTGTTTACTCGTATCTTATACACTATCCCGTCGTGCCCGTACACCTCTCTTTTCAGTCTCTAACACCAGATTCCAGATACTGTCTTAAGTGATCACGTCTGATCAGACAGTATCCTGTTCGTGACGCCATTTTGTTGTGGAAAAATATTTCCGAGACTGTATAATATATAAAGAGAGGTTTATTAAATCGGAGACAAAGCTTTGGGAGAAGTGTTAAAGACCCCTGTCTTTGAACCATCTTCTCAAATTGGTATCTGCAGTGAAGTCCTTTTATCTTACAAATTACGTCACTTTACAACACATGCTTTAGCACTACAAAGCTGTTACTATCGAAGACTAAGCTTTTGATATATAACCCATCCTGCATTGTGACAGGGCAGTATAAACAAGTGCAGGCTTTTGACACCGGTTTAAACAAACATACCAAGCACTTAACTCTCCAGTGTTCATTATCTCACATTCCAATCTGCATTAACTCAAGGCCAGCATGCCTTAAAGTCCAACTGTTTAAAGCATGCATCAGTATTGTCCCTTACAAAATTCATTTAAAGGGGAAAATAAAACAAATGTTTGGTCCTGTATACAATCAAATATATGTCCAAAAATCCGCTCCAACACCATTAAACTAGTTCATTAAGACCCATCTATGCAGCACACAGCATTAGTTGTTTCTGATTTTGAAAATAGGTCCTTGTTGTGGCTTGTTGGGTCAGTCCAATATGTTTTCCAGGTACAAGGATACCGTCATTGATTTTTAAGCGAGAAATTGACTTGTGCCTCATCAGCATTAGCTCACAGGAGTCCTGTTGATCATGACTGATGAGACTTCAGCCAATAGAGCTGAGTTTGAGCACAGAGCTGGGAGAACGCAAACTGAGTGAATCGCAAGCAGAGTGAGGAATTTTGTGAGCGCAGGAATTTGGTGGAGATTAGGAAGGCGGTGGAAACGTCTGACTGAAAAGGAGGAGTGGAGCCACAGAACCCAAGGTCTCTAAGTTAATAGACACGAGAGCAGACGTGCGTGACAGCGAGAGGCGCGGCCGCAGATAAAAGTAGACCCAAGAGCCAGGAGGGAGTGCTATTGTCGGGGAGCAAGGTAACTGACGTCAGCGCAAGGGAAGGAGCTGATTGGTGAGTAGTTACATAAGAACATAAGAAATAGGAGCTGGAGCAGGTTTTTTTGATCTTTGAGCCTGCCCCGCCATTCAACAAGCTCATGGTTGATCTTCTACCTCAATTCCACCCTCCTGCACTATCCCCATATCCCTTAATTCCTTCATTCCCCAAAATTTATAGACCTCTGTCCTGAATATAATCAGACTGAACATTGACAGTTCTCTGGGGTAAAGAATTCCAAAGATCCACATACCCTTTGAGTGAATAAATTTCTCCTCATCTCGTTCCTAAATGGCTGACCCCTTATCTGAGACTGTTCTAGATTCCCTAGCCTGTGGAAACATCTTCTCAGCTTTAACCCTGTCAAGCACTTAAGAATTTTATATGTTTCAATTAGATTGCATCTCATTCTTCTCAACTCTAGGGAATATAGCCGAGTGTACTCAATCTCTCCTCATAGGATATCCCCTCACCCCATGAAACAGTCGAGTGAACCTTCGTTACTCTCCCTCTCAGGTGAGTATGTCTTTCCTTCGCTAAGGAGACCAGAACTGTACACAGTACTCCAAGTGTGACCTCACCAATGCCCTGTATAATTGCAGCAAGACTTCTTTACTCTTATATTCTCATCCCTTTGCAACAAAAGCTAACATACCATTTGCTTTCCTAATTGCTTGCTGTACCTGCATGTTAACTTTTTGTGATTCGTGTACAAGGACACCTTGGTCCCTCTGAATGTAAACATTTCCCAGTCTCTTGCCATTCAAAAAATCTTCTACTTTTTTGTTTTTCCTACCAAAGTGAATAACTTCATACTTCCCCACATTGTATTCCATTTGTCATGTTCTTGCCCACTCAGTTAACCTGTCTATATCTCTCTGCAGCCTCTTTACGTGCTCCTTACAGCTTACTTTACCACCTAACTTTGTATAGAAACATAGAAAATAAGTACAGAAGTAGGCCATTCGGCCCTTCGAGCCTGCACTGCCATTCAATGAGTTCATGGCTGAACATGCAACTTCAGTACCCCATTCCTGCTTTCTCGCCATACCCCTTGATCCCCCTAGTAGTAAGGACTACATCTAACTCCTTTTTGAATATATTTAGTGAATTGGCCTCAACAACTTTCTGTGGTAGAGAATTCCACAGGTTCACCACTCTCTGGGTGAAGAAGTTTCTCCTCATCTCGGTCCTAAATGGCTTACCCCTTATCCTTAGACTGTGACCCCTGGTTCTGTACTTCCCCAACATTGGGAACATTCTTCCTGCATCTAACCTGTCTAAACCCGTCTGAATTTTAAACGTTTCTATGAGATCCCCTCTCATTCTTCTGAACTCCAGTGAATACAAGCCCAGTTGATCCAGTCTTTCTTGATATGTCGGTCCCACCATCCCGGGAATCAGTCTGGTGAACCTTCGCTGCACTCCCTCAATAGCAAGAATGTCCTTCCTCAAGTTAGGAGACCTAAACTGTACACAATACTCCAGGTGTGGCCTCACCAAGGCCCTGTATAACTGTAGTAACACCTCCCTGCCCCTGTACTCACATCCCCTCGCTATGATGGCCAACATGCCATTTGCTTTCTTAACTGCCTGCTGTACCTGCTTGCCAGCCTTCAATGACTGATGCGCCATGACACCCAGGTCTCGTTGCACACAAGTCTCTTATCATCAGCAAACTTGGATACATTACACCCTAAGTCATTAATATAGATTGTAAATAGCTGAGACCGAAGCACTAATCCTTGCTGTACCCCGCTAGTTACAGCCTGCCAAAAAAGTCCCGTTTATTCCTACTCTGTTTTTTGTCCATTAACCAATCCTCAATCCATGCCAATATATTACCCCTAATCCCATGAGTCCTAATTTTGTGTAATAACCTTTTGTTTGGCACCTTATCAAATGCTTCTTGAAAATCCAAATACACTACATCCACTAGTTCCCCCTTATCCATCCTACTAGTTACATCTTCAAAAAACTACCCTATCACTATCTCTGCAGCTACCTCTTTTAAAACCCGAGGATGTAGATCATCGCCACTTGATCCCTTTCTCCAGTATTATGGGGCCGAAATTGGTTGAACTGATGGTCCGCTCGTTTTTCAATGGTCCGTGGGCGGCGCGTTGTTTTTTACCATCCGATACCGCTGGGGTGGAGTGTGCGGGATTTTCATCAATTTTTTCTTGGCGGTAAGCCGAGCAGAGTGCAGCCGGCGGTGTGTGGCGGAAAGGCCTTTTCACTCGGGATTCTTCGGCACCCGAGTTGTGCACACGCGCATGCTGCTGTGAAGTTCCGCCCCTCCCCCCCCCCCCCCCCCCCCCCCCGAGAGGCACCGACGAGAGGCCAGAGCCTGTTTGGAGCTCCTGATACACAGATATGAGTTTAACCTTAAATGTATTGCTCTTTCTTCGTGCAGTTCTCCAAATTATTACTTATTTTAGTAGTGAATGTGCGTGGAGGACAGCATGTTGGTGTCTGATCCCACGCTGTATAACGTAATGTCCATAGTTGGTACTTTTAATTGTGTGTCATTATTTGTATATCTCTTTCACCAGACAATTCTCTGAAAGGTCAGAGGTACAGTGCATCAATGTTTCTCTCCCTTGTGGGGCGGCCTAAGATCACTGCCCGGGGGGTGGGTGGGGGGAGAAGAGACTGGGGGTGGGTGGGAGAGACGGGGGTGAGAGACAACATTTTTAAAGTTAAAAATTATCTGTCAGCTCTGCCTACATACCGGCCACTGAAGATCGACTTAAAACCACTTTTTCCCGGACGGGCTGCAGCTCCGGTGGTATGTCGGTGATAAGTCACGAATTTTGTAATTTTGGGCGGTATGTTGGCGTTCTGCATGGGCGGGCGGTATACATACCACCTATGTCACTAATGAATTTTACCCCGGGTGGTATGTAGGTGATTTTTGATGAGTTTTGTCATTTTGGGCAATATGCAGCGATATGTCAACCAATTTTAGCCCCTTTTGTTTACTTATACTGATTTCTTTAAGTTCATCATTCTCTGTAGACCCTTGGTTCTCCATTATTTCCGGAATGTCTTTTGTGTCTTCTACCATGGACAGATGCAAAGTATTCCTTATTGCCCATTATAATTTCTCCTGTCTCTGCCTCTTTGGTGATTATTTCTTTTTAAGTCTTTTATTTCTGTTAACTTGCTTAATCGTCTATTTAGAGGCATGATAGGGCATCTCGATCCTGTGAAATGCATATTTTGTGCCATGTGGGAACTCCAGGATGCTTCTGTGTCCTGGACAACCACATGTGCAGGAAGTGTCATCAGCTGGAGGAGTTCAAGCTCCAGATTTCAGAACTTGAGCAAAAGCTGGTGTCACTGCAGTGTATCCGTGAGGCTGAGAACTATGTGGATAGCGTTTTTCAGGAGATGGTCACCCTGCAATGCAAGAGTGTGCAAGCAGAGAGGGAATAGGTGACTGTCAGACAGACAAAGAGGACCAGGCAGGTAGTGCAGGACTCCCCTGAATGCATCTCGCTCTCCACTGATGAGGGCGACGGTTCCCCATCTAAAGAATAGATGGTGGGTGGAGAAATCACAGGAGATTCAGCGGCTGGCTGACAGCCATGACATGCGAGGATTCTTCACTGCAGTCGGGTCCACCTGCGAGTGATATCGAGACTCTGTCTTTGACCTCGACTCCATCCCGCAGCATGCTACCCGCCACCATGTCGGCAAAACCCCAGCCCTGCACGAGGCCCGTCAGCTCAAGAACAGCAAGGCATCAGGAGCATATGGAATCCCTACTGAGGCACTAAAATATGGCGGAGAGGCATGACCTCATCTCATCTGGAAGGAGGAGTGCATGCGTGGAGATCTCAAAGTTGCCGTGGTCGTGACCATCTTTAGGGGAGCGGGCAAGTCCGACTGCGGCAACTACAGAGGAATCTCCCTATGGCTAAGGAGCTCCTCCCGGATTCCGTCCACCACAAGGTACGGTGGACATGATCTTCGCGGCGCGACAACTGCAAGAGATATGCAGGGAGCAGCACCAACCTTTGTACATGGCCGCCTTTGACCTCACAGAAGCTTTTGACACTGTTGGCTTCAGGGTACTGTGGAACATCCTCCTCCGTTTCGTCTGCCCCCAGGGGTTTGTCACCATCCTCCGTCTGCTCCAGGAAGACATGTAAGGCGTGATCCTGACCGACGGATCCACCACAGACCCAATCCACGTCCAGACCGGGGTAAAGCAGGGCTGCATCGTTGCGCCAACCCTCTTCTCAATCTTCCTCGCTGTCGTACTCCATCTCACGCTCAACAAGCTCCCCACTGGAGTGGAACTAAACTATAGAACCAGCGGGAACTTGTTCCACCTTAGTCGCCTCCAGGCCAGATCCAAGACCGTCCTAACCTCTGTCGTCGAGCTACAGTATGCGGACGACGCTTGCGGCTGCGCACATTCAGAGGCTGAACTCCAAGCCATTGTTAACATCTTCACCGAGGCGTACAAAAGCATGGGCCTTACACTAAACATCCATAAGACAAAGGTCCTCCACCAACCTGACCCCACCACACAGCACTGTCTCCTGGTCATCAAAATACACAGCGTGGCCTTGGACAACATTTACCACTTTCCACACCTCGGTAACCTACTATCAGCAAGGGCAGATATCGACGACGAGGTTCAACACCGCCTCTAGTGCGCCAGCACAGCCTTTGGCTGCCTGAGGAAGAGAGTGTTTGAAGATCCGGCCCTCAAATCTGGTATCAAGCTTTATGGCCTATAGGGCTGTAGTGATATCCGCCCTTCTTATATGGCTCAGAAACGTGGACCATATATAGTAGACACTTCAAGTCGCTGGAGAAATACCACCAATGATGTCTCCGGAAGGTCCTGCAAGTCCCCTGGGAGGATAGACAGACCAACGTCCGTGTTCTCGGATCAGGTCAACATCCCCAGCATCGAAGAACTGACCACACTTGACCAGCTCCATTGGGCGGGCCACATCGTTCACATGCCCGACACAAGACTCCCAAAGCAAGCGTTCTACTTGGAACTCCTACACTGAATGCGAGCCCCAGGTGGGCAGAGGAAACGTTTCAAGGACACCCTCAAAACCTCCTTGATAAAAGTGCAACATTGTTTAGTGAGGTGAGTTTTGATTGGGGGGGGGGGGGGCGGTGAGGACGAGAGAAAAAAGAGTGTTTTGATTGTGGGGGGAGTTGCGGGGGAGAAAAAAAAAAAGAGTATTTTGATGGGGGGGTGGGAGGGGACTTTAAAAAAAAATCTTGATCCTAGCATAAAGGTAGGACTTCTATTTTTTATTTGTTATTTATTGATTTCTTATTACTTTTTGTGGTTTGTTTAGTGTTTTATAAGTCTTAGTGCAGGTCCTCAGCTTCCTTCTATTTTTTATTTGTTAACTAATTGTTTATTACTTTTTGCCTTTGTTTAGTGCTTTGTAAGTCTTGGTGCTTTAAATGTACTAACCTGCGCTGAATTCTTAACTGCCCGCAATGTTTTTCAGAGCTGGCCACATGCGCTGACCTAAGTCGATTTGGAGCAAGTTTTTGCTGGCCAAAGTGGCATAAATGGCCAAAACTGGTGTAAGTGTCTGGGAACGCACCCTTTTGGGGAAAAAAAAACTCAACTAAAAAAAATCGTACCTAACTGAGTTACTCTGGAGCAAGTTTATTGGGGAAAATAGCGTTTTTTAACTTACACCAGAAAAACCAACTTACTCCAAAAAAAATTGGAGCAAGACATGGCCAAAATTGAGCCCTATGATTCGAACAGAAATATTGTTTTTGTGAAACTACACACCCTTGCAGATTTAATGTGACCACTGATCCTTCTGGCCTCAGTGGCATTGGATTTGTCAGTAGTGGGTAAGATAAAGAGGTTTACAGAATGTAACATCTGAAAACTTTGTATAAAGGCGCCTTTTAATTTTTTATATTGTGCTTCTGTAAATCAATTTTAAAATGTTATGAAAAAGCTTTAATATCTCACTCTCTTGCACAAACACAATTCTCATCCTTGTTTTCAAATGCCTCCATGATCTCACTCCTACCTATCGTTAACCCTCTTCAGCCATACAACCTCAGATACTAGCGCTCCTCCAATTCTGGCCTCTTGTACATCACCGATTTTAATCTCTCCACCATTGGCGGTCATGTCTTCAGCTGCCGAGGCCCTAAGCTCTGGAATTCCCTCCCTAAGGGCTCAAATTTGGCCCACCCCTTTACTTTGTGGGCTGAAAACGGCGCCTAGAAAATCTCCCCTGATTCTGGCTGCTGTGTTGCCTCTCCCGGGCCTTGGTGCAGCGTGGCCAGTCGATTGAGCGGGGGGGGGGGGGGGCGTTGGGGCAGCGGCGGAGCTAGGGCCCTGCGCCAGAAACCGTGCTGGCAGCTCTGCACATGTGCGTTGGAGTGTGCATGCATGTGCAGTAGCTCCTGCTCCCAGTCTCTGTGTGCGTGCTGCAGCGTGGGACTCGATGCGTCCCACCCCTATCCTGGGCCAAGTGGCCTGCCGCCTTCCTGGGCTAAGGCTACAACAAACAGGTTGGTTCGGGGGAAAAGTTTTGATCCGGCAGGGGGGTTGTGGGGGTGGGGGGAGAGAGGAGAGTTTTGATTGGGGGAGGGTGGGGGGGGGCGGCGGGAGTTTTGATCTGGGGCGAGGGGAGTGATAACTGTGTAGCCAGTAATTTTAATGAGCTTACTCAAGACTTTCCTTAACCCTGTTGATGAAAATACTATCCTACATAAGAATTACGAGCAGGAGGTACTTATATTTTTTATTTGGATATTTTGAAAAAATTATGTGAATATGTTTTGTCTCTTTACTAATATTTTTGTAGTTTAACCTTCCATGAATGCTTCTGTTGTATAGTAAATTAACTTTGCGAAGTTTGTCATATGATGTCCTGTATAGCTGTTTGATCCGATTCACATTCTTTAGTCAAGTCATTAAGTTCTGCTGGCCTCCGATGTACCTACCTGCGCTGATTTCTTAACTCTCTGCAAGGGTTTTCTGTGCGGCCACAAGTGTTAGTTTGGCCTATGTTAGTTTGGAGTAACTATTAGTTGTCTAAAGTGGCCTATATGACCAAAACGGGCATAGGTGGCTGGTAACGCCCCCTTTTGGGAAAAAAACTAAACTAAATTTTTTTTAAAATCCTAACTCACTCACTTACACTGGCGCAAATTGAATGTGCAAAATGGAGATTTTTAAGATACTCCAGAAAAATCAAGTTGCTCCAAAAAAAACTTCTGGGCAATTTTGAGCCCTAAATCTCTGTGGCTCTACCTCTCTTTTCTCCTTTAAGATGCTCCTCTACCTCTTCATCTGCCCTCATATCTCCTTATGTGGCTTGGTGTCAAATTTTGTTTGATAATGCTCCTGTGAAGCGCCTTGGCATGTTTTACTACATTAAAGACGCTATTTAAATACAAGTTGTTGTTGATTAAAAGAATGCTTTGATTGGAGAATCATTCTCACCATTGACATAGTGCAGTCGAGGTGACCAAGTTACATTTTGGTGGCTTTTATGGCAATGCATGAAATTAAGCTGGTTACTGCTGGAAAAGTTGTCTGGCTTTGTGATCCTGGTAGTCTGATCATGCCAGGGTTATAAATCATTTATTGGCTGCTGTAAAGAGTTTGTAAGAGTGGGTTTCAAATTTTGTTTCTAAAGTTATGCTAATTCAGAATTTAATGTGCACTTTGCAGCAAGTCAATTTTTTTTTAGATTAAGTTGTGCAAAATGGAATGGTTTCAGGCAGAATTTCATCATTGTCATATAGAAGTCAGATATGTAACTTTTCATTATTCCGGTGAACGCATATTACACATGAATTCAACAAAATCTTTTATACCAGCAACTGTTCAATAGAGAGCTTGAATAATAGTTGGAGTTGAAAAGAGAAACACTAGTTTTGAAAAAGCTGCTGCATAAACAGTATCAATGTTCTCCAGACTGCTTAATAAATTACATTTTTACCGTTATTTTCTTCTTGTTCTTTTTGACATGACTAGCTTCCATGTGTAGTTCAAGGCAATGTGCCGCACAAAAATGTTGTTAACCAAAGTATGTGCCCTTTCTTGGAGAAATGCCATTTGCAAGTAAAAACAATCAGTGCTGAATATTCCTCATAAAAATTCATATAATTTACATTTACATGAAATAAAATAGCATGGAAAATTCCATTTTCAATTCCTTTGTATTTCTGTGCCTTGATGAATTTTGATGGGTATTTGAATTCATAAAGCTTTTCAAAGATGAAAAGATACTTTTGTTGATGGATGGAAAGAGAATTGTACAGATTTTGGTATAACAAAGCCAATGTATTTAGCTTTCAGGCTGAATTTATGTGCTCTAACAATGTTGTATACTTTTGTTTGCAGTGGTGATTAGTGTGAGAAGTGATATTGTATTTGGAAATATGTTATCTCTAAGGATCAAAGGATGACTAAGATCATGGAATATAGTGTGCGATTGGTTAAACTAGGCTTATCGTAAAATTGAGTTTTAGAAGCTGAAATTGGGAGAAGCAGAGCTTTTCCTCGTGTGAGAGCCTCTGCTGGGCATACCTCGCTACATGAGGCTCAAATTGGCAACAAAGTGGAACAAAGGTTTAAAATACCTGTTTTGTAATTTTATAGGTGGGTGACTAAGAGTGTGTTACTTTGGGCCCAAGTTTCGGATGTCCTCCCAGAACGGCACACTCCAAGAGGCCCGCCTATTTTTTAGAATAAAAAAAGCGCCTAAAACTTACCTCGCGATTCTCCGAGTCCAGCAGGCCAGTTTCACAGTCAACGCAGCGCAGCACAAGCAGCTGGGGGCAGAGCTTATAGCCCTGGACCAAAAAGAGTGCCGGCAGCTGTGCGCATGCGCAGTAGCTCCTGGCCCTCCCAGCGCGTCCTGTCTCCGGGTGACCCTATCCCTAGCCAAAGGGACGTCACACTGTTCGAAGTCCCTATCCCGGGCCGAGTGGCCTGCCTGCCTCACCGTCCCTCGCCTTGTTGCCACTGCCCTTACCTCCTCGTCGGCAGGACCCGCCCGAACTCTTCCCTGTTGGCAGGCCCCCGCCCGAGCACCTCTTCGGTGGCGGGGCCCACCCGAGCATCTCCTCGGTGGTGGGCCCTACCCGAACATCACCTCAGCGGCGGGGTCTGCCCAACCAGCTCTTCGGCAGGCTGTTGGAGGGCTCCTGGTGCTGCAGTAAGTGAGTAAAAACATTTTAATTTTTTATTTATTGATATTTTTTTTATTATTTTCAATTTTTTTGATTGATTTATTGGTTGATTTATTGATTTTATTTATCATTTATTATTGATAATGGCTCTTTATTGGTAAAAGTGAAGTGTTTAATGCTTTGTAAAATCCCCTAACTTCCCTCCCCTCCTCTCCCCGCCCCCCCCCCCCACCCCCTCAATCTCTCGCTACCTGCGCCTAATTTCTAAAGTGTAGGCAAGGTTTTTCTGAGCGTACAAAAATCAACACTTACTCCGTTCTAAGTTAGTTTGGAGTAACTTTTCTCTGCCTAAACTTGCAAAACAGGTGTAAGTGGCTGGTAACGCCCCCTTTTGAAAAAAAACTGTACTAAAACAAAACTATTCTAACTAACTAGAACTGGAGCAAACTAAATGCCGAGAATTGCGATTCCTAAGATACTCCATACTAAACTAGTTGCTCCAAAAAAAAAGGGGCAACTCCAGCCGAAACTTGGGCCCTGTGAATATTGCCAAACAGCTCATACACCAGAATGAAGTTAGCAAAATTGAGCAGATTGTATATACAGGTAATCCGCTTGAGAACTGAAGAAAAAATGAGAACAAAACAACCCATTGTATTATACTATTCAAAATGTGAATAATTTCAATGTTCTCTTGCTACAGTAATAACTATGGCCGGAATTTTCCATACCTGGGCAGGTTGGGTGAGGGCGGTCGCCGTTGCGGGTCGTGACCCCGATCTACATTCCATCTGGCTTCTGCGATCGACTTTCCGTTAATGACGCCTATTAAGGCAGCCTTGTGCGTTAATCGGCCCTATTAAATAGTGCAGGTCTGATGATGTCTTCAGCTGAGATATTTAAAGGAGCCATGGCCACATTGCATTTGAAGGTTCATGTAGGATAGTGCTGGCACTTCACTGCACCATTGGAGTTTTGCAAAAAGTGACAAACATGACTGCACAGAGACAGAGGGCTGCACCCAGGTGCTCTGATGACTCCCTCCATATTCTTGTGGAGGGAGTGAGAGCACGCAGAGAGGTCCTCTTCCTTTCCGATGGGCGGAAGAGACCTCCCCAACAGACCAAAGGAGCCTGGCTCTAAACAGCAGGGAGGAGGACCTAGGTTCAGTGCCGCAAATGTTTCAATGATCTCATTAGATCAGGAAAGGTGAGTGCAAAGCCACACTCAACTTCATCCTGCTGTGCTTCTCATTACATCCCCGTCACTGTGCCTTCCCAACCCTACTCCTACACATCCTTACTCACACCAACATTCCTTGCATGTCCACCCATCCCCCTCTCTATCTACATTATCACATTCCCATCTGACTAAACATCACTCACACTCGCCCTTATCCGAATGCAATCATACCAACTAACAACACCCAAGGAGGCCACTTGGCATTGCCATCCCAATCCATCATAGTCACCCTCTAAAGATATAATCCATCTATTCCTTACTCTCATTCAACCTTTTCTTCTTTCCCTCCTTGCTGGAAAAGAGAGTTCACAATAAGAGGGAGAGAGAGCTGGAGTTGACCCTTCATCATTGGCCACCTTAACAACAGCAGAGGAGGTTGCCGTGGAAGTGTCTGGAGTCACAGAGCAACTGGAGGTGGGAGACGGAGAGATGAGGACATCTCAGTGACCCGGTGACAGAATTACTTCTCATACGGCCACATTCTTGATAACTCATCTCTTTACTCTCCCACAAGTCCATCAAGAGCCCCCCCCCTCCACTGTCCAGGAGGAAGAGCAACATGGCGACTCAGAGGAGCCTCCAGCCTCTGAGGGTGCACAGTCACCAGACATAAGCGGACGGAGCACCAGCGCAGATACGCACACCTTGGTGGATGCAGCGCGAGATATAGTGTTGTTACCTGGTATGTCTCAACGCAAGTGAGCAAGAGTAGATGGTGGAGACAGGGACAGCGCTGGTCACTTCCACTCTGCTCGGCTGTATGCAGAGGCTGCGCCTCGAGGGCATCAAGAGAAAAGGCAATCCTAGAGATGCAGCTAGAAGTGCAGGAGGCTCTTACAGGTTTTGCGACCGCAATGCCTGCCGTGTCGCAGGCGATGGCAATTGTAGGCTTTTCCATGGATCACATGCTATCTATGGAGAACAGATGTCAGACGCTCATAGACCTCTGTCTAGGAAGGATGTCAATGTAGAAGTGGTCCTCATACCCCCACTGCTGTGCAGCTAGGTGTTTTCAGCTCCTTGCTAGCAGGGAAGTGCGGGCGGCCCATGAGAGGGAAGATGATGAAAGGGGACATGGAAGTGTGGGCTCCTCTCGAAGCCCTCATACTTTTGTCCTGTTGCCCACCGCCCCCCCCCCCCTCCCCTCCCTCCCCTCCCTCCCCAGTCAGAGCCCCGGATGGCTCCTCAGATTATGATAGCCAAGTCTGCCCCTGCACAGTCGCAGGAGGAGCAGACTTTGGCAGGACCATCACAGGCTCCAAAACCCAGAGGACATCCGCCTAAAGTGTCTATGCAGTCACAGCAGGGAAGTGAGCAGGCTGGCTCTACGACTGCTGAAGCCACCGGGATAGCACGCGTAAGAAAAAGATGAAACACAACTAGATGCACAAGGATAGCCACTTGGGTGTTTTAATAACTGTTTCTGTAAAGTTTCCGTTGGTGATGTCACGCATAAAATACAAGAACATTATTCTATTTTCACCACTTTACGGTCATGGACAAATTTGTGTGCAACTTTGTAAGTGGCTTAGTGAGTTGGAGAGGATGGTGAGACATAGCATTTTCTCCAGCAATGGTGGTAATTGCAGGGATGCTTTATGGTGTTCCTGTGGGGTGCTGTGAACCTGATGCAGCATTTGGCACCCATATGGGTATAATGCGTGAAGTTAAGTAAATCTGGCCATGATAAGGCCATCCTTGGCCTCTCGGGCAGCAATGTGCTCGGGTGCTGGTGTGATCTGGACCACTGGTTCTTCCTGCTCCTCTGAAGAGCCTTGCTCCTCATACAGCGCTGATCCTCGCTGCTGTGCTGTGTTCTGCAGGGCGCAGCAGACCACAATGATTCTGGAGACCCTGGCTGGTGCGTACTGAAGTGCTCCTCCAGATCTGTCCAGGTAGCTGAAGCACATTTTCAGCATGCTTATTGCCTGCTCTATTTCCTGGAGTATATTAGGGATGGCTTTCGAGACCAATATGTCAAGGAACCAACTAGAGAACTTGCCATCCTAGACTGGGTGTTGTGTAATGAGAGAGGACTAATTAGCAGTCTTGTTGTGTGAGGCCCCCTGGGAAAGAGTGACCGTAATATGGTAGAATTCTTTATTAAGATGGAGAGTGACACAGTTAATTCGGAAACTAATTAATTCAGAGACTAGGGTCCTGAACTTAAGGAAAGGTAACTTCGATGGTATGAGACCTGAATTGGCTAGTTTAGACTGGCAAATGATACTTAAAGGTTTGACAGTGGATAGGCAATGGCAGACATTTATAGATTACATGGATGAACTTCCAACAATTGTACATCCCTGTCTGGAGTAAAAATGAAAAGGGGAAGGTGGCTCAACAGTGGCTAACAAGGGAAATTAGGGATAATGTTAAATCCAAGGAAGAGGCATATAAATTGGCCAGAAAAGCTGCAAACCTGAGGACTTGGAGAAATGTAGAATTCAACAGAGGAGGACAAAGGGTCTAATTAGGAGGGGGAAAATAAAGTATGAGAGAAAGCTTGCAGGAACATAAAAACTGACTGTAAAAGCTTCTATAGATATGTGAAGAGAAAAAGATTAGTGTTAGCGCGAATGTTTTCCTGGAAGAATCACTCGACACTCTGGGTCGGTTCCAACATCAAAACGGCCTTTATTACGCCGGCGGGGAGAGCGCCTCTGGTTCAACTCCAGGCACTCCACTCCACCGAACAAAGAAATTCATCGATATTTATATGTTTTACAATAGTTAATTACAATTACTCAGCCCACGTCAGCTGGACACAATCCAATCATAACGATTACAAATCGATTCCACTGGGCCAATGGAATTGGCCCCCAGGCACCAGGGGACTGCGTGATCATCTCATGTTTTAGCTGGGGCTTATTCATGGCCTCGTGATATTCTCCAGACGCCCTTATCTCTACAATCCTTGGGTTCTTCTTGCGCCTAACCTCCTTATCCTTACACAGTCACAGGAATTTCTTTGTTCAGTATTCTGCTAGGACATCTTGTCTGTGGTTTGTTGGTTAAGGATGTTCTGCTGAGCTCACCCTTTCCAGTGTTCCTGTACACAGAACTGCAGTGTCATCAGCTACCCAAAAATGTAGTCAAGCTAACTGTTAGCTGAATTCCCCTAGTGCTTTGCGGAACCCCTGGCAGCCATTTTATATCTGGCTACCATTTTACACATACATACATTCACATATATTCAGCAGGTGCCTTTGCCTTTGAAAGTGCCCTACAACAATTAGTGAAGACCAAGGTAGGTCCTTTGCAATCAGAATCAGGTGAATTTATAATGGGGAACAAAAAAATGGCAGACCAATTGAACAAATACTTCGGTTCTGTCTTCACTAAGGAAGACACAAATAACCTTCCGGAAATACTAGGGGTTCGAGGGTCTAGCAAAAAGGAGGAACTGAAAGAAATCCTTATTAGTCAGGAAATTGTGTTGGGGAAATTAATGGGATTGAAGGCATCCCAGAGTACTTAAGGAAGTGGCCCTAGAAATAGTGGATGCATTGGTGATCATTTCCCAACATTCTATAGACTCTGGATCAGTTCCTATGGATTGGAGGGTAGCTAATGTAACACCACTTTTTAAAAAAAGAGGGAGAGAGAAAACAGGGAATAATCGACTGGTTAGCCTGACATCGGTGGTGGGGAAAATGTTGGAATCAATTATTAAAGATGAAATAGCAGCGCATTTGGAAAGCAGTGACGGAATCGGTCCAAGTCAGCATGGATTTATGAAAGGGAAATCATGCTTGACAAATCTTCTAGAATTTTTTGAGGATGTAACTAGTAGAGTGGACAAGGGAGAACCAATGGGTGTGGTATATTTGAACTTTCAAAAGGCTTTTGACAAGGTCCCACACAAGTGATTGGTGTGCAAAATTAAAGCACATGGTATTGGGGTTAATGTATTGACATGGATAGAGAACTTGTTGGCAGACAGGAAGCAGAGAGTCAGAAAAAAGGGTCCTTTTCAGAATGGCAGGCAGTGAGCAGTGGGGTGCCGCGGGGTTCAGTGCTGGGACCCCAGCTATTTACAATATACATCAATGATTTAGATGAAGGAATTGAATGTAATATCTCCAAGTTTGCAGATGACACTAAGCTGGGTGGCGGTGTGAGCTGTGAGGAGGATGCTAAGAGGCTGTAGGATGACTTGGACAGGTTAGATGAGTGGGCAAATGCATGGCAGATGCCATATAATGTGGATAAATGTGAGGTTATCCACTTTGGTGGCAAAAATAGGAAGGCAGAATATTATCTGAATGGTGACTGATTAGGAAAAGGGGAGGTGCAACGAGACCTGGGTGTCATTGTACATCAGTCATTGAAGTTTGGCATGCAGGTACAGCAGGTGGTGAAGAAGGCAAATGGCATGTTAGCCTTCATAGCTAGAGGATTTGAGTATAGGAGCAGGGAGGTCTTACTGCAGTTGTACAGGGCCTTGGTGAGGCCACACCTGGAATATTGTTTCAGTTTTGGTCTCCTAATCTGAGGAAGGACGTTCTTGCTATTGAGGGAGTACAGCAGATTGATTCCCGGGATGGCAGGACTGACATATGAGGAGAGACTGGATCAACTGGGCTTGCATCCACTGGAGTTTAGAGGAATGATAGGGGATCTCATAGAAACATATAAAATTCTGGCGGGATTGGACAGGTTAGAGGCAGGAAGAATGTTCCCGTTGGTGGGGAGTTCCAGAACCAGGGGTCACAGTCTTAAGAATAAGGGGTAAGCCATTTAGGACCGAGATGAGGAGAAACTTCTTCACTCGGAGAGTGGTTAACCTGTGGAATTCCCTACCACAGAGAGTTGTTGATGCCAGTTCGTTAGATATATTCAAAAGGGAGTTAGATATGGCCCTTATTGCCAAAGGGATCAAGGGGTGTGGAGAGAAAGCAGGAAAGGGGTACTGAGGTTGAATGATCAGCCATGATCTTATTGAATGGCGGTGCAGGCTCGAAGTGCCGAATGGTCTGCTCCTGCACCTAATTTCTATGTTTCTATGACACAACATCTGTTGGAAATGTGGTTTTCATTATCTCCTTGGCCTCAGTACTTGGCCTCCTCAAGGATATCATGAGCCACGTCTTCAGTGGATAGCCCTTGTCTCCAAACAACCAGCCGAACAATCTGTTTAGAGGACGAAGAGCTGAGGGAATTTGGCGTGCACATGCATGATGATGATCTTATAGTTGCAGACGAGCTGCGCATTGAGGGAGTGTAAGGCCTTGTGGTTGACACAGACACCTGATTGATGCTGGGGTGCCCTGTTGGCCACGTATGCAGTTGATGATGCCCTGCACCTGTGGGAAGCCAGCCAGACTGGCAAAGGCCAGCGCCTACTCGGTAACACTGGTTTCATCAGTGGCAAAGTTGATATAATTGTCTGACTTGTCAAAGAGGGTATTGCTGATGCATCTGTGGATGGCAGACTGCAAGATGCCGCAAATGTCTACTGCAGATCCCTGGAAGTAGACTGAAGCAAAGAAGTGAGGGCGCTGGTGACTTTGACAGCCACTGGTAAGGTGTATCCACCCGCTCCTCTGGGCTGCAGATCTTGCTCCAGAAATCTGAAAATGTCTACGATAACCTGATGCGATAGCCTGAGCCTCCTTTGGCACTGCTGCTCAGTCATGCTGAGGAAGCTCATTCTCTGCCTGTATACACTGTGTTGGGGGTATGGCCTCCGCACGATGCAGCCCTGCGCCGATGCCCTCTGTCCTGTGCAGCATGAGGTGGTTGAGCAGAAGGTTGGTGGTGGTGTTGATGCTGCTGGTGTTGGGGCTCATCCTGATCCAATTCCGAGGACCAAGGTGAGACCTTCTAAACAGCACCCATTCTAATATAAAAGATGGCAGGTCAAGTCGAGATGACAGAAACAATCTGTCCGTGGTATGATAGGTTCTACCGATAAGGTGACAGTGGATCCCGACTTTGCTGGAAACGCTTGAAACCTCTAAAAAGTGAGGGCCCAAGTTTCCGATATCTGTTAGAACGGCGCACCTCCGAGAGGTCCGCCTATTT
Source organism: Pristiophorus japonicus (assembly GCF_044704955.1). Taxonomy (NCBI): domain Eukaryota; kingdom Metazoa; phylum Chordata; class Chondrichthyes; family Pristiophoridae; genus Pristiophorus; species Pristiophorus japonicus. Next base: position 157,772,162 of record NC_091988.1, on the reverse strand, counting down.
TGTGGAATGAAGAGCGACGCAGCACAACAGCACGGGGGCGGAGCTGCAGCCCTGGGCCAAAGAGTGCCGGCAGCTGCATGCGTGCGCAGTAGCTCCTGGCCCTCCCGGCGCATTCTGTCTCCGGGTGATCCTATCCCTGGCCGAAGGGATGTCGCGATGTTCGCCACCCCTATCCCTGGCTGAGTGGCCTGCCTGCTTCACTGTCCCTCGCTTCGCCTCCATTGCCCTTATCTCCTTGGCAACAGGGCCCGCCTGACTAGCACCTCTTCGGCGGTGGAACCCGCCCGAACTCCTCCCCGGTCGGTGGCGGGCCCCGCCCGACCAGCATCTCTTCGGCAGCGGGGCCCGCCCGAACAACTCCCCGTTAGCGGGCCCCGCCCAAACACCTCGGCAGCAGGGCATGCCCGACCAGCTCTTCGGCAGGCGGTTGGAGGGCTCCCGGTACTGCAGTAGGTGAGCAGAAACTTTTAATTTTTTATTTATTGATTTTTTAATTTTTGATTTTTTGATTGATTTATTGACTTATTTATCATTTATTATTGATGATGGCTCTTTATTGGTAAAAGTGAAGTGTTTAATGCTTTGGAAAATCCCCTAACTTCCCTTCCCCCCCCCCCCCCCCCCTCCGCCATATCTGGCTAGCTACGCCTAATTCTAAAGCGTACGCAAGGTTTTTCTGAGCGTACAAAAGTCGACACTTACTCTGTTCTAAGTTAGTTTGGAGTAACTTTTCACTGCCTAAACTTGTAAAACAGGCGTAAGTGGCTGGTAATGTCCCCTTTTGGGAAAAAAACTGAACTAAAAACTAAACTAAACTAACTCACTAGAACTGGAGCAAACTAAATGCCGAGAATTGCGATTTCTAAGATACTCCAAACTATAAACTAGTTGCTCAAAAAATAGGAGCAACTCCAGTCGAAACTTGGGCCCTTAAAATTCTGTGCTGACAATTCACTCAGCAACAGCATCTGCTTTAGGAATGTGACCAGCTGTCAGGTGGTCAGGAGTTTTTATTGTACTTTTCATGCTGCGCACTAATGAGGTGAATGAATGGCCATGGAACTTCTGCCTCAGGTTCACAGCTGTGGTTCCCAAGCTGCGTCATTCCCATGCTCATCAAGGGAAATTGTAACGGTAGGGTTAAAAAGACGCTTAAGGGTCTGACAAATACCTCATAACGATGTTATTAACCTCAGCCACCTCTGCCATTCGGGTCGCTGCCACCCTGGCAAACGCGCCCGAGGGAAAGACGTACGGGGGCGGGACGACAGCGGGTTCCTAATCCACTCCAAGGTTTTTAAAATTTCCCTCCCGACCTGCCTCCAATCGCGCCCGCACAGACCGCAGAAAATTCCGGCCTGTCTGTTTTACTCCAGCTGGAAACATAAAAAGGACCTTGTGCATTACAATGCATTCTTCAAAGTTTAGATTATAGCTGTAACTTGATGTATTAATAACTGTGATTCAAAGCAGTTCCATTGCTCCTTATTTGGCTTTGGCTTATTGAGGCGATGGGGAGATTAATGAATATTGATCAGTCCCTCAAGGAACAGCTGCAAGATTTGCTTAATATGAACGAAAGTCAAGAAATTTTGCAACCACAGTGAAAGATCCTGCAAATGTAAACGTTCCACTTACTTGTAGAAAAGGGTGATTCTTCATGCTCAACAAAAATGGGCAAGAACATGGCAAATGGAATATAATGTGGAGAAATGTGAAGTTATCACTTTGGTAGGAAAAATACAAAAACAGAGTATTTTTTAAATGGTGAGAGATTGGGAAATGTTGGTGTTCAGGGTACCTGGGTGTCCTTATACACAAATCACTGAAAGTTAACATGCAGGTACAGCAAGCAATTAAGAAAGTAAATGGTATGTTGGCCTTTAATACAAGAGGATTTGAGTATGGGTAAAGATGTCTTACTGCACTTATATTGGGCCCTGGTGAGACCACACCTGGAGTATTGCATACAGTTCCCCAAGGAAGGATATACAGGTACAATGTCGAAAATCTGGAGTTCCGTAATCTACTGTTTTGGAATTCGGATGATCTGTGGCGGGGTCATCCGGAAAATGTTGCGGAATCTGGACCCCCGCCTCGGGGCCACCGCTGACCTCTTCCCCCACCTCGGGCTGCCGCCGACCCCTGCCCCCACCTCGGGCTGCCGCCGACCCCTGCCTCGGATGGAGCCCAGGGAGAGTCCGCGCGCGGCGTTCCCGGGGAGCGGAGAGTGGCTCCGAGCTCAGGGGATTGCACCCCTCAGACCCGCCTGTGGCCGGTGGGGCGGGGGGGGAAATCAGAGCTTGGACTCACTCCAGGCACTGACATTGAGAGCGCACCGCTGTCATGGAGATCAAAACCCCGAGGTGGGCTGGAAAGCACTGCGATCAAAAGGGCAGGACCCTTGGCTTCCCAGGTCAGACTATTGCATCCCAGGGACCCGAGGCTATCGGCGGGGTGCTGAACTGCAGAGTCGCAGGCTAAGGACAGAGCGCTGGAGCCCAGGACAGCTCAGGCTACTGACTACAGCGGTGGGGAAACGAGTGGAGCCCGAGAGAGTCGCAAGTTTGTAGAAGGAAATATGAATGAAGTATATGCATGGGTATCAAACCTAGAGAGAGCTGCTCTTTGGAGTTTTCTTGGAATGTGCGGGCTTGAAGGCCGACAGCTTCAGGGAGATGGGGAGTTTAGGGAGTTATGGCTCTGAGCTTCCAGTAGGACGATTTCAGGAGTGGAAGGTATAAACCTTGAGACGGCAGGGGAGAAAGGCTCAGGAACTGGACGTGTCACAGATCTGGGGTTGAAAGAGTTGAGGCTGCGATATTCCCAGAAGATGTTTGTGCCGGGCGCAGACCTCGATGGTCTTGGCACTGAGGCGGGAAGTGGGGTCTGGGATGGTAACTTTCAGGAGGTAGTTGAAGAGTACGAAATGAGGGACCAAGGACCTTCCCCAGCACTTACAACCGAATATCACTCTTGGAAGTTGTTTTTCTTTCATACGCCCAGTGAGAGTAAAAAGGGATTTCAGCGTAATTTTTGAATCTTTGGGTTTTATTTGCAGTCACGGAGACCTCGAAACTCTACCTCAGGCCGACCCCACCCGCGCTGCCACTCGGCGCCCGATCCCCTTCCCCTCCCCTACTTACCTACCTTGGCCCAGGCATTTCCGGACTCGGGATATCAGAAAGACGTTTGGAAATACACAGAATCCGGAATGGCCTCGGTCCCGAGGCTTCCGGATTTTCGACGCTGTACCTGTACTTGCTAGAGAGGGATTGCAATGAAGATTCACCAGACTGATTCCTGAGATGGGGGTATTGTCCTATGAGGAGAGATTGTGTAGACTAGCCCTATATTCTCTAGCGTTTAGAAGAATGAGAGGTGATCTCATTGAAACATACAAAATTCTTACAGGGCTTGACAGGGTAGTTGCAAGGAGGATGTTTCCCCTGGCTGTGGAGTCTAGAACCAGGAGGTCACTGTCCCAGAATAAGGGGTTGGCCGTTTAGGACTGAGATGAGGAGAAATTACTCAGAGGATGGTGAATCTTTGGAATTTTCTATCCTGGAGGGCTGTGGATGCTCAGTCGTTGAGTATATTCAAGACAGAGACTGATAGATTTTTGAATATTAAGGGAGTCAAGGGATATGGGGAAGGTGTTGGAAAGTGGAGTTGAAGTAGATGATCAGCCATGATCTTATTGAATGGCAGACCAGGCTCGAGGGGCCGAAAGGCTACCCCTGTTCTTATTTCTTAAAACAAGTCAAGCACTTATCTTGTTTTTTTATCTGCTATTTTAAAAGAGCTATGGCAAAACCTAAAAGTGCACATTTGATCAAATTCAAAGCTGCCTTACCCTTGTGATGTTTAATTTCCATTTTTGAAACATATATGCTGAGGTTGTTCGCAAATGCTTATCAAAGCTACATCCCGATAAATGGAATGGTTCAATGATGCTAATGAATACATTTGAGGGATGGTTTAGTACTATTGGTGGACAATGTGGAATGGAGATATTAAATTTGGTAAGTAACTGGGCTGGATCCCAGACATTAACGAAAGCAAACAGCGATGCAATAGAGACCACCTCCTGCTATCTCAATCCCTTTGCCATTAAACTGATTCTTAGTCCCTATGCTAGTTAACATTGTAAATGATGCCCTTTCCTAAGAGACTGTCCCCCTCCCTTTCCAAGTCATCACCCCTTTGTCCTTGCAAACTGCCACCTTATCTCAAACCTCCCTTTCCTCTCCAAAGTCCTTGAATGTGTTGTCGCCTCCCAAATCTGTGTCCACCTTTCCTGCAATTCCATGTTTGATTTCTGTAAACAGGTGTTTCTCCTGCCACAAAATTGAAATGGCCCTAATTAAAGTCACAAGTGACATCCTCAGTAACTGTGACCGCAACGCACTATCCCTCCTCATCCTTCTTAACCTCTCTGCAGTCTTTGACATGGCTGACTACACCATCTTTTTCCAGTGCCTCTCCTCCTATTTTAAACTTAGTTCCATTCTTACCATTCCAATCATAGCCAGAGAATCTGGCTTCCCTTCAGGCACCATTTTCTGAGTCCCTCCCCAAGGATCCCTCCTTGGTTCCCTCCTCTTCCCCACACATATGATGACACTGGACTACATCATCCAAATGACGTAGCTTCAGGTTCCACATGTACACGGATGATACCCATCTCTAACTCTGCACTACCTCTCTCGATCCCTCCACTTCCTCTGTGTTGTCGGCCTGCTTATTCGACATATAGTCCTGGCTGAGCCGTAATTTTGTCCCGTTAAACACTAGGAAGACCAAATATTGGGCTTTCACCACAAACTCTCTACTCTCGCCACTAATTCCATCGCCATCCCCGGCTACTGTCTCTGGTTGAAGCTGACTGTTTGTAACCTCGGCATCTTATTTAACCTCGAGCTGAACTTCCAACCCCATGTCATCTCCATCACAAATCCACCTCTGTAACATTGTCCATCTCTACCTGCCTCAGCCCATCAGCTACTGAAACACTCATCCATACTTTTGTCATCTCCAGACTCAACTATTTCAATGCTATCCTGGCCAGCTTCCCATCTTCCACCCTGCATAAACTTCGCTGCTCATATCCTAACTTGCACAAGGTCACTGATCTACATTGGGTCCCGGACCCCCCCCCCCCCCAACAACTCCGACAATATTCTCTTATTCATATCCTTTTATGGCCTCACCCGTCCTAATCTCTGTAACCTCCTCCAGCCCTACAACTCTCCAAGAACTCGCCATTCCTCAAGCACTAGCCTCTTATAAATTTTCCACTCCCTTCACCTTCCCATTGGCGGCAGTGCTTTTATCTATTTAGGCTTCAAGCTCAGGAATTGCCTCCCTAATCCTCCCTTCCTTTACACCTCTCCTCCTGTAAGACTCTGCTTTGAACCTTCCTCTTTCACAAAACTTTTAATCAGCCCTCATAATATCGCCTCCTTTTGGCTCGTTATCAATTTTTCTTCGATTACGATTCTGTGAAGTGCCTTGGAAAAATTTTCTACATTAATGATGCTACATAAATGCGAGTTGTTGTTGGATACGCAAATTAAAATACCAAATATGTATATACTTAGCATCAATAAAAGCAGCACGCACAAAGAGGGGATTTTTTAAATTTTTGTGTCACAGGTAACACTAGAAGTGACCAAATTGCATATCCACTTTATCATCTAATGAAAGCTTACTATTAGAGGTGTGTTGATGACTTTAGTTCCTGACCACTATCAGGACATAATCCAGCTCACCAGAGTTAATTCCTGCATTTTTAATAGTGATTGCATATTATGACTTTTTAACTGAGGCATTATCTTGCTTGCTATCTGTAAATTTCTGTTAGCATGTAAAGTGCATGAATTAGGGTTCCAATTTACATCCGATTATATTACATAGGATAGACAACACAGAAACAGGCTATTCGGCTCAACAAGTCCATGCTGGCGTTTATGGTCCACTTGAGCCTCCTCCTGTCTTTCCTCATCTAAATCTATCAGCGTAACCCTCTATTCCCTTCTCTCTCATATGTTCCTCTCGTCTCCCTTTAAATGAATCTATACTATTCACTTCAACTACTCCCTGTGGTAGCGAGTTCCACATTCTCACCACACTTTGGGTAAAGAATTTTCTTCTGAATTCCCTTTTGGATTTCTTAGTCACAATCTTATTTTGAAGGCCTCTTCCCCACAAGTGGAAACATTCGCTCTCTATCCATTCTATTAAAACCTTTCATAATTTTAAAGACCTCTATTAGGTCACCCCTCTGCCTTTTTTCAAGAGAGGAGACCCAGCCTGTTCATCCTTTCCTGATATGTATACCCTTGCATTTCTGGTATCATCCTTGTAAATCTCTGCACCCTCTCCAGTGCCTCTATATCCTTTTTATAATATCGCGACCATAACTGTACGCAGTACTCTTAAGTGTGGTCTAGCCACGGTTCGTTACAGATTTAGCATAACTTCCCTACATTTCAATTCTATACCTCTAGAAATAAGCCCTAGTGCTTGGTTTGCTTTTTTTTAAGGCCTTGCTAACCTGTGTTGCAACTTTCAGTGATTTGTGTATTTGTACTCCAAGATCTCTTTGTTCCTCTATTCCACCTAGACTTGCACCCTCCAAGTAATAAGTGACCTCCCTATTCTTCCTACCAAAGTGTAATACTTCACATTTATCTGTGTTGAACTTTATTTGCCAATTATATGCCCGTTCTGCAAGTTTATTAACGTCGTCCTGTAATTTGTTGCAGTCCTCAGTATTGACTCGACCCCAATTTGGTGTCATCCGCAAATTTAGAAATTGTGTTTTTGATTCCAAAGTCTAAATCGTTAATATAAATTGCGAACAACAGTTGTCCCAGCACTGATCCTTGTCAAACACCACTACCCACCTTCTGCCACTGTCAATAGCTACCTTTTACCCCTACACTCTGTTGCTGTCTTGAAGCCAGCTAGCCATCCATTCTGTTTCTTGTTCCCTGACTCCACATTCTCTGACTTTGTTCATCAGTCTATTATGGGGTGCCTTATCGAAAGTCTTTTGAAAATCGAGATAAATTAAATCTACTGCATTACCATTATCTACTCTCTCTGTTACCTCTTCAACAAATTCAGTGAGGTTGGTCAAGCAAGACTTTCCCTTTTGCAATCCATGCTAACTATTCATTATATTTTTGGTTTCTAGTCATTTATTCAGTACGGTAAGATTTAAAATACCATTGGAACAATAATTCAACTATTTAAGAAAAGTAAAAGAAACTTTTTCAATCAAGCAACTTAAATGCATTATAGTTTCTTTCCTTGTCTTCATGACAAAACAAACACAATGCACACGTTTTAGACACAGTTCCAAGATCTTCAGTTGGCCACTTTTCCCATGGAAATGCTGACTTAAAAACTATTTTTCTTCAGTACTTTTCTTGGTAAATTTCTAAATGTGTACACCATTTTTCCCCAACACATTATTGGCCTTTTGAATCATGAAAAATTTGAAAGTCAAATAATTGTAGGAATATTGTCTTGTGTTTGTATAATTCTGATTCATTACCAACACTGAGTATACACACTATTTATTTGCTGGATGGAAAACCTGCATGTTTCAAAAGCTACAAATGATTAGTACTCAATTTGTTTAACAATGAGGTGCTCACTAGGTGCCTGAAGCATAAAATTTTAATTTGTTTTAACAATGAAACATTTTCTGCATTACAGCTTTTGAGTTGACTGTTATTAACATGGCTGTCATTAAAAAAAATAACCAAATCCAGGATAATGGTTCAGATTCAGTTTGTTCCTTCTTGGGAAGTATTATGATAATGTAGTGACATTTTGTGTGTTTTTGAGGTAACCAATTAAAAATGATATGTGGACATCATACATTTTTAATGGCATTAAATATTTAAAGCTTAAATGCAGATAAATTATGATTATTCATCTAAAAAGTTTAGCGACCTCTGAATTTATAGTGTTTACTGTGAATTTATGAAGTCGCTCAGTGCAGTAAAGAATGAACAGTTATTGGCAGTTTAACCAGGAATGAGATATTTTTAGTATGGATCACCGATAAACCGAGGGCCCGTCTGCCCTCTGACCTCGACATAAAAGATCCCATGGCACTATTCAAGGAAGAAAAGGGGAGTTCTCCAGTGTCGTGACTAATATTTATCCCTCAGTCAATGTCACTAACACAAATTATCTGGTCATTGTCTCACTGCTGTTTGTGGCACCTTGCTGTGCGTAAATTGGTTGTCACGTTTCCTACGTTACAACAGTGACTGCACATCAAAAGTAATTAATTGGCTATAAAGCGCTTTGGGACGTCCTGAGGTGGTGAAAGGCACTTTCTCATGCATAATTCATCATCTTTATTGCAGTTCAGATGAGTTGAAGCTAGATTCTAATTGAGGTTTGCTGAATTGGGTGAGCTCTCCACAGTTGCTAGTTTCACAAACATTTTTTCTACAATGTGATCAGCTGTCCAAATCTTTAAAAAAAAATCTTTCCACCCCTTCTCTTCATCTTCCCAGTGCCATTTTCACAAGGAACCATTATCCAAACACTATTGAATGAGCCATATGGAAACTACTGATTCTCACCCAGACAACTCGAAGGACCATCCTGCATTCCGTTTAGCTAGATCTTCACACTCAAGTAGGCAAACCAATGCTGAAGCATTGGGTATAGAAAGTAACAACTGCACACAGCTGTATAACTTGCTAAGTCCAAAGCATCGAACAAACATTTGCAAAGTCTTTGTAAAATTTGAAGATGTCTGGGATGTGGATCAAGATATCTAAAACAAACTTGACTGTGTGTGGATGTGGTTTTTCATATCCTCAAAGGAAAAAAAAATGTAATGCTTCAAGCAGGAATGGAATATGCACAATCATTTCAAGGACCATTCTGATTTGCATCACAAACCATGGGTAATACCTATGTAAAAGGAAACTATTGTGAGTTTCTTTTTAACCACACCCTTCCCTGTTCATATTTGCTACATGGTGTATATTTATGATTCATTTCTGTTTTATTTACAACACTTATACTGTTTCAAAAAGCAAGAGAGGAAAATGCCATCAGTTGTGCTTCAACAATGTACATTCCTCAACTATATTTTGAATTTCACAATTGTTTGAAAGCCTTATCACAAGTAGTTTGCATTCTTTAATTCTTAAGGGTATCTAGTAAAACATTAATGATGTATTATGTTGTGTTTTGTAGAGCACGTTTGTTCCATTCTGTCTTCCATGCTACGGAACTTGAAGGGTCAGCAGCGAACTCGGCTACTTAACAAATTCACTGAAAACGACTGTGAAAAGGTAACCCTGTCCTTCTTTTCACACTGGGTTATTTTCTGGTTAATAGCTGATTTTGCCTGTATTTGACTTTTAGACTTGTAATGGTGCATTGTTTTGTCCCAGTTAAATCCTAGCTAACTTCATGATCGGTTATAGACTGTAACTCTGGTTATATTTGCTTCAAGGCCATGCTGAATTACATTGAATTGCTATTGTATTAGTGTCTGCAAATGGGCGCGGACCCAGGTGTCTGGAGAGGGTAATGGTAACACGTTACTGTCTGTCCTGTGGTGCATGAGGGGGGGCCTGTACAAGCTGATATACTTCGGTTATGTATTATGTGCCGGGTAAAAATGACCTTTCTAGTACTGAATTAACTAGATTGTTGACTGTACATATGTACTGTAAACTGGATAAATCATGCACCTGTACAGTTATTATTTAACAAGCTGCTGAGATATATAATCAGTGCTGTCTATCTCATGCAATGAGAAACCCTGAAAATTCTTCCCATCCTTCTCATAATTTGCTCAGTATTTTTCAAGAGTAAGTGGGTCGCAACTCAACTGAGAGGTAGAGATAGCAAGCAAGCAGGAGGGTGGGGTTCCACGTGCATAGAGCTGTGGAAAGTGAGACTGCTTAGGCACTCAGCAGTTTAGCTTGCAATAATTATTTTTTGATGTAATTTAGTGGAATTCTGCATAAAACCTGTGTACATGAACTGGGGTGTTCAACAACATGCAAATAATAGGAAACATAAAAGGGCTGGGAAAGACAGTATATAATTTCTCAACACTTGTGCACTCAATGGTGCACTCAGCTCCGCATTGCTCAGCAACAAGTCCAGGAGCCATGCAATGGACCAGAGGAGTTCAGCACAGAATCCACACTCAAGGGAAGGGAGAGGGAAAGAGAAAAAGGAAAAGGGAGAGGGAAAGGGCGATGGAGGTGGAGAGGGAAAGGGAGAGAGGGAGAAAGAGAGAAGGGAGCAAGAGATAGAAGTGAGGAAAAGGAATGAGAAAGAGAACATTTGATTGAGAGATAGAGAAATAGGAAGAGAGAGAGAAAAGAGGGCAAAAAATTAGAGCAAGAGAGAGAGAAATAGAGATCCCGAGATTCAGAGAGAAAACTGAAATCTCAATCCAGGGGCTCAGACTGGAAACGTCGCCCCCAGCTCAACATTCCGAGCAGTAACAAATGGGAATCTGTTCCGTCTCCGCCGCCTCCAGGCTAGATCCAAGGTTGTCCCATCCTCTCTCATCGAACTACAGTATGCAGACGACGCTTGCGTCTGCGCACATTTGGAGGCCAAACTCCAAGCATTCGTCAACACCTTCACCAAAGCGTACAAAAGCATGGGCCTTACACTAAACATCCGTAAGATAAAGGTCCTCCACCAACCTGACCCCGCCACACAACACTGACCACACCCCCCCCCGGGTTATCAAAATCCACGGTGAGGCCTTGAACAACGTGGACCATTTTTCATAACTCGGGAGCCTACTGTCAAAGGGCAGACATCGATGACGATGTCCAACACCACCTTCAGTGTGCCAGCGCAGCCTTCTCTCGCCTGAGGAAGAGAATATTTGAAGACCAGGACCTCAAAGCTGGCACCAAGCTTATGGTCTACAGGGCAGTAGTGATACCCGCCCTCCTATATGGCTCAGAGACGTGGACTATTTCCAGCAGACACCTCAAAGCACTGGAGAAGTACCACCAACGCTGCCTCCGCAAGATCCTGCAAATCCATTGGGAGGACAAACACACTAACATCACTGTTCTCGCTCAGGCCAGCATCGAAGCACTAACCGCGCTCGATTAGCTCCGCTGGGCAGGCCACATCGTCCGCATGCCCGACACAAGACTCCCAAAGCAAGCGCTCTACTCGGAGCCTCGACATGGCAAGCAAGCCCCAGGTGGGCAGAGGAAACGTTTCAAGGACACCTTTAAAGCCTCCTTGATAAAGTGCAACATCCCCACTTGGGAATCCATGGCCCAAGCGCGCCCTAAGTGGAGGAAGAGCATCCAAGAGGGCGCTTAGCACCTCTAGTCTCGTTGCAGAGAGCATGCAGAAACCAAGTGCGGACAACGTAACGAGCAGGCAGCAATCCAGGCTCCCCATCCACCCTTTCCTTCAACCACTGTCTGCCCCACCTGCAACAGAAACACTAGGTCCCGCATTGGACTGTTCAGCCACCTGAGAACTCACTTTTAGCAGGGACTGCCTCTGATGATCTTATGCGTGCCTAACCTACGACTTCGCCTCAGTGTCTCGTCTCCCCTGTGGCTGCCTCATGAGTCTGGGAAGGCTGCTGTGTTCACTGTGTGGAAGATGCAGATGTCCTTAGGACATCCTCGAGCAGCTTTGGGCCTGGAAGGGCCGGCTGGAGACTGGTCAACACCCTCCTGGGTGGGTTCAATCTGACTTGGCTCGAAGCCATGCATGGAGGCACTGGTGGAGTGACAGGTCTAGGGCCAGGAATGCTGCGAGCCGGAGGGAGCGCATCATCCGTATTCTGGCCTGAGGAGCCTGAGTGACTCACCAGGGGCGGTACAATACCACCACCAATCTGAAGGAGCTCAGGTACGGTGCTGTGGCGCCACACCGGAACGTCCCCCGTGGCCCTTGGTGGACCCAGCCACGAAAGCAACACTGAGGTCTCGGGGGGCATCCAGCTTGAGACTGCATGCGAGCAGCCATAGTCTGAAAGCCACCAGATATGACAGCACTTAGACGCTCCGTCGAGTCTTGCAGAACCGCGGCCATCCTCTCCAAAGCAGCACCGATACGCTCGTTTCCTCGTGCCTGTGCTGCAATGGCAGCTGCCACAAAACCCTAAGGGTGAATAATGCCCTAATTAAAACTGCAAACTTTCAGGTTTGAAGGGCTAATAAGACTGGAACATTTTTTGTGGTCAAAAAGCTGAATTTGGATCCAATGGCCGCCCTATACTTTGAGGCGCTAATTGGGGAAAAAAGGCCTTTACACCACCAGCTTTCTGGCTGCACTGAATTTCGGCTCTATAATAAATAATTCTGAGGGCCAAAGGAAGCTGCAAGGGGATGCTGATAAGATAGTGGAACGGGCAAAAAAGTGGCAGATGGAATTCAATGTCAATAAATGTGAGGTGATAAAATTTGGTTTTAAGAAAAGTAATTCGTACACTTTGAATGGGGTAAATCTGGGTGATGTGAAAGAACAAAGTGGAATTCAGTGTTCGGGTTTACAAAATACCAGAGCAGCGCCTCAAGTGGGTAAGGCCGTAAAAAGTTAATGCAATATTGGCTTTTAAAGTAAGAGGCATTGAGTATAAAAGCTGAAACATTACATTATATCTGTATAAAGCATTAGTAAGATCACAGTTGAAGTGCTGTGTGCAGTCCTTGGCTTCACTCTATAGGAAGAATGTTGAGGCAATAAAGTGGGTACAGCACAAATTCACTAATGCTGCCTGGTTTGGTAAAATACAGATATGAAGCAAGACTTGAAATATTACGACCGCTTTCGGTAGAACAGAGCAGATTTAACGGGTGATTTGATAGAGGTGTTTACAATTGTCAGAGGATAGGACAAAGTAGTTAGAAACAGGCTATTTCCAGTGATCGGGTAGTCTAGAATGAGGGGACATAGATTTAAGACAGAGGGCAAGAGAATTTTTATTAGGGAGGGCTGTGATTGAAGCAGAGACCATGTCATCATTTAAGAATAGATTAGCTAGGTGTTTTGAAGTAAAAGGAAATAAAGAGGTATGGGAACAGGATGTGCACATAAGATTAGGACTCTGCTCATGGATAAATATCAACACAGGCCGGTTGGCCCGTTATTGTGTTGTAATTTATATGTAATTCCTTCTAAACCGTGCAGGAAGCAGTGATACTTGTCACAATTTCTAAATGGGTTTAGAATAAAACAGCATTTACCACTGATGTAAAATGCAGACAGATAATCTTGTATCCCTGGGCCCAAGTTTTGGGCCGCGCCTAGAACGGCGCAGCCCCGACCTGGACGCCCGTTTTTCGCGTAACAAAGTGCGCCTAAAAAAAACTTCCAGATTCTCCGGCTCCCTGCTGGTCCTCTGGCCCTCGGTGCAGCACAGCACGAGCTGTAGGGGGCGGAGCTAGGTCCCTGCGCTGAAAACAGTGCCGGGACCTCTGCACATGCGCACTACATTGGGCGCACATGTGCAGTAGCTCCAGGCGCCCAAAACTGTGTGGGAGAGGCCCGAAGCACGCAGTCCCTTGCCCTGGCCGAATGGCCTCACTGGGGCTGCGTGCATAAGGCTCCTCTCACGCCCGGCTCCTGCTTCCTCCCGACCCGACTCGATTCCCGATCCCCCGCCCCCGACACCGACCCGACTCCCGCTCCTCCCCCCCCCCCCCCTCCCCGGACCGGACGGACCCGACCCCCCGGACTGGACCTGACCCGCGCTTAGCGCCCCCCCCGACCCGAATCGAACCTCCCTCCCTCCCACCCCCCGCGCTCCCGACCACCCCCCACCTGGACCCGACCCAACCTAACATCCCTCCCCCCGCCCCCGACACGAACCGACCTCCCTCCTCTCCCCCCCCCGACCCAATCCGTGCTCCCGAACGCGCTCCCGACCCGACTCAATGCCACCTACCTGTAAATCTGGTGCTGGGGACAGGCCCTGCCCGAAGTCTTGGGCCCGGCCCGTTCAGCCTCCGCCCTCCCCCCCCCCCCCCCCCGTTCAGCCTCATTCCCCCTTCTCCTTCGCCTCTTTTCCCTTCCCCTTCTCCTCTTCCCCTTCTCCTCCTCCCCCCCCTTCCCCTTTTCCTCCTCCCCCCCCTTCCCCTTCTTCCCCTTCTCCTTCTCCCCCCACCCTTCCCCTTCCCCTTCTCCCCCCTTCCCCTTCTCCCCCCCTTCCCCTTCTCCCCACCCCTACTCCCCCCTTCCCCTTCTCCCCCCCCTTCCCTTCTCCCCCCCTTCCCCTACTCCTTCTCCCCCCTCCTTCTCCCCACCCCTTCTCCCTCCCCCTTCTCCCCCACCTCCCCCATCCCTCCCTCCCCCTCCCCCATCCCTCCCTCCCCTCCCCCTGCCCCCCCCTCTCCCTCTACCCCCCCCTCCACCCTCTCCCCGCACTGTCAGAACCACAGACACTGACAGACAGAGAGTGAGACACACACACAGACAGACAGAGAGATAGAGACACTGACAGAGACACACTGGGGTGGGGGGGTGGAGGGGGGGAATCCCAGCACGCTGTTGGAGGGCTCCCGGTGCTGCAGTCGGTAAGTAGAAAATGTTTTATTTATTGATTTTAAAAAAAAAAAAAAAAAATTTTTTTTTTGGATTGATTTATTGATGTTTTTATCATTTATTATTGATCATGGCTCTTTATTTATAAAACTGAAGTGTTTAATGTTTGTAAACTTCCCTTTAAACCGCCCCCCCGCCCCCCCAATTCCCTACGCCTGATTTGTAACCTACGCCTGATTTTCTAAAGTGTCGACTAGGTTTTTTCGAGCGTACAAAAATCTTCACTTACTCCATTCTAAGTTAGTTTGGAGTAAGTTTTCACTGCCGAAACTTTGAAAACAGGCGTAAGTGGCCGGACACGCCCCCTTTTGAAAAAAAATTCTGTTCCAAAGTGAAACTATTCTAACTGACTAGAACTGGAGCAAACTAAATGCCGAGAATTTGAATTTCTAAGATACTCCGTTCTACACCAGTTGCTCCAAAAAATCAGGAGCAACTGAGGCCGAAACTTGGGCCCAATATCTTGGCTGGACAATGAGTGAAGTACTAGAATCTTTCATCACAGCATTTTATAGCAAAATATGCATTCTATCTGAGCAACTACATTGCTAACATACTAATCCCAACAAACTGTTACACAAGCATGAAAAATATTCTCAATATATTCATGTCTTGTAAATGAATTTTGCAAAGGCAGTTTACTATTAAAGTTATTTTTTTCCCTTCAGTGCTGTTTGTACTTGTACTTAAAACTAGGTCATAATCTGTTAACTGCAACTCAGGTGATGGACTATTTGTGCTATTCAAAGCATTAGAGCACATCGGCTATTTTGTTTGAGATTGGCAAAGTCTTGCTGTCTAAAAAAAATAGGTCACAAGGTAAAATGCTTTACATTCAGTGTTGAATGGATAAGAATCTATGTTAAGGAGCAGAATGTTCAATTACAAGCAAAAGGAAAATTTGGCTCATCGCCACAGAAACAGTCCAGTAGGGTGAGGATTGACCTCCATCTTTTAAGATATTGAAAAGTTTGGAGTTTATGGAAAAGAGAAGTCTACTGCTCATTAAAAAAAGTTAAATTCATGATTTGATTCTACCCCAGCCATCTCTTGCATAGTTTAACAAAAGTAAGTTTCCTCATAAACTAGGAAGTTTTGATGAATTGCAAAAACAAACATTTGTATTTTACCTCAATTTGTTTCCATTTAACAGTTAATTTTAATTTCAATTTGTATTTATCAATTGACTATCTCGATGAAATTGATGCAACTAAGGGCATCAGGTTTGACCATTCTGATCAGGCATGTTCTTGCCATGTTATTCGAGCTTACTGCAGTTACACCCCAATTGGCAAAATCTACGAGACACTAAATAAAAGCAAGGAGGATGTTGGCACCTATGACCGTCATTCAGGGACATGTATTCCAACTGCAGTGCTGCTTGATTTCTCCATTTATGCCTTTTTCAAATATTTATGAATACTGCTTGTTGAAGCCGACTCCAACATCTAAATGGGTAAAATCTCCCTCGTGTCATCCAGCTGCTCTTGATCCTTGAAAGATTTGTTTCTTTAAAAAGAGTTCACAACATGTTAACAGAAATGAAGCAGAAATTGAGCAAGCTGAGAAATGTGTGGGGACTAAAGGGGAAAAGGCCTTTTACTGCCATATGCAAGACAGTTGCACTGCATTTTCAAATATTTATGCTCGTACATATGTGCTAACAGTACATAGTTGTTGACACTATATTTGAAAATGTAGTTGCACAGGTATAATAACATTTACATTATAAAATGCTTTGCAATAACACCCTAGTACTTAATTAATTCAGTGCCCAGTCCCAGTATTGATGCAATACTTTTTTAAGCATTTAAGCATTTAATTCTAGTAATGGCTGTCACTTTTATGTAGCTTTTTTTTAATGTGAAATAGTTTGGGCATGTTGTTGCCAGAAAAACTTTCTTATCTAGATTTTAATGTAGATTTTGTATCATCACTGTGCAGCACAATACTCTATGGAGAGTCACAGAAATAAGAACATAAGAAATAGCAGCAGGTGTAGGCCATTTGGCCCCTCGAGTCTGCTCCGCCATTCAATAAGATCATGGCTGATCTGATCATGGACTCAGCTCCACTTCTCTGCCCGCTCCCCATAACCCTTTACTCCCTTATTGTTCAAAAATCTGTCTATCTCCTCCTTAAATATATTCAATGACCCAGCCTCCACAGCTCTCTGGGGCAGAGAATTCCGTAGATTTACAATCCTCTGAGAAGAAATTTCTCCTCATCTCAGTTTTAAACAGGCGGCCCCTTATTCTGAGATTATGCTCCCTAGTTTTAGTTTCCCCTATGAGTGGAAATGCCCTCTCTGCATCCACCTTGTCGAGCCCCCTCACTTTCTTATATGTTTCAATAAGATCACCTCTCATTCTTGTGAACTCCAGTGTGTATAGGCCCAGCCTACTCAACCTATCCTCATAAGTCAACCCCCTCATATCCGGAATCAACCTTCTATGAACAACCTCTAATGCAAGTATATCCTTCCTTAAATAAGCAGACCAAAACTATATGCAGTACTCCAGGTGTGGCCTCACCAATACCCTGTACAGTTGTAGCAGGACTTCTCTGCTTTTATACTCTCTTCCCCTTGCAATAAGGGTCGACATTCCATTTGCCTTCCTGATTACTTGCTGTACCTGCATACTAACTTTTCATGTTTCATGCACAACGACCCCCAGGTCTCTCTGTACTAGAAACATAGAAAATAGGTGCAGGAGTAGGTCATTCGGCCCTTCGAGCCTGCACCACCATTCAATATGATCATGGCTGATCATTTTTGCAACTTTAGTACCGCATTCCTGCTTTCTCTCCATACCCCTTGATCCCTTTAGCCGTAAGGGCCACATCTTTGCAGCACTTTACAATTTTTCTCCATTTAAATTATAACTTGCTTTTCTATTATTTTTGCCAAAGTGGATAACCTCACATTTTCCCACATTATACTCCATCTGCCAAATTTTTGCCCACTCACTTAGCCTGTCTATATCCCTTTGCAGATTTTTGTGTCCTCCTCACAATTTGCTCTCCCACCCATCTTTGTATCATCAGCAAACTTGGTTACATTACACTCAGTCCTTTCATCCAAATCATTAATATAGATTGTAAATAGTTGAGGACCCAGCACCGATCCCTGTGGCACCCCACTAGTTACTGTTTGCCAACCGGAAAATGACCCATTTATCCCAACTCTCTGTTTTCTGCCAATCCTCTATCCATGCTAATATATTACCCCCAACCTCGTGAACTTTTATCTTGTGCAGTAACCTTTTATGTGGCACCTTATCAAATGCCTTCTGGAAATCCAAATACACCATATCCACTGCTTCCCCCTTATCCACCCTGCTTACTACATCCTCAAAGAACTCCAAATTTGTCAAACATGATTTCCCTTTCATAAAACCATGCTGACTCTGCTTGATTGAATCATGCTTTCCAAATGTCTGCTACTGCTGCCTTAATAATGGACTCCAGCATTTTCCCAACAACAGATATTAGGCTAACTGGTCTATAGTTTCCTGCTTTTTGTCTGCCTCCTTTTTTAAAAAGGGGCGTTACATTTGTGGTGTTCCAATCTGCTGGGACCGTCCTAGAATCCAGGGAATTTTGGTAGATTACAACCAATGCATCCACTATCTCTGCAACCACTTCTCTTAAGACCCTAGGATGTAAGGCATCAGATCCAGGGGACTTGTCCACCTTTAGTCCCATTATTTTACCTAGTACTACTTCATTATAAATGTGATTTATACCACCAATGCGGATTCATATCATCAAATGAATATTAACGTGTTATTTCAAATATGCACACTGGTATTAAATCAATGGGGAAGATAAAACAAACTGTGATGATGTAAGAAGTTGCAGAGACTATCCATTCGCTCCGTAGTCACGAAACCCCTGCTGTCCGTGTCTTCACTTCGCCTCCCCGCCCATACCATCCAATAAAAGGCTGTTGATTAGTAAAGACATTGAGAATCCCTCACCAATCAGTCAAAGGTCCTCGTTTCTATAAATGTAGTGATGTTTTTGATAAATCATGACATGCCACTACTACAAGGCTTCCTAAGTGATCCTATATGCTTTGTAAGGCTGAGATAGATTCCTAATAAACGTTATTAACACGACCTCCTGTTATTGCATTATTACGCGGCTCTGTCAAGTGGGAAAAGCTGAAAATGACCTGCGATTTGTACACTGCTAAATAATATTCCTGCTAGTGAGTGACTCTAACACTGGCTGCACTACTGCACTAAATTCTAGGCTGTAAAATGTGATTGGTTTCTATAACACATGCTGTGTTAATCATGAATGCTGTCCTCAAAAGAAGATAGCTGATTGGTTTCTTGCAAATTGCAGACTTTACGTGGTCCTCGATTGATGGCTATTTGTGTTTCTTACAGGTCGATCGACTGATGGAGCTGCACTTTAAGTACCTGGAAGCTGTGCAGGTGGCTGACAAGAAGATTGAAGGAGAAAAACATGTATGCATCAGTTAGTCAGGCAAACAGCCTTGGCTTGTGTCTCATGTAAACTTTTATGTTAAGCTCTGGCACGATGGCTTGTTGGTTGAATTTGATTCTGTGAACATTGCAGCCTTATGGGATTAGATCAACATTTGGGGTGGGGGAGAGAAGATAGCATTGTACTTAAATAATTACTCAAGTTTTCAGATGATGTACTCTGCAATTTATTTTCGTAATGGAATGTGTAGAACTGGGAAGAAGTCGTATAAAATTAGGTTATTCATAACTGAAGTTCAGGACCACCTATTCAATCCTGGCATCACTGCAGAGAGAATTGAATATTCAATTCAGACAGGAGCTACACTTTGCGCCTTCACAATGAGGGTAAGCATAAAATCAAATAAAATACAAAGAAAAATCTACAGGAGAGAGAAAGCCTCTGGAGAACATATCTAGTGCAAAGTATTCTGCCAAACATGTGGCTTTTGCAACTCCAACCATGAGGTAGTGAACTGTCCTGTCCACTATTTGCTAATATAGAGGTCAATGATTTGAACTGGCCTGATCACCAATCTGTAGGCACCAAACTGGGGAACATAAGTACTGATCAAGAATACAACAGAACTCAGCTGACAATAATCTTTCCTGGTTTAAAATCCAGGCTGGTGTGGAACTTAACTTCCAAATCAATGAATGAAGCTGCTCAACACCATAAAACCCCGTTAGAAGAGCAACTCCGAGTGCAAGTGAAAATGCAAGTTGAAAGATCTGCATGAGAATAAAAATGAGTAAATTGAATATAACGACTTGGTGGGAGGTATGTTAATTTTGGGAGTAAAACTGCATGTGAGGGGTAGCCACTCCAAAGTCTGCCTCTTCATCTGTAGCAATGTACAGTACCTCTCAGTGGAATTGGCCAAGAAACTCCCAATGTGAGGCTTTGAGTAAATTGCAAATTACGTCTGTCATAAGTATAAACCGGTCTAAACTGATTTCCATTAGAGAAGAATAAACTACACTAAGGATAAGATTTGTTAAGAGAAGGTTGTGTCTGACTAACTTGATTGAATTTTTTGAGGAGGTAACAAGGAGGGTGATGAAGGATAATCCATTTGATGTAGTCTACATGGATTTAGCAAGGCTTTTGACAACGTCCCACATGGCAGACTGGTCAGAAAAATAAAAGCCCATGGGATCCAAGGGAAAGTGGCAAGTTGGATCCAAAATTGGATCAGTGGCAGGAAGAAAAGTGTCATGGTCAATGGATATTTTTGTAACTGGAAAGCTGTTTGCAATGGGGTTCCACAGGGCTCAGTGCTCGGTTCCTTGCTTTTTATGGTATACATCAATGATTTAGACTTCAATGTAGGGGGCATGATTAAGAGGTTTGCAGATGATACAAAAATTGGCCGTGTGGTTAATAGTAAGGAAGAAAGCTGTAGACTGCAGGAAGATATCAATGGACTGGTCAGGTGGACAGAAAGTGGAAAAATGGAATTCAATCCAGAGAAGTGTGAGGTAATGCATTTGGGGAGGGCTAACAAGGCAAGGGAATATAGAATAAATGGTCGGGTACTGGGAAGTGCAGGGGAACAGAGGGACCTTGGAGTGCATGTTTACAGATCCATAAAGGTAGCAGGACAGGTAGATAAGAAGGCATACGGGGTACTTTCCTTTATTAGCTGAGGCATAGAATATAAGAGCAGGGAGGTTATGCTTGAACTGTATAAAACACGAGTTAGACCACAGCTAGAGTACTGCGTGCAGTTCTGGTCACCACATTACAGGAAAGATGTGATTGCACTAGAGATAGTGTAGAGGAGATTTACGAGGATGTTGCCTAGGCTGGAGAATTTTAGCTATGAGGAAAGATTGGATAGCTGGGTTTGTTTTCTTTGGAACAGAGGAGGCTTAGGGGAGACCTTATTGAGGTGTATAAAACTATGAGGAACCTAGATGGAGTGAATAGGAAGGACCTATTTCCCTTAGCAGGGAGTTCAATAGCCAGGGGGCATATGTTTAATTAATTGGTAGGAGAATTGAGGAGAACTTTTTTCACCTAGAGGGTGGCAGGGGGATGGAACTCACTGCCTAAAAGGATGGTAGAGGCCGAAGCACTCCTCACATTTAAAAAGTACTGAGATGTGCACTTGAAGTGCCGTACAGGGTTACGGACCAAAAGCTGGAAAATGGGATTAGGCTGGATAGCTTTTTTCAGCCAGCACATACACGATGGGTCGAATGGCATCCTTCTGTGCCGTAAATTTCTATGATAAACTTGGGGAGGGTTTGTCAAAACATTTCACATATTTAAATTACACGTAAATGTAGCAGATTGCATTAGGAAGTAATGTTGCACTTGCATATTCCGCCTTGTAAGAAATTTGGTCAATTAATGCAATCTTTAGATTCCTCTCGACTTTTTAAAAAAAAAAAGGATATGATGGAGCAAGTTACAAAATTAGAATTTAATAGTGTTCAGAAATTCTAAACTATACTAGCACAGCCCAGCTGAGATCAGCTAATTGTTCAAGGTTCAAAACTGGAAACTTCTTGGTCTGTATGGTTCAGTGATGGTGTCAGACATGCCCAGAGCTTTTTTGGATGTGGGATTCTGGAGATTGCTTTCACGGAATTTCTTACAAGACCGATCAACTGATAACCTTATCACATAAAGATGAGCTCACCAGATATATTGTGTTCGAATGACAGCATCAATTAACATTCTTGAGCAAATTCCAGTCATGAAGATAGTGCTCCTTAGACATAATGGGCCCAAGTTTCGGGCCGCGCCTAGAACGGCGCAGCCCCGACCTGGACGCCCATTTTTCGCGCCACAAAGTGCACCTAAAAAAAGCTTAGATTCTCCGGCTCCCTGCTGGTCCTCTGGAGTCAGGCGCGGCGCAGCACGAGCTGTAGGGGGCGGAGTTAGGTCCCTGTGCTGCGCGCATGTGCAGTAGCTCCAGGCGCCCAAAACTGTGTGCGAGGTGCCCGAAGCACGCAGTCCCTAGCCCTGGCCGATTGGCCTCACTGGGGCTGCATGCATAAGACTGCTTCCCACGCCCAGCTCCTGCTTCCTCCCGACCCGACTCGACTCCCGCTTCCCACCTCCCCGACACCGACCCGACTCCCGCTTCCCCCCCACCCCCGGACCCGACCCCCTGGACTGGACCCGACCCACGCTCCCCACCTGACCTGACCTCCCTCTCCCTCCCACCCGACCCGCGCTCCCGGCCCTACCCCCCCCACCCGGACCCAACTCAACCTGACCTCCCTCCCCCCACCTCCGACACGAACTGACACCACCTGACCTCCCTCTGCCCCCCCCCCGACCCGACCCGCACTCCCTCCCTACCCGAACCTCCCTCCTCCCCTCCCCCCCCCCCCCGACCCCGACCCGACCTCCCTCCGTGCTCCCGATCCCGACCCGCGCTCCCCCTACCCGACCTGCGCTCCGGACCCCGGACCCGACCCGACCCAATGCCACTTACCTGTAAATCTGGTGCTTGGGACGGGCCCTGCCCGAAGTCTTGGTCCCGGCCCGGCCCATTCAGCCTCCCTTCCCCTTCTCCTTCTCCTCCCCCCCTTCTCCTTTCCCCCCCTTCTCTTCCCCCCCTTCTCCTTTCCCCCCTTCTCCTTTCCCGCCCCTTCTCCTTCCCCGCCCTTCTCCTTCCCCGCCCTTCTCCTTTTCCCCGCCTTCTCCTTCCCCCCCTTCTCCTTTTCCCCCTTCTCCTTTCCCCCCCTTCTCCTTTCCACCCCCCTTCTCCTTTCCACCCCCCTCTCCTTTCCACCCCCCCTCTCCTTTCCACCCCCCCTCTCCTTTCCACCCCCCCTTCTCCTTTCCACCCCCCCTTCTCCTTTCCACCCCCCCTTCTCCTTTCCACCCCCCCTTCTCCTTTCCACCCCCCCTTCTCCTTTCCACCCCCCCTTCTCCTTTCCACCCCCCCTTCTCCTTTCCACCCCCCCTTCTCCTTTCCACCCCCCCTTCTCCTTTCCACCCCCCCTTCTCCTTTCCACCCCCCCTTCTCCTTTCCACCCCCCCTTCTCCTTTCCACCCCCCCTTCTCCTTTCCACCCCCCCTTCTCCTTTCCACCCCCTTCTCCTTTCCACCCCCCCTTCTCCTTCTCCCCCCTCCTTTCCTTTCCCCCCATTCTCCCCCCATTCTCCCCCCCCTCTGCTTCCCCACCCCCCCCTCTGCTTCCCCACCCCCCCTTCTCCTTTCCACCCCCCCTTCTCCTTTCCACCCCCCCTTCTCCTTTCCACCCCCCCTTCTCCTTTCCACCCCCCCTTCTCCTTTCCACCCCCCCTTCTCCTTTCCACCCCCCCTTCTCCTTTCCACCCCCCCTTCTCCTTTCCACCCCCTTCTCCTTTCCACCCCCTTCTCCTTTCCACCCCCCCTTCTCCTTCCCCCCCCTCCTTTCCTTTCCCCCCATTCTCCCCCCCCTCTGCTTCCCCTTCTCCCCCCTTCTCTTTCCCCTTCTCCTCTCCCCCCCTTTCCCCTTCTCCTCTCTCCTCCCCCCTACCCCTTCTCCTCCCCCCTTCCCCTTCTCCTCCCCCCTTCCCCTTCTCCCTCCCCTTCCCCTTCTCCCTCCCCTTCCCCTTCTCCCTCCCCTTCCCCTTCTCCTCCCCCCCTTTCTCCCCCTCCCCTCCCTCCCCCTCTGCCTCCCTCCCCCTGCCCCCCCCCTCTCTCCCTCTACCCCTCTCCTCCCCTCCTCCCCCCCCCCCCCCTCGCTGTCAGAAACACAGACACTAACACACAGAGAGTGAGAGACACACACAGACAGAGAGATAGAGACAC
This sequence comes from Pristiophorus japonicus, assembly GCF_044704955.1. NCBI lineage: Eukaryota > Metazoa > Chordata > Chondrichthyes > Pristiophoridae > Pristiophorus > Pristiophorus japonicus. Next base: position 157,748,303 of record NC_091988.1, on the reverse strand, counting down.
ACTGGGGGGAGGATGGCATCCCAGCACGCTGTTGGAGGGCTCCCGGTGCTGTAGTCGGTAAGTAGAAAATGTTTTGTTTTATTGATTTAAAAAAAAATTATTTCTTATTAATTTTTTTTGATTGATTTATTGGTTGATTTATTGATGTTTTTATCATTTATTATTGATGATGGCTCTTTATTTGTAAAACTGAAGTGTTTAATGTTTGTAAACTTCCCTTTAAACCCCACCTCCCCCCCCCCCCCCCCCCCCCCATTCCCTACGCCTGATTTGTAACCTACGTCTGATTTTCTAAAGCGTAGACAAGGTTTTTTCGAGCGTACAAAAATCTTCACTTACTCCATTCTAAGTTACTTTGGAGTAAGTTTTCACTCACGAAACTTTGAAAACAGGCATAAGTGGCCGGACACGCCCCTTTTGGAAAAAAAAATTCTGTTCCAAAGTGAAACTGTTCTAACTGACTAGAACTGGAGCAAACTAAATGCCGAAAATTTGAATTTCTAAGATACTCCGTTGTACACCAGTTGCTCCAAAAAATCAGGAGCAACTGAGGCCGAAACTTGGGCCCAATGTCTTTTCGAATTCAAAAAAATAATTTTTAGTCTCTTGCTGTGTTTATGCCACCATGCTGACCTCTCTCGGGTGGGAAGATTTGAACCATGGCCTGCAGAGTTCCTGTGAGTTCCATATCGGCTATTAGTAAGTCTGCTCAGAACACACTGCATCTATCGAACATTAATTTTTTTTTGTAAATCGGAGATCTAACATTAAATTTTAAATATTTTCTGTTAAGCTGTTTAAGTGGAGAGGAATCTACAATGCAATCTGCTTCATTTACGAGTATACAGAGTGGAGCTTAAATGTTAAGTTTTGACCACTCCTCCTCAAGTTAATTGAAAGGTGTTTCTAACATGTCTGTTTTGCTCCTTTTTAACCAAAGTGTATAATGCAGTCTTAAATTACTAATGTATGCTTAAAGGGTTTACAGTGCATGCATATATATCTGTTAAAATGATCAATTCAGAATAACTTAACTCATTATTCACTTTTGAAAAGTGTGCAATTTGTTGAAATTCTTGAATGCCCTATTACCTATAAAACTGTTGTTTGTGAAAAAGTTTTGCATTTAATTAGGCATTATGATATTCTCTCAAAATCTGAGTGTTTCACAACCAATAATTACTTTTGAAGTGCATTAATTATTACTGTGGAAACAAACTAAGGGTATGTAATTTTAACTCAATATACTGGATTACAAATATGTTTAATTTCCCCTTTTTAAAAAAAAATCCAGAGAAAGCATCTTCCATTTCTTAAATTGGAGACAGTCAAAATGCTCAGAACTAATTCCCTTTCTGCAGCTGGCCGAATATTGTTGAACACAGTTAGTATTGAGAATTGATGTTTTTTTCTTGAATCTTGAAATAGTCTACATGCTGTAAGCCATTTAGTTTGACCTTTCCCTTTCTGCTTTTCCACCATTTTAAGCTGGTGACTTGGTTTATGTTTGTGGTTGTTGGTGCAAATGAAAATGTTTAGCAGTATTTACCTAAAACTTTGTGCCGTATGTTCTTTTCAGGACATGGTCCGTCAAGGGGAAATAATTGATGATGATATGGAAGATGAGTTTTATCTGAGGCGCTTGGATGCCGGCCTCTTTGTCCTTCAGCTGGTGTGCTACATTATGGTGGAGAGCTGCAATGCTAGTATCCCTCAGGTGATTTAAGAATGCACTCATTAAGAATTCTTCTTGTTCAACTACGTGTGTGTGACAAGTGCATTCTTCTTTATTGCTATCGGTCTGACAGAAAATTGAGACTGACTTGCAAAAATAAACAATTGTGATCATTATTTCACAAGTGAGCTATGTTAACTGAAAATGAAAATAATATTAAGTGAGCATAGTAGCCACAAAACAAACATATATCTGGTATATGTGTATTATTTTCTGTTTTTCCTCACTTGAAATTGAGCTTCAGGCTGTGAAATTAATCATCCTAAAATAGCTTGTTATATTAAAAATGCTCATGGTTTGCCTATTATAATAAGAATTATGCCTGTTTGAGATCTGAGCCTTATAAAGGATAAATGTGACCATTTATTCTCTCCTCCATTGATAAGTGAGATTTATCAGTTGTGCAACTTAGGCACCTGTCCCACTTAGAGCACATTCATCTCCCAAAGTTCCATTTTTCTCCAATCAGCGTCAGTCGATTGCACGATCACAAATAAGAGAAATATTTTAGAACCGTATTATCCACTTTCGACCCTGGCTAAATCATCATGTTATAAATTTGAGAATTTTTTGATACATTCACCAAAAAAATAAAGCTGTGTTTGAACTTCAAAATTTACATGAGGTGCAGGAAGAGCTTTCCTTTAGTCCAATTGCTTCAGTCTCTGGAGCCAGAATATGTTAGTTATAGTACAAGGAGGACAAGAGAGGGCTTTAAACTAATTAGTGGGGGGGGAGGGGGGAAGATTCAGGTGAATGAAAATTTTTAAAAGTCAAAGAATAAGGAGAAGGCATTAGAGCAGGGTAGCACTGGGGGAAATGAAAACCAGAGCATGCCAGGAAGGGACAGAATGTATAAACATAAAGGTAAATCAGAAAGTAGGGTCAAAGCAGGTAAATGGTTAAAAAAAACAAATTTAAAAGCATGTAGCATTCGTAACAAAATAGATGAGTTGACAGCACAAATAGATACAATGGGTATGATTTGATAGCCTTTACAGAGACGTGGTTGCAAGGTGACCAGGACTGGGAACTAAATATTCAATTCGGAAGGACAGACTGAAAGGAAAAGGAGGTGGGGTAACACTGTTAATAAAGGATGAGATCAGTGCATTAGTGAGAAACGATATTGGCTTAGAAGATCAAGATGTTGAATCAGTTTGGATGGAGATATGGAATGATAAAGGGAAAAAGTCACTGGTGGGCGTAGTCTATAGACCCCCTAACAGTAGCTACACTGTTGGACGGAGTATAAATCAAGAAATAATGGAGGCTTGTTTAAAAAAAAAAGGAATGGCAATAACCATGGCCGATTTTAACCTTCATATTGATTGGACAAAGCAAATTGGTCAGGCTAGCCTTGAGGAAGAGTTCATAGAGTGTATGCGGGATAGTTTCCTTGAACAGTACGTTGCGGAACCAACCAGACAGCAGGCTATCTTAGATCTGGTACTGTGTAATGAGACAGGATTAATAAATGATCTTGTAGTAAAGGATCCTCTGGGAATGAATGACCATAACCTGGCTGAATTTCAAATTCAGTTGGAGGGTGAGAAAGTTGTATCTCAAACCTGTGTCCTAAGCTTAAATAAAGGAGACTACAAAGGTATAAGAGCAGAGTTGGCTAAAGTGGACTGGGAAAATAGATTAAAATATGGGACGGTTGATGAGCAAGTGGCAAACATTTAAGGAGATATTTCGTAGCTCACAATAAAAATATATCCCAATAAGAAGGAAAGACTAAGAGAAGGGATAACCATCCGTGGCTAAGTAAGGAAATAAGGGGTGGTATCAAATTGAAAACAAAGGAATACAATGTGGCTAAGACTAGTGGGAGACCAGAGGATTGGGAAACTTTTAAAAGCCAACAAAGAACGACTAAAAAAATGATTGCGAGGAAAGATAGATTTTGAAAGTAAACTAGCACGAAATATTAAAAAAACAGATAGTAAGAGTTTCTACAGGTACATAAAAAGGAAAAGAGTGGCGAAAGTAAATGTTGGTTCCCTTGAGGATGAGACTGGGGAATTAATAATGGAGAACGGGGAAATGGCAGACATTGAACAAATATTTTGTATTGGTTTTCACGGTAGAAGATACTAAAAACATCCCAATAGTAGTAATCAAGGGGCTATAGGGAGGGAGGAACTTAATACAATCACTATCACTAATGAAGTAGTACTTGGTAAAATATCATCATCATCATAGGCATCCCCTCAAATTGAGGATGACTTGCTTCCACGTCAAAAAGTTCACAGATGTTTCATAGAAGGACCTAAATTCCAGGTCCCGAACTAAATCTTGAAAGGTGGAAGATGCCTGTGCGTGGATTTTTTTAACATGGTGGCCGTTGCACACCAGCCACCACATGGGCTTGACAGAGCTAGGTCTTGGTCCAGTGGCAAGGATTAACCAAGACGACTGGAGACCAGCTCTGCTGCACGAACCTAGTGCGCACACATATCGCAGTGTGGGCTGGCCCCTGCTGCCCCTGGGTCCTCGCCTCTCTGGCTCCGAACTCTCGCCTCTCCTGGGCGATCACATCGTTCTACAATCTCTCACCGCTCCTTCGTCCCGACCTCACCGCTCCTGCTGTACCTGCCCACACTCCTATCACCGACCTGGACCTTGATGACGATTTAAAATAATGGGACTAAAGGCAGACAAGTCCCCTGGACTTAATGGCTTGCACCCTAGGCTCTTAGGAGAAGTAGCTGCAGAGATAGTGGATGCATTGGTTGTAATCTACCAAACTTCCCTGGATTCTGGGGCGGTCCCAGTGGATTGGAAATCCGCAAATGTAACGCCCCTATTTAAAAAAGGAGGCAGACAAAAAGCAGGAAACTATAGACCAGTTAACCTAACAACTGTCATTAGGAAAATGCTGGAGTCTGTGATTAAGGAAGCAGTAGCGGGACATTTGGAAAAGCATAATTCAATCAAGCAGAGTCAGCATGGTTTTATGAAAAGGAAATCATGTTTGACAAATTTGCTGGAGTTCTTTGAGAATGTAACAAGCAGGTTGGATAAGGGGGAACCAGTGGTTGTGAAGTGAATGGATTTCCAGAAGGCATTCGATAAGGGGTGCCACAAAAAAGGTTACTGCACAAGATAAAAGTTCACAGAGTTGGGGCTAGTATATTAGCATGGATAGAAGATTGACTAACTAACAGAAAACAGAGAGTTGGAATAAATGGGTCATTTTCCGGTTGGCAAACAGTAAGTAGTGGGGTGCCGCAGGGATCAGTGCTGGGTCCTCAATTATTTACAATCTATATTAATGACTTGGATGTAGGGACCGAGTAATGTAGTCAAGTTTGCTGATGATACAAAGATGGGTGGGAAAGCAAATTGTGAGGAGGACACAAAAAATCTGCAAAGACATGCTAAATGAGTGGGCAAAAATTTGGCAGATGGTCTATAATTTGGGAAAATGTGAGGTTATCCACTGGTAGAAAAGCAAATTATAATTTAAATGGAGAAAAATTGCCAAGTGCTGCAGCACAGAGGGACCTGGGCGTCCTTGTGCATGAAACACAAAAAGTTAGTATGCAGCTACAGCAAATAATCAGGAAGGCAAATGGAATGTTGGCCTTTATTGCAAGGGGGTTAGAGTATAAAAGCAGAGAAGTCCTGCTACAACTTTACAGGGTATTGGTGAGGCCATACCTTGAGTACTGCGTACAGTTTTGGTCTGCCTATTGAAGGAATTATATACTTGCATTGGATGCTGTTCGGAGAAGGTTCATTAGGTTGATTCCAGATATGGGGGGGTTGACTTATGAAGGTTGGCCTATACTCATTGGAGTTCAGAAGAATGAGAGGTGATCTTATCGAAACATATGACATAATGAGGGGGGCTAGACAAGGTGGATGCAGAGAGGATATTTCCACTCATAGGGGAAAGTAAAACTAGACGACATAGAATAAGGGGCCACCCATTTAAAACTGAGATGCGGAGGAATTTCTTCTCTGATGGTTGTAAATCTATGGAATTCTCTGTCCCAGAGAGCTGTAGGGAATGGGTCATTGAATATATTTAAGGCGGAGATAGACAGATTTTTGAGTGATAAAGGAATAAAGGGTTATGGGCAGTGGGCAGGGAAGTGGAGCTGAGTCCATGATCATTCATTTAATCTCCCAACCATCCATTGTGATAAGTACCTAACCTATTCTTACTGTTTGCCTCCCTAATGGACTTGACCAAAGAGCTACAACAACTTGCATGGGTGCAAGCTTGGCTCGATTGGTTGCTTGAGTCAGAAGGTTGTGGGTTCAAGTGCCTTTCCAGGTCTTGAGGGCATAATCTAGTCTAACACCAATGCAGTTCAGTGCTGCATTGTTAAACTTGAGGCTCTATCTGCCTGCTCATTTCCTTTCTTTACATATTCCATTTGTGTTCTAAACCCTCCAAAGAGCTGAAAGTAGCAAGGCACTGAGCTGGAGAATGGTTAATGGTGGTGACCAAAGGCATAATAGGTTTTGAGGACGTTTTTGAAGGAGGTGTGAAAAGTAGCCAAGCAGAGGGGTTTAGGGAGAGTGTTCCCGGGAGTAAGGCTAAAGCAGCTTGTTAGCCAAAGTTGGATCTGGCTGGGAATTCAAAGGAGGCCAGCGTCAGAAGGACAGAGAGTGTGTAGGAAAATAGGGTTAAAGGAGGTTGCAGAGGTAAGGAAGGAAAAGATCATGGAGAAACTGGTAAAAGAGGACAATGATTTCAAAGTTGATATGTTGGGGGATAGGGAATAAATGAAACTGTCAGGACAGAATGGATAGGGAAGCAGGACCCAGGGTCAGACAGGATGCAGCTCACAGTTTGTGAAGAGCACAGCTCAGGAGGCTTGACTAGAAGATCATTGGACACTAATAAAGTCTGGAGTTGACAAAAGTGTGGATAAGGGTTTAGCAACAGTGGGGATGAGTTAGAGGCAGCGATGAGTAATGTGAACGCAGAAGTAGGCAGCCATAGTGGTCGCTAGAATGTGTAGCTTAGCTCATGGTCAACGGGGACTGAGATTCCACACCATCAGATGGCTGGGAATAAGGATGTAGCCGTGGCTAAAGTGTAGAGTTTTTGTTGGGAACTGAACAGGATGGCTTTGGTTTTGTCAGTGTTGAGTTGAAGGAAATTCTTGCTGATCCAGGAGTTGATGTCAGCCAAGCAGTCAAACATCACAGTGGTGGGTGGTCAACGAGTAAAGTTGGTAGCAGAGAGGGACAGCTGGGTGTCATCAGCATAGACGTCGAAGATGCCTAATGCCTACAAATGATTTTGCTTAGTGGCAGCACTTAGAGGAGGAAAAGAAGGGGGGAATGGATAAAGCCTTGTGATACACTCAAGATAACCATGCTGAGGTTGGAGGAAGTAGCTATTCCTAGAGTGGAATCAAAGTGGACTGTGAAAGAGAATGGAACAGTTTACTGTCGAATGCTGATTGTGCAGGAGGGAGACACGGTGAGCTTTGTGGTGATGGGTGAGAAGCAGTCGAGTGACACGGAGTCAGGGCAAAGGTATTGGGGGAGTTGGTGGGGGCAGACCATAATGTGGGAGGAGGCAACTGAGTGGATAGCCTTAATTTTGGGGACAAGTAAATCCATCAACTCCTCACAATTAGCGTTGGAAATAAAAATTGAGGGAGCAGAGAATTGCAACCAGATGAGGTGGCTTGTCATTGGTGAAGAGGTTGGAGTTGACCTTACCTTCCAGAATAATCCTGGAATAGTTGGAGGTTTTTGACGAGGAAAAGTTGCAGTGTTGCTTTAGATGATTGTTCAATGCTGGATCTGGTTCAATCAGGCCAGCCATGTTGCAGATGCATTCCAGCCTACGGCTCTCTGCTGTAAGAAGATTGGGATTAGAATTCTACTTGAAGAACAGTGGCAGTGCCAGACAGTGAAGGACATGGAAGAGATGAGCACATCAAAAGCAGAAGAAAGGGAACTGTTGAGTAGTTGAGTGCAGCTAATGTATCAAGGTGGATGTAGAGGCAGAGGACAGGAACTTGTGACTTTGAGAGGCTGTTAAAAAGAGAGTTAGGGAATCATTTTTTTCCAGATGTACCAGGCAGGCATATGGGGGAATGTATAGCTAGGCAGAGCAACCTCTGTGAGACAAGCTTTGGTAAGGAACAGGATGTTGATGCATTAATCTGGGTTGAGATTGTAAATGATGGCTTTATTTGCAAGAGCGTAGACATTTTGAAGAATGGTGCAGAGTCGGTGGGTCTTGGGAGATCTCCATATGTTTGCAGGGAGGAAGCACAGGAGAGAGGAATGAGGAGATTGGACGGGCTGTTCTCGGAGATAGAATTGCAAGTTTGTAGATATTGCAATTCTTCAGAGGGGAGATGGGCATCCTTTGTGCTGAGATAGACGAATGAGACAGTGTGGATTGCTACTTTTGGAAATCCAGTGGCAGGAGGTGCTGTGGGTGGATGCCGAGAATAGAATGCATGGAAGCTAATGGCCAAATCAGGAGAGACTCTGAGGCCGAAATTGCCCTCCGCCCGAAGCGGGGCACACAATTCAAATTAATTGATTATTCTCTGCCCCAATCCACGGAGAATAGCAGGAAATTGGCCTCTTTAAATTTTTAAATGTAGCTGGAAGGTGTTTGGGTCGGCTGAGGGAGCGAAAGTGGTTTGGGAGCAGGGCGGAAGGCGGGCCATCCGCCTGCCTCCGGTCAGAAAGGCCTTGCAATGGACCTTAAGGAGGGGGGCAATTTCGGCCCCTCGGTCTTGGAACAGTGGCAGGAGACGTAATTAGAGGAGTAGTGACGAGTAGATTGGAGCCTGAGGCAGTAGAGTCAAGGAATGGAAAATTATTGCAACAGAGACTAAGAAAATAGTAGACAGTGGTACAAGAAGAAGCTAGGAGTCATAGCAAGAGGGGAGATAGATTTTGGTGAATCTGTGATTGAGTTAGTGGTGGGTGCCGAGCAAGCTAATTAGATTTATGAGTTTTAGAAATCCCAGTCCACTTCCTGACAGCCAATGAAATGGCATCGTAATATACCAATGTTTCTTTAATTTGTTTTCAACCTGCCTACTTCACTTCCTTGAATAGGCAGAAGGAACTAAAGCAAGCAGGTAGAAAACAAATTAATAAAACAGTAGATGAATAGTTTCTACAGTGGTCCAGGAATGGTATCTTTTATGGTGTTACATATTGTCTGGCTGAGTGCTAGTGCCATGGGAAGATTATTACTACAGCATAGAGAAGCTACCTTTAAGCAAAAAAGAGCTTACATATTCTACATTGCTAGCAGACAACAGCAAGAGGACTATTCAATATGTGCCAAAACGACCTTGTTGACAAGTATCTCAAGCTTTTAAACGAGTCCTTTTTTTTAAAGGAGTAGTGCTTAGCTTTAATCATACAGTGCCTGGAGTTGTAAATGACATGCCACTTTAGAACGGTTGGATTAGCAAATACCATAAATCATAATACTGAAGTGCATGTTAGTGTTCATTCTCTCTCTCGCCCCTCCCCTCCCATCTCTTCCCCTCGCCCCTCCCCTCCCATCTCTTCCCCTCGCCTCGCCCCTCCCCTCCCATCTCTACCCCTCGCCCCTCCCCTCCCATCTCTTCCCCTCGCCCCTCCCCTCCCATCTCTTCCCCTCGCCCCTCCCCTCCCATCTCTACCCCTCCCCTCCCATCTCTTCCCCTCTTCCCCCCCCCATCTCTTCCCCTCTTCCCCCCCATCTCTTCCCCTCTCCCTCCCCCCCATCTCTTCCCCTCTTCCCCCCCCCCATCTCTTCCCCTCTCCCCCCCCCATCTCTTCTCCTCTCCCCACCCCCCCATCTCTTCCCCTCTCCCCCCCCCCCATCTCTTCCCCTCTCCCCTCTCCCACCCCCCATCTCTTCCCCTCTCCCCCGCCCCATCTCTTCCCCTCTTCCCCTCGCCCCATCTCTTCCCCTCGCCCCATCTCTTCCCCTCCGCCCCCATCTCTTCCCCTCCGCCCCCATCTCTTCCCCTCCGCCCCCATCTCTTCCCCTCCGCCCCCATCTCTTCCCCTCCGCCCCCATCTCTTCCCCTCCGCCCCCATCTCTTCCCCTCCGCCCCCATCTCTTCCCCTCCGCCCCCATCTCTTCCCCTCCGCCCCCATCTCTTCCCCTCCGCCCCCATCTCTTCCCCTCCGCCCCCATCTCTTCCCCTCCGCCCCCATCTCTTCCCCTCCGCCCCCATCTCTTCCCCTCCGCCCCCATCTCTTCCCCTCCGCCCCCATCTCTTCCCCTCCGCCCCCATCTCTTCCCCTCCGCCCCCATCTCTTCCCCTCCGCCCCCATCTCTTCCCCTCCGCCCCCATCTCTTCCCCTCCGCCCCCATCTCTTCCCCTCCGCCCCCATCTCTTCCCCTCCGCCCCCATCTCTTCCCCTCCGCCCCCATCTCTTCCCCTCCGCCCCCATCTCTTCCCCTCCGCCCCCATCTCTTCCCCTCCGCCCCCATCTCTTCCCCTCCGCCCCCATCTCTTCCCCTCCGCCCCCATCTCTTCCCCTCCGCCCCCATCTCTTCCCCTCCGCCCCCATCTCTTCCCCTCCGCCCCCATCTCTTCCCCTCCGCCCCCATCTCTTCCCCTCCGCCCCCATCTCTTCCCCTCCGCCCCCATCTCTTCCCCTCCGCCCCCATCTCTTCCCCTCCGCCCCCATCTCTTCCCCTCCGCCCCCATCTCTTCCCCTCCGCCCCCATCTCTTCCCCTCCGCCCCCATCTCTTCCCCTCCGCCCCCATCTCTTCCCCTCCGCCCCCATCTCTTCCCCTCCGCCCCCATCTCTTCCCCTCTCCCCTCTCCCCCCCCCATCTCTTCCCCTCTCCCCTCTCCCCCCCCCATCTCGCCCCATCTCTTCCCCTCGCCCCATCTCTTCCCCTCGCCCCATCTCTTCCCCTCGCCCCATCTCTTCCCCTCCGCCCCCATCTCTTCCCCTCCGCCCCCATCTCTTCCCCTCCGCCCCCATCTCTTCCCCTCCGCCCCCATCTCTTCCCCTCCGCCCCCATCTCTTCCCCTCCGCCCCCATCTCTTCCCCTCCGCCCCCATCTCTTCCCCTCCGCCCCCATCTCTTCCCCTCCGCCCCCATCTCTTCCCCTCCGCCCCCATCTCTTCCCCTCCGCCCCCATCTCTTCCCCTCCGCCCCCATCTCTTCCCCTCCGCCCCCATCTCTTCCCCTCCGCCCCCATCTCTTCCCCTCCGCCCCCATCTTTTCCCCTCCCCCCCCATCTCTTCCCCTCCCCCCCCATCTCTTCCCCTCTTCCCCCCCCCCCATCTCTTCCCCTCTTCCCCCCCCCCCATCTCTTCCCCTCTTCCCCCCCCCATCTCTTCCCCTCTTCCCCCCCCCATCTCTTCCCCTCTTCCCCCCCCCATCTCTTCCCCTCTCCCCCCCCCATCTCTTCCCCTCTCCCCCCCCATCTCTTCCCCTCTCCCCCCCCCCCATCTCTTCCCCTCTCCCCTCTCCCCCCCCCCCATCTCTTCCCCACCTCCCCTCTCCCCCCCCCCCCTCATCTCTTCCCCACCTCCCCTCCGCCCCATCTCTTCCCCTCCGCCCCATCTCTTCCCCTCCGCCCCCATCTCTTCCCCTCCGCCCCCATCTCTTCCCCTCCGCCCCCATCTCTTCCCCTCCGCCCCCATCTCTTCCCCTCCGCCCCCATCTCTTCCCCTCCGCCCCCATCTCTTCCCCTCCGCCCCCCCTCTCCCCTTCCCCTCCACCACTCTCTTTCCCCTGCCACCTTCCCCTCCTCCCCTCCCCTCTCTTTTCCACATTCTCTCTACTCCCCTCGCGACCCCCCTCTTTCTCTCTCTGTTCCCTCCTACCCCCTTTCTCTCTCTCTCCCCTTTCCTCCCACCCCCTTTCTCTCTCTCTCCCCTTCCCTCCCTTTCTCTCCCTCCTGCCTCCTCCTCTCTTTCCCCTCCCGTCCTCTATCTCACCTCCTGCCCCTCTCTCTCCCCTGCCACCCCTCTCTACCCTCCCGCCTTGCTCTTTCTCCCTCCCGTCTCCCGCTCTCTCCTCTCCCGTCTGTCTCTCTCTACCCTCCGATCTCTCTCTCTCTCTCTCTCTCTCTCTCTCTCTCCTCCCGTCTCTCTCTCTCTCTCTCTCTCTCCCCTATCCTCCCCTCACGCATCCTTGCTTTTTCCTCACCCCGCTCTCGTCCCCCACTCTCTCCCGCACCCCGTCCCCCACTCTTTCCCGCACCACCTCCCTCCTCTTTCCCGCACCACCTCCCTCCTCTTTCCCGCACCACCTCCCTCCTCTTTCCCCCACCACCCGTCTCCTCTCCCGCCCCCCCCTCTCCTCTCCCGCCCCTCTTCTCTCCCATCCCCCGTCCCCCCTCTCTCTCCCATCCCCCGTCCCCCCTCTCTCTCCCATCCCCCGTCCCCCCTCTCTCTCCCATCCCCCGTCCCCCCTCTCTCTCCCATCCCCCGCCTCCGATCCTGTCCTCTCTTTCCCCCCCCCCCCCGCCCCAAACCCCCACACCCCCTACCACCTATTTAAAGTTGCTTATAGTGTGTTCATGTTTGCATGACAATTCTTTGGAAAACAAATAGAATAAGCTGCGAGAACAAAGCACTTTTAATAAATATCAGGTAAATTCTGACTTTGTTTTGGATTGGTGTGAATGTTGCATTGAGACTACATTTATTTTTTCAGATAAGACAGCGTGTGCACCAGATCCTGAATATGCGAGGTGGTTCTACCAAAGTGGTTAGACACATCATGAGAGGTATGATCAGAAAGTTTTCAGCAACAGAAAAGTCCATTAATTCCTAATACATTCATTCTCGTTTTTCTACTCTACACTCAATTACCTGATTTTTCAATAAAGCCTTCCTTGTCCAGAAATTAATCCAATTGTCCCTTGAACTTGCTTATGCTATCCAGTTAGTAGCATTCTCTGAAAATGTCCATCTATTATTACTCATTCGATGAAAATGTTCTGCTTGGCTTCCCTTGCTCGAACTTAATTTTAACTCCTGATATTTGAATGTTTTGTCCTAGTTACCTGCATCAGTTTTGTCAGTCCACTTTGGATCCGTGAGGTTCCAATATTATTAGAATAGCAGTGCAATGCCAGGTTAGATCTTGGACAACTAAGTCAACTGCAAATTATTCTGAGCCAACATACGTTACTCGCCTGGTGCCAGTGTGCATTGTTGTTTTTATATCACTTTATCTGGATGTTCTAACTTCATACCTGTCCTTTGCAACCGTACATTAATCCTATAGAGCACGAGAGCAGTGCCAACATATTTCACTCCTGCTATACGAACTGTGAAATTCCAATAGGTGGCTTTTTACTCTACACATAGTTGGCTGTACTGATATTAAAAGAAGCAGAACATACCCATTAACTTTGTAGGAGCTAAAAGATTTTTTCCATTTGCTAGAAACTTTTTTTTGATTGATTTGTATTTGTGCATGTTTCATTGGATACATGTGAAAAATGGTGTGTTTTGACAGATGTGTTTTCAAGAATGAGTTAATTATAAGTGTGTTGATGAGAACACTGGCAAGCTTACCTGCCACTGTTTTTAAGGAGATCAATTTATTCTGTGAATAGAGCAGTGTTGTTGGGCAATCCATGCAGGCTAATGCATGTGCTCTGTCACAGTCACCAGCCTGACCTCAGCACAGCCTGTCTACTTCTGTGAAGTTTTCATTTACAGCATTTTATAGTGAAATCCTTTAGTGGCTACAGTCTGTTCAAATTAGTGGTCTGCTCTTAGAGGGCGGAATATTGTAAATGGAAAAGCTCTCTTTGTTCTTCCCCATTAATGTCTGCATTGTATGCTGCTTAATTGCAATATATTCCCTTTCTCTGTCATGGACTCCATGGTAATCTATGGGAATCTGCGAATATAGATTACTTGGGGTGTATATCTAAGACGAAAAATTGATTGGGCAAATCAAATTGGCAAAAGATAGCCTTGAGGAAGAGTTCATAGAATGTATGCGGGATGGTTTCTTAGAACAATACGTTGCGGAACCAACCAGGGAGCAGGCTATTTTAGATCTGGTAATGTGTAATGAAAGGGAATTAATTAATCTCATAGCAGAGGATCCTCTTGGGAAGAGTGATCATAGCATGGTAGAATTTCAAATTCAATTGGAGGGTGAGAAAGCTAGGTCTCAAACTAGTGTCCTGAACTTAAATAAAGGCAATTACATCATCATCATAGGCAGTCCCTCGAATCGAGGATGACTTGCTTCCACGTCAAGAAGTTCACAGGTGTTTCAATGAAGGACCTAAAATTCCAGGTCCCGAACTAAATCTTGAAGTGTGAAAGATGCATGTGCGTGGATTTTTTTAACGTGTGGTGGCTGTTGCGCACTGGAGCTCAGCCCCCGGCAATTACAAAGTTATGAAGGCAGAGTTGGCTAAAGTGGACTGGGAAAATAAAATAAAGGGTAAGACGGCAGATAACCAGTGGCAAACATTTAAGAAGATATTTCATAACTCTCAGCAAAGATATATTACAGTGAGAAAGAAAGGTGACTAACTAAGGAAGTAAAGGATGGTATCAAATTGGAAACAAAGGCATACAATGTTGCAAAGAATAGTGGAAAGCCAGAGGATTGGGGAATTTTTAGGAACCAGCAAAGGACGGCTAAAAAAATGATAGAGAGGAGATAGTTTGTGTAAACTAGCAAGAAATGTAAAAACAGACAGCAAGAGCTTTTACAGGTATATAAAAAGGAAGCGAGTTGCTAAAGTAAACGTTGGTCCCTTAGAAGATGAGACTGGGGAATTAATAATGGGAAACAGGGAAATGGCAGAGACTTTGAACAAATATTTTGTATCGGTCTTCATGCAAGAAGACAATAAAAGCATCCCAAAAATTGGTAATCAAGGGGTTATTGTGGAGGAGAACTTAAAATAATCACTATCACTGGAGAAACGGTATTGGGCAAATTAAAGATGGACAAGTCACCTGGACCTGATGACCTGCATTCTCGAGTTTTAAAATAAGTGGCTGCAGAGATAGTGGATGCATTGGTTGTAATCTACCAAAATTCCCTGGATTCTGGAGAGGTCCCAGCAGATTGGAAAACCCCTATTTAAGAAAGGAGGGAGACAGAAAGCAGGAAACTATAGACCAGTTAGCCTAATATATATCATTGGGAAAATGCTGGAGTCCATTATTAAGAAAGTAGTAGCGGGACATTTAGAAAATCATATGCAGTCAAGCAGAGTCAGCATGGTTTTATGAAAGGAAAATCATGTTTGACAAATTTGCTGGAGTTTTTTGAGGATGTAACGAGCAGGGTGGATAAAGGGGAACCAGTAGATGTAGTGTATTTGGATTTCCCGAAGGCATTCGATAAAGTGCCACATAAAAGGGTACTGCACAAGATAAGAGCTCACGGAGTTGGAGGTAATACAATAGCATGGATTGAGGATTGGCTAACTATAACAGAAAACAGAGATTCGGGATAATTGGGTCATTTTCAGGTTGGCAAACTGTAACTAGTGGGGTGCCACAGGGATCGGTGCTAGGGCCTCAACTATTTACAATCTATATTAATGACTTGGATGAAGGGACCGAGTGTAATGTAGCCAGGTTTGCTGATGATACAAAGATGGGTGGGAAAGCAAATTGTGAGTAGGTCACAAATAATCTGCGAAGGGATATAGACAGGCTAAGTGATTGGGCAAAAATTTGGCAGATGGAGTATAATTTGGGAAAATGTGAGGTTATCCACTTTGGCAGAGATAATAGAAAAGCAAATTATAATTTAAATGGAGAAAAATTGCAAAGTGCTTCAGTACAGAGGGACCTGGGGGTCCTTGTGCATGAAACACAAAAAGTTAGCATGCAGGTACAGCAAGTAATTAGGAAAGCCAATGGAATGTTGGCCTTTATTGCAAGGAGGATGGAGTATAAAAGTAAGAAAGCCCTGCTACAACTGTACAGGCCATTGGTGAGACCACACCTGGAGTACTGCCTACAGTATTGGTCTCCTTATTTAAGGAGGGATATACATGCATTGGAGGCAGATCAGAGAAGGTTCACAAAGTTGATTCCTGAGATGAAGAGGTTGTCATATGAAGAAAGATTGAGCAGGTTGGACCTACACTCATTGGAGTTTAGAAGACTGAGAGATGATCTTATTGAAACGTATAAGATTCTGAGGGGGCTTGACAGGGTAGATGCAGAGAGGATGTTTCCTCTCGTGGTGGAATCTCGAACTAGGGGGCAGAGTTTCAGAATAAGGGGTCGCCCATTTAAAACGAAAAGAGGAAGAATTTCTTTTCTGAGGGTTGTGAATCTTTGGAATTCTCTGCCCCAGTGAGTTGTGAAGGCTGGGTCATTGAATATATTTAAGGTGGAGATAGACAGATTTTTTGAAGGATAAGGGAGTTGAGGCTTATGGGGAGAAGGCACGGAAGTGGAGTTGAGGCCAAGATCAGATCAGCCATGATCTTATTGAATGAAGAAGCAGACTCGAGGGGCCAGATGGCCTACTCCTGCTATTTCTTATGTTCTTATAAATGCAGTGCGTTGTTAATCATTTGTGATATTATGGTACAGGGTACCATGTAATCAGAAATCTATTAATGCACTTTTTGATATTGACATAAGGTGCTTCCGGTTTATAAGGGGAAAAGAATGGCATTTATACTGTGGAATAGTCTGAAGTTGAACAAATTTAGTTGACTTGAATATAAATTACCTTTAATTACAATGTTTTCTTTGTAAAGGATGATGATTTATGTGATGCCTCCCCAGTGTGTATTAGACTGTTTATAATGATTTTATTTTTCTCCTGGAAGCTGCTCCTGTATCTTTAACCACCTACGGTTGCCGTACAATAACTTCTTAATTTTGAGCTGCACTGATGTGATGCAATGTAGCGTAGCTATTTTTAAAGTAGGCTGTTTCTGGAGAAAATAAACACCTTTGTAATGGGACTGGATTGTAGCCTTTCCCTTCAGAATTTTGCAGAATTCTATGGCTGCAATAACGTAGAGGGACAGTGGTTAATATTTCAATAAATGTCTGTTCTATATTATTTATCCGACACTTAAGCGATTCTAAGCAGTGTTTAATCTTAGATCATTACAGCAGAAATGGCTGCTTCCCCTTGCATAACATTGTCTTTCAGGGAAGACTACTTTTGGTTTGTCAAACACAGCAGAAAATCATACATAAACAACCCACGCTGGGACAGTATACCACTCTGTAAACTTATTTACTGGAATATTCGTACTATTATTGCATGCAAATAGATACTTGTGGTTTTATATTACACACATTTGGGCTAATTTGCCTGTGACTATGACAGTCTTTGGGCCCGGAGGGAGTGCATAATGCTTCAGACGCAGCTGAAGAATAATAGATTGTGGGTTCATTAACTGCACGTTCACAGCCTAATAAGTTTGTGTTTGTTTTATTACATCCCCCAGCTATGTGTGAAGCGCACTCCCATGACAAATGTGTTGAAATCAGCTGTAAAGCAGACCCAGCTCAGCTCTTAGAGTACTGAAGTGGTTCATTTTAGTAGGAGCTCTGCTCTCCTAGGAGCAGGTATACATCAGTGCTGGAAACCATATTTATAGGAAGCCAAGGATTTCTGAATGTCAACTCTGAAAATTACTGCTTAAACAGTAACTTTTGAAGGCCATCATAGGCTGTATGCTAAAATTATTGCAAAATGTGCACGAGCTTTTAAGGATTTTCCAATGGGTTCATGAAAGAGAAATGTAAAAGATTTTACAAAGCTTCTGAAATTTGTATAATTTGTCACCAAAGCAGTAGAACCCCCCACTGTCTTGAGTTTCAACATGAGGATAGTTTTTTTTTATTCATTCATAACAGAATCTTTTACGTCCATCTGACAAAGCCTCCCTTGTTTTAACATTTTGTCTGACAAGTAGCATCTCTGACAATGCAGCACTCACTCAATGCCGCACTGAGGTGTCAGCCTAGATTATATTCTCAAATCCTGGAATGAAACCGTTACATCCAATATGGTTCCTTGCACTCAGAGAGAATATGCAAGTTACCTTCAGAGGATAAGAAAATATGATAAAGCGAGATAATAAATTGTCGACATTCTTCAGATGGTTGTCAGTTCTATTGCAGCCTAAATTTGGTTGTCATTGATCTTGGCTGTCTTCTTTGGTAGGATTTTGCTGTTTGTTGGCTGAATTGCGAACGAAAGTATGTCTCAGTAATTGGGTTCTCCCTTTCAGCACAAAGGGAAGTCTCTCACTGGACCAGTCTCTTGCCCACTAAGGTGCCCGTTTTACTATATTACTGAGCAAATTGCTGACAGTGCATCACGCAAGCTGTCTCACCACATCAGCTGAATGAGAGGGCGCAGAGAAAGGCAACAGTGGCGGAACTGAAAATAACTGGGAGGAACAAACAAACTCCAGACCTGGATTATTGATGGAAGTGGCAATGAGAATTGACAAAACATGCAGTATATATGAACAGACCAGAAAGGCCTACATTTCTGAAATGTACGTGAAAATGTGCAAAAATTCAGATGTAAATGGTCTCAATTTGTATCAAGTTACAGTATTGCTATTTTGTCTACCCTTGATGGCCACTTCCAATATTGTCCATGAAAAGAATGGATGCTCATATCCCAATCAAGATACCATTTTGTGCCAACAAAAAAAAAAATTCTATCTAAATCTTTTTCCTGCCTTAAAAACAAAGACTGGTGTGCTGACATGGTCCTGTTTCAATTAGGTCCTATCTTTGAACAGATCTGCACACCTGTTGGAAGTTGCTCTATCTAAATCTTGGGTCTTGCCTGCACCATTTTAAATTTTTGAAAAAGATCCTTATCCACTGGTTAACACAAACCCAAATTTTACTTTTCTCACCATTATACTCATGAGGAAAGGGCTGAGAGAAACTGATAGTTATCTGAACCTGGGAGCATTTGAGATTTTGCAGTTGCCTATGGGCAGTAAGGAAAAGAGACCAAAATATTTTTTTTCCTGATTCCGGCACTGTTGGAAAAATAAGGATTTAAATCAGGTTACAGCTTCAATGTATATCTGGATCCATTCACCACAAACTTTTGTTGAAAATGTTTGTGCATTCCTTTAAATTGGTCAAATTTAATCACTGCACTGCTGAGATTACTAGAATTTAATAACATCTAGTGATCTGTTCAAATTTTAGTGAATTGGAATTCCTCTGTATATAAAAAAGCTTTAATTATGCAGGCATACTCTGAAATAGATTTGCTTTTAATTGCTCATCATAAAATTAGCCAGGCAAAAACTCTCAGCCACATTTTTAAGTTCCTCTGCCACCCTATAAAATAAAATGATCTGTGACACCGTACTTTTTGAAATCAGATTGAATACATTTCATCACATAAAATCAATATTGGCAGATGGCGGTTTGGCAAGTGTCCCGAGTATTCTCTGAGATGCCACACAGACTAACATCGTCTTTCAGAAGAGCAAAGCCAACTTTGAAATTCCAGTAAAATCCTTAAATGGGAAACATCCAGACAGATCAAAAGCCTGATTCTGTAAAACGGAACTGATTTCTGGAAAAGGGCATATGGGGAGGTTAACAGAGGACCAGGATCAGCTTTGATTGTGGTGTCGATCAGTCAAAATAGCTTGCCCACACTGACTGTTAAGGCCACATAAGAATAGCCATCGGCCAAAATACTGGGGGCTTGCTGGGACCCCTGAAACATGACCTTTTTATGAGTCAATGCTTCTATGAGAAAAGGTGAAGAAAGAGAAGAAAATTGTGGAGAGAAGCAAATATAAAAATAAATTGCTCCCAATTAGCATTAGCCATCACTTGCAGTCTATGAGGAGGAGAAACACGAGACTGTTCTATAATAATATAAATTAAGTACTGAGGCACTTTAGTTTCTAAACAATGTGCATGTTTCTAAGATAGGTATTCTAATATAGAATTATAAAAATATGCAAATATTTCTTAGTTTATGCCCAAGAACATGAATTAATAGAGCATTATAGACACCTGAGTGGTCATATATTTTTCTAGTAAATTAGCAGTACGTCACTTAAGTTTGACAAAATTCCTCATGCATACAGAAGTGTGTAATAGCTAAATTGCAAGTAGTTTTCATGATTGAATATGTTTCTCTTTCCTGAATATAAAATGCAAATTTTACAAGTTCTACTCAACATAATAATGACAAATTATAACTGCAGCCGCTCAAGTTCTGCATTGCAAATAATTAGAGTTTGGGGTTTGCAGCTTATTTGAAAGAAACTCAATAGAGTTGAATTTGTACCTCATTCCTAGGTGGTGTCATGTCAGTAACATATTGTCACATCAATACCTGGCATCACAGTGTGTCCTGATCTTGGCCGCATCACGGTGGTGAGTTTCTGAATGGAAGCAAAGAACATGCTGTAAAGAAGGGAAAGAGTGCTGATGATGATTCGTTGCATAATTTTAAAGCTGGCTAATGCTGCAGTGACACTACCAGTTGTGTACCCATGAAACATGGTTTCAGGTGCATAGCCACATGAATGTGGCATATTGGTATAACTCTGAAGTAGGATTGTGATCTAGCATTTGAGGTCACTAAATTAAGTGCAGTGTAACTCCAGTCTGGTGTGCGGCCTAATTTTAAAATTGCTCAGAATCCATTGAACTTCTCTGGAACTTTACAAATTGACTTTTGGCTCTTCAGTATTGAGAGATGTACGCCTCTTGCATAATCTCTCATAGCATTAAAACTTAATCACTTAAGTGGACTCTATTGTCACTGAGCTCAATGCAAGGTGTATTCGACTGTAAAATTTAGGACTTCTGGCTGAGCATCATGTTATCATCATCATCATAGGCAGTCCTTTGAAATCGAGGAAGACTTGCTTCCACTCTAAAAGTGAGTTCTTAGGTGACTGAAAAGTCCAATACAGGAATTACAGTCTCTGTCACAGAGAGGACAGAGTCGTTGAAGGAAAGGGTGGGTGGGACGTCTGGTTTGCCGCACGCTCCTTCCACTGCCTGTGCTTGCTTTCTGCATGCTCTCGACGACGAGACTCGAGGTGCTCAGCGCCCTCCCGGATGCTCTTCCTCCACTACTAAGGGCGGTCTTTGGCCAGGGACTCCCAGGTGTCGGTGGGGATGTTGCATTTTGTCAAGCAGGCTTTGAGGGTGTTCTTGAAACGTTTCCTCTGCCCACCTGGGGCTCGCTTGCTGTGTAGGCAGACGTCAATGACAAGGTTCAACACCGCCGCCAGTGTGCCAGTGAGGAAGAGAGTGTTCGAAGATCAGGCCCTCAAATCTTATGGTCTACAGGGCTGTAGTGATACCCGCCCTCATGTATGGCTCAGAGATGTGGACCTTATACAGTAGACACCTCAAATCGCTGGAGAAATACCACCAACGATGTCTCCGCAAGATCATGCTAGACACCAGTACGTCCAGTGTAGCTTTAGTCTGAGTACCTTTGATAGTTGCTGCATGCAATAAGCGTACCTGATCCTGGGTACATCTCGGCAAGATTTGCAATGCAGAATGGCACAGTGCTGCAAAAGCGAGAGAGATTTCACACCTCATTTGAGATGCAGCTGAGCTGATAATGACTGCTGCACATCTCGTTCTTGAGTGTTGAGATTCTATGATCACTTGACTGATTTGATTGAGAAATTTGCATCGAATCTACTGCGATACCTGAAATAAGTAGAGATGGAGAGACATTGGGACTTGTAAAATGTCTGCTAGAAAGTTGCTCCAACGAGTGATATGCTACTAACTTGCTGAAAGAATCTGGTTTTGAATTAAAACTTTGATATAGATTGGGATATAATTTATATGTGCTCACTAATCTCTTGTGGTATGGTTCACGGAGAGTTAAAAGATACGTTGTTTTATGCCGGGTAACGTACGGTATATTAGGGGGATTGAATAAATTAAATTGTGTTTTAATTGCTCAATATTATGGGAGTTTTAGCAGCATTTTTGTGTTTGTATTATGATTATATTCATATTGTTTAGATTATGTTTCTTTAGCTATATATGTTTTATATGCTACCATTTTTAAAGCCTAGGTTGTGCAGAAAGGTGTCCAGGTTACAAGTAATAGGAGGTATATAACAGTATTGAGGAATGAGGGTTTGGTGGTATTGAGCAGGTGCTCCAGATCTGGGAGCACTGGGTGGGTGTGGGGGGAGCAGAGCTTTGGATGTCCTTTGGTTTGGGAGTGGTGTGTTGAGAGTCTTAAAATCTTAGAAGGATTCTGGTGGGTGGCAGTCTGGAAACATGGGAGTAAGTCATGAAGTCTGGGGGAAAATGGGAAGTAGACGATGATATTTGGGAGCAAAGTACAGAATGCTATGATCTGGAATCAATGGCAGGGAATCCTGGACGTGTGGAGGGAAGTGGTTTCTGGGTTCAGGAATACTGGAGCAGAGGGTCCAAGGGATTTGGAGGTCATGAAGCACTGAGAGCATGGTCTGGGTTCTGTCAGCATTTTGGAGGGAGGGCTGCAAGAAAATGGAGGTTGTAAGGTCTGTTTAGTCTACCCCCTAAAGTTTTAATGGGACAGTTCCCGAGCATTGAGCTCGTATCTCAGTGCTGTGCTCTTGGGGTGCTTGTCTGTTAGCCAACTGTATATGTACGTATATGTATTTTAAACAATTAAGGGACAGTGCCCATATCGGATCAAGAAAGCTGTTTGTGGCAACTTGCACACACTCCCAGAAAAAACTCTATTGCCAAATTCTTGGCTGGGAACTGCCTTTAAATTCTTTAGCGGTCGGCCTTGGTTTGATGGCAGCATTCTTGCCTCTGAGTCTAGCCCCAACCCAGAGATTTGAGTGCATAATCTAGGCTGACGCTTCAGTACAGTATTGAAGGAGTACTGCACTGTCAGAGCTGCCATTTCTCAGGTAAAATGTTGAAACAAAACCCCACCTGTCCCCTAAGGTGGACGTAAAAGATCCCCGAGCACTAATCAGGGAAGAGAAGGGGAATTCACCTGGTGTTCTGGCCAAACTGTATCCCTGAACCTACATCACTAAAAACAGATCATTATGCGTTTATCTTTGATGTTTGTGGGACCTTGCTGTCACGCGTCCATACATTACAACAGTGACTACACTTCAAACGTACTTAATCGGCTGTAAAACACTTTGGGACATCCTAAGTTTGAAAGATGCTATATAAATGCAAGTTCTTTTTCTTTCTTTAAAGTGCTCTCTGCTTTTACTATCTTAGTAAAAGTGTACCCACCCTGCTGAGACACCAGCGAGTTCACACTGAGGAGAGGCCGTTCACCTGCTCAGTGTGTGAGAAGGGATTCAATCGGTCATCCAACCTGCTGAGACACCAGCGAGTTCACAAGTGACTGCAGGTTTTGATTCTGCTGTTGCTGCTGTTATTCACATCCTAATGAACTGTGTTCATTCTGTTAGTTGGCGTTTGTTTCTGCTGATGTTAACAACCCTTCAACTAGGCTGGAATTTTAATATTTTGATATTTCAAATAACAGTGTTGTTATTTGAATTCTCCAAGATAAGAGGAGACTAATTAATGTCCTGTTTCTGACTGCTCCATTTTTGATCGGGGCGGAGGAGCGGTGAGAGATCGGGACGCAGGAGAGGCGAGGGTTCGGGGTCCAGAAGAGGCGAGGGCCCGGGATCCAGGAGAAACGAGGGCCCAGGGGCAGTACGGGCCAGCCCACACTGCGATCCGTGGATAGTAGGAGCATGCGTGTGCACTAGGTCTGTGCAGCAGAGCTTGGTCTCCAGTCGTCTTGGTTAACCCTTGCCACTGGATCAAGACCTAGCTTTATCAAGCCCGTGTGGTGGCTGGTGTGCAACGGCCACCTCACGTATAAAGAATCCATGCACAGGCATCTTCCACCCTTCAGTATGTAGTTCTGGACCTAGAATGTAAGGTCCCTCATTGAAACACCTGTGAATTCATCCTTTTTTGGTGTGGAAGAAGGTCATCCTCGATACGAGGGGCAGCCTAATACTATACTACTACTAAAAATGTAGTAGGATCTTTAGAGAACTTAAAACCGTTTCCTTGATCACAGGTATTAATGTGGCAGTCTGGCTTGTCTTTGGGCAAGGGTGGATCAGCAAAGAGGAAACGACACTGACTTTTGGGGCAGGTAAAGGTAGCAGAGTTGGACAAGTGACCTGATCTCCATAGGCCTATAGCTAGGTGGGCTGTTGAGAACAATATCACCCGGAGTACGGAGGAGCAGCTTGGAGATCAGAGCTGGAGTGAGTCATGTGGGAAAGATGAGCCAGTCAGGTAAATATAAGCAACAGGTTAAAATAGGAAGTTTAAGTGTGATGGAAATAACCTAGCAGGACAGTGTTATGGAAAGTTTAAACTTAAAAGAAGTGCTTGCTGTACTTAATTTTGTTGATCTTACCCAACCTAGTCTGTTGCCTGTAATGGAACTCTACTGTATGGGTTTCATGCACAACATCATCAGAGGTTAGCTTTCAAAGAAATCTTAAAAACATAAGAAAGAGGAGCAGGAGTAGGCACTTTGGCCTCTCAAGCTGCTCCGTCATTTAATATCATGGCCGATCTGATCATGGACTCAGCTCCACTTCCCGACACACTCCTCATAACCCTTTATTCCCTTATCACTCAAAAATCTTTCTATCTCCACCTTAAATATATTCAATGACCCAGCCTCTACACACTCTGGGGCAGAGAATTCCACAGATTTACAACACTCTGAAATTCCTCCTCATCTCAGTTTTAAATGGGCGGCCCCTTATTCTGAGAATATGCCCTCTAGTTTCCCCTATGAGTGGAAATATCCTCTCTGCATCCACCTTGTCGAGACCCCTCATTATGTTATATGTTAAAGCTGTGCAAACAATATCTAGGGAACGAATTGTAATGGAGAGTTAAATCAAGGAAAGCTCTTGCCCTATACTGTAGCTTCAGAAGTAAAGATTTCCATAAAGAAATAATGGAATGTCTCACAGTGTAGATTTTCAAGTGAATAGGCATACTAACTGAATTCTTGATAACAGCTGCTCAGTTTTGAAAATGTTACTTTCCCCTCCAATCTGCCCAGTTCATTTCGATGTTGAATTCAAATTTAGAAGAATAACTCCCGAGAGTTTCTGCACTACTTGGTGTACTCCGCACGTCCCTTCATATACTAGTCTGCAAAACTGATGTTTCTGGCTGTGCTAATCAGCTACTTTTGATCCACCTCGGCTGGAAACGGGTTAAAAATGCACTATGATAGCAGTGGTAAGAATAATTCCAAGTCATTTTCAAACTTTTGTTGGACAAATTTACTGGTCTTGATCAAAGTTCTAGTTCATGCTCCACCATTCGATAAGATCATGGCTGATCTTCAATCTCAACTCCACTTTCCTGCCCAATCCCCATATCCTTTGATTCCCCTAGAGTACAAAAATCTATCTCGGCCTTGAATATATACTCAACATCTCAGCATCCACAACCCTTTGGAGTAGAAAATTCCAAAGGTTCACAACCCTCTGCGTAAAGAAATTCCTCCTCATCTCAGTCTTAAATGGCTGACCCCTTATCCTGAGACTATGTCCCCTAGTTCTAGACTCTCCAGCCAGGGGGAACAATCTCTCAGCATCCAACCTGTCAGTCCTCCTCAGAATCTTATTTGTCAATGTGATCACCTCCCATTCTTCTAACTGCAGAGAATGTAGACCAATCTATTCAATCTCTCCTCATAGGACAACCCTCTCATCTCAGGGATCAACCTAGTGAAACTTTGTTGCACTGCCTCTAAGGAATGTATGTCCTTTCTCAGATAAAGAGACCAAAACTGCACAGTACTCCAGTTGTCGTCTCACGAAAGCCCTGTACAGTTGTAGTGAGACTTCTTTCCTCTTGTACTCCAACCTCTTTGCAATAAAGAACAACATGCCATTTGCCTTCCTAATTGCTTGCTGTACCTGCATGCTAATGTTGTGTTTCCTGTACAAGGACACCCAAATCTCTCTCAAAACCAACATTTTATAGTTTCACATCATTTAAAAAATATTCTATTTTTCTATTTCTGCTAAAGTGAATAACCTCACTTGGTCCCTTCATCTAAGTTATTAATATAGATTGTAAATAGCTGAGGCCCCAGCACTGATCCTTGCGGCGCCCCACTAGTTATAGCATGTCAACCGTAAAATCACCCATTTATCCCTATTCTGTTTTCTGTCCGTTAACCAATCCCCTATCAATTATTTATTGATATTACCCCCAACTCCCTGAGCCCTTATCTTGCATAGCAACCTTTTAAGTTACACCGGGAGTTTGTTGTGAGTCGGCGAGAGGCTCGGGAGGTGTGTGGAGAGGCCTATAAAAAGGCCCGGAGTTCGTGGTGAGTCAACGAGAGGCTCGGGAGGTGCGTGGAGAGGCCTATAAAAAGGCCCAGCTTCCATGAGTCGTCGGGAGTTCGTGGTTAGTCGGCGAGAGGCGTGCTTGTGCAGCTGCAGCAGGGAGAGAAGGCAAAAAGAAGGAGAACGAAATCGAAAGGTAACGTCACAGGCGAAGGGGGTAAGTGATTGGCTGGTGATTGGTAAGTAGTTTTTCTTTCTCTTTTCTATATCAGTAAGTAACATTTAGCATTGTTCCCAATTTAAGTTAATCGAAGGGTTAAGTCATGGCAGGACAGCTCGAGCACGTGTTATGCTCCTCCTGTACTATGTGGGAACTTAGAGACGCTTTCGGTGTCCCTGACGACTACGTGTGCGGGAAGTATATCCGCCTCCAGCTCCTGACGGACCGCATTGCGGCTCTGGAGCTGCGGCTGGATTCACTCTGGAGCATGCACAATGCTGAGAATGATGTGAACAGCACGTTTAATGAGTTGGTCTCACCGCAGGTAAAGGGTACACAGCCAGATAGTAAATGGGTGACTAGCAGGAAGAGCAGTGCAAGGAAGGTAGTGCAGGGGTCCCCTGCGGTCATCCCCCTGCAAAACAGATACACTGCTTTGGGTACTGTTGAGGGGGATGACTCATCAGGGGGGAGCAGCAGCAGCCAAGTTCATGGCACCGTGGGTGGCTCTGCTGCACAGGAGGACAGGAAAAATAGTGGGAGAGCTGTAGTGATAGGGGATTTGATTGTAAGGGGAATAGATAGGCGTTTCTGCAGCTGCAACTGAGACTCCAGGATGGTATGTTGCCTCCCTGGTGCAAGGGTCAAGGATGTCTCGGAGCGGGTGCAGGTCATTCTGAAAAGGGAGAGTGAGCAGCCAGTTGTCGTGGTGCATGTAGGTACCAACGATATAGGTAAAAAAACGGGATGAGGTCCGAGTAGATGAATTTAGGGAGCTAGGAGCTAAATTACAAAGTAGGACCTCGAAGGTAGTAATCTCAGGATTGCTACCAGTGCCATGTGCTAGTCAGAGTAGGAATCGCAGGATAGCTCAGATGAATATGTGACTTGAGGAGTGGTGCAAGAGGGAGGGATTCAAATTCCTGGGACATTGGAACCGGTTCTGGGGGAGGTGGGATCAGTACAAACCGGATGGTCTGCACCAGGGCAGGGCCGGAACCAATGTTCTAGGGGGAGTGTTTGCTAGTGCTGTTGGGGAGGAGTTAAACTAACATGACAGGGGGATGGGAACCTATGCAGGGAGACAGAGGGAAATAAAATGGAGGCAGAAGCTAAAGATAGAAAGGAGGATAGTAAAAGTGGAGGGCAGAGAAACCCAAGGCAAAAAACGAAAAGGGCCACATTACAGAAAAATTCTAAAGGGGCAAAGTGTGTTAAAAAGGCAAGCCTGAAGGCTCTGCCTCAATGCGAGGAGTATTCAGAATAAGGTGGATGAATTAACTGCGCAGACAGCAGTTAACGGATATGATGTAATTGGCATCACGGAGACATGGCTCCAGGGTGACCAAGACTGGGAACTCAACATCCAGGGGTATTCAACATTTAGCAAGGATAGGCAGAGAGGAAAAGGAGGCGGGGTGGTATTGCTGGTTAAAGAGGAAATTAATGCAATAGTAAGGAGGGACATTAGCCTGGATGATGTGGAATCGGTATGGGTGGAACTGCAGAATTCCAAAGAGCAGAAAACACTAGTGGGAGTTGTGTACAGACCACCAAACAGTAGTAGTGAGGTTGGGGACAGCATCAAACAAGAAATAAGGTATGTGTGCAATAAAGGTACAGCAGTTATCATGGGCGACTTTAATCTACATATTGATGGGGCTAACCAAACTGGTAGCAATGCGGTGGAGGAGGATTTCCTGGAGTGTATTAGGGATGGTTTTCTCGACCAATATTTCAAGGAACCAACTAGAGAGCTGGTCATCCTAGACTGGATGATGTGTAATGAGAAGGGACTAATTAACAATCTTGCTGTGCGAGGCCCCTTAGGGAAGAGTGACCATAATATGGTAGAATTCTTTATTAATTCGGAAACTAGGGTCCTGAACTTAAGGAAAGGTAACTTTGACGGTATGAGGCATGAATTGGCTAGAATAGACTGGCAAAGGATACTTAAAGGGTTGACGATGGATAAACAATGGCAAACATTTAAAGATCACATGGATGAACTTCAGCAATTGTACATCCCTGTCTGAAATAAAAATAAAACTGGGAAGGTGGCTCAACCATGGCTAACAAGGGAAATTAAGGATAGTGTTAAAGCCAAGGAAGAGGCATAGAAGTTGGCTCGAAAAAGCAACAAACCTGAGGACTGGGAGAAATTTAGAATTCAACAGAGGAGGACTAAGGGTTTAATTAAGAGGGGGAAAAATAGAGTACGAGAGGAAACTTCCAGGGAACATAAAAACTGATTGCAAAAGCTTCTATAAATATGTGAAGAGAAAAAGATTAGTGAAGACAAACGTAGGTCCCTTGCAGTTTGGATTCAGGTAAATTTATAATGGGGAACAAAAAAATGGCAGACCAATTGAACAAATATCTCGGTTCTGTCTTCACGAAGGAAGATACAAATAACCTTCCGAATGTACTAGGGGACAGTGGGTCGAGTGAGAAGGAGGAACTGAAGGATATCCTTACTCGGTGGGAAATTGTGTTAGGGAAATTGATGGGATTGAAGGCCGATAAATCCCCGGGCCTGATAGTCTGCATCCCAGAGTACTTAAGGAAGTGGCCCTAGAAATAGTGGATGCATTGGTGATCATTTTCCAACAGTCTATCGACTCTGGATCAGTTCCTATGGACTGGAGGGTAGCTAATGTAACGGTACTTTTTAAAAAAGGAGGGAGAGAGAAAACAGGTAATTATAGACCGGTTAGCCTGACATCAATAGTGGGGAAAATGTTGGAATCAATCATTAAGGATGAAATAGCAGCACATTTGGAAAGCAGTGACAGGATCGGACCAAGTCAGCATGGATTTATGAAGGGGAAATCATGCTTGATGAATCTTCTAGAATTTTTTGAGGATGTAACTAGCAGAGTGGACAAGGGAGAACCAGTAGATGTGGTGTATTTGGACTTTCAAAAGGCTTTTGACAAGGTCCCGCACAAGAGATTGGTGTACATAATCAAAGCGCATGGTATTGGGGGTAATGTACTGACGTGGATAGAAAACTGGTTGGCAGACAGGAAGCAGAGAGTCTGGATAAACGGGTCCTTTTCAGAATGGCAGGCAGTGACTAGTGGAGTGCCACAGGGCTCAGTTCTGGGACCCCAGCTCTTTACGATATACATTAACGATTTAGATGAAGGAATTGAGTGTAATATCTCCAAGTTTACGGATGACACTAAACTGGGTGGCGGTGTGAGCTGTGAGGAGGATGCTAAGAGGCTGCAGGGTGACTTGGATAGGTTAGGTGAGTGGGCAAATGCATGGCAGATGCAGTATAATGTGGATAAATGTGAGGTTATCCATTTTGGGGGCAAAAACACGAAGGCAGAATATTATCTGAATGGCGGCAGATTAGGAAAAGGGGAGGTGCAACGAGACCTTGTGTCATGGTTCATCAGTCACTGAAAGTGGGCATGCAGGTACAGCAGGCGGTGAAGAAGGCAAATGGTATGTTCACCCTCATAGCTAGGAGATTTGAATACAGGAGCAGAGAGGTCTTACTGCAGTTGTACAGGGCCTTAGTGAGGCCTCACCTGGAATATTGTGTTCAGTTTTGGTCTCCTAATCTGAGGAAGGACGTTCTTGCTATTGAGGGAGTGCAGCGAAGGTTCACCAGACTGATTCCAGGGATGGCTGGACTGTCACATGAGGAAAGACTGGATCAACTGAGCTTTTATTCACTGGCGTTTCGAAGGATGAGAGGGGATCTCAGAAATGTATAAGATTCTGACGGGACTGGACAGGTTAGATGCGGGAAGAATGTTCCCGATGTTGGGGAAGTCCAGAACCAGGGGACATAGTCTTAGGATAAGGGGTAGGCCATTTAGGACTGAGATGAGGAGAAACTTCTTCACTCAGAGAGTCGTTAACCTATGGAATTCCCTACCGCAGAGAGTTGTTGATGCCAGTTCACTGGATATATTCAAGAGGGAGTTAGATATGACCCTTACGGCTAAGGGGATCAAGGGGTATGGAGAGAAAGCAGGAAATGGGTACTGAGGGAATGATCAGCCATGATCTTATTAAATGGCGGTGCAGGCTCGAAGGGCAGAATGGCCTATTCCTGCATCTATTTTCTATGTTTTTATGTATCAAATGCCTTTTGGAAATCCAAATATACTACAGGTTGAACCTCCCTTATCCGGAACCCTAGGGACCTGGGCTGTTCTGGAAAAGGGATTTTTGCAAACGAGGTACAGGTACTGAGCATGGGGATATTGGGGCTGGGAGTACGGTAGAGATATAATGGCAGGTTGGGGGGGGGGGGAATCGTGGGGTCAGGCCAACGATTGCGGGAGTCGGCAGCGAGAAAGTACTTCAATTTTCTCATGTCAGAGTCTTGCGCATGCGCCACCCGGTGGCCGGGAATAGTTCTGGACGAGGGGTGGTTCTGGATAATGGAGGTTCAACCTCTACATCCACTGGTTCCCCTTTATCTACCCTGCTCGTTAAAAAACTCTAACAAACTTGTTTAACATGATTTCCCTTTCATAGTTACTACTTCCTTAATAATGGATTCCAGCATTTTCCCGGTGACTGATGTCCAGCTAATTGGCCTGATGTTCCCTGTTTTCTCGCTCTCTTCTTTCTTGAATAGCAGAATTATATTTGCTACCTTCCAATCCACTGGAACTGTCCTACAATCTATGAACTTTTGGAACATCACAACCAATGCATCCACTATCTCTATAGCCACCTCTTTTAGAACCAACAGATGTACGGGATTTGTCAGCTTTTAGTCTCATTAGTTTCTCCAGTACCTTTTCTCTACTGATAGTAATTACTTTAAGTTCCTCACTTTTATTAACCTCTGTTTTTGGTATGCTTTTTGTGTCTCCGACTGTGAAGACAGATACAAAATATTTGTATGAAGTCTCTGCCATTTCCTTATTCCCCATTATAATTTCACCTGTCTCAGCTTCGAAGTGACCAATGCTTACTTTTAGTACTCTTTCTTTTTACATACTCGTAGAAACTCTTGCAATCTGTTTTTATATTTCTTGCCAGTTTGCTCTCATTCTATTTTCTCCCTTTCCATCAATTCTTTAGTCATCCTTTACAGGCTTCTAAAGCTCTCCCAATCCTCAGGCTTACTACTATTCTTCACAACATTATAAGTTTCTTTTAATCTAATACTATCCTTAACTCCACGGTTAAAGTAATCCATCCATGGCTAACTAAAGTTTTTATTTCTCAATGGAATGTATATTAGTTGAGAATGGTGGAATATTTCTTTAAATGTTTGCCACTGCTTATCTACCGTCATACCTTTTAATCTAATTCCCCAATCTACCTTGGCTAACTTGACCCTCATACCTATGTAATTGGCTTTATTTAAGTTTAATATACTAATTTCCGACTGAAGTATTTCACACTCGAACTCAATGTGAAATTTTATCATATAATCATTCTTCCCCCGAGCATCCTTTACCATAGATTACTAATTAACCCTGTCTCATTACACAATACACGATCTAAAATAGCCTGCTCCCTGGTTGGTTCCATGATGTTCTAGGAAACTGTCTGGAATGCATTCTATGAACTCATCCTATCTTTGCCAGTTTTATTCTTACAGAAGCGTTAACCCAGTTTACGGTAAACTGGCTAATATGACAACATAGGAACATAAGAACTCGGAGCAGGAGTAGGCCATTTGGCCCCTCGAGCCTGATATTGCAAACAGTAATTTATAGGATGTAATGTGAGCTAATTTTACAGTTTTGAGTCACCGACACCTCTGCTATCACTCAAGAAAATTCTACATTGGGCCAAAAATTGTGGCCTCGCCGGTACGTACGATGTGCGCCTGTACCCGGCGAGGCCTCACAAAATGCGCATGTGCCGAGAACCAGCTTTTCCATTCTGTCAAAATTTCTTCAGACAGATTCTACGCATCCCCGCACTGCAGGAAGGACATCCACGTGGCAGAGATTGGGCTATTTGCCCAACTCATGCCCAGCGAATGTCCTTCAAACTTTTACGCCTGTCAAAAGCAGGCACATAGCTTTTACCAGCATAACACTTTTTAAAAATAGAAAAATTTAATTTAATCATTCATTATATTAAAAACCCTGTCCACTAAGGTAAGTTTATGTTTAACCCTATTAAAACACATTTATAACGATTTCCAAAAAATAATTTTTTTTCTAAAACATTTAATTTCAATTAATTTTAAATATGTGAGGTGTATTTTTTAATTTATTGTGCTTGATTTAGGGGGTTATTCTCATTGATAGTAATGGGAACCCGAACAAACAGAGTTCCCTTCTTTATCAATGAAAATACTAGAAAGTGATTGGTGGTCCCAGGCCCTCATAATTCCAGCAGATGCGTTTGTACATGGAAGACATCTTCCCGTGCGCTCCGCAGCGAATGAAGGCCTCAGACTGGAATCCTACATTCCTCCGGGACCACCAGGTAGTTTCGTAGATTTTTTCCGGGTCAGAGGCGAGCGTACAAAGGAAGCCTCCAACCGCAATTTTTGGCCCAATATATTGAATTATCAATAAAGATCAACAACTGATCAATTGCCGATTTACATTATTCCTTTTAATTATTTTAATCTACTTTCCAAATCAAAAAGTGTTAGTTTATGGGTCTTCCCTTTAAAATAGCATTTGATACTTTAAAATTCAGGTATAAAAGGGCAAACTATGGTGTTGGATAGTCATAAATCAAGGGCAAGAGATGCTTTGAAATGTATGTCCTTGAAATTATTCCAGATGCTGTTCTATAAAAGTATATGCAGGTGTGAGAAGTGACTTTATTCTGTTTTTGGTAAGCTTTTTTTCTGCCAGCACTGGGCATCACTTGGACAGTGATGGATGGCCAGTTTCAGTAATTGAATCACATGGTATGAACTGAAGTTCTGCTCCACCAATGACTTGAATTGCATGATATCTGATTTTATTTCAATGAATCTTGCAGATTAACACCATACCCTGTATATATTTTTTATCTAATTTAAAATCAGCATCTAGCATTGAGACCTCTGTTTTATGTATTACGGTTAGTTTAATAGCTGCGTCATAATAACGCTTTCAGTATTTTAAACTTGCCATGTTTCTGTAATCCATCACACTGTAGCGCAACAGCTTTGTGGCCTCTTCCCTGTGCATGTTTGTAAAACCCATCTCTGCTGCTTTGTAAATCTGTGCTGTGCAGCATAGTAAATTTAGGATCACTACAGTTTACTTGATAAAGCGAGATCTGTGGCTTGAGTTCTTATTCATTCTCCTGCTTTTATCCTTGAGACAGTTGAATGCTACCACAGTTCACAATGAATGGCTGACTTGCATTCAAAATACATTATGGAATTTATGGTAGTATCATTAATGGAGGCAGTGTCATCTGCCTTTGAAGGATGAATTCTGAATGTAGGCAAGGAAAGGGGGAGCCATGATAGTGTCACAGATAGAAAATGGTTGTTTGCTTTAGTAATACGTCTTGTGTAAAGCACGCACGTGTAACATTTCCTTCACACCTGTTCCACTTAAAGGGTCTTATACTTGCTCTTTAAGTGCTCCCTAGTACAGAGTTACATCTTCAAGGTAGGTGTTTTCCACAGCGCTGACCACCCGAGGCCTGTAACAAAATAAGCCCCTTGCTCTCTGCTCCCAACCAGCAATGGCCTTCACCACTCCCTGCTCACCTCGCCTGCCTCTCTGACATATAATCAGTAAATACAGTGTAAATGTGCCTTGCACTTAAACACCTAAGACAGGATCCCCAAATTGGTGCTGGGAAACCACTAAAAGATCTAGGGGAGGCGGAGAAAGAAAGTTGATGAAAGCTTTAAAGCTTTCATTCCTCTGACCCCCACCCCACAGTTCTTATCACATCCCAGTACTTTCATATCCTGCTACCACCATGCGAGTCCTCCAACACCCCGATTCCGCTCTTCCACACCCTAGCACTCTTCTCACCACTTCTACACCCTCAACACACCACTCGCAATCTCCTGCATCCTCTACTTCCACAAAATCCGTCCAATCTCACTCTGCAAAAAAACAGGTTATGCATTTTTGATTTGCCTGGTGTTATCACCATCAGAGTTGATGTTTTCCGGTTTTCACTCTTCTGAATCCAAGGTGTTGAACTTCACGATAGCCTGGCCTGCAGGAGCCTAACATTATGGGCCCAAGTTTCCACACGCGCCTAGAACGGCGCAGTCCCGACCTGGACGCCCATTTTTCGCGCCACAAAGTGCGCCTAAAAAAATCCTCGGTATTCTCCACCTACTTGCAGGTCCTCTGGCCCTCGGCGCAGCCAGCACGAGCTGTGGGGGGGCGGAGCCAGGTCCCTGCGCTGAAAACAGTGCCGGGACCTCTGCACATGCGCGCTACAGTCGGCACGCAAGTGCAGTAGCTCCAGGCGTCGAACTGTGTAGGAGGGGCCCGAAGCACGCAGCCCCTAGCCCTGGCTGAATGGCCTCACTGGGGCTGCGTGAATAAGGCTCCTCCCACGGCCAGCTCCTGCTCCCCCCCCCCCCCGACCAGACCTGACACTCGCTCCCTGCTGCCTCCGGACCAGACCCGACACCCGCTCCCCCCCCTCCCCCTGCCTCCGGACCAGACCAGACCCGACACCCGCTCCCCCCCCCCCCCCCCCTGCCTTCGGACCAGACCCGACACCCGCTCCCCCCCCTCCCCCTGCCTCCGGACCAGACCAGACCCGACACCCGCTCTCCCCCCCGCCTCCGGACCAGACCCGACACCCGCTCCCCCCCCTCCCCCTGCCTCCGGACCAGACCCGACACCCGCTCCCCCCCCTCCCCCTGCCTCCGGACCAGACCAGACCCGACACCCGCTCCCCCCCTCCCCCTGCCTCCGGACCAGACCAGACCCGACACCCGCTCCCCCCCCTCCCCCTGCCTCCGGACCAGACCAGACCCGACACCCGCTCCCCCCCCCCCCCTGCCTTCGGACCAGACCCGACACCCGTTCCCCCCCCACCCCATCCCGACTGACCCGACTCGACCCGCGCTCCTGTTCCCGCTCCCCGCCCCCCCGACTGGACCCGACCCGACCCTACCCGCGCTCCTGTTCCCGCTCCCTGCCTCCCCGACTGGACCCGACCTGACCCGCGCTCCCGCCCCCCGACCCAACCCCCCCCCCCCACTGGACCCGACCCGGCTCCCGCTCCCGGACTGGATCCGACCTGACCTCTCTCTCTCTCTCTCTCTCTCTTCCTCCCTCTCTCTCTCCCTCCCTCCTCCCCCCCCTCTCCCCCTCTCTGTCCCCCTCCCTCCCTCTCTCCCTCCCCTCTCTCTTCCCCCCCCCCCCCCCGACCCGAACCGAACCTCCCTGACCCAACCCAACGCCACCTACCTGTAAATCTGGTGCTGGGGACGGGCCCTGCCCGAAGTCTCGGGCCGGCCCGTTTAGCCTTCTATCCCGAAAGGCCTGCCTGAAGCACTTTCACACAGGTAGGAAGATGGTTTATTTAATCTTTTCTTTGCTTTTAAATGTTTATTCAGGTTGGATTTATTTGTATAATATTTGTATAAGTATAAATAAGGATTTATTATAGAATTTAATGACTTCCCTTCCCCCCCCTCCCCCCCACCTCGTTCTGGACGCCTAATTTGTAACCTGCGCCTGATTTTTTAATGTGTAGAACAGGTTTTTTCAGTTCTACAAAAATCTTCACTTGCTCCATTCTACTTTAGTTTGGAGTACGTTTTCACTGTGGAAACTTTCAAATCAGGCGTCAGTGGCCGGACACGTCCCCTTTTGAAGAAAAAATTCTGTTCCAAAGTAGAACTGTTCTACCTGACTAGAACTGCAGAAAAAAAAATGTGGAGAATTGCGATTTCTAAGATAGTCCGTTCTCCACCAGTTGCTCCTAAAAATCAGGCGCAAATCATGTGGAAACTTGGGCCCTATATGTTTACTGTTCACTGAGGTACTTTATTGGTTTTATTCCAACTAAATGCCAGCAGCAGGCGTGGCTGAAATGTTATTTTTCAATCTTGGCTCTATTTATGTTATCTACTTCCATGAGCTTTTGTAGAGTTTTCATTCAATCACTGCTATGGCTAGATTAGAAGCTTATGATTCAGTTTCCCTCCGCTCTGGCCAGGGTGGACTAAAGTTTGTGTAGTCCCAGTGGCTGCTGAATTAGTCCATTTGCCGAGCACTGCTATGGATTCCTGAGTGGAGTGCTTTTTATCGTGAAACTAATTCCTACTACAAGAAATTAGATGCTTGGTGGCGGGGGAGCGGCACGCAATGTTTCCAGGATATTTCAACAACAATAACTTGCACTTATGTAGCACCTTTAACATAGTAAAATGTTCTAAGGTGCTTAACAGGAGCGTTATCAAACAAAATTAACACCGAGTCACATCAGGAGATATTAGGGCAGACAGACAAGTTTTATGGAGTGTCTTAAAAGAGGAAAGAGAAGTAGAGAGGTTTAGGGATGGAATTCCCCTAAACCTCTGGCAGAGCTTAGGGCCTCGGCAGTTGAGAGCATAGCCGCCAATGGTAGACCGATTAAAATCGGGGATGCGCAAGAGGCCATATTTGGAGGAGCGCAGATATCTCGGAGGGTTGTAAGGTTGGAGGAGGCAAGGCCATGAAGGGATTTGAAAATAAGAGTGAGAATTTTAAAATCGAGGCATTGCTTAACCGGGAGCTAATGTAGGTCAGGGAGCACAGGGGTGATGGGTGAGCGGGACTTAGTATGAGTTCGGATACGGGCAGCAGAGTTTTGGATGAGTTTACATTTATGGAGGTGGAAGATGGGAAGTCTGCCAGAAATGTGTTGGAATAGTCAAGTCTAGAGGTAACAAAGACATAGATGAAGGTTTCAGAGCAGATGAGGTGAGGCAGGGGCGGAGTCGGGCAATGTTACGGAGCTGGAAATAGACGGCCTTGGTGATCGCACAGATCTGCGGTTGGAAACTCATTTCGAAGCTCAAATAGGAATGATCAAAGCTCAGCTACACTGTAGAAAGCTCATCCACCAGTAAATAAAAGAGAAAATCTTGCATTATGTAGCAATTTTACATCCTCAGAACATCCAGGAGAACTTCACCTCTAATAACTTGGTACTTGAAGTGCAGTCGCAGTTGTTTTTGTAGGCAAACGTATGAGCCAATTTGCAGATAGTAAGGTCCTATGAACAACGATGTGATGAATGACCTGTAAATATGATACTGGTTGAGGGATGAATGCTGGGAGAGCTCCATGCTTTTGTTCCATAAAGTGCGATGGGATTATTTCCAACCACCTGAACAGGCAGGTCGGGCCTCAGTTTGACATCTCATCCAAAAGGAATGCTGATTATAGCCATTACTGCTCAAGCTCTTGTGAGGAACATTTCATTTCCACCGGTACCTCAACAATGAACTGTTGCTCTGTGAGCCAAGTCCCCATCTCATTGTCTTAAGGATCTGTTTTTAGTCCTACTTCCATAAGAGAGGAGGGTTTGTGTGGTGGCACAAGTCATGTTTCAGTAGCTAGTATGTGGACCAAAGTTGTTCTGTTGCAATCCTAGTTCGTGCCCATCATTTAAGTAAATATTGAAAGATGCCGTATTATAGGGGAAAGGAAGCCCAATTTTGGGGAGTGACGATTGAATACAAATTCATATCTAATGCAAAAATTCAAACTGTGGTACTGCTCTTGGCGAGTTCTGAAAATAAATTACATATGCTTTGCTGTACACAACATGTATCTCTAGTCTTTTTGAGGTCTTGGGCACCTTTTTTGAGGCTTCCATGAAAGAAAGTCCTATTTCTGTGTATTGAAATATTAAAACATTTTTTTTTAATTAGCAAAATTAGTCTTGGAATAACTACACGCTCTTCTCTGTTTCCCCCAACCTCCCACCTCTCCAGAGGTGATCAAGTCCAAAAGCAGCAGGTCACCTGTCCTCCAAGACAAAAAACATTTCCTTTAAACTTGCATACCTGGATCTAGAGTAAGAAATTGCCAGGGCAGTAAGGAGAAATCTAGTGGCTGTACTGGTACCTGCAGTGAAAATCTTGTTCAAGTTTCAGGTTAACTACCAGGAAGGGAAACATTTCCTGCACTTTTGGAAGCGCTTAATTCTTACTCAATTTAAGGATTAAAAAAAGACTGTTTGAAAACATCCTTCATTCAAAGGCGTTGATTATTCACGTGCGTCAATCTTGCCAATTAGTTCCTGTCTTTCACTTGAGAGCTAGCATTTATTCCTGACATTTTATAATTCTCAACATAAGAGTATTTCAGATTTCCAGCATCTGCAGTACTTTGCTTTGTTTAATGATAAAATGTTATTGTAAACTCCTGGACCTCTGCCTTTTGAGCACCAAAAAGAGCAGGCCCAGGCTAAATAGATTCTATACAAATCAGGAGCTACATCCTTTAGCTGCAAAACATAAAATCAGGTACTTGGACGTGAGTATAGGATTTACATAAGTTTTTCAGGGGAAAAAATGAGTCCGTTACCAAAGTTAATCTGGTTTTAATCACCCAGGATGTTAGAGGGCGAAGAAAATGATCTGATCTTCACTGAGTGCTGCAGCTCACGGTACACTCTCTTTTCTACTGGGCTATCCCTTGAGAATACACAAGTCAGTTGAGTCAGCATAAGCCTTGGACTGAAAAGGGATTTGCCCCAAACTGATTTAGTGATCTCGCACTATTACTCATTGGCAATATTTTAATGGGGTTTGCAGCGCCAGGCTGAAGTGAACTGGAAAGTACCAATCCAGATACACCCTCAACCAGGTGATTTCTTAGATTTGTAGCATGCCTCATTGTGACCCAAAACAACTAATGTGACCGGAACCCTTCCCATCCTGCCTCCCAACAATGTTTCCTGTTGCAGACCTTTTTTGTATTAATTCACGGGATGTGGATGTCGCCGGCAAGGCCAGCATTTATTACCCATCCCTAATTGCCCTTGAGAAAGTGGTGGTGATCAACCAACTGAGCGGCTAGCTAAGGCCATTTCAGAGGGCAGTCGAGAGTCAACCACATTGCTGTGGGTCATATAGACCAGAGTGGGTAAGGACAGCAGATTTCCTTCCTTCAGTGAGCCAGGTGAGTTTTTACAACAATCTGATAGTTTTATGATGCTAGCTTTTTATTCCAGATTTATTTAATTGAGTTTAAATTCCCCAGCTGCCATGGTGGTATATGAACTCGTGTCTCTGGATCATTAGTCCAGGCGTCTGGATTACTACTCCAGTAACAACCACTATGCTACTGGACCCATACCAAATGCTCTTTGATCTTGCATTTCTTAAAGAATAATTTCTAGCCTTTGACCGCTAAATTTACAATCTAATTCTGGGATTTGTAGAAATTAGAAAAATGTCACAAATAGTGGGTAGAGGGTGTTCTTTGCTCGGGTGTGGCCTTATTCTGCATTTAACCATGAATGACGGTGGCACTAAATACATAATGACTACTATTCCATTTCCCAGTGCTAACATCCCAGCTGCAGAGTAAATAATGGAATCCTGAACAAATGAGAAAATTCGTTCCTTTGATTACCTTATTAACCAAGCAAGATTTTTGTAAATTGGACTTACAACTTATGGTATTATTTATTTGCCTCTTCCACACTGATTATATATATTTATATATATCCCAACATTTTTCTATTGACTTCACTAATGAATTCTTTTCTTCCAACATTACACTCAAAAGTACAAATGAAACCATTAGTCTGCAATTGTTCATTTAATTCCTTACATGAATGGATCATTTGCAGCTGTCGGTTAATAAAAAAATCAACACCAGTGCAATGTGTTTTTCCATTAAATACTCAATATTGTGTAGGTGTAGGGACCGATAAAGAAAACTGAGTACCTTATTGGTGAATATGAAGTTTTTTTTAGTGTTCTCTCACTTGTGTAAAAGACTGTCTTAAGTCAACACTCTTTTGACTTGTGGATCTTTCACACTTTTGAAAGAACTGCAATAACTAAAGTCACCAGTGAGAGATTGTCAGTCTTTCAGCCATTTTAAGAGCACTCATTATTAATGCAGTCATTTTGATCTCCATGGATTCCCTCTGCCTTGTTTGTTTTTAATGAATTTTTGTCATTCAGATGAATGCTGCCAGACCTGGGGAACTAAATACTTTATGTTCATGCAAGTTTCAAGAGGAATGTGATAGATTTGTAGATTTCATTGTCTCAATTTTTCCCATAACTTTATTTGTGCCTTACAAGTGAATTCAAAAACATTTCATATACATGAGGCAGTGTCTTATTTAAAGCTGTTCCCGGTTTAAATTGGTTTCCTTTTTGAGTTAATCATATTGAAAGGTTGCTGAACTGAAACTCAAACCGTTGTTTCAGTTCTGTGTTGCTTTTCTGTCAATCATTCAACCATTCTGTCACTGATCGAGCTTTCAAAATTTGTTTTTCACTTAAACTGAACAAAAGTTAAACTTTGTAAATTTCCCCTGTGAAAATAGTGAATGACTAAATGGCTCTGGGGAAATCTCAGTGTTAAAGGAAACTAAGCACTGTTGGATTCATGCAAGATATTGTCAGGTATTCCAATTACCCTTGTGTGGAGGTATTATAGGACAGTGTCCTACATCCTTAACCTCCAATACAAGTTTGAGGACTAGGAAACTTGTTTAATACTTTTTATTAAATCAACTCAATGAGATAATAAAATGCAACTCCTTTTCCTGCAATGTATATGAAATATACCCCCAAGACCCACATACTGAGGATTCCTTTAGTAGATCGCAAGCGAGTCGTCTTGGCTGCTTATGCTAGTCTCAGCAAGACTAGATGGAAGTTCCTCAGAAGCTCAAATGTGGGTACCATATGCCATCATGCTCTGTGTGTATAGCTTCACGGCAGCAGGGGAAGACCAGCTCAAAGAACAAGATGGAAATTACAGCTTCTTCTGCAAAGGCAAACCAGAGGAAGAACGCCGCCTCCACGGAGTCTGTTTTGCCATCAGGAATGAGCTGGTCAACCAGCTCAGAGACTCCCCCTGCGGGATTAGCGAACGTCTCATGACTCTCCGACTCACCCTATTCCGGAACCAGTGCACCACAGTTATCAGTGCGTCGACCCAACAATCGATGCAACAGATGAGACCAAAGAGGGATTTTACTCCAGCCTCGAACAATCTCTGTCCCGCGTCCCTACGGACGACAAACTGATCCTCCTCAGCGACTTCAACGCCAGAGTCGGTAAGAACACAGACCTCTGGGGAGGCGTGATTGGCAGAGAGGGAGTATGGAAAACCAACTTCAGTGGTACCCTGCTCCTGACAAAATGCCTAGAACATGACCTTGTCATCACCAACACCTTGTTCCGCCAGAGGGACAAGTACAAGGCACCCTCACTCCAAGCACTGGTACCTGCTCGACGTCATCATCGTCCGAGCAAGAGATCGCAAGGACGTGCGCATCACCTGTGCCATGATAGGAGCCGATGACTACTGGACAGACCACCACCTAATCCGTTCCGTCATCAACATCAATACAACTCCAAAGCGACGGCAGCAACAGAAGCAATGCCACAGAAAAATCAACGCCGGAGCACTCAAAGACCCAGCTAAGAGAGCCCTATACAGCCAACACCTCACTGCTAACCTGGCGACCCTTGATGACCCCGAGACGCAGAGTGCCCACAGCGCTTGGTCTGCCCTCCAGGCCACCATAACCAGTGCCTGCGAAGAGTCGCTCGGTCACTCAACCAGGAAACACCAGGATTGGTTTGATGAGAATGGCCAGGAGATCCAAGAGCTAATAAGCCGCAAGCGCAGGGCATTTCTGAACCTAAAACAACAGCGCAACTCTGGAGCAGCAAAGCAGCTTTACAGACGGCTTAAGGCCGAGGTCCAACAAAAAGCCCGCAACCTGAAGAATAGATGGTGGGTGAAGAAAGCACAGGAAATTCAGCAGCTGGCCGACAGCCATGATGTCCGAGGATTCTTCACCGCAGTCAAGTCCACCTGCGGCCCAAGCACCCAAGGCGCTACTCCACTGCTGACCAAGAACAGGGAGACACATCAAGAGCACCGAGGCAGTTAGGACCCGCTGGAAGGAGCACTTCGAAGAGCTCCTTAATCGAGACTCTGCCTTTGACACGAGTCTCCTCGACTCCATCCCACAGCATGCTACCCGCCACTGTCTCAGCAAAACCCCAGCACTGCATGAGGTAGAAAAGGCCATCTGTCAGCTCAAGAACAACAAGACATTTGGAGCGGATGGAATCCCCGCTGAGGCACTAAAGTATGGTGGAGAGGCATTATTGGCACGAATGCATGACCTCATCTCTCTCATCTAGAAGAAGGAGAGCACGCCGGAAGATCTCAGAGATGCAGTGACCATCATTAAAAAAGAGGAATCTCCCTGTTGTCAGCCACTGGGAAAGTTATCGCTAGAATCCTCCTCAACCGTCTTCTCTCTGTGGCTGAGGAGCTTCTCCCAGAGTCACAGTGCGGATTCCGTCCACTACAGGGTACAACAGACATGATGATGTTTATTCCGCGACAACTGCAAGAGAAGTTCAGGGAACCGCACCAACCCTTACAAAGGCCTTTGATACTGTTAACCACGAGAGACTATAGAGCATCCTCCTCCGTTTCGGCTGCCCCCAAAAGTTTGTTGCCATCCTCCGCCTGCTCCACGACAGCATGCAAGCCGTGATCCTGACCAACGGACTCCCCACAGACCCAATCAACATCCGGACCAGGGTCAAGCAGGGCTGCGTCATCGCACCCAACCCTCTTCTCAATCTTCCTCGCTGCAATGCTCCACCGCACACTCAAGAAGCTCTCCGCTGGAGTGGAACTAAACTATAGAACCAGTGGGAACCTGTTCAACCTTCGTCACCTCCATGTCAGATCCAAGACTGCCCCATCCTCTCTCGTCGAACTACAGTTCATGGACGATGCTTGTGTCTGCGCGCACTTAGAGGCTGAACTCGTCAACATCTTCAAGGCGTACGAAAGCATGGGTCTTACACTAAACATCCGTAAGACAAAGGTCCTCCACCTACCTGACCCCACCACACATCAGTGCCCCCAGTCATCAAGATCCACGGCACGGCCCTGGACAAAGTGGACCACTTTCCATACCTCAGGAGCCTATTATCTGCAAGGGCAGACATAGACGACGAGGTTCAACACCACTTCCAGTGCGTCAGCGCAGCCTTCGGCCGCCTTAGGAAGAGTGTGTTCGAAGATCAGGCCCTCAAATCTGGCACCAAGCTTGTGGTCTACAGTGCTGTAGTGATACCCTGTATCACCACTGTAGACCGGACACGGAGCCGAGTGCGGGACACGGGGCCGGGGAGCCCGACACGGAGCCGGGGGGCCGGACACGTGGACCATATACAATAGACAACTCAAATCTCTGGAGAAATACCACCAACAATGTCTCCGCAAGATCCTGCAAATCCCCTGGGAGGACAGACGCACCAACGTCAGTGTTCTCGATCAGGCCAACATCCCCAGCATTGAAACACTGACCACACTCGACCAGCTCCATTGGGCGGGCCACATTGTTCGCATGCCCGGCACAAGACTCCCAAAGCAACCGCTCTACTCTGAACTCCTACATGGCAAACGAGCCCCAGATGGGCAGAGGAAACATTTCAAGGTCACCCTCAAAGCCTCCTTGATTAGGTGTAACATCCCCAATGACACCTGGGAATCCCTGGCCAAAGACCGCCCTAAGTGGAGGAAGAGCATTCGGGAGGGCGCCGAGCACCTTGAGTCTCGTCACCGAGAGCATGCAAAAAACAAGCGCAGGCAGCGGAAGGAGTGTGCGGCAAACCAGACTCCCCACCCACCCTTTCCTCCAACGACTGTCTGTCGCACCTGTGACAGAGACTGTAGAATCCCGTATTGGACTCTTCAGTCACCTGAGAACTCACTTTTAAAGTGGAAGCAAGTCTTCCTCGATTTCAAGGGACTGCCTATGATGATGATGTATGGCCTTGCCTCCACTACCCCACCTCTTTCCCCCCCCCCCCCCCCCACATCTCTCTAACCTTTCCTCCAGCCCTACAAACCTTTGAGATCTCTGCACTTCTCCAGTGCTGGCATCT
Source organism: Pristiophorus japonicus (assembly GCF_044704955.1). NCBI lineage: Eukaryota > Metazoa > Chordata > Chondrichthyes > Pristiophoridae > Pristiophorus > Pristiophorus japonicus. Next base: position 157,704,048 of record NC_091988.1, on the reverse strand, counting down.
TGTGCATCCCCTATTTTAATTGCTCCAACATTGGGACGTTTTACTTTGTTAAAGGCGCTACATAAATGCAAGTTGGTGTATGCTGTTGATGCAACTGCTATCATTTAGTGTTGAGGTTAGCTGCTCACATTTGGTTGTGTCTTTGATGCCTTAGTATTCTCTGTGTACACTGGAGTCCATTCAGCAATTGACATTTCTTTCTCACGCTCACCCTTGCTACGCATAAAAGCCTGTCTGGTACATGTGTTTCTTTCTGGTGTATTTTAACCTAAAAGTCTTGGGTCAATGTTCTATTAGACTTTGGACACATATTCGCCCATTTAATGCCCAGTTAAGCGCTGAGATGCTGTTTATCACCCATATTTGATAAATGGAAGCTAGTGCCCGATTATTGCCGGTGCAGCTTCCAGCATACAGGAATGAGCTGAATCGCCCGGCCTATTTTAAAAAAATAAAATCTGACGTCATCGCTCGTGCAAGGCCCAGAATACTTTTTATAATGGAAACTAGCACCCAAATATCACCCAGATTATCGCCAAGCGCTACTTTTGGCATTTTGCCCATAATTAGCCCAAATGATTGCTCGCCCTAAAAGACGCTCAAGAAAAGCTGCACGCACCTGACCCTAACTCGGCAGTATGGACGCCATTTTGTAAATCGGAGGAAGTTTAATAAAAGGCTGCTTGAAGCAGATGGGAGCATTGAAGTCATTCTTGAATGATTTTAAGGATGTTTTAGAACCTTGGCAATCATCTAATAACATTGTGGTCAATTTTAAGTTTATATTGTATTTTCTAAGGACAATTTAAGAATATTTGAAGATGTATTAGGGCATTTAAAGTGATGGGGCCTGTAATTTCTCAACCAGTATTGATGACTACTCACATGCTGCAGAATAGAGATGGGAGAAGGTTCATTGAAGAGCATTCCCAATCAAAAAGGTGGCAGACTGCTGAGGAGGAGGAGACTTTACACCCAACGCATTTGCAGGGATAAGCGATCATGCCTGGACTTGTCCGATAACACATGCGTTAGAAGGCTGCGCTTCTGAAAGGAGGTCATCAGTGAGATATGCCAGTTAATTAAGGGAGATCTGCAACCTACTAGCACCATCAGGACCGCACTGCCTGTTGAGGTTAAGGTTACTGCGGCACTTTCCTTCTATGTATCATGCTCCTTTCAGTCTTCAGCTGGCGACATTTGCTACATCTCTCAGCATGCCACACATTGCTGCATTCTGATAGGTGACTGAAGCCTATTACACATGCAGGATGGACTTTATAAACTTCCCTATGACCAGAGAGGCATAGTGAAAGGGCTTTGGGGTTCTCGAGAATAGCAAACTTCCCCATCAATCATATATTATAATCAAATGACATTAAATTATTTTAAATTACCACTGGTTTACACATTACTCACATGGCGCAACAATGAGATCTGCACCACCATGGGTGGCAGAACGATTATGTGTCCCTACAAGGGGCTGAGGCATGCTCCTCCAGTTTGGTTAACTGAGAAAGGTCCACAGACCCTCCTCCGGTCCGCCTACGCTCCGCCCGATTCTTAGATATCTTCTGCAAATGTGACAAGAGCATGGCATAAGCTAATTGCCTCGGTACTATTACGGAAACACACACCTATTGTAATCCACAATTAGTCATCGCACTAATTCATCGTTAAAGTTATATGCTAATACGGTTTGTATGCAATTGATGCATGGTTATAACATCTACGTTCAGAGAAGAAATGTAATAAGATCGTGGTTAGGAACTAATGTGTGACGCCAACCCCCTCGCATACAATCCCCAGGAAAGGCCTCATCCAAGAGCCGTGCTATTCGGCGCCTGGGGGAAGGTAGCTGGGTTATTGCAATCAATGGAGGTCCCCGAGGGGACCACTGATGAGCTCGGCAATGACCGGACCATGAGGGGAGGGAGCACCATGTCCCTGGGCTGTGCTCAGAGACCTCGGTGTGGCCAGAGCTAATATCCCAAGGCAGACCGTGAGCCAGGGCAGCTCTTCCCCAGTCCAGGCTGAGTCACTGTGACTCACAGCAGCCAGAGAGACTCACAGTCTGGGCAAAGCTGAGTGGCCCCCTCAACGCTCAGTCATGCCCCCATCCACCAGCCTAACCAAAAAGGAGACGGGCCCAAGTTAAAGAATTGCTCACAGCACCACAAGCAGTGATACAATTTAATAATTCTCCTTCTAAACTAAAGTAGTAGAAATGCCAAGTGTTTGCAGTCTGTCTACTTCCAGTTATTTCTTTGGCCCCAATTTTCGATCAAAGCGTTTAAATAATAATTAATACTATTGATTTAGTTTAAGACATCTCAGTAAGATTACGAATGTACATTGGGGGGGGGGGAGGCGCAGGTTCCATTCCAAATCTTAACACGGATGCTACCCAAAATTACCCAGCTCAATCACAATTCGGCAGATTTACATTCTAATTAATGAGTCAGTGCATCATTACAATTATAAATTTAATACTTACTTTTTCAGGTGCCGCCAGACTGTTCCAGCGCTTGCGGCACTGGATTGGCTCTCACATTGTGGGTTGCCGAAGTTACCACTTCGGTGATGTCCACCCATATTCGCTGGTATATCCAAGGGTGAAGTTTCCCATGCCCATCCTGAGTTAATTGATTCCACCTCATGGACCAGAGCTTCATTTGCTTCATCAAAAAAGGCTTTCGCTCTCCTTCTCCCTGCAACCTCCGCAACACTCTCTTCCGACTCCTCATGTTCCATCTCCATTACCTCGACACAACCTTCCTTCTCTCTCTCCCTCCCTGATGACCCCTGACCTTCCAAATCGCGGGAAAAGTTCTTTGCCTGAAAAAAAAATGCGAATGCGCAGAACGGCCGTTGCTATGGACGCCGGCCTTGCACGACTGAATACATCGCCATCGCCCATTTCACATCGCTACGGCTATCGCCCAAATTAAAAAGACAAAACTAATGATTTTTAAAATGGGTGATATTCCGGCGATCCTGAAAAATAAAACAACCACTAACATCAGAACTATCGCCTATTTTTGGGCGATAGCAATACTAATGGAAAGTCTAGCCCTAGAATTCTATATCATGTTAACTAACTTATTCTATTTAACAATCTATATGTGCCTATCTTTACATGCCCCACCTCGAGACTTGAAAAGGTTTTGTGGCCCCGCAAACTGAATTTACCAAAGCTAATATTTCCGTGGTATTCTTTCTCACTTTTACCTTCCTTGATGTCCTTCTCACTAAAGCAACAATGGCAATCAGAATGACCAGTACAATCAACTACAAGATTAGCAGGAAGGCCGAAGTTGTCCTGATCCACGGATGTTGTCCTGAATTATACACCACCTCCCACCATTCATGATTACCTGGATTCGCAATGGATTGTTCAATATCAACAGTTTGCTGCTGCATGTGCAGTAAGTGCTTCCGAGAAGTGCTGATGCGTTGTAAGAAGGATTTAAGAGTTAAGAAAGGGCTGGCATTGGATGGCCAAAATTTATGACTGCTCATAGGGCTTCTGTCTGGACTGTAATGTTTGCTTGAATTTCTGTAACATTTGGGCCCGAGCAGGCACCAATATCTTATCCCTAATTTTCTGGTCATTCTGGTTGGTACAAGGCAAAATATTGGCTGCCAAACTGGACACATGGGGGGTAATTTTAACCCCCAAGTATAGGTGGGAGGTTAAAAAATGTAAATTCTGAAACTCGCCCCCAATGAGGGCAGATTTGGGCGCAGGCGACCAATCCGCTCTCGGGGCAGGTCGATCATTGGAGTCTTTCAAGGCGCCAGCGTGTCTCCCTTTTTTAAGTGCATTTTTTTTTAAACCCATGGAGGTGAGGTTTCCCAGGCCTCGGGAATCCCAGCAGTTAAAGGAGGAGAGAAGGTGATAAGCATTTACAACACTGCTTGTGGGCCAGTAAGAACAGGAGTGTTTCCTCAAGACCTGACAACTGTCAGCTGTGGCTCAGTGGTAGCGCTCTCTCCTCCTGAGTCAGAAGGTTGTGGGTTCAAGTCCCACTCCAGAGACCTGAGCACATAAATCTAGGCTGACACTCCAGTGCAGTGCTGAGGAAATGCTGCACTGTCGGAGATGCCGTCTTTCAGATGCGACGTTAAACCGAGGCCCTGCCATGGCACTATTTCGAAGAAGAGTAGGGGAGTTATTCCTGGTGTCCTAGCCAATATTTATCCCTCAATCAACATAACAAAAACAGATTATCTAGTCTTTATCGCATTGCTGTTTGTGGGAGCTTGCTGTGTGCCAATTGGCTGTCACGTTTCCTACATGACAACAGTGACTACACGTCAAAAATACTTCATTAGCTGTAAAGTGCTTTTGGACGTCCTGAAGTCGCCCCGCTCCCCCAAACCACTGGTGATCTTGGACCCTCCCTGTGGTCCCCTACTTGTCTGTCATCTGCCCCCGGCTGACTATTGGGTGTGAAACCTATTGAGAAAATTTAAAAGATGTCCTGCAGTTAATTTCTGAAGGACGTGCATTCTTCAGGTTTCCCATCTGGAAATTCTGCCCCCCCCCCCCCAACCACCTTCACAGCCCTAAGTAGATATCGGGGCTTTGTTGTCCTCGTGTGCACAGTGCTTCTGCAAATTAATGTTTTCCTGCTATTTAAATGTTAGAGTTGTGGTTTTGGTTGATTTTGTTCATCCTTTTCCTAATATTTAATAATGTAGTTTTAAATTGGCCAACACCAAAGTGCCGAATAATTGAGGTGTAATCACCCTTGTGCTGAAATCCAAGATGTCATGCCATTTAAAATAAAACACTGACAAGAACATCGATTGATCTCTCGATCTCAAATACTTTGCTGGATTTAGCTGCTGGTTTAGATCCAGTGATGGAGAGTCAGATTAAATTGCTTGCATTTAGGAATATGATTGCACTGCAACAGCAGTCCATCTTGGGTCTTATATTTGAATCTACTATTATAATAGCTTGTTCTGGTCCAGTTACTCAGCTTTCACTTCGAACTCATGGAGATTTGACTTTTTGTCATTGAACACAGAGTAAAAGAGGACAGTGTGGGAGTAGTAGTTCTGATGCAGGTGGATATGTTTTCATACATCATTTTCGGGCTATCCTATTCCCTGTTATCGTGCAGCTGATTGGGTTTGCTGCATCTGGACTCTTAACATTATCTGATGAGACAACATATTTGACACAGGTTGAATTTATCATCAGATTGTCTCAATAAAAATCTGATCTTTTGTTTTTATTTGTCAGATTGAACCTGGCATCAGTCCAACAGGCATTGTGCTTTATCAGTCATGGAGACTACCACTTTGTGCTCTTGACTCCAGCCTGTAAAGTAGGTGGGCAAACAAATGACTCTAAGGTCCCTACGAGAGCCTTTCCACAAGCAGAAGCTTGGGAGATAACGACAGCAGCCCACCCATCTTTCCTCTCCGGCTTCCATCCTTGTGGTGAAACAAGCTTTGGCATTTTTCTCTTGCTCTCCAGAGTTTAATCTGACATTTTTCTGCCCTCCAGATCAAGCTGGGACTGTGCTCCCCCTCGTTCAACTTGCATTTTTCTGCATTACAACAGTGACTACACTTCATTGGCTGTAAAGTGCTTTGGTACGTCCTGAGGCCGCGAAAGGCGCTATATAAATCCAAGTTTTTCTTTCCTCTTTTTTCCCTTGTTTGTGCTAGAATTTTTCTTCTTCTTTCTCTGCCCCCCAGTTCAAGATTGCACACTTCTCCCACTCCCCAGCTCAACCTGTCACTCTTCTGCTCCCACATTTCATGCTGGGACTTCTATCCCTTACCCTCCCTTCAAGGTGACACTTTTTATCCCCCCTCTGGTTAAAAGTGGTACTTACTCATTTCTACATCTCTAACCAGTGTTATTGGCAATCATCTCCCTCTTCTCCCATTTAAATATATTATCCCACCCCCAGTGTAAGCAGGTACTTTTCTTCCTCTTCCCCATCTCCCCATTTTACACTGTCACTCTTTCTCCGCCCCCCCCCCCCCCCCCACCCCCAGTTCAAGCTTGCATTTCTTCTGTTTCCTCTCTCTCCAAAGTTTTGTGCTGTCACTCTTCTCACCTGCCTCTTCAGTGTGACAGCTGGCTCCTACCTGTTGCTGCTTATTAAAGTGATACTGTGGGCAGGAATTTCCACATAATTAGGAAATCCTGCCCACCATTGGTGTTCAATCGCCAAGAGCAGTGGAAACAGGAGGTTGAAGCCTCAGTGATGCTGAGGGAGAAATAAACTAAAAATGTTTGCATGTGTGTGGACATTGAGCGAGGACCAGATCAAATTTGGCTGTCATGCCACTACTAGGTTAAGCAGTCTGCAGGAGTCACCATCATGGCTCACACACGATTAATAGCCAGTTGACTCTAAGGCGACCATTACCCTGGAACTGTCTCTCAACAGCAGCCAACGTCTCTAGGCGGAAGAGAAGAAAATTTAGCAAAACAAAGTTAGCTGATGAGACTTGCAATTTATTTAATTAAATTTACACTAACAAAAACAAGCAAAGCAATTGATAGCACTCCCACATTCCTTTTTCGATGCATATGATGTAGTATATATGGACTTTAGCAAGGCTTTTGATAAGGTCCCACATGGTAGACTGGTCATGAAGGTTACAAGGCAAAATGGCAAGTTGGATCCAAAATTGGCTTGGAGGTAGGAAGCAAAGGGTAATGATTGATGGATGTTTTTGTGACTGGAAGGATGTTTCCAGTGGGATTCCGCAGGGCTCCGTACTGAGTCCCTTGCTTTTTGTGGTATACATCGATTTAGATTTGAATATAGGGAGTATGATTAAGAAGTTTGCAGACGACACTAAAATTGGCTGTGTGGTTGATGATGAAGAGGAAAGTCATGGGCTGCAGGAGGATATCAATCTTCTGGTCAGGTGGGCAGAGCAGTGTAGATGAACAAAGGGACCTTAGAGTGCTTGTCCACAGATCCCTGAAAGTAGCAGGCCAGGTGGATAAGGTGGTTAAGAAGGCACGTGGAATGCTTGCCTTTATTGGCCGAGGCATAGAATATAAGAGCAGGGAGGTTATGCCTAAATTATATAATACTTTGGTTAGGCCACAGCTGGAGTATTGTTTAGAGTTCTGGTCGCCGTATTATAGGAAGGACGTGATTGCACTGGAGAAGGTGCAGAGGAGATTTACTCGGATGCTGTCTGGAATGGAGGATCTTAGTTATGAGGATAGATTGGATAGGCTGGGTTTGTTGTCATTGGAACACAGGAGGTTGAGAGGAGACCTCATCGTGGTGTACAAAATATTGAGGGGTCTGGATAGTGGATAGTAAGGGTCTATTTCCATTGGTGGAGGGGTCTATTATGAGGGGGCATAGTTTTAAGGTGGCTGGTGGAAGGTTTAGAGGGGATTTGAGAGGGCGGGCTTCTTTACGCAGAAGGTTGTGTGGATCTGGAACTCGCTGCCTGGAAGAGTGGTGGATGCAGAAACCCTCACCACTTTTAAGAGATGGTTGGATGGGCATTTAAAGTGCAGTAACCTAGAGCTGGTAATTGGGATTAGACTGGATGACCTTTTGTTGGATGGCGCAGATATAATGGTAAGTACCGCAGGAAATTGAATACGGCCAGGGTGATCTAGACTAGTGTCGATCGCCTGGATGGGTCGGAGAGGAATTTTCCCAGATTTTTTCTCCCAAAATTGGCCTGGGTTTTTAAATCTGTTTTTTGTCTCTCCCAGGAGATCACATGGCTCCAGTTGGGGTGGAGTGTAGAATGTTTCAGTATAAGGGGTATCGCAGTTGTGAGAGGCGGACTGGTTGGACTGGTGCTCTTTGCCTTTCCGTCATTGTTCATAGGTTTATATGTAACCTTTAGGGCTGTTGACCAAGGGCCGTGTGGCTCTTTGTCGGCCGGTGCGGACACGATGGGCCGAAATGGCGGCCTCCTGCGCTGTCAATTTCTATGTTTCTATGTTTATTCGTTGCTCGATAAAAATCAGTGTAAGATCAATAAATACTGCATCATGGACCACACTTATCTGCTGCTGAGTGAACAAAAACATTTCAGTTTTTTAAAATATAACACTACACATAGTGTGTGTCTATTTCGAACCCTAAAAGTTCATTCATTCAATGTGGGAGTTGACTTGTTTCTGAAGAGTTTTAGTATGAAATGGAGCATTAGGTTAGAGTACAGATCCTCACCTCCCTGTACAACACAGCTGTGCATGCATATCAGCTGCTGATGCTATCAGCTGTTCTGACAAGCGGCGGCTTTGAAAGAGATTTAATTGTCCCACATTACCTAGTGGTATACCTATATGGGTAATGCACTCATTATATGTGAACAGTATGGACTTATTCAAACAAAATACTTATTAAGCAGGTTAGACGCACAGTTTTCTTTCACCATTTCTTCAATGAATACTGGTAAATCATCATTTCTCCTTCTTCCTCCTTTTTTCTGTTTACATGTACATTTATTACAAAGCATTTACAGCACTGAAACAGGCCATTTGGCCCAACTGGTCCATGCTTGTGATAATGCTCCACCCAACCCTGCTCCCACCCCTCTTCATCTAACCCTAGCAACATATCCTCCCATTCCTTTCTCCCTCATATGCTTATCTAGCTTCCCTTTGAGTGCATCCAAGCTATTTGGCTCAACTACTCCCTGTGGTAGTGAGTACCACATTCTAACCACTCTCCGGGTAAATAAGTTTCTTCTGAATTCCCTGAAGGATTTATTAGTGACTATCTTATATTTATGGCCCCTAGTTCTGGTCTTGCTCGCAAGTGGCAACATCTCTATGTCTACCCTATAAAACCCTTTCATAATCTTGAAGACATCTATTAGGTCACCCCTCAGCCATCTCTTTTCCAGAGAAAAGAGCCCCAGCCTGTTCAATCTTTCCTGATAGGTATAAGCTCTCAGTTCTGGTAGCATTCTAGTAAACCTTTTTTGTACTCTGCAGTGCCTCTATATCCTTTTTATAATTTGATCCTATTTCTTTCCTTGGTTTCTACCTATTTCTGTAACCTCCTCTATCCCTACAACCCTCCAAGATCTCTGCGATCCTCCAATTCTGGCGTCTTGTGCATCGCCGATTTCCATCACCCCGCCATTGGCGGCCGTGCCTTCAGCTGCCTTGGCCCTAAGCTCTGGAATTCCCTCTTTATACCTCCGTGCCTCTCTACCAATATCTCTTATTTTAACGCGCTCTTTAAAATCTACCTCTTTGACCAAGTTTTTGGTCACCTGCCCTAATATATCTATTTGGTTCGGTGTCAATTTGTATGATATCGCTCCTGTGAAGCACCTTGGAACGCTTTGTTATGTTAAAGGTGCTATATAAATGCAAGTTGTTACAGTTTTCATATGGAGGAACCAAGACCTTGGGGGTTTCCCCCGGTGAGCTTGGTTGGGGGGGGGGGGTGCGTTTGTATCCATAAGATCATTAGATTTCTATCCATCTGTGGTAGTTGACATACCGTGCAGTTATTTCTGTTGTTATATACAAATAAAAATAGTTGTTTGCTGCGATAATATTACTGTTTTCCTTTTACTGTTTTCCTTTGAGGGGCTGAGTTGGGATACAGGACTGCTGAGAGTGTGCTGGCATTTGCAGAGGTATCTTCCATGGAGAAGTTTTAAAACTATTGCCATAAGTCACCGATTCTTTTTGCTTCCTCTTATTTCTTTCTTGAGCACAGCTGCCGCATAACTGGCTGTGCCATCCGTTGCCAGATCTGACTGGATCAGATTAAGCTCGACTGGGAATCACTCTGCCAAAACGGCCCACTACTCTAGGATCATCCTGGAGAACAAGCATAACCCCAGGCTCTACTGCACTACCAACTGTTGCCTTAAACCACTTTTTCTTGCCTCATCCGCCCTCACCTCTAACAATGAGGAGCCGATGGGTTTCTTTGTCCACAAGATCACCTGTTTTTGCTCACTGTTCCTAATATTTCCTCCTCCTTTATCTCGGTATCCATTTTTCTTTGTCTCTGTGGATTGTCTTATTTTTCTAATTTAAAAGAACTATAGAAATGCAAGTCATTGTTACCTAACTTTGTTTTCCAGTTATTGTATGAATACAATGCAGTTCTTTATAATGTAATAAAATGGAAAGTGAGAGCTGCATTTGACAGAATATGGATAGTTGGTGTTTTACAAGGCTGACTGTTGTCTTATGATGGTTTAGGCTATTATATGTGTGCCTGTTTAGCCACTAACCATCCATTCATATTGTCTACAGTGCATTTTGAATAAATGTAGAGATAAAATCAGTACTTTTGGTCTCATCTTTATCATTGTTTCATCTGCCAACAAAAAGTTGAATTTGAAAATTCCATTCTGACCCTCTCAAACCCCTGCCACCAGCTTCTGGAATTACCCGAGAAGGTGCTGATAGTAAAGTCCTGACATTGGTGCACAGCCATTTATTGTGCTCAGAATGTGCAGGAAATCATTGTGTGGTTCCAATGAAGTGTCCACAGCTTAGAGAGGAATTTAGAGAGGAAAATGGTTCTTTGGTTCTTAATACTACTTGTTTTTGGTCAGTTCTGCTGTTCTCATAGTTTCATTTTGTCATTTTCCTGACATTCTGCTTGATGTTTGTCTAATTTTCTGCTCCTGTTCGCGTCGGGCGGGCCGGCGAGGAGGCCCCGAGTAAAGGACGAATATATTTTGCTTGAGAGAATTGTGGCAACTATTGTCTTTGATAGCCACTACAGGTGCAGCGCCTAAAACCCAGAACCCTCCGGACCGAGGCCGTTCCGGATTCCGGGCTTTTCAGGACTTTTGATTTGCTTTCTGACGTCACTAATCTGGAAACATCTGAGCCCGGGTTCGGGTATTTCTGGATTTCGGAACATCAGAAAGGGGGAGGTCCCCACTGAGGAGCTGTTCGGGCCGTCTGGCCCCGCCGAGGAGGAGGTCGTTGAGCGGGGCCCCACCGAGGAGGAGGTCGGGACCCCACCGAGGAGCTGTTCGGGCCGTCTGGCCCCGCCGAGGAGGAGGTCGTTGGGCGGGGCCCCGCCGAGGAGGAGGTCGGGACCCCGTCGAGGAGCTGTTCACTTCGGGCAGGCCGGCGAGGAGGCCCCGAGGTAAGGGCGGCGGCAGAGCCCCGAGGTCAGCAGGGTCAGCGGGTCCGGATACCGGAACATTTTACGGATTCCAGACGACCCTGCCACTGATTGTCCCGGATTCCGGAACTCCACATTGTCGACGCTGCACCTGTATCAACAAGTTAGATGTCGGAGATAGAGACAACAGCCAGGAATGGTCCTAATGCACACATTGCCTTTGAGTTCTTCATTCATGTTTGATTCTTTTATTTTAACTAGCGGTTTGTTTATAATGCAGTGCATTGAACACTGAATGTACGCTGGAATTTCTCCCCACTATTCCAGTCCCTCAATTTGTACATTACATCTGTAATAGGTACAGAAGTCACTGAATGGAAGATGACAGCATGTTTGGACTTATGTTCTAAACGTAGCTCCAACAAGCTAGGTTTTTTTTCACCACCAAGAAAAATGACGACTTTTTTTTGTAAGTGGTAGGATTAACTTATTAGTATGCATATACCTGTACTTGAATATTAGAGGCATTCTGATAGAGTGTGGATTGCAGAAAACTGGCTAAGCTAGCAGTGGAGGCAAGGGCAGCATACAGGGAATTTTGAGTGTTCAGGAAGCAAGACTAGATGGGAAAGGATTTGGAGTAGTTCTATATGTCGGGGTCAACTGGGAGGTAACGGTAGTGGACACATTGGCACAGGATAATCTATCCTATAAGATAATCTGTCTGGAAGCATGGAGTGCAACTAGCAAAAGTAATTCTACAGGTTTACTATAGATCACCTGTTCAAGGCTACAGGGCTGGTTATTCTAGCAAGAGATTTTTTTTTAATTTGAGTACAAACAAGTGACATAAATGGAAGACTTTAATATAAGCCGGAATCTTTTGTTTTTTTATCTAATTACCTTTCTGTAGCATCTTGGGATGTTATTTCTATGTTAAAGATGCTATATGTTGTTGAATGTCCAAGCAGTCTAGAATCTGAGCTAGTGAATGTAATGCATGGGTGCTTTCTGACGATGTATTAGGGATGCCATAAAAGGTAAGTGGCATAGTGGCCCAGGTAAAATATTAGAAATGAAAGTGGTGGCACTTCTGGGTGACAGGTTGTATAATCTGGAATATACCCATGTTATATCAATGTGTCAGCCCATGGCTCAGTGGTAGCACTCTCACCTGTGAGTAAGAAGGTCATGGATTCAAGTCCCACACCACAGACTTGAGCACATAATCTAGGCTAACACTCCAGTGCCGTACTAAGGGACTGTCGGAGGTGCCATCTTTCGAATGGAAGCGCTTTGTGCATTGGCAGAACAGCTCCTTCAGTCGCAAACAAACAGCATGCGTGCGGCGGCCTGGCCCAGAAATCGGCACGGTCCCAGCCTGCAACACCATCAGCAGGCTGAGGCCATTAGAGGGAGCAGCGTGCGGTGGCATACCACTGCAGGGAACAGCGCTTGCTGCTGCAGGAGGGCGACGGCTAATTGCAGCGCGGGCAGGCACAGCAGAAGCGGTGAGGTCGGGATGCAGGAGCAGCAAGAGTTCGTAGAGGGATGTGTTCGGGGCCCAGGAGAGGCTTGAGTTCGGGGCCCAAAAGAGCCAAGGGTCTGAAGGCAGTACGGGCCTGCCCAGACTGCAATATGTGTGCGCACTAGATCTGTGCAGCAGAGCTGGTCTCCAGTCGTCTTGGTTAATCCTTGCCACGAGACCAAGACCTAGCTCTGTCAAGCCATGTGGTGGCTGGGGTTCAAAGGCCACCACACGTTAAAAAAATATCCAAGCACAGGCATCTTCCACCCTTAGGATGTAGTTCGGGATCCACAATATCATTGAAACATCTGTGAACTCATCCGTTTTTGGCATGGAAGCAAGTCATCCTCGTTTCGAGGGACTACCTATGATGGTGAGGTATGTTAAACTGGGGCCCCGTCTGCCCCCTCACATGAATGTAAAAAATCCCATGGCAGTATTTTGAAGAAGAGCAGGGGAGTTCTTCTTGTGTCCTGACCAATATTTATTGCTCAACCAAAATCACAAAAAAAAAATTAGCTGGTTATTATCACATTGCTGTTTGTGGGATCTTGCTGTGTGCAAATCGACTGCCACATTTCCTACATTTCAACAGTGACTACACTTCAAAAAAAAATGTGCTTCATCGGCTGTAAAGTTCTTTGCGACATCCAGAGACCGTGAAAGGCGCTATAAATGCAAGCCTTTCTTTCTTGAAACGTGCTGTGTAAACTGCAGATCCTGCCTGACCACCACCTTAACATTTCTGAGGAAGGGGTACCCCAAGTCAGCCCATCTAGCTCATCCATCCAGAGACACCCACAATCCTCCCATCACAACATCTAATTTTAAAATCAAATCGTACAATTTATAAAATCAAATTTAAAGATTGGATTTAAAAAATTTTTTTAAAGCTAAGGAAGTTTTAAAAAATTGTTTGGGTTGCAAGGAGAATTTTTAGCTTAATCCAAAAACCAAAGAGCCTATTTATGTAACGGGTCTGATTTATTGTTTCCTATTTATTTATTTATATAAATAAAAGTTGTTATTTATCAGTGTTTTAAAAGGTTTTACATTTGCCAGAAAAGATGACCAGTTGCAGCCGTTAACATTGGCAGTGTCAGAATAATTCAAACTTCAAATAAATAGTAACTATGTTTACAATAAAATTAAACAATAGTATTAGAAACATAGCGATAAAAACAGACAAACAGTTAATGGTTTGTCACAAAAGCAAAATACTGCAGATGCTGTAAATTTGAAATAAAAACAGAAAATGCTGGAAATACTCAGCAGATCAGGCAGCAACTATGGAGAGAAAAACAGGGTTAACGTTTAAGATCGATGACCTTTCGTCAGAACCACTTAATGGTTTGTCCGAAGTCCTTGAGTCTGCTTTTTTAACACCAGCATTAACTTGTTTATTTTCTTTTAAGAGTTTGATACTTGCATTTAAAGCGCATCGAAAAATTTAGCATCAACGTGTGAAGCGCACATGCAGGAAAATATATCCCTATTGAATAGTGGTGTACAGAATGCTTTGTGATTTTGCACATTAGGCTAAAGTCCTTCATTAGACTCTTCCGTTAAAGGCATACAATTTGCAGAGAAAGTGCCTCCTATCCCACATTTAAGTCATAAAATTATCGAGGTATTTAATCTGAAACACTATTGTCTCTCCTTCATTCTGTTAAAACCTGTTTTACAGAGTACGCTGAAAACATTGGTGATGGGAAGAATGACGAGTTTAAAGAAAGCGAGCAGAAAAGAATCCTGGGCCTGCTTGAAAATTTCTAAGAAAATAGGATATCGTTCGGGTCTGTAAATGCTAGAGGAGTTTCGAGAAATACAGTGGCATGCTTACATTTTGAGGTGGCCCTACGCATTCCTCTCTGATCGTCAGTGGGCTGGGAACACTTACAGTGGACTTGATTTTAATCTACTGTATAACAAACTTGAAGAATGTGCCTCCTTCACAATGAGAACAGCAATGCTGGTGGAGCACCATATCATTTGATTGACTAAAAATCGCTACTCTTAAAACTTTCCTTTTAAGATTAAAAAAAAAAATCTGAGCCATGATCTCTTTTAATGATTTGTCTTTGTCAAAACCAAATTCATTTTCTCTAAGCTTTATACAATATTGCATAATGCATAACAAGACAAATGTAATCTGTAGAAACAAAGTAATTGGCATTTTACTCTCAAACTATACAGATTCCCAGTGTACCGGTTGAAGAATTGTGTGTCTGGCTTGCATTGTAACTTAAGAAAAATGTATTTGCTCTGATGTAAATCCACTTGTTATAAACTTTCCACCTATCGTACATGTAAAGGTGAACCACATTCTGAAAACTGCAGTTCCACTTTGTGCTTCAGTGAAGTGCATATTAATGTGTGAATATGAATGTTGCTTTGTATCCTTGTACCAAATGTACCTTTTTATAGCTGAATTTTTTCTTTTATCACCTATAAGAAGTTTTGAGATGTATGTGTTCTTTTTAACCCTACGTTTGACATGAATGTTTTCCTGACATCTCTCACTTCATTACACAGAAATAAAAGCAGAAAAAATGGAAATAAGTAACAGATCCACCAGCACCTGAAAGGAGAAAACTTGTGGCGAAGGATCACCTTTTTTTTTCTCTTTCCAGATGCTGACTAACCTCAGAGGTTATTCCTACATTTTTTTTATTTTGAATTTCCATCTTTCACAGCTTTTCCCTTTACCTCTGCCGTCGGTAACTTTTGTAGTGATCGATAAAGTTCAGTTGCTGGATTGCTAACGGCACAAACATCGATTGCCGGGCACCAACAGCAAGGTGCAAGTTGGCATCACTCCTTCAACTATTGAACTGAGCTGCAGGGGAAAAAAAAGAAACTTGTCTGCAATAGGAAACACAGCCCAGTTACTTAGTTTTGTGTTGTGAGGAACTATTTATTCCCTTGCTGAACTAATGCAGGTTTCTACATTGACTGCTGACCAAACCAACCACTCTTGTTCTGTTTTATGCTTCACTTGCAATAAGTTTGAGTCAGTGTTAACAATGGATTTCAAGGGAGAACACAGTTCTAATTGTGATCAATTCATAGCAGTTGTGGTTGCAGCTAGAACACAAAATTGATGATTGTCGAACTTCCTAAAAATAAAATGTTTACTGACCTGTATTTGTACAAATAAAGGTATTTAAAACTCCAGCCATCAATTTCTTGCTTTTTAATGTGCTGAGGTAGTTTACAAAACCTTACAGACAAATGATTAAGTGTTTTGGAGACATTTGGAATTATAAATTGTACAAATTGAATTGTAGGATAGCTGGTCATTCTAAAGCACTAGATTGATATTCTGTAAACCAAAGCACCTACGGTGTTACTGGAATTTCAATGGAGACGGAGCCAGGGTCTGGACAAGATGTCCATGTTAGGAGCCCTGCAACTGAGAATGAGAACAGTTATACTATGTCCTACGACAGAAAGACAAAACAAGCAGGAAGAGCCTTGGAGTCAATAGGGGTCACGACCTCAGTGTTCTGGTCGTGAAGTAGCATTTGAAAAAATAAGTGTAACACCTCGACTTCATCAAACTAATTGACATCTGACGATCAACTTCTGACACCTGTCTAGTTGAATGACATCTTGGAAAGGATCCATGTGACAAAGTTGATCCTCTAGATTTTTCAATAGAATTAAAGATATAGAGCTATCCTATTCCCCACCTCTAGTTGAAAGAGGAAAAAGCAACAGGAGAGATTCCAAGAAAGTATTAGGAAGCATTCTTGAAATGACTGAGGGACCGAAATTGTCCTACACCCCAAACGGAGCGCACATTTTGAAATAAATGGTTATTCTCCGCCACAATCCATGGGCAGAAAATTGGCTTCTTTAAATTCTTTTATTTGTCCGGACGGCTGAGGGGCGGAAGGCAGGCGGTGTCATCACTGCTGACACATAGCAACGTCCCTCCCCTTCAGTTAAAGGGGAGGGCTTCTACGAGCTCAGCAGCCACTTTAGTGGCGCCCACTGGGCCACCAGGGAGGGCTTCGGCCGGGCCAGCGGCCCAGTACCCAAGAGTGGGTACTGACAGGCGCCTGTTGGCGGCCCTGCCGAACCCGCGGCTGCCATTGTCAGGCCGACTTCAGAGTCAGCCGAGAAATAAAATAAAATGGCGGCCCCGGCGGAACGCCCTCCCCTTTAAGGGCAGATGCGACGCCTTGCCACTGGCAGCTTCCTGCCGGTAAAAGCTGTCGTGGGCACCAACCGATGGCCGCTCCGATCCCGTGGGTCAATTTTCCTCGCGGGGCCGAAAGAGGTCGCCGCCAGGTGGTAAGGAGTTGGCTCGTGCCCGATGGGGCTGGAACCCGTTTCCGCCGCTCCCGGCCCAGGGGCAATTTCTGATGGGTCGGCCCATCCCTCTGCCTCTGGTCGGAAAGGCCTTACCGCCTCTTAAAGTCAAAAAGAAGTTGCTAATAACTTTTGAGAGAGCTGCAAATAAGCAGAGATTACGTGGTTAATTGCACATAAGTAAAACTTGTAAAGTGTGGCACAGTTAATAGTTAAAGTAAAGTAACAGTGTAATATACAAAGAAATAAAATATGTGCAAGGTTATTTTGGTCAAGAAGACCATCGAAGGAGGAGGATAATGACTACAGATGCTGACTCACCAAGGGTACTTCCAGAGAGGATAAGCATTCCAAAGGATGGCGATGCTACAGCAGCCAGCCGACTGAAAGGAAGAGGTTGTATGTTCTTATTTCAGATAAAAAGCTGAATTTGTCCATATTGCATTAAATGTGAACTGCAAAGTTAACCTGGCAACACCGCAGTGCAATCTTAGACATTGACTATGACACTGCCAGTAATCAAATATCTAGCTAAGACTGAGATACCGTGATAATAACAAAAAATGCTGGAAATACTCAGCAGGTGAGGCAGCAACTGTGGAGAGAGAAACAGAGTTAACGTTTCAGGTTGATGACCCTTCGTCAGAACTGGAAAAAGTTAGAGATGTAACAGGTTTTTAAGCAAGTGTAGGGGCAGGGAAAGGGGAATGGAGGCAAGAACAAAAGGGAAGGTCTATGATAGGGTGGAAGGCAGAAGCGATTAAGAGACAAAAGGGGTGATGGTTGAGAGAGAATTCAAACAGGCTGCATTTAGACAGGCTGTGAAAATTCACAGACAAGTCAGAGATGCTACGTGAGTGGTAGCATGTTGCATTAAGCCATCAATCAACTTGACATTTTCGGACCTTGGGTAGTGAGCCAATAAGGTCAAAGAAGGCGAGTTCTTTTCTGTAAATTGATCCAGGTATAAATACAGCCATTTGGCCATGTGGTTTCAGTAAGACAAAGAAACTGGCAATCAGCCAGCAGTTTGTTGCTCTCTGCCAAGATTAAAAAGTTAAAACTACAATCGGAGTTCGTATTTCATTGGAAATTAAGAGATCTAACAATTTTGGCGCTGTGGAAAGAAACTGAATTTTAGACATCGGACCTACGTATTGAGGTAAGGACACCTCTTTTTAAAAAAAAAAAAGTCCTCGGTCTAAAGTCCAAATTCGCCTCTCCTACGCGATTCCGAAAGCCTCCGGTTTGCGAACCCTCCGGTTGGTAGTCGGCTCGAGGTCCCATAGACGTCTAAACTTCGACGGTGTGTTAGTTAATTAATCACCGACCCACTGATCGGCTAGCAAGCCTACGACTCGAGACCCTAGTAAAGAACTCAGTATAATGGCAGCAGGAGATAAGAACAAAGAATCGCCGACAACTGTTAAAGGTGGGCAGGCACCATCTGAGGTTTCGCTAGATTTAATTCTCGAACAGTTGAAAGAATACATAGAGCGACAATTCAACTTATCTAAAACCTGTATTAAGATCGAACAAAAGTACGGAACCTCCAAAGGTCAATGGTCCTTGGACGAGATTAAAAGGGTCTGGGGAAAAACGACCCGTATGAAAAATAAAGAGCGAACTAGATGGTCCCTAGCGGTTATGGGACAGATTCGAAACCGCAATGAAATTATAATACGTTCCCAACATGATCGAGAACTGACCAGTACAAAGGACCAATTGCAAGCAGTTTGTGCGCAGCTGCGACAGAAAAAGCTTGAACTTGAAAAGCAGGAAGCGGAAAGGTGAAATTAAAGAATGGAAAAAATCATTAGGTCAAGAGACAGTAATAGGAAAAGGAAAATGTATTGATCAATTCCCAGGGTACCCATGTTTGGATTAATTAAAAATGCAAACCTGAAGACACGACCAAGGAATAGATACGATTTCTGAATCCTCCGACAATACAGTGTTGGGGGATGATGAAGAATTAGGGGTGCGCTTTGCCCCGTTTAAAAAAAAAGACGAGTTGTAGTCAAATCAGAAGAGACTGCGGATGAGGGCAGAACCAAAAAAACAAAGAGAAGGGTGTACGAAGAATACTTAGTGCATGATCCGGCAGACCCAGAGAAAATTGATAAATGGTCCAAAGAATTGCCCAATCCAAAGAAAGGGGGAGTAAAAACATGGGACCAATTGGACCGCTTAAGAAATATATATCAACTTCATCCCTGGGACGGAGTGCAAATTTTGACCATAATGGTGCCAAAAACACAGGGAAGAAAATTGCACGACAAGGTAAATTAAACTTTGGGGCAGAATGAGCAAGAATTAGACGCAGGATGGGAAGCGATTAAACACTGGCTGCAAGCCTTCAGTCCAGCTAAGACAGACTGGGGAAAAATTGCAGCTTGCCAACAGAAAGGAACAGAGGAGGTCCTGGAGTATGACGAGCGGTTTAGATGCACGTGGCTAGAACATTCGGGTATGAATAATATGGATGAGGAAATGGATGAACAAGCGTTTGGACCCCTGAAAGCAGCTTTCGTGGCAGGTCTAAAGCCAGAACTGTCCAAAATGCTTAAGGTAGTGTTACCGGACTGGGAAGGTAGAGGAACTACCTTTGCAGCATTGGTGGATCGATGTAACCAACTAGATCGAGATATGGGAGCTAAAGTCCGAGCTGTACAGGCTATGGGATGGAAATCCCAGGATTCCGATAAACAGTCATTAGGAAAATTACCCGGAAAATGTCATTATTGTGGGAAAGAAGGTCACTGGGCCAAGACGTGCAGGGCAAAACAACAAGGTCATGGCTGGGGAAGAGGACGCAGCCAGGGATACAATTCAGCCAACAAGCCAGGCTTGTCACAAGATAACGACCTCATAGAAGCATTTAAGCGACTGACAATACAACAACAGAAGGAGTTACTTGGGATAGCAAAAAACGATTAGAGCCCACCCTGGCCTCCCTCCTCGCACTAATACAACAAAGGGGAGATGGACGATAAGGATGTGGACTGTCTTTTAGACACAGGGGCGGAATTAACATGCTTACCCCTACAATATGGAGACTTTTTGCCGTTGGATGGTAGGGCACGTACAGCCTATGGAGTTGGGAGCCATAAAATGGAAATTAAAAGGACAACACCGGTACTTATAGGGCTGGGTCCACATGAACTAACCACGCCGGTCTGGATAGGCCCAGTAGATCAACCCCTTTTGGGAATGGATGTCCTAATCCAAATAGATTCATCATTGCATTTCGAGGATGGTCGGGTGACATGGTCAATTAGAACTTTGAAGAAAGAAGAATTGAAGGAACACCCGATATGGGCTAAAGATAAGAACGATTGTGGCCTACTCCAGATGGAGCCTGCATCATTTACAGGGACCAAGCCTCCATGCACTAAACAGTATCCCATCAGTCCAACTGCCATCGCGGGAATCTTACCGGTTATTCAGCAATTGGAGAAACAAGGGGTGCTTATTAAAACGCATAGCTCCTCCAATAGCCCTGTGTGGCCGGTACAGAAATCTAATGAGACTTGGCGTTTGACTGTCGATTATAGGAAAGCTAACCAGTGTATTGATCAAAAAGCTCCTTTGGTCGCAGATCCCTCCACCATTTTTAATGCCCTCAAAGCGGAACATAAATATTTCTCGGTTATAGATATGGCCAACAGATTTTGGTCGGTGCCTCTGGCACCGGAGGTTCGACAGTGGTTTGCTTTCACTGTCCAAGGACAACAGTATACTTGGACCCGGTTACCACAGGGTTTCCACAACAGCCCTACGGTATTCCACATGGCTTTACAAAGCCATTTGCGAGAATTACCTCCCCTGTCATCCACAGTCATCCAATATGTAGACGATATCCTGCTAGCTTCAAACACGGAAGAACAGCATGAACAAGATTTACAAGCTTTGCTGGATCACCTTCGGCTGAAAGGACATAAAGCCAGCATCGACAAAGCACAAATATCCCAAGAAGAGGTTGTATACCTGGGACAAAAGATTTCACAAGGAAAGAGAGAACTTACCCAGGTTAGAACTGCAGCCATTCGGGCTGCTAAAAAACCCACCACTATTCAGGAACTAAGGACTTTTTTGGGATTGTGTAACTTTAACAGAAATTGGATTGACTCCTTCACACAGCTTGCTCAGCCACTGAATGATATTTTAAAGGGGAAACGTGCCTCTAAAGAAGCCATCACCCTCACTAAAGAACAGCAAGAGGCCTTCCTGAGTTTGAAAAAGGCTTTGTGTTCGGCACCGGCTCTGGGAATCCCCACAGTGGTAAGCCATTTACCCTGTTTGTCCATGAGAAAGAAGGATATATGACAGCTATACTGACACAAGGACATGGGGATCGGCAAAGACCTATTGGCTATTATTTGGCAAAACTGGATGCGGTAGCCCTCGGATGGGGAAGTTGCCTAAGGGCCATGGAAGCTACATGTCGAGCAGTAATGATCACTGCGGGTCTAGTCCTCGACCAAAAGCTGATTGTCAAGTGTCCCCACACCGTACATGCTTTGCTGTCTATGAATAGAATGTCTCAGGTGACGGCAGCAAGATGGACCCGCTGGACAGCAGTTTTGGAAGCTCCTAATCTCCATATCGTCCGGGCCAGCCCGGTTAATCCCGCAACTATGCTCCCGATGTCAGAATCGAGGGAGCAAGAGAGGGGAGAATGTGAAGAGCATGACTGCGTGGAGATTTTCAAAGAAACAGAAGAAGCAGCCTTAGCAGCAGAGGAGCCTCTGCACAACCCAGACCTCATCCTGTTTACAGATGGTTCCTCCTTTGTTGACAATGGTACCAGAAAAGCAGGATGGGCAGTTACAACCTTATATGAGGTAGTGGCAAAAGGACGTTTCCCCTCAGGAACGTCAGCACAACAGGCCGAGTTACGGGCCCTGTCAGAAGCATGTCGAATAGCAGAAGGACAGACAGCTAATGTCTACACAGATTCGCGTTATGCTTTTGGAGTCGCTCACGACTTTGGTATGTTATGGTGGAAAAGAGCATTCCTCACTGCTGCTGGTACACCTATCCGAAATGGAAAAGAAGTCCGAGACTTACTGGTGGCCATACAATTACCTCAGGAAGTGTCCATCCTGAAGTGTAAGGCCCATACCAAGGAAAATACCACAGAAGCACAGGGAAATGCCCTAGCCGACCAGGCAGCTAAAGATGCTGCCTCACAGGGCGTTCCTCCAGAAGAACCAACACAGATGTGCAGATTGAAAGCACTCAGGACTCTGACACGAGACCTTCAAACAATGCAAGGCGAGTGCTCCCGAGAGGAAAAATGGACATGGATTGAGGCAGGAATTAAGCTATGCGAAGATGGTGTCTGGAGACAAAGAGTTACCGACAAGCCAGTCGCGCCACAAGCGCTTATGCCTTTTTTAGCCCAACAGATCCACTCGTGGGGACACTTGGCCTCACAACAGATGACGGCACAGTTCCAGAAAAGCTGGTGGGGTCGGGGATTTAAAAAACATGCCCAGCTGGTAACAGACCGCTGTGTGGTCTGCCAGAAAAATAATTCTGGACCCATCACGGTAATGCCCCAACTGAGGCCCCCTGCCCCTGTCGGACCATTCCAGCATCTGCAGGTTGATTATATATCTCTTCCTTCATGCCAAGGATACACTAACATTCTTGTCATGGTCGACAGATTCTCTAGATGGGTAGAAGCTGTCCCAACTAAAAGAGCCACAGCCAATCACAAAGCAAAAGTCTTGTGTAAGGATTACATTCTCCGATGGGGAGTCCCGAGTAGCATTGACTCAGATCAGGGAACACACTTCACAGGTGCTGTCTGCCAAGAAGTCTGTAGGTTACTGAACATTACGTGGGATTTACACTGTCCTTATCATCCACAATCATCAGGACAAGTAGAGCGAATGAATCGAACTCTGAAACAATGGCTTGCCAAATATCACCAAGAAGGAACACCATGGCCCCAGGCACTACCAATAGTGCTATGCAGCATTAGGGCAACCCCGAACAGAACTACAGGTTTAAGCCCATTTGAAATTATAACAGGAAGACCCATGTCGCTGCCAGGAACTATCGATTTACGGAAAGCTGATGTTCACTTAATGAGTGACACTTTGTTATCATACTGTCAGAACTTAACCAATGCTATTAGTTCTGTTTCCCGACAGGTATCGGCAGCTTGGGGTAATCCACCCGAAGGAGGACACGACATCATCCCGGGAGTCTGGGTGCATGTAAAAAAGTTGTATAAAGAACCTTTGGGTGCCAAGTGGGAGGGACCTTATCAAGTGTTATTGACCACCCAGGCAGCTGTTAAAGTCCAAGGAAAGAAAGCCTGGATCCACGCTTCACACGTTAAACGAGCACCCGTAACTGAAGCTGAAATCTAATAAGGACAATTACTTTTTGCGAAAATGTATAAATTTACTGTATTATTGATTGTAGGTATTCTAGGCATAGGCCTACTTCTTACTAACCGACCCTCTGCACCAAAGGGAAATAGTAAGGTAGCAAGGGAATTACATGTAAATACCTTTTACTTTTATATTGTTTGTTTATGTTGATTAAATGTTGTTGCGACCAGGCGGCTGTAGCTGCTGTCCCGCAGGTGAGACACCTTGCAGGTCCCAGCAGACCGTCTGTATGTGGCACAGGGGTATGTTATGCTTAAGGAAAGGTTGTTTACTGGTTGAATTAAGATATTGATTTGGATTAAATTGGAATAAGGTTAATTAACCTACTAAAACCAGACTTCCATTGTGGCCACAATGGAACTCGGGTTGGTGTAAATTTGTGTGGAAGCTACTAGTCCGGACATGTGGCGAAACACATCAACAAATTTTAGAAGGAAACTCTATTAAATTATTTTGTAGAATATTTAACCAGTGATACCTGATGTTTTATGATTCAGTTTGTGAAAGAATCAAAGGGGGGATTGATAGAGAATTCAAACAGGCTGCATTTAGACAGGCTGTGAAAATTCACAGACAACAAGTCAGAGATGCTAGTGGTAGCATGTTGCATTAAGCCATCAATCAACTTGACATTTTTGGACCTTGGGTAGTGAACCAATAAGGTCAAAGAAAACAAGTTCTTTTCTGTAAATTGATCCAGGTATAAATACAGCCATTTTGGCCATGTGGTTTCAGTAAGACAAAGAAACTGGCAATCAGCCAGCAGTTTGTTGCTCTCTGCCAAGATTAAAAAGTTAAAACTACAATCGGAGTTCGTATTTCATTGGAAATTAAGAGATCTAACAATGGTAATGGGACAAGTTAGGCAACAAAATATGAGTCTAGTAGGGTGTAAATGGAGATGTCAGAATTATCAACAGCTACTGTGGAAAAGAGAAAAAAATAGAAAAGGTAAGGGGCAAACATAATAGTTTGCAATTGTTGAACTCGATGTTGAGTCCAGAAAGCTGTAAAGTGCCTAAACAAAAGATGAGGTGCTGTTCCTCGAGAATTAAAGTGGCAGGTGACCGGAAGCTCGGGATCACACTTATGGACTGAACAGAGGTGGTCTGCAAAGTGGTCACCCAATCTGTATTTGGTCTCCCCAATGTAGAGGAGACCACGTTGTGAGCTTCGAATACATTATACTAAATTGGAAGAAGTACAAGTAAATCACTGTTTCACCTGGAAGGAGTAGTTGGGGCCCTGGACAGTGGGAAGGGAGGAGATAAAAGGGCAGGTGTTGCATCTCCTGTGTTTGCACGCAAAGGTGCCATGGGAAGGGGAGGGGAGAGGTTGCTGGGGGTGATTGTGAAGTGGATCATGGTATCGGGGAGGGAGTGGCCCCTTCGGAATGCTGAAAGGCGAGGGAAAGATGTGTTTGGTGGTGGGATCATGCTGGAGGATGATCCGTTGAATGTGGAGGCTGATGGAGTGAAAGGTGAGGACAAGGGGAACCCTGTCTTGGTTCTGGGGGGGAGGGAAGGGGTGAGTGCAAAAGTGCGGGAAATAGATCGGACATGGTTGAGGGCATGTCAAACACGGTAGAGGGGAATCCTCGGTTGAGGAAAAAGGAAGACGTATCGGAAGCACTAGTATGGAAGGTGGCATCATCAGAACAGATGCGACAGAGAAACTGGGAGAATGGAATGGAATCCTTACAGGAAGCGGGGTGGGAGGAAGTATAGTCCAGGTAGCTGTGGAAGTCAGTGGGCTTATAGTGGATGTTTATCAATAGCCTATCCCCAGAAATGGAGACAGAGAAGTCGAGGAAGGGAAGGGTCGGAGATGGACCGTGTGAAGGTGAGAAAATTGGATGCAAAGTGAATGAAACTTTCTAGTTCAAGGCGAGAGCAGGAAATGGCACCAATACAGTCATCAATGTACCGGAAAAAGGTGAGGGAGGGGACCCAAGTTGGACTGGAACAAAGAATGTTCCACATATCCCACAAAAAGGCAGGCAAAATACTGTGATACACTTAGGAACCAAGTACCTATTGTATTTTTCATTTTCAATCCTATTAGGTGTGTTATAATCGATTTTTTAAAGTGTTGACGCATTTCTGACTTCATTTAGGAAGCCAGGCAAGTAAGTGTTTTACTGTATTCCAGTTGTGATTGGTTCCAGCCTGGGTAACTGTTAACACAGTTTGGACTGGGTCATATAAGGCTGCCCAAATGTGAGCTAATTTAGCATTTTAGAAACCTTGGACATCAATGGTAAATCTCCAACCCAGCTCACTAATCCACTCTGTCATCAACATCAATGTAGCCCCAAAGCAGCGATGGCAACAGAAACAATGCCACAGGAAAATCAATGCTGGGGCCCCAAAGACCCCGATATGAAAGCCCTATTCAGCCAGCGCCTCACTGCCAACCTGACGAATCCCGATGACCCAGAGACGCAGAGTGTCCACAGCGCCTGGTCTGCCCTCGAGGCCTCCATAATTAGCACCTGCGAAGAGACGCTCGGTCAGTCGACCAGGAAACACCAAGACTGGTTCGACGAGAATGACCAGGAGATCCAGGAGCTAATAAGTCACAAGTGCAAGGCACTTCTAAACTTGAAACAGCAACACAACTCGAGAGCAAGAAAGCAGCTCTACAGACGGCATAGGGCCGAGGTCCAACAAAAAACCCGCAACTTAAAAGAACAGATGGTGGGTGGAGAAAGAGCAGAAGATCCAGCAGTTTTCCGACAACCACGATGTGTGAGAGTTTTTCAGTGCAGTCAAGACCATCTACAGCCCAAGCACCCAAGGCCCTACCCCACCGCTAGCCAAGAACGGAAAGGTACTCATCAAGGACAGAGAGGCAATCAGTGCCCGTTGGAAGGAGTACTTCGAAGATCTCCTTAACCGAGACTTGTTCATCGACGCAAGTGTCCTTGACTCCATCCCGCAATATGCTACCCGCCACCATCTCGGCACAACCCCAGCCCGGCACGAGGTAGAAAAGGCCATCCATCAACTGAAGAATAACAAGGAAACAGGAGCAGATGGAATTCTCACCGAAGCATTAAAACGTAGCAGAGAAGCATTATTGGCGTGAAGATATGACCTAATTTCTCTTATCTGGAAGGAGGAGAACATGCCAGGAGATCTCAGAGACACTGTAATCATGAAAGGTAACTGTAATCTTCAAGAAAGGTGACCAGCCCGACTGCGGTAACTACAGAGGAGTTTTTCTGCCGTCGGCCACAGGGAAAGTCAATGCAAGAATCCTCCTCAATCTTCTCCCTGTGGCTGAAAAGCTCCTCCCAGAGTTTCAGTGTGGATTCTGCCCACTAAGGGGCACAACAGACATGATCTTCACCACGCGGCAACTACAAGAGAAATGCAGGGAACAGCACCAACACTTGTACATGGTCTTCTTTGACCTTACAAAAGCCTTTGACACTGTCAACCGTGAGGGACTATGGAGCGTCTTCCTCCATTTCGGCTGCCCTCAAAAGTTTGTCGCCATCCTCCGTCTGCTCCATGATGACATGCAAGCCGTCATCCTGACCAACGGATCCATCACAGACCCAATTCATTTCCAGACCGGGGTCAAGCAAGCTGCGTCATCGCACCAATGCTTTTCTCGATCTTCCTTGCTGCAATGCTCCACCTTATCCTCAGCAAGCCCCCCGATGGAGTGGAGGTAAATTATAGAACACATGGGAATCTGTGCAACCTTCGCTGCCTCCGGGCTAGATCCAAGGTTATCCCATCCTCTGTTATTAAACTACAGTACACGGACGACGCTTGCGTCTGCGCACATTCAGAGGCCGAACTCCAAGCCATGATCAACACCTTCACCGAGGCATAGGAGAGCATAGGCCTTACACTAAACATCCGTATTACAAAGGTCGTCTACCAAGTTGACCCCGCCACACAGCACTGCCCCCCACCGGTTATCAAAATCCACGATGAGGCCTTGGACAACGTGGACCATTTTCCATACCTCTGGAGCCTACTGTCAACAAGGGCAGTCATCGACGACAAGGTCCAACACCGCCTTCAGTGTGTCAGCACTGCCTTCAGTTGCCTGAGGAGGAGAGTATTTGAAGACCAGGACCTCAAACCCAGCATCAAGGTTATGGTCGACAGGGAAGTAGTGATACCTACCCTCGTATATGGCTCAGAGACGTGGACTATGTACAGCAGACACCTCAAAATGCTGGAGAAGTACCACCAATGCTACCTCCGCAAGATCCTGCAAATCCATTGGCAGAATAGGCGCACCAACATCAGTGTCCTCGCTCAGGCCAACATCCCCAGCATTGAAGCATTGACCACACTCGATCAGCTCCGTTGGATGGGCCACATCGCCCGCATGCCTGACACGAGACTCCCAAAACAAACGCTCTACTTGGAGCTCCGACATGGCAAGCGAGCCCCAGGGGGGCAGAGGAAACACTTCAAGGACACCCTCAAAGCCTCCTTGAAAAAGTGCAATATCCCCACCGACACCTGGGAATCCCTGGCCCAAGACTGCCCAAAGTGGAGGAAGGGCATCCGGGAAGGCGCTGAGCAACTCGAGTCTTGTCGCTGAGAGCAAGCTGAAGCCAAGTGTAGACAGCGGAAGGAGCGTACAATAACCCAGGCACCCCACCCACCTGTTCCTTCAACCATCATGTGCCCCACCTGTGACAGAGACAGTGGATCCCGCATAGGATTCTTCAACCTGAGAACTCATTTTTAGTGTGGAAGCAAGTCATCCTCGACTCTGAGGGACTGCCTAAGAAGAGATAGGAAAGGGAGAAAAACATCCAATACTTTTTTGCTTATAATTATTTATTTATTTATTTATTTAATGGATTTACTGTTAATCAATGTTACATAATGTCGTTCAAAATTTAGATATAATTCACTCTCAACTTGCACTTTGGTTATCTCTCCAACAATGTGCACATGGAGGTGTTTATTTGTATATTTAATGGGTAGAACAGTTATTTTTATCTTGGTCTCCTTGCTGCCACATATTTTCAGAACGTTTGAGACCATCTTTATATATTTAACATGTTGTATAAAGCATGCATTCCCGATAAGTGTCACACTTAGTTCCCCATCTCACCTTTCCTGTCACGTTATTGATAATCCTATATAAAACAATATTTTCTCTGATTCATTTATCATTATTATGTATATCTGCTTTGATGGCTTTAACGATTGTTGGAATTTTTTAAAATAGTCATACCAAGTGCTAATGACAGTCAATCTGTTTTTCTACCTGTGAGGCCAGTGCTGCAAATTGTTGCAAGACTTTTTAAAACCCGAGTCATCTTGACAGCTACTTTGGCTAAATATGTTGTCTTTAAAGCAGACAAGACTATTTTCAATATGACTACATCAAAGTGACTTCACTCACAGCTTGAGCACTTGCTGGATGAAGGGATGTTGACGCAATTGATGTTCATCAATGCTGCAATTATGTCAATCTTTTTTTCCCCCCCGTGAACATGATGATGGGGGTGTGGGGGAGGTGAGATCAGAAACAAGAGCACTACATCAAAGATCCCCCTCTCCCCCCATTGTTAGGGGAAAGCAGTTTCCTTTTTATCCCAGGCTCGTCTCGATGTTTTGACAGCTGTGGGCAATGATGGCTGTATTTATTAATGTAGTTTTCACAAGTTGTTCCTATACTGAAAATCACTAACTAGAATTGTGAAGGAAGTACAAGGAAGAGCAGTTTTCTGGGGAATGAGGAGCAGAAACAGAAGGGCTTCTGTCCACAACGGTATCAGTAAATGTGACGAGGTCAGTATGGCTGCGCCATTTATAGTATATAGTTTCAGGATAAGCAGGTGGCCATTTAGGACTGAGATAGAGAGAAACTTCTTCACTCAGAAGGGTTGTAAATCTTTGGACTTCTCTCCCCCAGAGGGCTGTGGATACTTTGCTCCATCTGATCATTACACTTGGTCTGGACGCCCTGTGTGCAAGGCCACAGACAATTGATGAATCATCTTAAAAAGTCACTGATGCAACATGTTCAGCTTGTTCAGGATTCTTTGTATTTTGCAATCGAACAGTAACCCAGAATTGACAGCAAGGCTAATTAGGTTGTGATTGATTAAAACATTTTTACATGGAACATATGAGCGTGTTTTTATGCACTTTGGGCTGGATTTTCCAGTCCTTTGCACTCCGGGTTTCGCCCCGGAGCGGTGTGAAAGGTAGCATTCAGGTCTCCTGCGCCCCTTCGGTCCATTTTTGCGGCGGCGCTCTGCAGCACTGCCGGGAAGATCTGCGCCGGGTGTGCAACGCCTCTCGTTGGGACACCGGCAGGAGTTTGGATTTTTCTCCGACCTGTGCGCCCGCAATAACCGCCTGGGAAATCAGTGCGGTCCAGCGCAGAGGAACATAAAGTACTCCAAAGGTAAATGTGAGTGTTTGTTCTTTTAATTTTTTTAGCAATTTGTGTTGTGATGTGGGCAATGTTTTGAGAATGTTA
This sequence comes from Pristiophorus japonicus, assembly GCF_044704955.1. NCBI lineage: Eukaryota > Metazoa > Chordata > Chondrichthyes > Pristiophoridae > Pristiophorus > Pristiophorus japonicus. Next base: position 157,674,232 of record NC_091988.1, on the reverse strand, counting down.
TTGTGCATTTTTATAAGGTTCCCCACGCCCCTCCCCTCCACCCCCAGACCTCTCTCTGAGTACTCACGGCCTGGCAGTTTAGTTCCCGAGATTCCCATTTTTGCACCACAAGAAGTGTACAATGCCTCCCTTCGCGCTGCACCCCCTGACGCAGGGCCCAGATGCCGAAACTTCCTTACCAAAGCGCAAACTATTCCCGGCCGGTAACTTCCCCGCCCCATAAACAGAAAAGCCTGAAATCCAACCCTTTATATTTGCACTTGCTTGGTCAGGTGTTATAACACAAGTTACATCTAGGGAATCATTCTCTGTCTATCCATGACAACCACAAAAACACATCCTACCGCAGCAATGAGACATTCCCTTTTATTGCTCAAGTTGTCACTGGTCTGAGACTGCTAATTAGAATATTGCCAATTTAGTGCAATGAAACTATGTTCACCAAAAACAAAACTGAGGCTGCTCAAAGCTGTTGCTGCTCAGAGAGAAGTGGTTTAATTTGAATTCAAGCTACTTGGCTTTGAGTTATATATCCCCCATAGAGGGAGACAGGTCTGATTGCAGGCTATGGCCTGATCTTCACATGGTGATTGGTTATAGTCTGTATTGTAATAGAAACTCAGTGAGCTGCATAAGCCCATGGCAGGTACTACTGTCTGAAACATCAGAACACTGTCATGGTAGATGTGCACTAAACTTCAAGCCATCCGGCAGGGTATAGTGCATTACAATAAAAGTTCCAGATAGGCTTTCTGTACTCAACACTGCTGTCTTGCTGCTTGGACGACCATCGACACTTCATATCTTGAAAGCATTTCCTGAACCAAACTGGGTGTATGGATGAAGCCAATCTCTTTCTTGTCATTAAAAATGAACAAAGCTTGCGGTGCTACTGTAATAAGATTTTAATTTATGAACAATGGCTAATGAAGGGTTGCACTATATATGAGACATTTTGCTCAAAGATTTATTTCAAGTTTGCATGGACGGAAGAGACAAATGGATTTTTTGAAATGTCAAATCAAGCCAATAAGGAAACCAAATGATCACATTTGAAGGGACCTGGCCAGTAGAATGGCAGTGTCTTCTTCTTAGGCAGGCCCCCGGAGTCAAGGATGACTTGCTTCCACACTAATATGAGTTCTCAGGTGACTGATGAGTCTAATGTGGGACCTAGTGTCTCTGTCACAGGTGGGGCAGATGGTGGTTGAAGGAACAGGTGGGTGGGGGGCTTGGGTTGCCGTGCGCTCCTTCCGCTATTTGCGCTTGGCTTCCACGTGCTACCGGCGAAGAAACTCGAGGTGTTCGCTGTCTTCCTGGATGCTTCTCCTCCACTTTGAGCGGTCTTGGGCCAGGGATTCCCAGGTGCCGGTGGGGATGTTGCACTTTTTCACAGAGGCTTTCAGGGTGTCCTTGAAGTGTTTTCTCTGCCCACCTGAGACTCATTTGCCGTGTCAGAGCTCCGAGTAGAGCACTTGTATTGGGAGTCTAGTATTGGGCATGTGGACGATGTGGCCCATCCATCGGAGCTGATCGAGCATGGTCACTGCTTCGATGCTGGAGATGTTGGCCTGAACGAGAACATTGAAGTGGGCCTATCCTGCCAATGGATTTGCAGGATCTCACGAAGGCAGCGTTGGTGGTACCTCTCCAATGCTTTGAGGTGCCTGCTGTACATAGTCTATGTCTCTGAAGCATATAGGAGGGCAGGTATCACTATTGCTCTGTAGACCATAAGCTTGGTGCCGGGTTTGAGGTCCTGGTCTTCAAACATGCTCTTCATCAGGTGACCGAAGGCTGCACTGGCACACTGGAGGTGGTGTTGGACTTCTCTTCGACATCTGCCCTTGTTGACAGTAGGCTCCCGGGATATGGCAGTGTGGATATCTGTACACTACATATTTTGTGTTTCTTGCACCATCAAATGGGTGTCCATTAGCAAATGTAAGAGAGTCTGAGTATGAATATCATTCCAAGGTTTATCGATGTGAAGCTGTTACCAGTGTAACTCATTAGTAAGGATATTGAGCCAGATTTCGCTGTCAAAATAAAGGTGTGCTCCACGTTATTTATGCGCAAGTGGTACAGCAATCTCAGGCGAGGGGCAGCTGCTTGGTTAAATGCATATATCCAGAGATTGCTGTCACTCTTAATCCAATCTTTCCCTCTTTATTTATCTTTCTGTACGTGATTTGACATTGAATTCACCCACTCTAACTTATACTTACTTCTCAGTCTTTGCGCTGTTTATTTCACAATCCTTCAATCTGATTGGTTAAGGAAATACCCTGTTGCTTCCCCTGTTCACTCAAGACCCAGAGACCCAGTTTCCCTCGCTGCGACGTTATCAGCTCGCTCTTTCAGCAACTTGCCACGCAAACATTTTTAAAACTTAAACATGCAAGGACAAGCCTCTCGGTCGATACTGTTAGATGCTCTGCTCTGCAAGATTTGGCCCATTGTGTGCAACTTTTGGCTCACTACATTTAAAAAAAAAGTGATTTAGAGAGGGCTAAGAAAGAAGTGATGAGAATAATTCTGGAACTAAACAACTCTATAGAAAATGAACATCAAATGCTCTGTGGAACATGACCACTTCTGTGCTGTTGGAATTATGGTACTATCATCTTTGAGATGCAACTGGACAAGGTTGAATAGTATTGATAGTAGCATGCTATGAATTGCCTGAAGTTTTTTCTACATTATTTAGGGAGTCGGGAAGAAATTTGAGAACTAAATTGGGTAAATAATACTTCAGATTGTACACAGTCTGTTAAAAGCAGAGAGATCAGTGGGCCGAATGCATTCTCTTTGCAGATTTCTCTACGAGTAAAGATATGATAATTTGGGTGTTTGATAGAGATTTGAACAAGGGAAATGTGCACATAAAATATTCAGGTTATCAGTATCTGACTGTGAAGAGCTTTTTAAATTAAAATGGAATTGTACTGTGTATTTCATTAAGCCTGACACAGCTGACTACAATAGAAAAAAAGCCACTTTGTTGTCTCCTACCTTCACCTTCACCCTTCCTCTGAAACTATCCACCAGCCTGACAAAACTGATGAATGCCAGGTTTGAGTAGCATACATTTTGGGACCCAAATCCTCTACCACAGGAATCTGTGAAGTAGATGTTCTAATTGCTCAGCTATCAAGCTGTTTCTTTCTCTCCTGGCATCCTGCCTTTATTAATATCTACCTCGCACCAGCAAACGGAACTGCAGACTCCTCCTTAGCATCCAGTATTGCTCCTTCAATTAGCACAGAGGATGTGAGTCTGCACCTTCGCTCTCGAGGCAAATATCCACCTGCATTTTCCCTGCTTGTGATTCGCCTGAAAACCCGTATTCGCAACATTTTTTGTTACTATTTTTATTCATTAACGTTCATTTCTTTATCGGTTAACAATTGAAAATTCATTTCTCCCCTCATTATCGGTGTAGTCCTTCTTAAGAATTCTTACTTTCCAACAAATGCCTTTTACCCTCCGAGTCCACTGGGAGTTGTTGTTATATTTCTGCCAGTCAATGAATCACTTGACAGATTGTAGGCGGAATTCAACTGAAGCTCCTCAGTTCAGGGTGTGTGGAGGTGGGGTGAAGGAGTCGGTATCCTGGCAGGTGCCATATCCCTATCATCGGCTGTCTGGGAAGAAGTCCAAGTTGTAATCTTGTTTTAGAATTTAAAAAACAATCTTCTAATCATAGGGAAAAAAAATTGTAGGCTTACGTTTGAAAGTGTGATGTAAAATATTGAAAGAATGTAAGAAGAGTTAATAGTTTGTATCAATGCACATTTGAAGAGATTGTTTTCTATAAGAGTATATTTCAAAGCATATTCTTTGCTTATGAGCTCTACCGAACCAATGTACAAGTTATGAACTATTGCACCTTGGAGTAAGGATTGCTGTGAGCAAAGCAAAGAAATCACCTTAACAGAGAGATCAAATGTCGCCATGTGACTGAAGCTGCTGTTAAGCAACCATTCGATTGTTAGTGTGTTGGTACTAGTGCTCAACAAAACGCTGGTGAGACGGCACACAATGCATTGCATCTAGCTTTGGTCATTGTATGAAAAGAATCAGTGGAAAGGGTTTAATTAAGAGCATTAAACATAGCACCAACTTAGTGCGTTATCAGTGAGATACAAGATAGCAGAAAAGAAAACTGTGTAAGAATTTTAAGGAACAGGAACAGACTATTTAGCCGAGTATGTTCAGCTCCTCTCTGTAATCTTACCTGCCTCCTTAACATATCACTCAATTTCTCCTTTCCTGATGTTGACTTACCTCCTGAACCCATGTATACTGGCCACAATGAATGAGAACAAAAGATTTAACTCTTAAGAGATTATATAAATCAGTTCAACAGAAAAAGTGATGTGGGGAAGATGTGCAATATAAAACACGATGCGAGGTTTTAAAATCATACAGGGCTGCATTGGGATGGATTTGGAAGACCTCTCTACAGTGAACTGAGAAAGAAAACCAGAGGACATAACTACATGGAAGACATAAGTAACCGTATTACTCTTCATGTTAAATTATGGGACAGACTGCCACCTAGTGTTGTGACTGCAGACCCAGTTGAAGTTCCTAAAGCAATTGGGCAGAATCTTGATTCTGCAGGGCGTGGAAAGACGTAGGCTGGGAATCAAGGCAGGCTCTGCATGGAGCAAAGCAACAGGACGGGTTAAATGGGCTGAATGGTGCTTATTGATTCTCCCTTCTTAGGCTCCAATCTGAAGCTATTTTCTTAAATGAATCTGGCTGCAGTTGAGATTTAGTAAATGAGCATTGGGAAGAGAGATGGCTTATTATTGGTGTTCCATTCTCTGCACGTCAGTAAAGCTTCTCCTTTTTAGTTCTCCATTTCTTCATCCTCCAGGTTGGAACTCACATTAGTCATAATGTGCCAGCTTGGGGGAAGTAAAGAGCAACCCCCAAGGAATTGCAGAGCATGTACAACAAGGAGAGCTCTCGAGAAAAGAGCTGAGGGGAGCTGCTTTAAATGTAGCATTATTTTAATTCTGAAGGTATTTAAAAATATACTGTCTGCCCTCTCTCTGGAACCCATACAAAACACAGGTTACAAATGGGGTTCTGAAGGAAGCATTTTATATGGCTTCTCTATTAAGTGGTAACTATAAGAAATATGTATTTTTAGAACAGATTTGTGTGAAATAAAATAGTATGCCATATCGTATGTATCTCTATATAATTTTACTCCATTTTCTGTAATTAATAGTTCCAGATTAATGTCTTGAAGCATTTCTTAGTTATAACCCTTTACTTTGCCCCAACCTGATTTTAATGTGCCCCTTCAAAGATAAAATATCTCCTTTTATACACAGGTTATAATTCATTTTGTTAATACAACATCATATTGACAGAACTGGCTGCTTGGTAAATTTTTAATCCCTCATCAGCTTACAATATTTCTGTAACCTTCCTCCTCACATCTGTGCTGCCTACTCCATTTCCTTACTGTATTTATGGAGGCTTCGTTTCACAATCTTGTGAATGTTGAGAATCTATGGTGATGCTTTGTCTGTAACAATAAAAAATACTAACCAGTCTCTCATTGCTGATTTTGTGTAGAAAATACCTTGCATATAGAAATTTGACTGATAAATATGTTTCCTTTGTAGTATTCAACACTTCCAGAATATCAGCCTGCATACAGATTTTGAAAGTTACCATGGCAATGTGGTATTGAAGTGAAATATCTTTGTAGTTTTGTTTTTAAGGTGTTACTGCCGTGAATTTGACAAACCTTGTTGAAAATGTTCACAGGAGGTTAAGGGCTTCACTCCTTTCTGCCTTACTCAAAAATGACCTATTGAAGTCTGGGTCTCATTCTTTGAAAATGAGAACCAAACCTATAACTGGATGTAGCAGTCCTCTCAATTACAGTCAATGTCTCATTCTGGTTAGTGCACTCAACTAACATGGGTCTGATTCCAGAATACAGATGCCTTTCACCTACCTTGTGTAAGGAGACAGAAATTCACTGTCGCCCCAGGCTCCCAATATATTAGCTCTGCTGCTACGTTGCAAATGTTGAGTTCCCAGATTGGAGAGGGGGGGGGGGGGGGAAGGAGGAGGAGAAATTCGATCCAAGTTTAACATATTTTTAAGAATATTTTTGCAGAGTTTGAATCTAATATTTTCTATCACAAAACTCCACACAATAATAGAAAGAAGCAATCAGAGTTCAAAATCATTGCTACAAAGCCATATTCTTCATCAGAACTGATAGTTATATAATATCAGATATTATAATACTAATAATATTGAATTAAGTAACGTTGCATTTTCATGCAGTAAACAACATAATATGCTTTTGAATTATTTATTTCCGATAAGTCACTGTCTTCTATATCATCAGAGGTATTTATCATTAAACTCTGGAATCAGTTCAATCCATAGTGCGATTCAAACCCAAATTCCAAGTTGCAGGCTGCAGTATAATTCGTTTCTGAGTGTGGTTGCACAGAAGGATATCTGTTGCACATGCTGTGTCATGATGTGATGACAATTTGGCTACTAAAATCCCCCCCCCCCCCCACCCCCAATACAGATGGTTGGTTGCCCTCACACATCACATGTCGATGGAATGCTCAGATTCCGGAATTTGAAAACAAATGTTGAGTATAACTCTGGTTTCTGCAACCACTGCACGCTCAAAGACCATCTGCCTGCAAATTACTTTGTGCAGCATTAAGGCACCATTAATCTTTTTCTCCATGAATTTATGTATGCTTCCTTTCAGCTTGTATTTTCTTATGGATTTAAACTTATTAGGATGCATTTAGACTGTAAGTTTAGTGTTGGTGCAAAGCAATTCTGCTCCTCGCTATCTCTAATCTGGCAGTGTAAACCGGGAATCAGGACCTGACCTGACCTGACGCCAGGGCCAAGCAGAGTGTGAGTCCTTGGAGATGGTAGCCTCACACTGCTTTGGTTTGACACCACATGAAGTGTAAATCTAGTACAGTGTCACAACTGGTTTTCAAGATGTATGGGACTGTCTGGGTATATTGCAATTTAAATGTTTAGAGCAGGAATTCCCTTGTCCGCGCTTTAAACATTTACATTCCTAACTATTGGGAGAGAGCTCTGCATGTATCTAGGCTTGCAGAGTGGTCTCTTCTGGAAGGGTTTGTAAAGCTTCAGACAGGAGCCAAGCAATATAAATGCTGCTGTGCCTGGCTGTCTTTCTGCAGTTGCAGTGTAGGTTCACCTTTACACTTAGGACAAATTCGTGAATTTATTTTAGGCAAATCAAGTCACTGATTTTTAAGCTCTTGTGTAATCCACTATAATTGCGTGGCACTGTTAACTCTACCTAAATTGTCTTGATCCATCTTTCCCAGTATGTTACTGTGCTCAAATTCTTTCTGCCACCACTTCTCTTAAATATCAAACCAAGAGCTAATGTGCAGTTGCCGTTAAGCTGTGAAACACTCTGGTTCTGCATAAATATACAATTATCTTTCAACCACTGATGAAACCCTGTTTTTATGGAATAATCTGATTAAAAAAAATATCAGGTTGCTTTTATATTTTCTGTAACTTATGCTGTCTTACACTGCAACTACAATAAGACAATCAGAGAGGCAGGTAGGCTTGCAATGTACCCAGGCAGCCCCGTGCATCTTGTAAACCAGTTGTGACATCATACCAGATTTACAATCCATATATTCGAAGTACGCAGCGCTTTAGTGTCTGTCATGTTTACATTGTGGAATGGAATATGGAGTACCAGTGGTAACAGCTGAACAATTGCACATGTGCAGGCAAACAACAACAACTTGTATTTATATAACACCTTTAACGTAGTAAAACGTCCCAAGGTGCTTCACAGCAGTGTTATAAGACAAAAAAAAAAATTGCCACGCAGTTGTGTAAAAGCTCAAAGTTCATCTTTGAGGTTTCTGCCGATGGGTCTTCCCCAGTGTGCTGGAAAAGTCATGTCGTTCTTCCTATGGTCAAACTATGTGATCAGTCTGTCTGTCACTAGAGAAATTGCAACTTGTGTTGTTGGCTTTTGCCGTTGCCTCAATGTACCTCAGAGAGAAACTCGCTCCATCTATCTGTCTATCATAGTATTAAATATGGTATGTTCCATTCAAAAGTCCATGTTGACAGTGTCTATGGATTTCTCCATTTAACTGTGTCCACACGTGTTAAAACCTGCCTTGTCACATCTTTAATAGGATTGTCCCCTCAATGTGCCAGCCTGTGATGCTGCAGTTGCATGCTGTAGCCACTGGGTGGTTGTGCGAGCAGGCTCTGCACCACAATTCCTGGTGTTCCCGACAGCCATCTAAGTAAAGGTGAGTTACCAGGTAGGTTCTTAGACTAATTACAGTTTAATGAACTTGTACCATTCTTTTTCATTCTTAAATCGCTAGCAGACCAACCCTGGCTGCAAACCCATTGACCCAGAACACAAATTTTAATTTGACCATTGAATAATTGACTCCCATCATTCCATGAATATTTCCAGAGGCCTCTGGGTTAAAGCAGAGTTGTTACAAAGTAAAAACTCAAAAGGCAAGTTCAAACCATTTTGGCCCAAAAGGCACATGTAATCCATTCGGCCATTATTCCCTCACCTCACAAACTCATTTTAATTGTACAGCTGAGTTATAGTTTGTGGTGAAATAGACTCCCAGAACTACGCCTCTTCTCTGCTTCAAAGCCCCCCCCCCCCTCCCCTCCCCTCCCATAGCAGTAAATGTTGTCTCTAGAAAACTCCCTCAACCTCCCCCCACTCCCATTGAAAGAATGAAGAACCTGTCTGGTGGGCAGGAAGCAGAGAAAATTGGAGATCAGGCTGTAAGAAAATAATGTATCTCCCCACTCCCGTATTGGCAGAGAATTTAACATCTGGCAGTGGAAAGGGTAATCCCTGGGCGATAGAATTATCAACTCTCCCTGCCCCTGCAATAATGTTTCTCCCACCTTTACTCTTCTCTCCCCATCCACCTCCCTTCCATCCTCTCCTCCATCCCTTTACCTCTTCCTTTCTCCCTCCCCACCTTCCCCTCCCCTTCTCTCTGCTCCATTCTCCCTTCTCTCCTTCCACTTTCCACTACTCTTTCTCCCTCCTCTTTTCCCTCTCCCCTTTCTCTACTCGTTTAATCCTCCATTTCCCCCTCCTCTTTACCACCCCCTTTCTCCTCCTTCCCACTCCCTCCCCTGTCCCCTCCTCCAATTCCCCTTCCCTCCCAATTTTGACCCCTGTCTTTTCTCTGTTGGTCTCTCAGTGTTCAAGTGGAAAATGGGGATTCCTAGTAATAATGTTTTGTGGGAGATGGAGATCACATAGTGTAAGTGATTAGAGGATACAGGACAGTTGAGCAGAAAGTTGCAGGGAGGAATGACAAAGGGAGCAATAGGGGAATGGAATGAGGATAAGAACATAAGAAATAGGAGCAGGAGTCGGCCATTCAGCCCTTTGAGCTTGATCCGCCATTCAATAAGATCATGACTAATCTTCTCCCTCAACTCCACCTTTCTGCACTATACGCCTAGACCCCAAAAATTGATCAATCCTTGACTTGAATATAAACAACTGAGCATCCACAGCTCTCTGGGGTAGATAATTCCAAAGGTTCACAATCATTTCAGTGACAACATTTCTTTTCATCTTAGTCCTAAATAGCCGACCCCTTATTCTGAGACTGTGACTCCTAGTTGTAGACACCCCAACCAGGTGAAACATCCTCGCTGCATCTACTCAGTCAAGCCCGCTAAGAATGTTATATGGGGATATGGGTGATGGGAAAGGGAGCAGATACAAGGTGAGGGGAGACAATGAGCAGAGTGATAGACATCAGCAAGGAGGACAACTCCTCACTGCCCATCCCCCACCCTCGAGGAGTAAATAAGGGATAAAATGAATGGACGGAAGAAGTGGGAAGGAGGCAAAAAGAGGAAGATATAGGACTGTGGGTAGTTCGAAGGGAAAGAGGTACAGGAGGTGATTGGAATGAGGGGGGGGGGGTGATAGAAAGGGGAGGAAATAGTTGGAAAGCAAAGAGATAAGAATGCACAGGAATGCGGAGGAAGCAATAGTAATAGTGGGAGAGATAGAAAGAGTCTGGCTGAGGGCTCCCGGTCACATTTATCCCACAGCTGCCACCGAAATGCAGCTATTAGCCCTCAGCAGTTCCCTTCCCATCACATAATGTCAGACACCAGATAAGCAGAAGATGAAAGAGAGGGATAAATAAAAAGAAGTGATTGTGACAGAAACACAAGAAAAGAAAGGCACACAAGGTGAGAAGCAGGAACAGGAAGATGGGAGACAGGAAATGTCCTTGTGCAATGTGATAGATCCATCAATAGTTCACAATCTAGATTCACATTTATATATCACCTTATCACAGGCTTAGAAAAGACTCTGATTCACACAGATTACTGTTGTCATGTAGCTAGCTAACTTGCACACAGCAGGATCCCACAACCAGTAATGAAAAGTTTTCGTATCTTCACACACTTCTCTTGGACAATAGTGTGAAGGAGTGGAAGGCTTCGCAGGCTGCTAACAGTCTGACAGGCCACAACTTGAACACTCCTTCCATGGCCTATGACCAACTTTATAGGGTGATTAGTCCTATATGGCAGGAAGATTATATGGGCTCCCACAACCCATACAATGATGGGTGGGGCCAGCCACAACCACCGGACATGAGTATCCCACTGCATGTCAAACCAGAATTCAGAGCTGAAGCTCTGCTCCCCACTCGCCAGGACTGACTGGTCTTCAACAGTGCTGTGGGATCTCTGTAATAGCCCAGGTTTAACATAGAAACAGAAATTTACAGCGCAGAAGGAGGCCATTTCGGCCCATTGTGTCGCCTGATGAAAGGTCATCGACTCAAAACGTTATCATCATCGTGGGCGGTCCCTTATATCGAGGATGACTTGCTTTCATGCCAAAAAGGGATGAGTTCGCGGGTGTTTTGGTGAAGGGCCTGATGTTACAGATCCCGGGCTGCATGTTGAGGGGTGGAGGAGGCCTTTGCATGGATTTTTTTGGCGTGTGGTGGCCATTGCACACCTGCCGCTGCGCGGGCTTGGCGTTGCTGGGTCTTGGTCCAGTGGCTGGGATTAACCAGGACGACTGGAGACCAGCTTGCTGCACGGACCTAGTGCACACACACATCGCAGTGTGGGCTGGCCCATGCTGCCCCTAGGCCCTCCCCTCTTCTGGGCCCTGAACTCGTGCCTCTCCCATAAAGATCAGCACCTCTAGCACTCCCTCAGTACTACACTGAAGTGTCAGCTTAGATTGTCTGTTCAAGTCCTGTGGTGGAATTTGAACCCATAACCATCTGACTCGGTCACAAGTACTATCAACTGAGCCAAGCTAACACTAGACTCTATGGGCCTGAAATTCATCGACATACCGCCCACTCCCGCCCGCTTACCACCCAAAAATGCAAGTTTGGTCAAAAAACCGGTACATACCGCCGACATACCGCTCGGCAGAAGATTCATCGTTGACATACTAGCGAGCAGTATGCACACCGTCCAACATGCAGGACTGCCCGCATACTGCCCAAAAAGTACAAGTTTCATGACATACCGCTGACATACGACCGGAGCTGCATACCGTCCTGGAGCAGGTGGTTTTACTCGATCTTAAGTGGGTGGGAATTGGCAGTAGTGCTCGGTGCCGCCCTTTTGAAAACGGGAACAGTCAGCAAAAGTAGCACCTCAATATTTCAGAGGTGAACAGTGACTTTACAGTGGGAAATGTATTTTTATTGGTACTGAGTACATTATTAAGATAGAAGGCATTTGAGTTATATTTTTTTCATTGAAAATTCATTTCAGTTTATCTCAGGATAGTTGAGGAGATTCTGGAGATTTAGAAAGAATGGGGCCTGTACTATCTCAACCTGTATTGCTGATTACCTGTCTAATGCAGGATCCAGATGGGAGAAAGTTTATTGAGCAGAGTTATCGGGTAAAGGAGGAGGTCGCTGACAGACAATACATATATACATATGCATTGCGTTACATGCCCCCAACATTGCAGTACATCACATGAGCCCAACATTACAGTGCAATAAACTTATATTACATTACACGAGGCCAACATTACAGTTACAGTTACATTACATGACATTACACGACTGCAACACAGACCTGGGATTGTATTAAACTGAGCATCCTGTGTGGGTGGGTCAGCTCCGTCAAGGGTTCTTGCATTGGGGGTCTTCTGTACATCACTGATCTGTTGTTATTGCAGATGTCTTCTTCTGCAGAAAATGAAGTAAATGAAAGTAAAAATCTTCAATCGATTTAACATCGCAGACACACAGGTTCACACACACACACACACACACACACACATCAAAACACTGGATTGATCCTCTTGTCTTTGCCTGAAAGCTCAAATACATCACCGTAACCTTGGGATAAGTAACATCATCCATGTTACACTGAACCTACATTTACATGGTACATGGCACATGGTGGGTGCATAAATAAAATCATTACTTACTCTTGCTACCCTCACAGGGTCGTTCCACCTCTTACGACACCTTTCTCCAGTGCGCACCATGGTATTTGTGGAGGAGACAGCCTCCCTGATCTCATCCCATATTCTGTTGTATTCCTTTGGTGGGGCTTTCCACGACCACTCTTCGTTAAGTCGGAGTATTCCTCCATAATATTCTCCAGCAGGGCAGGTAGCTCCACCTTGTCAAAGGCGAGAGTGAGAAGGTGCAGCAAGGTATTTGAGGGTCAGTTGGTTTAATCAGAGATTCCAGAGTCAAATAATATTAATAACAAATAATAATTATACAATATCAACAATAATAGCATTTCCATTATATTTATATTTATTATATTTATTATATGATTTTTTATTTATCAAATATGTATTATATTACTGACCCTCGAATACCTTGCTGCTCCTTCTCACTCCCTCTCCCTTGAATTCAACTCTCTGCGCATGCAAGGTGACCCTTGACCCCCAAAATCGCGGGAGTAAAAGCATCTGTGGGAAAGAAAAGCAAAAAAAAATTGCGCATGCGCAGTGCAGTGCTGCACTATCCATCGACAAGAAGGTCGATCTTGATCAATTAGAATACTGCATACCGCCCGCTGCACACCGCTCGCATACCGCTGAAAAAAATGTCACCAAACTAGCGCTCTTCGGTCTCCGTGGTATTCCAGCAATTTTATACAATGCACCACTGGAATACCGCTGAGAAATGGGTGGACCTTATGTCCTGATGAATCTCGGACCCTATGTCACTGGAGATACTAACGCCATCTCATTTATATTAGAACGTTGTTGCTGCAGTTGGATTTGGTGCCCTGTGATAGGATGCAGTGTTAGCAAACAGTAGCCAGCAGTAGGACATCACCTGGTAAGCAAAGAGCCCCTGTCATCTCCCTGCAGAAATTGCCAGCTGGTCTCGAACACTTTGAGACTTGTTTTCTGACGTAGGTGAAGTGAGAAGAATAAACTAATGCTGGGTTCCAGATATTGGAAGAGTGCTCTGTGTATTAAACACAAGTTACCATGAGCCTGGAGTTCCACTTTAATTGATTGCAGAGCTGATATATAAAATAGCTTATACTAAAACGCACACTTTTAAATTGAGAAATCTTGGCCAAATAACTTCATAAAGGCCACAGAAAAATCTATTTAATAGTTTTCTCTAATATAACTCATTTGGACACAGCTAGGATCCTCTTGTATCATTTTGTGCTTCAGCAATTGAAGAAAGTCTTGTGTGTAAAAGGGCAACTTCTTCCGATCAAGAATTGTAATTGTTGAAATGAATAGAAATCAATAGCTGGGGTCATTTTCTGAGTACGTCATGGGAAAATCAATATGTACTGGGGGCAGGAGATGGTCCCCTGCCCACACATACTTTGGAAAATTACCCCGCAGAGCAAACAGAGGAGTATATCTTAATGGGGAGACTCCTTAGTGGTGTTGCTCCAACATAAAACTGCATTTCTCTCTACATACAGCCGAGCATTAATTCAATGTATGATTAATTCAATGTATCATTTACAGCAAAACTAGTGGTGCCATGAAGTGGAGGGAAGAAGCTTTGAGTGGCCCTCCTATACTGCATTCAGAATCTAAAGTGTAGGATGGGGAAAGGGATGGGACCACAGGTGCCAGATTGTTGCATGCCTCGCAGCAACTGGCGGAAGAGCAACATTGTCACAGGCCTGAAAGTAGCTTACAGAGGAACAGGAGTGGGCCATTCAGCCTCTCTCGGCCGTTCCGCCATTCGATTAGATCATGGCTGATCTGTACCTTGACTCCCTGTTACCACTTTTGAGCATTATCCCTGATACCTAATAAATATCTGTCGATCTCAGTCTTGAAAATTTCAAATGTCCCAGTATCCACATCCTTTTGGGGGAGAGAATTCCAGATTCCCACTGGCCTTCGCACATGTTCTCTCGGGAGGTGTACACTACCTTTCGCTGGAACCAGTGCTAATTCATTTGTTTAATTTCATCCACACAAGAAGACAAATTTCATGATGATGATTTTCCCCTAGGAACAGCTGATGATTTATGTGGCAAGGCTTGTATTACTAAAAGATATCTTGCTGCTTGATTCTGCTGGTCAATGCTGCAATATTTCAGTGCTGCTATCATCAGCCTGACTTCAGTGGCAGTGCTGTAATCTACAAGTGGAGTGACACTAACCCCACTAGTGCCTCTAGTGGCACTGGGAACAACTACAGGACAGAATAAAAGAAAGCCTTGCATTTATATAGTGCCCTATCGCATTCCTCTTTGGTGCATAATAGTTTGAAATGCAGTTACTCTTGTTATGTAGTCAAACGTGGTATTCATTTTACACAGAGCAAAATTCCACAAATTGCTTTGAGATGAATGGCGAATTAATCTGTCGTTGGTTGAGGGAGAAATGTGGACCAGAATCCTAGGAGGCCTCACAACTCTTCTTTAACAAGTGAGATGGGACCTTTAATGCGCACTTGAACCAGCGGAACATCTATATGGGGCTTCACTTAATATCTCATCCGGAGAATAGCCCCTCCAATACATAGTCCCTCAGCACTACATTGGAGAGTCGTCTAGATTATGTCAACAAAGCCTGAACTGGGTTTGTACCCATAACCATCACATTCAGAGAAGAGCGTTACCAACCGAGCAAAAACTGACACAAGGGATCAAAATAGCAACTGTTATACCTTTTGAACTGGTAGGTTATGAATTTTCAGACCCTCTGTTTTGATGACATTTTGCTGAACTTTATAACCCCGGCAAACAATGCCCTGTAGTCTTCCAACCCCAGATAGGGCTGTCAGTAACCATGCTAAAACCACTGAGTCAATAAACTGTGAGATGGTTGGGGAACTCTTTGAATTGCATTGTGCAATCCAATTCTGTTTTACTGCCACAAGCATTGGCATTTACAGAACAGTAGAGTGCTTGTTTAGGGAGTCTCGTGTTGGGCATGCGGATGATGTGGCCCGCCCAATGGAGCTGGCCGATATACAGTAGTACACCATCATACAAGTATATTTAGTATCTGCCAATGAGCTACTGAAGGCTGCATTACATATTTTTAACTTAATTTTTCTATCTCTGGGTGTGGCCGATGCTGACAAGGTCACATTTATTGCCCAACTTTAGTGGTCCTGAGTCAATAAATAAATATTTTTATGGTTCTATCAAAAGCCAAAATGTAGCAAGCTTGTTATGGGCTTCCAGGATTGTGACATACAGAGAATTATGGCACTCATCCCCTTGTCATCCCAGTCTCCTCACCATCATCATCATCCAACCCCCTCAACAGGAAGTGATGAGTTAATAAGTTGATTGATGAATGTTTTACAAGTACGTGCTAGCCTAGTACCATAATCGGATTCCTATGTCAGTCCAAGAATTTAACCACCCAATAGTTGGCATGGGGAAAGATGAAGACAGGGCCAGGATTCTTCGCTTTCCCCGTTCCACCATTGGAATAGAAACATAGAAACATAGAAACATAGAAAATAGGTGCAGGAGCAGGCCATTCAGCCCTTCTAGCCTGCAGCGCCATTCAATGAGTTCATGGCTGAACATGAAACTTCAGTACCCACTTCCTGCTTTCTCGCCATACCCCTTGATCCCCCGAGTAGTAAGGACTTCATCTAACTCCCTTTTGAATATATTTAGTGAATTGGCCTCAACTACTTTCTGTGGTAGAGAATTCCACAGGTTCACCACTTTCTGGGTGAAGAAGTTTCTCCTCATCTCGGTCCTAAATGGCTTACCCCTTATCCTTAGACTGTGACCCCTGGTTCTGGACTTCCCCAACATTGGGAACGTTCTTCCTGCATCTAACCTGTCGAAACCCGTCAGAATTTTAAACGTTTCTATGAGGTCCCCTCTCATTCTTCTGAACTCTAGTGAATACAAGCCCAGTTGATCCAGTCTTTCTTGATAGGTCAGTCCCACCATCCCGGGAATCAGTCTGGTGAATCTTCGCTGCACTCCCTCAATAGCAAGAATGTCCTTCCTCAAGTTAGGAGACCAAAACTGTACACAATACTCCAGGTGTGGCCTCACCAAGGCCCTGTACAACTGTAGCAACACCTCCCTGCCCCTGTACTCAAATCCCCTCGCTATGAAGGCCAACATGCCATTTGCTTTCTTAACCGCCTGCTTTAGCTGCATGCCAACCTTCAATGACTGATGTACCATGACACCCAGGTCTCGTTGCACCTTCCCTTTTCCTAATCTGTCACCATTCAGATAATAGTCTGTCTCTCTGTTTTTACCACCAAAGTGGATAACCTCATAGTTATCCACATTATACTTCATCTGCCATGCATTTGCCCACTCACCTAACCTATCCAAGTCACTCTGCAGCCTCATAGCATCCTCCTCGCAGCTCACACTGCCACCCAACTTAGTGTCATCTGCAAATTTGGAGATACTACATTTAATCCCCTCGTCTAAATCATTAATGTACAATGTAAACAGCTGGGGCTCCAGCACAGAACCTTGCGGTACCCCACTAGTCACTGCCTGCCATTCTGAAAAGTACCCATTTACTCCTACTCTTTTCTTCCTGTCTGACAACCAGTTCTCAATCCACTTCAGCACACTACCCCCAATCCCATGTGCTTTAACTTTGCACATTAATCTCTTGTGTGGGACCTTGTCGAAAGCCTTCTGAAAGTCCAAATATACCACATCAACTGGTTCTCCTTTGTCCACTTTACTGGAAACATCCTCAAAAAATTCCAGAAGATTTGTCAAGCATGATTTCCCTTTCACAAATCCATGCTGACTTGGACCTATCATGTCACCATTTTCCAAATGCGCTGCTATGACATCCTTAATAATTGATTCCATCATTTTACCCACTACTGAGGTCAGGCTGACCGGTCTATAATTCCCTGTTTTCTCTCTCCCTCCTTTTTTAAAAAGTGGGGTTACATTGGCTACCCTCCACTCGATAGGAACTGATCCAAAGTCAATGGAATGTTGGAAAATGACTGTCAATGCATCCGCTATTTCCAAGGCCACCTCCTTAAGTACTCTGGGATGCAGTCCATCAGGCCCTGGGGATTTATCGGCCTTCAATCCCATCAATTTCCCCAACACAATTTCCCGACTAATAAAGATTTCCCTCAGTTCCTCCTCCTTTCTAGACCCTCTGACCCCTTTTATATCCGGAAGGTTTGGTGTCCTCCCTAGTGAATACCGAACCAAAGTACTTGTTCAATTGGTCTGCCATTTCTTTGTTCCCCGTTATGACTTCCCCTGATTCTGACTGCAGGGGACCTACGTTTGTCTTTACTAACCTTTTTCTCTTTACATACCTATAGAAACTTTTGCAATCCGCCTTAATGTTCCCTGTAAGCTTCTTCTCGTACTCCATTTTCCCTGCCCTAATCAAACCCTTTGTCCTCCTCTGCTGAGTTCTAAATTTCTCCCAGTCCCCGGGTTCGCTGCTATTTCTGGCCAATTTGTATGCCACTTCCTTGGCTTTAATACTATCCCTGATTTCCCTTGATAGCCACGGTTGAGCCACCTTCCCTTTTTTATTTTTACGCCAGACAGGAATGTACAATTGTTGTAATTCATCCATGTGGTCTCTAAATGTCTGCCATTGCCCATCCACAGTCAACCCCTTAAGTATCATTCGCCAATCTATCCTATCCTAGCCAATTCACGCCTCATACCTTCAAAGTTACCCTTCTTTAAGTTCTGGACCATGGTCTCTGAATTAACTGTTTCATTCTCCATCCTAATGCAGAATTCCACCATATTATGGTCACTCTTCCCCAAGGGGCCTCGCACAATGAGATTGCTAATTAATCCTCTCTCATTACACAACACCCAGTCTAAGATGGCCTCCCCCCTAGTTGGTTCCTCAACATATTGGTCGAGAAAACCATCCCTTATGCACTCCAGGAAATCCTCTTCCACCGTATTGCTTCCAGTTTGGCTAGCCCAATCTATGTGCATATTAAAGTCACCCATTATAACTGCTGCACCTTTATTGCATGCACCCCTAATTTCCTGTTTGATGCCCTCCCCAACATCACTACTACTGTTTGGAGGTCTGTACACAACTCCCACTAACGTTTTTTGCCCTTTGGTGTTCTGCAGCTCTATCCATATAGATTCCACATCATCCAAGCTAATGTCTTTCCTAACTATTGCATTAATCTCCTCTTTAACCAGCAATGCTACCCCACCTCCTTTTCCTTTTATTCTATCCTTCCTGAATGGTGAATACCCCTGGATATTGAATACCCCTGGATGATCATCCTGGAGCCACGTCTCCGTAATCCCAATCACATCATATTTGTTAATCTTAGGATCCGATGCATTCTTGGCATCCTTTCTCAGTGCTTTTCCTTTTGAGATGCAACACAGAGAATGGGAAAGGATGATTCTAGTCCATATAGTCTTCCAAAACAAAAATTGCACAAATATTTAAATAATATGTTTTGGATTGCCAGCAACATGAGCTGCTAGCGTGCAGTATATCTGTCCTGTTGTGTCCTGCTGCTGTTGTTTAATTTATTTATCTCTTATCTGCAGCAAAAATTGGCTGTTGGGCCATATATCTGGAAGCCCCGATGTACTGAAATTCAATCATGAGTTTGTTGTCTGACTCGTATGATAGCTGTCTTTCTCATTTTTTTTTTACACATTTTTCCATTGCCTTCTCCCTTAACATGCAGCTGGGAGGGCCATTGTTTCATGAAAGTAAGTCACTGATATAAACATGGTTTATTTGTACCTATTAGAGTTCCACTCTTGGGAATATATGCGAGGATTTTGTATATTTAAAATAAAATCAATGTGCAAATACAGAAAGACAGAACTGCACTACAGCTGCAATGAAAGTCAATATACATTTTTATCAGATTTATTTTTCTCTGCAAATGAAGGATTTGTAGAACTTGTGTATATTGAAAAAGTAACACTTACAAGCCATGTGTAATGTTTTGTTTTGATTCTCAATGAACTTGTTTTGTATCTCTGAAATATGTGATAATATAATAGATGAATATGTTATTAATTCCACTTTTGCTGCACCCAGCCCGTAGTTTGACACAATCGGGGGGAAAAAAAATCAGATCTTTTGTCATTGTTTTAAATGACCCAGGTTCCCAAACATTTCACACATGGTTTCCCAAACAGTAATGCGTTTCAATTCAGGAGACAATTAATGAAGATATTGACTGATCTATAAGATGTTTTATTTGTTCCTGGGATGTAGTTGTCACTGGCAAGACCAGCATTTATTGTCCATCCCTAATTGCCCTTGAGAAGGTGATGGTGAGCCGCCGTCTTGAACCGCTGCAGTGAAGGTACTCCCATAGTGCTGTTAGTGAGGGAGTTCCAGGACTTTTACCTAGTGACGCTGAAGGAACGGCGATATATTTCCAAGTCAGGATAGTTTGTGACTTGGAGGGGAACTTGGAGATGATGATGTTCCCATGCGCCTACTGCCCTTGTCCTTCTAGATGGTAGAGGTCACAGGTTTGGGAGATGCTGTCAGAGAAGCCTTGGCGAGTTGCTGCAGTGCATCTTGTAGATGGTACACACTGCAGCCAACGTGTGCCAGTGGAGGAGGGAGTGAATGTTGAAGGTGGTAGATGGGGTATCAATAAAGTGGGCTGCTTTGTTCTGCATAGTGTCGAGCTTCTTGAGTGTTGTTGGAGCTGCACTCATCCAGGCAAGTGGAGAGTATTCCATCACACTCCTGACTCATGCCTTATAGATGGTGGAAAGGGTTTGGGGAGTTAGGAGTTGAGACACTCGCCGTAGAATACCCAGCCTGTTGTTACATGTGTCACCTCAAACTAGACTCCCATAAAACTTATCCAAATTAGTGGCAAATATGAGGTACGCAGAACAGTTTCAAGATCAGCTACACAAGCAAACAAAACAAATTTTATGGGGATAAACCCATTATCTGGCACAGGCATGATGGGCCAAATGGCGGCCTTCTGTGCTTTATTATTCTATGATTCTAAGTTTCCGCTTTAGGCGCAATCAGGAAATTGGGAGCAAGTTGCGCTTGAAATTGCACTGGTTACAATTCAAGTTTACGCGAAAATGTATTGCATAATCACAAACATAAAATCTTCCATGAACCAGCGTAATCGTTTTTTTTTCTTTCCATTAAACGGATTGATTGATGTAGTTAGGAGTGGTAACCTGGTGTAGTTTTATTAATACAGCTGAAAATATGTTTATTACAAAACATAAACATTTTTAATAAGAGTGTCTAGTTTGCCACCTGTGAGTAACCTGATTTTAAATCACTGAGAATGAATTAAGCAAACGATATTGAACCATTTGCTGGTTTTGTTGGTGTGTACTAGTCAGTTTCTCAGTAAATAAAATATTTTTAATATGTAAAAACTTTAAAAATGTGCCTTCTAGTGCCTGTGTGCCCAAGGAAACAAACTCAATTTGAAGAACCTCCTCAAACGGCCACAAATGGGCACAATCGATGGAAACTCACCATGCTCGTTATTTCAATCTGGGGCGTGGGCAGGGCCGGCTTCAGGCAAAATGATTTTTAAACCAGCGTTAAAGATTGTGGAAACTCCATTTTTGGTTGACGCAACTGACGTTTAAAAATTCACCGGCCTTTTGTGTTAGTTCAGCCGATTTCACTCAGATTGCATTGATATAACTAGCAGAAGCTCTTCTCTCTTTAAGAGCATAAGTTTAATTATGCACCATTTGTGACAATATGTGCAGTGCATTAACTACTCCTATATTAGAAGGCAAGCAGTTGTAATTTTAATATTGTGTCGTTAGATTGTTATGCCAGTATAAAGGTATAATTTTATTCTCAAACATTATTCAGCAATTCTGTAATTACAGGTGAGGTTTTCTGGTTGCAACATCACCATTAATGTTGTGTAGTCAATTCCACTGATACATTCACATATAAAGAAGCTTCCCTATAACACAGATGTAGATAAAGAATTGCAACCAATATTGGATAACTGGTGAGGGATTGGTAACATATAAACAGTTCTTTATCAGCTTAAAATCTCTAGTTGTAAATATTAGTTGTTATTTCTCAGACTTTCATCCTCTAGTCTGAAGATTGAACTCTCACTGGACGCCATTCCTCAACACATGACTTTTTGTAACATTCTCACCCCTACTCAAGAACTGTAGCTATGGTTACCAGCAAGGAAAATACTTAATTGTGATAGAGACCAGTCAATTTAAATCTGCAGGAACCAGATACCAGAAAGAAAAGAAAGACTTGCATTTATATAGCGCCTTACACGACCTCAGGATGTCCCAAAGCGCTTTAAGCCAATGAAGTACTTTTGAAGTGTAGTCACTGCTATAATGTGGGAAACATGGCAATCAATTTGCATACAGCAAGGTCCCACAAACAATGTGATAATGACCATATCGTCTGTTTTTAGTGATGTAGATTGAGAGATAAATATTGGCCAGGACACGAGGGAAAATTCCCCATGTTCTTCTTCAAAATAATGCCATCCACCTGAAAGACAGCACTTCCAACAGTGCAGCATTCCTTCAATACTGCACTGGCATGCCACAAAAGAACATAAGAACATAAGAATTAGGAACAGGAGTAGGCCATCTAGCCCCTCGAGCCTGCTCCGCCATTCAACAAGATCATGGCTGATCTGGCCGTGGACTCAGCTCCACTTACCCACCCGCTCCCCATAACCCTTAATTCCCTTATTGGTTAAAAATCTATCTATCTGTGATTGGAATACATTCAATGAGCTAGCCTCAACTGCTTCCTTGGGCAGAGAATTCCACAGATTCACAACCCTCTGGGAGAAGAAATTCCTTCTCAACTCGGTTTTAAATTGACTCCCCCGTATTTTGAGGCTGTGCCTCCTAGTTCTCGTCTCCCCGACCAGTGGAAACAACCTCTCTGCCTCTATCTTGTCTATCCCTTTCATTATTTTAAATGTTTCTATAAGATCACCCCTCATCCTTCTGAACTCCAACAAGTAAAGACCCAGTCTACTCAATCTATCATCATAAGGTAACCCCCTCATCTCTGGAATCAGCCTAGTGAATCATCTCTGTACCCACTCCAAAGCTAGTATATCCTTCCTTAAGTAAGGTGACCAAAACTGCACGTAGTACTCCAGGTGCGGCCTCACCAATACCTGTACAGTTGCAGCAGGACCTCCCTGCTTTTGTACTCCATCCCTCTCGCAATGAAGGCCAACATTCCATTCACCTTCCTGATTAACTGCTGCACCTACAAACTAACTTTTTGGGATTCGTGCACAAGGACCCCCAGGTCCATCTGTACCGCAGCATGTTGTAATTTCTCCCCATTCAAATAATATTCCCTTTTACTGTTTTTTTTCCCAAGGTGGATGACCTTATATTTTTCAACATTGTATTCCATCTGCCAAACCTTAGCCCATTCGCTTAACCTATCTAAATCTCTTTGCAGCCTCTCTGTATCCTCTACACAACCTGCTTTCCCACTAATCTTTGTGTCATCTGCAAATTTTGTTACACTACACTCTGTCCCCTCTTCCAGGTCATCTAAGTATATTGTAAACAGTTGTGGTCCCAGCACAGATCCCTGTGGCACACCACTAACCACCGATTTCCAACCCGAAAAGGATCCATTTATCCCGACTCTCTGCTTTCTGTTAGCCAGCCAATTCTCTATCCATGCTAATACATTTCCTCTGACTCCACATACCTTTATCTTCTGCAGTAACCTTTTGTGTGGCACCTTATCGAATGCCTTTTGGAAATCTAAATACACCACATCCATCGGTACACCTCTATCCACCATGCTCGTTATATCCTCAAAGAATTCCAGTAAATTAGTTAAACATGATTTCCCCTTCATGAATCCATGTTGCATCTGCTTGATTGCACTATTCCTATCTAGATGTCCCGCTATTTCTTCCTTAATGATAGCTTCAAGCATTTTCCCCACTACATATGTTAAACTAACCGGCCTATAGTTACCTGCCTTTTGTCTGCCCCCTTTTTTAAACAGAGGTGTTACATTAGCTGCTTTCCAATCCGCTGGTACCTCCCCAGAGTCCAGAGAATTTTGGTAGATTATTACGAATGCGTCTGCTATAACTTCCGCTATCTCTTTTAATACCCTGGGATGCATTTCATCAGGACATGGGGACTTTCTACCTTGAGATCCATTAGCCTGTCCAGCACTACCCCCCTAGTGATAGTGACTATCTCAAGGTCCTCCCTTCCCACATTCCCGTGACCAGCAATTTTTGCCATGGTTTTTGTGTCTTCCACTGTGAAGACCGAAGCAAAATAATTGTTTAAGGTCTCAGCCATTTCCACATTTTCTATTATTAAATCCCCCTTCTCATCTTCTAAGGGACTAACATTTAATTTAGTCACTCTTTTCCGTTTTATATATCGGTAAAAGCTTTTACTATCTGTTTTTATGTTTTGCGCAAGTTTACTTTCGTAATCTATCTTTCCTTTCTTTATTGCTTTCTTAGTCATTCTTTGCTGTCGTTTAAAATTTTCCCAATCTTCCAGTTTCCCACTAACCTTGGCCACCTTATACGCATTGGTTTTTAATTTGATACTCTCCTTTATTTCCTTGGTTATCCACGGCTGGTTATCCCTTCTCTTACCGCCCTTCTTTTTCACTGGAATATATTTTTGTTGAGCACTATGAAAGAGCTATTTAACAGTTCTCCACTGTTCCTCAATTGTGCCACTGTTTAGTCTGTGTTCCCAGTCTACTTTAGCCAACTCTGCCCTCATCCCACTGTAGTCCCCTTTGTTTAAGCATAGTATGCTCGTTTGAGACACTACTTCCTCACCCTCAATCTGTATTACAAATTCAACCATACTGTGATCACTCATTCCGAGAGGATCTTTTACTTGGAGATCGTTTATTATTCCTGCCTCATTACACAGGACCAGATCTAAGATAGCTTGCTGCCTTGTAGGTTCTGTAACATACTGTTCTAAGAAACAATCCCATATGCATTTTATGAATTCCTCCTCAAGGCTACCACGTGCGATTTGATTTGACCAATCGATATGTAGGTTAAAATCCCCCATGATTACTGCTGTTCCTTTTTCACATGCCTCCATTATTCCCTTGATTATTGTCCGCCCCACCGTGAAGTTATTATTTGGGGGCCTATAAACTACGCCCACCAGTGACTTTTTCCCCTTACTACCTCTAATCTCTACCCACAATGATTCAACATTTTGTTCATTAGAGCCAATATCATCTCTCACAACTGCCCTGATATCATCTTTATTAACAGAGCTACCCCACCTCCTTTCCCTTCTTGTCTATCTTTCCGAATTGTCAGATACCCCTGTATGTCTAATTCCCAGTCTTGGCCACCCTGCAACCACGTTTCTGTAATGGCCACCAAATCATACCCATTTGTAATGATTTGTGCCGTCAACTCATTTACTTTATTTCGAATGCTGCGTGCGTTTAGGTAGAGTGTTTTAACACTAGTTTTTAAACCATGATTTTTAGTTTTGACCCCTCCTGCAGCCCCTTTATATTCATACATATTGTCCCTTCCTATCACCTTGTGGTTTACACTTACCCCAGTGCTACTCTGCTCCTGCCTTTTTCATTCTTTCTTGGGATCCTGTTCATCTGCGCTCTCACCCACTCTAACTAGCTCAGAGCCCTCTCCTGGGTTCCGAATACTCCTCGCATTGAGGCACCGAGCTTTCAGGCTTGCCTTTTTATTACACTTTGACCCTTTAGAATTTTGCTGTATAGTGGCCCTTTTTATTTTGTCTTGGGTTTCTCTGCCCTCCACTTTTACTCATCTCCTTTCTGTCTTTTGCTTCTGTCTCCATTTTGTTTCCCTCTGTCTCCCTGCATTGGTTCCCATCCCCCTGCCATATTAGTTTAACTCCTCCCCAACAGCACTAGCAAACACTCCCCCTCGGACTTTGGTTCCGGTCCTGCCTAGGTGCTGACCGTCCGGTTTGTACTGGTCCCACTTCCCCAGAACCGGTTCCAATGCCCCAGGAATTTGAATCCCTCCCTGCTGCACCACTGCTCAAGCCACATATTCATCTGAGCTATCCTGTGATTCCTATTCTGACTAGCTTGTGGCACTGGTAGCAATCCCGAGATTGCTACTTTTGAGGTCCTACTTTCTAATTTAGCTCCTAGCTCCCTAAATTCATCTTGTAGGACCTCATCCCTTTTTTTACCTATATCGTTGGTACCAATGTGCACCACGACAACTGGCTGTTCACCCTCCTTTTTCAGAATGTCCTGCACCCGCTCCAAGACATTCTTGACCCTTGTACCAGGGAGGCAACATACCATCCTGGAGTCTTGGTTGCGGCCGCTGAAACACCTATCTATTCCCCTTACAATTGAATCCTCTAAAACTATCGCTCTCCCACTCTTTTTCCTGCCCTCCTGTGCAGCAGAGCCAGCCACGGTGCCATGAACTTGGCTGCTGCTGCCCTCCCCTGATGAGTCATCCCCCTCAACAATACTCAAAGCGGTGTATCTGTTTTGCAGGGGGATGACCGCAGGGGACCCCTGCACTACCTTCCTTGCACTGCTCTTCTTGCTGGTCTTCCATTCCTTATCTGGCTGTGGACCCTTCACCTGCGGTAAGACCAACTCGCTACACGTGCTACTCACGTCATTCTCAGCATCGTGGATGCTCCAGAGTGAATCCACCCTCAGCTTCAATTCCGCAACATGGTCCATCAGGAGCTGGAGGCGGACACACTTCCTGCACATGTAGTCGTCAGGGACACCGGAAGTGTCCCTGAGTTCCCACATGGTACAGGAGGAGCATATCACGTGATCGAGCTCTCCTGCCATGACGTAACCCTTAGATACACTTAATTTGGTGACAACAATGGTAACAGGTTACTTACTGAAATGTAAAAAAAAAAGAAAAGCTACTCACCAATCACCAGCCAATCACTTACCCCTTTGGCTGTGACGTCATCTTTTGATTTCTTTCTACTTCGTTTTTGCTTTTTTCTCCCGGCTGGAGCTGTACAAGCTGGGCCTGTATAAGCCTCCCAACACCACGCTGCTCCCGCCTGCCGCCACCTGAGGAACACCCGCTGGGCCTTTATAGGCCTCCCAACACCATGCTGCTCCCACCTCTCACCGACTGCCACCCTAGATTTTTGTGCTCAAGTCTCTGGAGCAGGACTTGAACCCACAACCTTCTGACCCAGAGGCGAGAGTGTTACCCACTGAGCTATAGCTATCACACAATGTCAATAATAATGCTTAATGCTTTAGTGCCACAGAGGTTATAGTTGTTTTGTAACCTAAGACCATGGTCCAGAACTTAAAGAAGGGTAACTTTGAAGGTATGAGGCGAGAATTGGCTAGGATAGATTGGCGAATGATACTTAGGGGGTTGACTGTGGATGGGCAATGGCAGACATTTAGAGACCGCATGGATGAAGTACAACAATTGTACATTCCTGTCTGGCGTAAAAATAAAAAGGGGAAGGTGGCTCAACCGTGGCTATCTAGGGAAATCAGGGATAGTATTAAAGCCAAGGAAGTGGCATACAAATTGGCCAGAAATAGCAGCGAACCTGGGGACTGGGAGAAATTTAGAACTCAGCAGAGGAGGACAAAGGGTTTGATTAGGACAGGGAAAATGGAGTACGAGAAGAAGCTTGCAGGGAACATTAAGGCGGATTGCAAAAGTTTCTATAGGTATGTAAAGAGAAAAAGGTTGGTGAAGACAAACGTAGGTCCCCTGCAGTCAGAATCAGGGGAAGTCATAACGGGGAACAAAGAAATGGCGGATCAATTGAACAAGTACTTTGGTTCGGTATTCACTAAGGAGGATACAAACAACCTTCCGGATATAAAAGGGGTCAGAGGGTCTAGTAAGGAAGAGGAACTGAGGGAAATCTTTATTAGTCGGGAAATTGTGTTGGGGAAATTGATGGGATTGAAGGCAGATAAATCCCCAGGGCCTGATGGCCTGCATCCTAGAGTACTTAAGGAGGTGGCCTTGGAAATAGCGGATGCATTGACAGTCATTTTCCAACATTCCATTGACTCTGGATCAGTTCCTATGGAGTGGAGGGTAGCCAATGTAACCCCACTTTTTAAAAAAGGAGGGAGAGAGAAAACAGGGAATTATAGACCGGTCAGCCTGACCTCAGTAGTGGGAAAATGATGGAATCAATTATTAAGGATGTCATAGCAGTGCATCTGGAAAATGGTGACATGATAGGTCCAAGTCAGCATGGATTTGTGAAAGGGAAATCATGCTTGACAAATCTTCTGGAATTTTTTGAGGATGTTTCCAGTAAAGTGGACAAAGGAGAACCAGTTGATGTGGTATATTTGGACTTTCAGAAGGCTTTCGACAAGGTCCCACACAAGAGATTAATGTGCAAAGTTAAAGCACATGGGATTGGGGGTAGTGTGCTGACGTGGATTGAGAACTGGTTGTCAGACAGGAAGCAAAGAGTAGGAGTAAACGGGTACTTTTCAGAATGGCAGGCAGTGACTAGTGGAGTGCCGCAAGGTTCTGTGCTGGGGCCCCAGCTGTTTACATTGTACATTAATGATTTAGACGAGGGGATTAAATGCAGTATCTCCAAATTTGCGGATGATACTAAGTTGGGTGGCAGTGTGAGCTGCGAGGAGGATGCTATTAGGCTGCAGAGTGACTTGGATAGGTTAGGTGAGTGGGCAAATGCATGGCAGATGAAGTATAATGTGGATAAATGTGAGGTTATCCACTTTGGTGGTAAAAACAGAGAGACAGACTATTATCTGAATGGTGACAGATTAGGAAAAGGGAAGGTGCAACGAGACCTGGGTGTCATGGTACATCAGTCATTGAAGGTTGGCATGCAGGTACAGCAGGCGGTTAAGAAAGCAAATGGCATGTTGGCCTTCATAGCGAGGGGATTTGAATACAGGGGCAGGGAGGTGTTGCTACAGTTGTACAGGGCCTTGGTGAGGCCACACCTGGAGTATTGTGTACAGTTTTGGTCTCCTAACTTGAGGAAGGACATTCTTGCTATTGAGGGAGTGCAGCGAAGGTTCACCAGACTGATTCCCGGGATGGCGGGACTGACCTATCAAGAAAGATTGGATCAATTGGGCTTGTATTCACTGGAGTTCAGAAGAATGAGAGGGGACCTCATAGAAACGTTTAAAATTCTGACGGGTTTAGACAGGTTAGATGCAGAAAGAATGTTCCCAATGTTGGGGAAGTCCAGAACCAGGGGTCACAGTCTGAGGATAAGGGGTAAGCCATTTAGGACCGAGATGAGGAGAAACTTCTTCACCCAGAGAGTGGTGAACCTGTGGAATTCTCTACCACAGAAAGTAGTTGAGGCCAATTCACTAAATATATTCAAAAGGGAGTTAGATGAAGTCCTTACTACTCGGGGGATCAAGGGTTATGGCGAGAAAGCAGGAAGGGGGTACTGAAGTTTCATGTTCAGCCATGAACTCATTGAATGGCGGTGCAGGCTAGAAGGGCTGAATGGCCTGCTCCTGCACCTATTTTCTATGTTTCTATGTTTCTATGTTTCTATCTTTTTGCCAGTGGTGCATCGAATACAGGCACTGTTTATTTTTTTCCTGTTAATTTTAATCAGCTTTCTGTACAAAGTACTAGCGTGTAATAGTACTGCTGAACTCATTGCTAGGACATCAGAGAGTAATGGCCTTGCTTCCATTGCCTTCTGATCCCACTCAATGTGCACCATGGCATAATCAAGACTAATTAGCTCTGACTCGCAACAATTATTTTTAGCAATGGCTGCTTTCTAGTAAATCACTTTTAACAAACGCGGTGCCTCAGTGATGTTCCATATTACCAACAAATTGATCTCCAGGGATCAAACGTAAGAGCGTTTTTTCTTCACAAGTACAACAGTAGGCATCCAGAGATAGAAGGATCTTTTCATGGAATGATTACTGCAACATAATCAAATAATATAGCAGAAAAAGCAGTATCAGTACAGGTATGAGAAAATTATTCTGCATTTAGGATGTTGAAGTACAACACTTTATGAATATGCTAAATGCTTGATTTGCATTCACAATGGATTCAGCATGCTCTACGTTTTTCCCAAGCCTGGTTAGCATAGGCCATCCGCATTTGTCTGATGTAAGTCAATCTTGCGGTGTACGTAACAAGTTAGATGTGGAAGTAAAATCCCCCAATAATTTAGTGGATAGAGGCTCGACCTGATGTGGCCCCAAACAATACAAATGAGAAAGACCCAGGTTTGATCGTCGGTCTGTGGTGAGTCAGCTGCTAAAATGACCCTCAATGCCTATGTGCTGAGGAGGGGTAAAATTGTCCAATTTTCCTGCTACAGATTGCTGCGGACTGGCCCCAGCTGCAAAGTACACAAGTTTGCACTTTGGATAAAAACAGGATCGGTCTCGGCTGTGATGCCCCCTGTGTTGAATAACTGGTCAACATGCACCATCTGGGCTCACACATGAAGCATTACCATTTAAGTGAAGTACTGGAGGGTTGACAGGACCTGAAAAATTATACCTCAGCAATAGTCAGTGTCTTCAGGGACCAGTAGAGAAAGCTGGAGAAAGTAATCTTGCAGGATGAACTAATCTAAACTCACTCCACTTCTGTTACTCAAATTAGGTCAGAGTACTGTAATGATTTATAAAGATTTATATTTTTAAATTGTGGACCTGTTTCCAGACAGATTTCACATATGCAGGCATAGCGTATGTCAAAATATTAATATACTATAAAATCATTCAGAAAAATACTTTTCCCCTATCACTAATGTATACCATCAATTCAGAATATCATTACCAAATCTCAACACAAGAATGGCACAACATGATTATATGGGATTATATATATAATTGCCACCACCACATTTGTTAAATTCAGTCCTTCAGACATTAAAGAATTAATTGATCTATACGTTCATTATTTCAGAAAATAATTTACAATTTGTTGCAATCTGTGAATTTATACCATAAGTGCAAGAGCACAACCAAGTCATTATATCAATTTACTTCCACATCCTCAAGTAATTTTTATAACTAACATACTTTCTGATAGTTCCCATAATCATTTTAATGTTGAAACAAGTATTCCAGTCCCTCATAAAAAGTGGCTCAAATGGTTTTAGTCTTTAGCTGTTTCAATACAATAGAAATAATATCAAATCATAGAGTATCCAAAGTGTTGGTTTAGTAAACTTTCAGATTACAGGTCAGAGGTTAAGGCCCACTCGGGTTTGCTCTGGGGGTAGGTTTTCTGCTCACTGCCAGGCTAATTGGCAGGGCTAGGAAAAGTGCCCGGGAGTATATTTTACTTAAAAGGGAAGATTCACCATCAGTCATTTTTTTCAAAATTAAACAGTCAGCAAACATTATGAAGCAGAATTTGGTCTTGGGCGGTGGTGTTAAATGAACGGTGTCGTATCAGCCATCCATTATATGCCCCACCCGATATTCAGTCAATGGAACTGTCAGTCTGGACATGTTATAGGCGGCCAATTTGATACCACCTGTTCAGCGCTAATGCCCCAGGCAAATGTCTCGCCCAATGATTCAGGGTTCCTTAGGTTTTCTTGTCTGTTTGTGTTGATTTTACCTGTGTATAAATATGGATGGCTTTGCCATGAGTTCAATGTAATTGGCCTTTATTGCAAGGGGGGTGAAGTATAAAAGCAGGGAAGTCCTGCTCCAACTGTACAGGATGTTGGTAAGACCATACCAGGAGCACTGCATACAGTTTTGGTCTCCTTATTTAAGGAGGGATATACGTGCATTGGAGACAGTTCAGAGAAGGTTCACTAGGTTGATTCCTGAGAAAAAAGGATTGACTTATGAAGAAAGGTTGAGCAGGTTAGGCCTATACTCATTGGAGTTTAGAAGAATGAGAGGTGATCTTATTGAAACATATAAGATACTGAGTGGGCTCAACAAGGTGGATGCAGAGAGGATGTTTCCACTCGTGGGGGAATCTAGAACTAGGGGGCATAGTTTAAGAATAAGGGGTTGCCCATTTAGAACTGAGATGAGGAGGAATTTCTTTTCTCAGAGGGTTGTAAATCTGAGGAATTCTTTGTCCCAGAAAGCTGTGGAGGCTGGGTCATTGAATATATTTAAGGTGGAAAAAGACAGATTTTTGAACAATCAGGGATTATGAGGAGTGGGCAGGGAAGTGGAGCCGAGCTCAAGCTCAGATCAGCCATGATATTGAATGGTGGACGGAGCAGGCTTGAGGGGCCAAATGGCCTACTCCTGCTCCTAATTCTTGTGTTCTTCTTAATTCACAAAGTTGAAATGACTTTGAAGCACTGTGGGTTAATTCACCTTCTTGTGCTATCAGGCTCAGCAACTGCTTTTTGTTCGACCCCAGGTGCTGAGATGAATTTATAGCTTACACAAAAAAGTATATATTTTTTTTAATCAGAAGGAAGGCATGGTGTGAAGCAGTAAATCAGACGTCCTAGGCACTGTCGGATTTTAAGTCCCTTTTCTAAATGCGCCTCCTGGTGGAGTGACCAAGGAATAGCAGCCGTGCAGTCTCAATGGCACGATCCCTGAGTGTTCACAGAAAGAGCGGCTCAGGGAATCTGAGCTGTAATGTTGTTAACCTATTTCCAATCCATACTCCCATGTGTGGCTTCCAGGCTGGGAGCAGAGGATTGTGGAATAACTCCGACAGTGTTACTCGGGGCGTGAATCACTTGGATGGAATATTAAGAAGCTGTGGCAATCAACACTATTAATTACAGCATTGGGTGGGTCTTCCTTAAACGGGGGGCGGCGGGGAGGGGGGCAGTGCGGGAAGAAGGTTTATTATTCAGGATCTTACAGGCTCAGTCATTTTAACTTTGTTACCAATGGTGTTCTTTCACTTGTATGAAAAAGAAAACCCATCACAAGTCACCGCGTTTGCTGCGGTGCTGAGTTAGGAGTGTGTCACACAGCTGAAAGAACTCCCATAACTCAGTGTCACTACTCAGATCTCGTCCATATTGAACAGGTAACATAATAGCAACATCAATTGTCAGCATTGTCCCCGGCAATAAATGGCTGCCGCACTTTAATTACAAGCGCCTTGACCTGTAGTCTTGCGTTAGAACTGGAGCATTGCTTGACAAATGAAAGTTGTGGCTTTAAATATCAAATGGAGAGAGATGCTGGCCGACTGGTTCGGGCAAGTCATTTAAAGGGCTATTTGCATATTCTTCATTTTGAAGGGTGGAAGGGGAGGCTAGACAAGCATATGAGGGAGAAAGTAATAGAGGGTTATGCTGATAGATTTAGATGAGGAAAGGCGGGAGAAGGCTCGAATGGAGCATAAATACATGGACTGGTTGGGCTGAATGGCCTGTTTCTGTGCCGTATATCTATGTAATCCTCTGAAACGTTACACTTACTGCAAATGTAATGCTATCTTCACCGTGGAGAGACTGCAGAAGATTAGATTATTCTCCTTAGATTAGATTAAATTAAATTATTCTCCTTAGATTTTCCTACATTACAACAGTGACTACACTTCAAAAATACTTCATGGCATTAAAGCGCTTTGGCCCTGAGGACATGAAAGGCGCTCTAAAAAGTCTGTCTTTTAGTGAAGAGAAGTTAATAGAGGTGGTGAGGGCTTTCGATAGAGTAAATGTGCAGAAACTGTTTCCATTGACAAGAGGGTCAGTAACCAGAGGACACAGATTGAAGATAATTGGTAAAAGAACCAGAGGGGAGGTGAGAATTGTTATTTATGCAGCCTCCGATTATGGTCTGGAATACACTGCCTGAAAGAGTGGTGAAAAGAGGTTCAATAGTAACTTTGAAAAGAGAATTAGATAACTACTTGAAAAGGAAACACATGCAGGGCTATGGGGAAAGAGTGGGGGGATGGGACTGATTGGATCGCTCTAGCACAGACCCGATGGGCCGAATGGTCTGGTTCTGTGCTATATCATTCTCTGATATTGGGTCTAACACATGTTGGACTTGGTCTAATACGTGATGGACAGGAACTTTCACATGCTTTGTTGCTAGTGGTTAGATGTCAATGAATGAAGGTCCGACCCTCACGATTACAGACCAGTATTTGTGTGGAAACCCAGAGACAGCTGATCACCATCTGCTTTTATTTCCCAATGAAAAGAATACCTTGAAGGAGCTCGAGCCCGTATGCATGGGCGCCGTTTGCTCGCTTCTGCATGGTGTTCCTGTATCTGTGCTTAACCCACCCGGCCGTGGGGAAACCACCCGTACCATTGAGAATCCCTGCAACAAATATCTTTCAACAGACACACTATCGATCGGAGCTAAAATACAGCACTGGGGTTCCAACTTTATTTCAAGTATGCAATTACAAATAATATACTCGCTCACTAGAAGGTCTAACCAACACGCGGGAAAAAGCTAGACGTGACCATGACCCGAGGACGTTTTTTAAACGAATTGGAGCTGTAACTTGTTAATAAATGCATTGATAACAATATTCAGTGAAAATACATGACTGGCTTGCGCTAGAGACCCTTGGGTTCAGGGCTGATTCTGAGGGGGTGGCTGGAGGAGTGCACGCGTTGATTGCTGCATTAATGGAAGCTCTGACATTTGGGATATATCACGGAGAAAGAGACAGCTTTGTTCCCGGGAATAGACTAAATGAAGGATAGGTGGCAGCCGAACACAGCGGCGATTCGCACACCATCTGAATGGCCAGCACCCGAGAACGCTACAATCCCGGGATTAAATAGCCCCGATTTAAATAAAATCAGAAATTACACCTTTGACTATGTAACCAAATAATAAATGGATCTATATATATATATATATATGTGTGTGTGTGCGCCTCTCTACCTCGGTAACAGCCGCACTGTTTCTAGTATTTAAGAATAGTCCACGAGTGTTTCCGGTGCTTGCTGGAGCTGTTCCCCAGTGTGGTGCTGAAACCAAGCTCTCGGGCAGGAGATGTCAGATGCACCTCACTGTGCACACGCAGCAGCATCTAACGTCTCTGAGTACACCGCCGGATCAGTCTTATTTATGCAACTCCGAGTAGGAGTAGTTGTTGTGTCACTGCTGACCTGTGTTTCGCTTGTCGAGTAACAAGGTCTCGCCATGGTTTCATAGCATTGCGATCACTCGGCCAACGGTAGTGCTCATTAATATGCAATCACCCTAATTGGTGTATGTTCTGAACAGAGTCACTCTAATTGTTATTGCTAACTCTGATAATCATTCTCATTAAGTTAATTGTAAATGTTGTTTAATGTGTAACGAATGAAGATGATATTCTATTGTGTAGTTATTGGCCTCTGAGCCCTCAACAATACACAAGTTAAAGAAAGTTTGAAAGTATGAATTTACACACGTAACAGATCTAACTTCAGAAAGAGCAGTGGTTTGTGTGGAAAACCCCCCATCTTGCTCCTCGCCCCTCCTCCCTCCCTCTCCTCTGAAAATGTTGCTACCCTGGGCTCTCTTGGCTTCTGAAAGACAGGACAAATACAAAAACAATATTCGCACTGGAAGATCCAGTATATATCCACAGTCTATTTAATATAGGTCCAACAGTAAACGTCGAAAAGAAAATGCACACTTAAACTGTGTTAACCCTTAGACCACCCAGAAACAGACAGTGACATTCTCCCCACATTGTGACGGAGCTGCGTGGTTTTCCAACGCACTGTGTTTTTTGTTTCTGAAGGAGTTCAGGACACTGAAGGAGAAGTGCTAGATAGTTACGGGGAAACAGTGTTTTCCCTGCAGGATATTAGTAATTAGCATACAGCTCGTAGGTCAACAAATACCGAGATACAGAAAAGATACAAAGATCTGGCTGTCTCGCAAACCTTCTGAGATGCTACCATGAGCTCCACTGAGCTGGGAAAATTTATGAACTACCGTTCACAAAGTACAGAAGAACCCAAGGCTATTAGCTCATCAACAATATAACAGTCGAACAATAAGTGCTTTTTTTTATATAAAGACAAAATTGTGCCAGTAGAAAACAATTAGTCGAGGACGGTGGATGAGTTCCTGTTTGGCTATATATTAAA
Organism: Pristiophorus japonicus; assembly: GCF_044704955.1. Taxonomy (NCBI): domain Eukaryota; kingdom Metazoa; phylum Chordata; class Chondrichthyes; family Pristiophoridae; genus Pristiophorus; species Pristiophorus japonicus. Next base: position 157,638,682 of record NC_091988.1, on the reverse strand, counting down.
CAGACAATGAATATGCACATATTTCCATTCTGTTCTCAAGCAATCTATACTTCAGTCTGTGTTGGGTATTATTCAGATTGACACGCCGGATAGGTAGCTATTTTGTCAGGTGTGGCTCAATGTAGCACTTTCCCCTCTGAGACACAAGGTTGAAGTCCCACTCAAGACACCTGAGCCCATAATCCAGGCTGACAGTTCAGTGCAGGCCTGAGGGAGTGATGGACTGTCGGAGGAGTCATCTTTTGGATGAGAAACGAGGCCTCTTCCCTCTTCGGTGGATGTAAAAGACCCATGGCACAATTGAAGGGAGGGTAACCTTTATCCCTCAAACAGATTATCTGGTCATTATCACATTGCTGCTTGTGTGAGCTTGCTGCGCACAAATTGGCTGCCGCGTTTCCCACATTACAACAGTGGCTACACTTGGCTATAAAGCGCGTTGGGGGCCCTGATATTGTGAAACGTATTATATAAATGCAAGATTCTATAAGTGCAAGTTCTTTCTTTAATGCAGCCAATTGTCTGACATTAACTGGAGACTCATCGCCGTGTTTAAGTGTCACCAAAACAAGCTACTGTGCACAGAAGCAGATTGCCATTTTCCTAATTATTCACTCTCTCATAGGGATGCATCTACTTACACAAGCCCAGAGAATTTAAATGCAAGCTCTAAGATTTAGGACTTCCGAGCATGGGTAGAGGTTCTTCTACTGTTTAACTGCCTCACAATGCTTATCTATGTTTTGATGCATTGATTTGCAGGAGGACAGTCTCATCATTCCCACATCTATCCCTTTAGATCCCATCAATGAGCCAAGCACTCTAGACCACCCTGGACTGTCCGAGACCTCTGCCATGGGGGATTGACTGACCTGTGCTCACTGAGTCCCAGAGATCTTGCTTTGGGTCAATATGCGACTGATCCAATGTGTGCATATGTTATCCGGGGCTGCAATGTTCTTTATGCGAAAGTTTGATCCTGTGAGCAGTGGCTCTGAAGTTATTATAAAGTACAACCCCCCCCAAAATAGACGAAGTGGATCCCTCCGCGCGGTGACCAGGCGCCCACGTGCTCAGCACCACTCTGTTCCGAGCGCCGCCTCCGCCCCACGGTGAAGTCCCGCAGAGGCAGCAGCTGCGAGAGATCAGCTCGCATCAGATCGGCTGAGCCATCGAGCTGTTTGAGCGGAACATTTCCCGGACCCGAGAGCGGATTTCTAACACCAAACCCGACTGATGTGAGAAACGCAGCGTTGTAAACAAGATGGGGATGTTTGGAGTGATTGTAGGAGCTTTGCATTACCTGGGGCTCTATGTGCAACTCTGTGCTTCTTCACAAGGTGAGAATCAGCACTTGGCTATTCTGTTAGAGCAGGTTAAATCCGAGCAGCCGCGAAGACTACCTTTGCACTTAGAATTACAAAGCGCAGGCATTGTATCTTATTCTTTCACAGTGCTCATGAATTACTCCTAGCCACGTAATGCAAATTAAAGTTTCGACTGTTATCAATGAATATGTTCATTTTGAATTGAGGCAGGGTGTATGGTTTAAGAATATTCCTGTTCAGGGGGGCTGCACTGCGCGATTCCATCGGTTTATTTATTTATATGAAGCACAGTCTCCAGAATTACAAGGTAGGTGAAAGTCTGGATTGAGGCTGCACCTCACTATTGAAATTGTATTTTTTTGTTACAATTTGTGTCTTCCATCAGACAGAAGACAGAATAATAAAATCAAATTGTTGGATTTTATTCAGAATAAAACTTCCTGCTCCCAATAGGATTTTAGCACAGGCTGTGGTAAGTAACTGTGGAATATATATAATTAATAAGCACTCCACTCTCAGCATTCTAGTGTGCCGTATGCACTCCCTTTAACCCATGCTGTAGTTCTGTTGTATTCTAAGTATTTAGAAATATGATTAACCCTTTGAACACCAATGAAGCATTCTGTGCAATGTCCGAATCAATAATACTTTTTGTAGTTTACAGTGAATGGCCAAGGTTTTGCCATTGTAATAATTAAACTTCAATAGAGTATTAATTCAGTAAGTACAAGGGGATCCTAATATATCATTATGTTGGAATAGATGAGCACTATGCTTATAAGCAGTTTGCATACAATAGGTCTGGTTGTATCAGTTCTGACTGTGAGAGGGATGCAATCAGAGAGTAACAGTTTGCTTAGATCAGGAATTTTCTTGATATTTTTGTATGCTCTATGTGAAATCAGTTGTAGATTTTTTTTTAAAGTTTGTTTCTGAGTTGTTTAAGGCTTAACACAGTTTAAGTGTGCATTTTCTTTTTGACTTTTACTATTGGACCTATATTATAAAGACTGTGGCTATATACTGGATCTTCCAGTGCGAGTGTTGAATTCTGTGGGTATTTTCAGTAGATATAATACTGGTGATAATCTTAAGTTACCAGTAGCTGGGATCATTAAACATTAAACATCAAAACTAATAGAAGCTAGTCTATAAACATCCACAAATCTGAGGTAAATGTAATTCAGTTAGATCAACACAGAAAATTGAAATTTTAATATAACAGACACCTGGGATCTTTTTACAACACTACCTCAGCATATAACAGTTGGACTAGACCCAGCTCAGGAGGGGAAATAACCTTGCAAAGTTGGATTGTTTCAGCTGGATGTGGTGACTCACAACCAAGAGAATTAGGGCTAGTATTTGTTTTGTACCATTTTTGTGGGCTATTGTGTGAGATAATATCTATTCTTTTCAGTTAAGCTTTAAAAAGTAATACAACCTGTACAAACGCAAGACTCTTCAGATCACTGCTGGGAACTTTTATATGCTGTGGAGTGACTGGGAACAATAATATATAACTAAGAAATATCTGTTCAGATTTATTAAATTAGCACAACTTAAATTGTAGTTTTCTTAGGAAATAGAGACTGGATCAGTCAACCAGGTTTGGAAATTTAATATGTACACTTAAGACCTGTATTATAGTGACAAATTAAGGTGTGAATTGATAAAGATTGTACTAAAAAATGTAAGTAAATTGTAATGATTTTAGATTCAAGCATGAATTTTAAGGAGGCAATGTCAAAGCAACAAATCAAACCCGTGTGTTTAAAATGAGTTAACAATGTGATTAAATAGGTCATTACTTAAACCCTTCAGAAATGAGAGTGACATTTCAAATCTGCATCAAAAACATATCAAGCTCCCTTTCCCTATCTCTCAGCATGATTAATGGTAATATAGTAATTAAAGGAACATTGCATTTCACTTCGGTCCTAACTACTTCTAGATAAGGGATGGTAGAGGTTACAGGTAATTCAGTGACATTCCTTTTATTGGAACAAGCCGACCGCAAAACACCATCCTCCACTGCTCCCATTTTTCATACCCAAAACTCTTCTTTTCAAACCCTTTCCATTGTATTGATTGTTCAAATAGTCATTTTGGTTCTTGGAATAATGTCCAGTGTGCACCAAATTCAACTTGCTGGAATTGGCTTTGCTGAGGAGGCTCAAAATGTCTTTCATCAAAACCATATTATATATAAATACTGTTGCCTATTTTGAAACCTTCAAAACCAAATAAGACAGATATACTATATTGTTTATGATGCCTGTTTCCAGTGTTGAACAATTAAACTTTTTCCTAACATTCGAAAATACGTAAATGACGGACAAGAACTGAGCCACTGGTACATCCAGCCTATCCCATATAGTTGTAATTCTCTATGCATCGTGATACGGACACTCCCTAATCATCCGGAGCCATGTAATCTTCTGGGTGAGGTGAAAAACCAGATAACATACCATGCCATCTTTTTGAATTTGTTTTTCAAATTTAGATAAATTGAAAGATTATTTCATGTCATTCGGTCTTAAAAGTGATAAAAGCTGAATGACTCTCTTGCAAATTGAATAGAACATTATTGAAAGCTCTTCCTCTTTTCCTTTCTTCCCTGCCCAGCTTAATGTTATAAGTGATATATATTAGGGTAGGCTAAACCCAACTCACAATAGGAATTTGTGAGTCCAAAGCTGTCCATACTATAATGTTAGTTTGTACTACAGACCTCATTACTCAGGGAAGCTCCACACTCTATCTATTAGACTTGGCCAGAGAGTGCTTGTTGTTTCCTTGGATTGGTTTACACTGGATAAAGAACAGTTTTCCCATTCACAGAAAATTAATTCGTCACCATGATCACCCTAAAACATGCTTAAAAATGGAAAAAAATTAAAGATTCTAAATATATTTTTAATTTACAGGCAGATATTTAGTGTTAAAATTATATATTCATTTTGAAAGATAAGATTTAGGATATTTCATGGAACTGTAAGATATCGGTAAAATCTGCTTCATAGCCTTCTGTTCTGTTTTTCTTTTTTTAAATTATTATTGGGACAGGAGGGAGACAAGTTGTGGTGCTTAATGGCAAAGTGAGGATGTGCCCTGCTGATAAAAGAAGAACAAATGTCCAGTGCATCGATAACACAAGCAGAAGCTGAGAGAAGTTCAGATTAGAAAGAGACCATTTTAACTCTTAGCATTGCAGGGACAGATATTTAATTACAAGATATTTTACTATCTGTGACGATAGTACAACCATAGGCCCGGCTCATTCATCTACACTTTGTCTTTTTGTCCATGGTATAAGACTCAAAATCATTTCTTAGAGCTGCGTGGTTTAAATAATGCTTTTTCTTCCTCCCCAGATACATCAAATATCTTTCCACAGGTTTACACAAATATTATTGGGGAAGAAAAGCAATTGTTTAACTCCTGTTTGAGCAAATTTTGTTCTAAATCAATCATTTTCTTAACATGCTCCCAAACCAAGAATGAAATAATAGAACGTTTAATGGAACATATTTCAATGGTATTTTCCCCCTAGAAAACAGGTATGAAACTAAATGTAACATATGACATCTGGATATAGTTTTGGAGAATTAAAAAAAAAAAGTATTTTAAGGGCGACTTAAATACATTTTAATTAACAAAATACTGTAAAGCTCTGTTATTCTGTGGCAAAATGTATTTTGTGCTATTTATATATGATCCATCTAACAGAAAAGATGGTTTGATGCAGAAGACATAAAGTGATGAATCTCTTCTATACGCAAATGCATTCCATCTAACGGAAAAGATGGTTTGATGCAGAAGACATAAAGTAATGAATCTCTTCTATACATAAATAAAGTCCAATTACTCGAGCCTGTGAAATATTACTGGAACTGAAGTATTTAATTTTACAGCCTTAAATATAATGCTTACCAATAGTACGGCCGACCTTAGACTAGAATATATCAGTGAGTTGCCCAAATACCATGTGATATATGGAATTCAAACTGATCAACATATCTATAGCATAGAATGTGTGAATCAAATGTAGTAAAACCACAACAACATTGTACCTTTAATGCAACAAAGCTTTCCAGAATGGCTCATGATACGGAGCAACGATAGAAGAGGATTTAGGGTTGGTGACCCAAAGAGTTAGATTTTGAGGAAAGTTTTCAAAGAGGAAAGAGAGGCACCAAGGGAGAGGGGTTCAACAAGAGTATTGCAGAATGTGGCACCAAGATTGTTGAATACTCTGACTGAATTGCTAAGTAGCATATTATTTATGGAGCTGTACCATATATGTGTTTACAAAGAAGTAACAGCCTGGTAAAAGATCTGAAATATTCTCATTGTAGTTTAAAAGTAGAATTCAGGTATTGATTAACTTACAGTTCAGTAAATAAACTGAGAAACTGTGCCCCTATTTTCAAGTTAGTACAAATGTGTACTTTGATCTGTTGAAATTGATTGTCATGTAACAGAGAAAGTGGATATTATATACTTTAGACATTTGGAATACTCTTCACGAAGATCTATAATAAATGGAGCATATTAAAGTCCGCTCTTCAAAGTTATCAACTGAAAACAAAAGTATTGTTAATGTTGGTGTAGAATTCATTTCTGAATGGAATAAAGTTGCACACTGTATTAATTTGGTTTCATTTTGTCCAAGTCAGTTCTGTTTACTGTGGAGACGTCACTCGCTGATTTACAAAAATCCATTACGTGATGAGTGTTGTCGCAAACCTTAAAATGTCAGTCATTTTTATTTGCAATTTTCTGCAAATATTTGATGAAACTCCCTTTTAACCAGACTACAAATGTCTGCCACGAATCACGGGAAAAGAGAAATGGGGAAATCATTACTGCATTCCATTCTGTATGTTTTCAGCTACATTCTGATTTTGTCTATTTACTTCATATATTCTGGAACACTTATGTGATGGAGAGTCAGTTAAAGGATCAATTGAAATGATCGATTAATTTATGAGAGTTAATATAAGGGATTGCTCCAATCGTTCATAAATGCACGTAGGAATAGTTTAGTTTTAACATATTGTGGGGAGATTTGCACTGTTGCTATGTGCAGCAAAATGATAAATGGGTTTACAAATTCATTACACATAGCAAAGGAAACCTTTCCCTAATGTCCTTACATCAATAGCATTTTTATAGCTTATACATGAACAAATACATTTTCTTAATGGGCACAGACTACTTTTCTTCTTAGATTAAAATATATCCATATCATCTTTTGTATTGTGATGATGTATTTGTGGACAACAACACCTTTTTGAATTGAAATCTAGGTCACAGAGGTGAAGTAACAGTGGACTAACCCATTGTGCCATCTAATTCCTGTGTTCATCATGTGCTTTCATCAACCAATTTAACTGTATGGCCTTTCCATCCCTCTGTAGGCAGATAACCAGCGCGACACGTATAAATAATTAACAAGTCATCAATGGCTCATCTACTGCGCTCCTTAAAGTCTGCTCAGGAGGGATAAATAATTAAATTTAGGGTGACTATCGCAATCCAAAATAGAGCATGTTACGATCTAGTCAAGAATAAAGGATGACGTTTTGGCTCCATTACCTAACATAAAGAAATAAGATACATACTGGAATAATGGTTTAGCTATTATAGGGAGCAAAACCACATTACAGAATTTAATAGAACAGTCAGACTCTTTCATTCTAATTTTTGAACATCTTATATCAGGTCTGAGAGCTAAAACCTCGAGATGATAGAGACACAAAACAGCTTGCACAACCTAGTCAGAAGGATTAAAGAAACCACTGTGCTTGTAATAAGACTTAATCACAATGAATGCAATGTAATTTATATTAATTAATTTTAAAACAGTAATTATGGATGAGTGCTGTCAGTATGTTACTTAATGGGAAACTGCAAAATGCTGAAAATCTTCCAATTATGAGTCAAAACTTAACAACTCATTAGTACACTCATCTTCCTCATGCAAGGAATGCATTCTATATTCAGCAATTCCCATTGTGTATCCCCAACTTTAGAGAAGGGGGGATTGTGCAAAAAACTGTGAAACGGCTCAATCCTGTGCTGGAGCATTATGTGGAGAATTTTAAAAAATGTCATCAAAAACTAAAATAAACCAGGACAGAAAATGCTGGAAACACTCAGCAGGTCAGGCAGCAACGTGGAGGGAGTAAGAGTTAATGTTTCAGGTCGATGACCTTTCCTCAAAAAGTTCTGATGAAAGGTCATCGACCTGAAACGTTGGGGGAAATTTTTAACTGGAAAAAATGGTGAGTTTGGAGTGTGGGAGTAGTTAAAGTGTTAAAAATCGGATTCCCGACCCCCCTCCAACCCGCCCTCCTCCAGTTTTAATGGGGGCGGGCAGCCAACCCGCTGCCAGAAGACGGGACTTCAATTTAAATATTACAGTGAGGCTTGAAGCCTCTTTAAGCACCATTTTGTTTTTAACTCTATCTTGACAGGTTTTACATACTTCGTAAAACCTGGCAGTTGCAGCAAGGCAAGGACTGCTGTATCCCGGAAGTAAATGCATTTACACTTACCTCCTGGATCCAGGGTCCCTGCCTAGCCCACCCCTCGCGATCAGAGACTCCCTCATGAGGCCTCCGATCACCTTCCCATCTCCCAATCGATCATCTTGAGGCCGGCCATCAGCTGCGATCTGATTTCCCCCCCCCCCCCCCCCCCCCCCACAACCAATGATGGCCGGCCCAACTGTCCTCAGCTCCCCCACCGCCCTAAACCACTCCCCCATCCCCCCCCCCCCAGCCTCCGGAGGACGCAATCATCTTCACCTCACCCACCACTGATCCCTCGTTGGCCACGACCATCCTCCTTTCCCCCCCCCCCCCCCCCCACCCATCAATAGCCGACATGTACCCCCACACAATCTCTCCCTCCCTCCTCTGTGCGGCCTAGTGCCTGCCCGCAGCCAGTCAGCCCCTCCATCTGGCTAGCTGTGGGTGTGAAACAGAGGCTTCAGTGCAGATCACATCCTGCCGTTAAAGATGGCAGGGCCTGGGGAAACTTGGCCTCCCGGGTTTCCGCTTGCATTGGAGCCCCCCCCCCCCCCGCCCTTCCAGCCCGAAAACTCAGTTTCTCTCTGCACAAATGCTGCCTGACCTGCTGAGTATTTCCAGCATTTTCTATTTTTATAACAGATTTCCAGCATCCAGAATATCTTGCCGCTTTTGTGCTAAAATAAACCAAAATGATCTATTGTGACTTGATATTTATCCATAAGACTCTCAAAGATCCCAATATCATGTTTCCAGAATCTTTGACTGATTCAGTGTCGGGTTGGGAGAGTTATATTTTATTTCAAACGTTAGTGTTGATCTCTTACCCAACACCAGAAACAAGGTCAAACCTATAGCTTTCTACAGGCAACATTCAACATGGATAATTCAAAACATACAAAAATATTTTTTCTGGTCAATTGATATTGAACATTTCTGAGAAAGATTATAGTTAGGACATTCTTAAAGTACAGGGAAAATACCCTATTGTTTTGGGCACAGTTTAACCAGTAATTTGCCAAAAAGACCAAGTCAGAGAAACATAAGCTGGTAGAACACAAATAAAATGTGATATTCCATTTACTGTAATGTGATAGATACTATTGAGTAATGTTACAACATGTAAAATAAAAAAAAGTCTTGTATTTATATAGTGTCTTTTATGACTACAGGATGTTCTGAAGTATTTTGCACCCAATGAAGTACTTTTGAAGTGTAGTCACTGTTGCAATGTAGGAAACATGACAACCAATTTGTACACAATAAGGAAACCAGGCAGAACTCCCCTGTTCATCTTCAAAATAGTGTCATGGGATCGTTTAGGTCTCGGAGCCTCAGTTTTACCTCATCCAAAAGACGGAACGCCCCGATAGTACAGCACTTCCTCAGTACTGCACTGAGTGCCAGCCGAGGTTTTGTGCTCAGGTCTCTGCAGTAGGACTTGAACCCACAGCCCCATTTGCAGTTGCTCCTTCACTATAGCACTGCTTTGTCCTACATCTCATAAGTAGATATTATACGAATGTTCCTCCAATAGAATAACCACATTAAACAACACTCAGACTGCAAGACATATTTTGAATAGCTGAAAAGGATTTCATATGGAGAGTCTGCTGTGATCGCACAAGGGATCAGTATAATTTTGGAAAGTTCATAGGATACACTCTTCAAAAGGAAATTGTTAATTTCAACTGTGTGGATAAAGGTGGTGCAGTGAACCATAGATCTAACCAGTAAGAACACATTCATACAATAAATGGTAATGCAGGACTGACCAGGTGAATTCTAAAATGATAAAACTCATAAAATGAGTTAATTCTTAATATTCAGCATTTAAGAACATAATAATTAGGAGCAGGAGTAGGCCATTCGGCCCCTCGAGCCTGCTCCATCATTCAATAAGATCATGGCTAATCTTCTACCTTAACTCCACTTTCCTGCACTATCCCCATATCCCTTGAGCCCCTTAATATTCAAAAATATATCAATCTCTGCCTTGAATATACTCAAAGACAAAGCCTCCACAGACCTCTGGGGTAGAGAATTCCAAAGACTGAAGAAATTTCTCCTCTTAGTCCTAAATGGCTGACCCCTTATTCTGAGACTGTGACCCCTGGTTCTAGATACCCCAGCCAGGAGAACATCCTCCCTGCATCTACCCTGTCAAGCCCTGTAAGAATTTTGTATGTTTCAATTAATCTCTCATTCTCCTAAACTCTAGAGAATATAGGCCTAGTCTACTCAATCTCTCTTCATAGGACAATCCCCCCCATCCCAGGAATCAGTCTGGTAAACCTTCATTGCACTCCCTCTATGGCAAGTATATCCTTCCTTAGGTAAGGAGACCAAAACTGCACACAATACTCCAGGTGTGGTCTCACCAGGGCCCTATATAATTGCAGTAAGATATCTTTACTCTTATACTCAAATCCTCTTGTAATAAAGGCCAACATACCATTTTATCATCAATAGATATCTCTGGTGTGAGACAAATGGTTAAACTCTGGAAATTCAAATAACTTTTGTAATTCAAATTGATTTTTAACAAGCTATGTATAGGTTAAAAATCTGAACAGTGTTTTGAAACTACCACTGAAAGGTAAGACAATTAAAACTTATGTCTTAAGCAATCATCATCTTTAGCAGTCTGGGCTGATTTGTAATGCTAAAGTGCCAATGAGAAATGGCACGCCATATACCCAGATATACCTTTCCGAGAAATTGCAGCACAGAAAGAGACCATTCAGCCTATTGTGTCTGTGTCGGTGTTAGCCCTCCCATCTCCCAACAAAGCTATCCACCTTTCCTTGTTGAAGCTATCTAACCCTGTTACCCTACTCTTTGCCTATGTCTTTAAAATATTTCTTCAAGTGTTCTTAAATGTTATTATTTCAACTTTCATAGTTTCTTATGGTAAAGCATTCCATATCTCTAAGTGTAAAACATTGTTTATATCCCATGATTCCCATAGTAAACGGTCCTGGTGACTAAATCACCCATTAGTGCAGATAATCTTTTACTATTGTCGCTTTCTAACCGTTTCATCAGTTTGAACACTTCTATTAATTTCCTTATTAACTTTTCTGCCCAGTGAATAAGACCTAGTGGCAACTTCCTCATGATTCTGACACCTTGGAATGCTCAAAACTGCTCAGAATACTCCAGTTGTGGCCGAACCAATGTTCCATACAGATCCATGGACACTTTCTTGATTTTGTATGCAATATATATATATATATATAAATCAGTTTGCTTTCTGTATGGTATTTTCCAACTGTAATACCTATTACTCATACAGTGTACTTTTTAAGTAGGATCATTCTCGTGAGATGGGTTTGCTGTCCTATCAAAGCAGCAGTGTTGAAATCAAGGACAGATACATTAATATGGTAACCTTGTATTGTATATATATTTTCATGGAGACAGATAGGCTTGTGTTCCAGAAACAGGCAACACATCATTTAATCTATCAGATTACTCATGGCAGACTCATTAACTGACTTGATTTCAACTGTACCATCCTCGGTAGGAAGAGGAAGCAGTCTACTGCCATATTTCACAGTGTGGGACAATTTAAAACCAATAAATGCTGGAGATGTGAAAGTAATATTGGCATCTTCATATATATTTATTTGACATGTTCTAAAGTGCACCAGCTTTGAATAGAAATAATTCAATCCCTCTCACTGATATGTGAAGTTAAGATTCCCAGATGCCCAACAGCCATCTTGTTTGTCCCTAGTTCAAGCTACAAATCTTCAGCAGTGATTTATTGATGTCCTATTCCTCAGTGCTCGAGGAACTGTCCTGCAGATGCATAAAGCCAACTAATCAATGTTGGAAATGTGATGGAACAGGTTGCCCACAAATCTTTGCCTTCTACCTTCAAGAGAAAAAAAACACAATTACATAAGTCTTGGAGCCTTTTCTTACTTTCTTTATCTTGGGATCAACTAGTGACATGTCAAAAATCATCTTGTTGTATTAACTTAATTGAACCATGTGCTGATAGAGCTCCAAATCTATTTTTCTATCTGAATTCAGTATTGATATTGTATTGTAATTCTGCAATAATGGATATGTGCGCTCAACTTGCATTTTAACACCAAACCTTTTATCTGCTACAGTGATGTAATATAGTGAATAGAGAATTAGTCGGAAACTATGGTGCAGCAGCCTTATAACAGGAAATATGATAATTCAGGTCTAATGGTCACTCTTTATTTTTTAATTAGAGTTAAAAAGTCTTTCTCGTGAAAACAGTCTGAAAATATTTGCCAGTTAGTTAACTTTTTCTCCAGGAAAGCAATATATCCTGTTGCATGAATTTCCTGTATGCAAAGTATTTATTTTTAATCTAAGAGAGCCCAATTAAGATCAGATCTGAACAAGTTATAATCAGTTCCCCTCATGCATAAATACATTTTTACTGCAGCGTAATATTTTGGAATAACATTAATATTAATTTCAAGGGACTAAAGGAAAATCTTCAGTAAATTGACTAAAGACAATAAAAAATGTAGATGAGGAGAAGTGGAATACCTTTAAAGACATACTATTGAGCATACAGTATAAAGACATTCCAAGGCTTAGGAAGCACTGACAGAACAAAGATGATCTTAAATGGATAAATAAAACAATATAAAATGAAATAAATACAAAAAATTCACTAGATGTAATTGTAGATAGAGACGTGAAGGAAACCACAAGGACTAATGCAGGAAACATCAAAAAAATGTAAAAAGGCAGTCAGAGGGGTAGAGAGGAAAGTAGAAATAAACATAACCATAGAGTTCAAACATATCAGGAAGAAATGTTTCTAATATTCCTGGGTACAAGGTATTCAGGAACGATGTGGAATTAAAAAAAGGAGGAGGGGTAGCAGTTTTGATTTAAGGAAAATATTACAATGCTAGAGAGAGAGAATGTCCTAAAGGGGTCAAAGACAGGGGCCTAGAAATTAGACAAGGCTCGAAAACAGGTGTGGGGATCGCAATGCATGATCAACCGTTCCTTCAGATGCAGGCAGCATACAAATTTTGTGCTGCCTGTTAATTTAAATAACAGTAGCTTGCAGCCCAGTGCTTAACATGCTGCTGAGTGGCCGCACTCCTCAGCAGGTGGGCCAAGCTGGTGTGAGGCTAGCTCCACTTAAAGCTCGCCTGCACTACTTAAAGGCCGTCTGCACCTCTTAAAGGGGAGGTGTCTTCTCGCTGTAGTAAGTGCTGGAAGTGGCTGGGGAAGAGAGTTTGAGCAAGAAAATGACATACCAATGGTGCAACAAGGCAGAGTGTGGGCTCCAAGACATTCTGACGCAGCACTAAGGACTTTGTGCGGGAGGTGGACAAGAGGAGAGAAGCCCTGTTTCCACAGGGGGCCCACAGGCCCTCCAGATAAACTCTGTGAAGGTAATGGAAGCAGATTGCCACTGTGGTCAATGCCAGCGGTGTAGCCCCAAGGTCCTGGATGCAGTGTCGCAAGATATCTAATACCTCACACGAGTGGCCAAGGTCAGTGAATTCATCCTCAAATGCCATATCCTTACAACCGAACCACTAGGCTCAGACACTGCTCAATTCACCACCACCCCCTACCCCACTTCCCTCAACCACCAACAATTTCTGTCAATCATGACACATACATTACAACAGTGACTACACTCCAAAAGTACTTAATTGGCTGTAAAGCACTTTAAGACATCCGGTGGTTGTTTAAGGCATTTTATAAATGCAAGTCTTTCTTTCATATCTGACATTCATAGCTTCAACTCACCCTCACACACTTAGCACTGCAGCAAGCCTCACACCCACATCTCACAGCTTGTACACACTGCCAGCTATTCACCCAAGGCAGGCACATGGTCCACACTCACCGACACACTTCCCGCTCTCCTGCAAGACAACATGGCAGCAGGGGCTACCCACAGGGATACAGGCGCGCCTGCATTACCTAACCCCCATGGAGGAGAGGGTGTTGGAGATTATTGAAGCGGTCTTCGCTGAGCCCATGGCCAGCGGCGGGGCTGAAACAATAGAAGATGACATTATCCTCGTACCTAATTCTTCTTCTCGCATCCCAATTCCCCTTTGTCCCACAATCTCTTCTGATTTACAAGCTGCAGATGGTGTAAGCATGCACCTCCTACTTCTCCATCACTCCACCCGCCCCCCCACCCGGACCCCAGCTCATTGTAACCCTACCCTTGTGCCTTTTTCCTTTCAGATGGCCAAGAACTGCAACCTGACCAGGCAGTGGTGGAGGAGCAGGATCTGCAAGAGGAAAAAGGCAGCGAAGCCGAAGACTCAACACCATCATTCAATTGCACACTCGCAGACACTCCGCATACATCGGAGGGGACAGGTTAGATATGGGATCTGCATGTGGAGAGGCGCTGGGCACGAGTGGCCTGCAGCCAGGACCGGACGAAAGTTGTAGTTGTAGGAATGATGCCTGCTTGCCAGAGGGCGAGGTTGCACACCAGTTCTGCTCCGATGAGGACTTCGATGGGGCGGCCTACAGAAGAAGGCTGACGAGTATGCACAATGAAATGCTTGGTGCATTAGCAGGCCTGCCAGAAAGCCTGTGTTTTTTCACAGAGCTTGGAGCCCAAACTTTCATGGAAATGCTGGGCGACTCCTTTAGGGCACTAGTGGACCCAACCATGATTCAGCGTCTGATGGACGATTTCTCAGCTTCCATTGCAGCACAAGCAGAAGTCACCCAATGTCAGAATGCTGCAGTGGAAGATCGGACTTCTGTCATTCAAGCTCAGCGTGCTGCAACGTAAGCTCAGACTGCTGCCATCGAGGCTGCGATTACCAGTGTTGAAAAGGTGTTGCAGCAGTCCAGCAATCTGTCCTCCCAACAGATTAGTAGGAATGCTGAGGCGCCACCCCGGGGGAGCGGCAGTGGCTCCTTAGAGCATGATCCTGCTGTCCTCGCTCAGGATGACAGCATTTGTGCTCCCACCACTGCCTCTCCGCCAGTGCCCTTGCTTTTGCCTGTCTGCCAGCCAGCCCAGACTGCTTTCGTCCATGCCGAGATGGTGCAGTCTGCAGCCGGGCCATCTAAGGCCAGAGCTGCTCGACGTCATCTGCCAAGGCCGCCTGCACTCTTCCCCCACTGAAAGTCTGCAGCCTTCCATCGGCCATGCTGCAGCCATTGGGGTGGCACTGCGTAGGAGCACTGGGACAGACAAAGGCACACGGAACACAGGCACTAAGGGAATGCACAAGGGTAACTAGTTGACTTTGGTATGTAGTATTGGATGGTTTAATTTATACATTTTGGTTTGGAATGTTTGTTTTGTGATGGCTTTTGTATCATTGTGGCCAAGAGGACGCTGTGATGGTCAGTTACAGAGGGACGGTAAGGTATGGGACTGTTGGTGAATGGCCAATTGGGGTTGAGGTCACTGGTACCATAGTTGAATGAGTTGATCATGGACAGCCCAGGGAGAAAGGGGCTGTGTTTGTTGCTTCTTCCTTTCCTCCTCCTTCTCTTCCTCCTCCTCCTCAGCTCTTTGCCTTGTATGTGGTGGCAAGTGCTGTGCCCTCATGATGGCGAGATTGTCGAGCATGCAGCAGACCACAATGAATATTGAGACGCACTCTGGCAAGTACTGCAGGGCTCCTCTAGAGTGGCTCAGGTAGCAGAAGCATTGTTTAAGCACACCAATGGTCTGCTCTATCAGATTCCATGTGGCAGCAGACTTTCGTTATATGCATGCTACCCATGTGTGCTCAGGTTACACCAGAATCATGAGCCAGGTGGTCAGCGAATAGCCCTTATCACCCAGTAGCCACCCTCTGGTTTGTCACGGTAGCTCAAATGCGGATGGTACAGTGAACTGCCGCAGAATGGAGGCATCATGACTGCTGCCAGGATAGCAAGCATTGACCTGCATGATACATTGAGTATGGTCACATGCCAGCTGGACATTGAGGGAGTGGAATCCCGGATACGGTACATCTCTGAATTCACATGCGGCGCCCACAAAATGATGTCTGCAGTCAATGCAACCTGCACCATGAGGAAGCCTGCTATTCTGGCAAGGCCACATACTCAATCTGCCTGCTTTTCTCTAGCGAGAGAGAATGAAATGCATTCACCTCTCTTTGCATACAGAGCCTCAGTGACCTCCCTTATGCAACAGTGCATGGCAAACTGGGAGATGTTGGAAATGTTGTCTGCTCCAGCCTGGAAGGAGCCCGACACATAAATTCATGGCCTTGCTCCCCTTCACAGCCACTGGTGCAGCCATCCTCGTCCTGCACTGAGGCAGATTTCAGTGAGCACCTCCTTAGTGAAGCGGAGACGTCGCATACACTGTTCCTCACTGCGGTTGAGGTAGGAGAAATGCTCCCTGAAGATCCTGAGTGGATATGCTGAGAGGCTTTCTTCTCCTCCTCTCCCTTCGATCAGCTTGTCCTTCTCTGTGTCACCTCTGCTCATTCTTCCTATCATGCTACAGGCCAAGGGGATACAAACTACAGCACCCAAGTCTGGGAGCAACTGGGTTATGAACATACGAAAAATGACGGACAGGTAAAAACCATTTGGTCCATCAAGCCTATCACACACAATTGCGATACCTTGTGTATCACAACATATACCTTCTACCCAACCCGAAACCATGTGATGATCTGGAGAGGCAAAAAAAACAGATTTAAAAACCCAGGCCAATTTGGGGGGAAAAAATCAGGGAAGTTCCTCTCCGACCCATCTCGGCAATCGAAACTAGTCCAGGAGATCACGCTGGCCATTAAATTCCCTTCTGTAAGAGGTAATCTCCGCCGCAGCCAGAAAAAAATCCAGCTTTGGCTTGAAGGAATTGGTGAGTCTGTATCCACCACATGAAATGGCAGCTTGTTCCAGAGGTCTACTATTCTCTGGGAAAAGAACCACCTCCTGACATATAACATGGATCTAGCCATATACAACTTAAATTTGTGCCCCCTGGTCCCACCTAACCTATTTAATTGAAATAAATGGTCAGCTGGAGCATGATCTAATTCCATCATTATCTTATAGACTTCAAATCATATCCCACCTAAGTCTCTAAGGTAAAGAGTCTCAACTCTTTTAATCTATCTTGATAACTAAGATGCTTTAGACTTGGAATTAGTCTATTGGCCCTTTTCTGCACCCTTTTCAGAGCCTAATATCACCCAACATGTGAGGAGATCAAAACTGGACACAGTATTCCTAGTGCAGCCTGAATAAGGTCTTGTACAAGGACAAAAAAGAACACCTCGTCTTATACTCACTTGTCTTATGGATATACTCCAACACTCTATTTGCTCTAGCTATCGGTGTACCTTTAGGGATGTATGCACTAGAATGCCCAAATCTCTTTCTATCTCCACCATCTTTAATGCCTTTCCCTGGAGGGTAATAGTCTGAGCAGAAGCTTTGAAGTAACCTGCCAAACAACTCCTTGGAGACTTCAACTTCAAATAAGATAACAACCCACAAAACACTTCTACAAACTCGCCAAGAGCCAGTAGAAATCAGTCAGCAACTAACCTGAAAGCAGTTGATGATTTAAATAGCATTGATGGGAGGGTCCTTCCTGCTGCTGAATGCATGTTCAGCTGTGCATGTTTAAAAGCAAGCATTAGCTCCAGCGTTGAGGTTGAAAATGGCAGCACTGGTGTCAAATCAGCATTACACTCTGACTGATGTTACAATCTCCATACTCTGCATACTTCTGGCGCATGCTTCCAACGCTTGACACCAAATATTGTCCAGCCTGGACCAGAAGTGTGCGCATGGCTCAGAAGTTATTTTGGAATCAGAATGGCACCTGTAGCACTGAAAAACCTGGCACTACAGAGACGAATTTAGCGGCCAGAATCTATTTAGTTGGAGTTAAGAAACAGTAGAGGAACTGATACATTACCTGATGTATTTTATATGCTGTGATTATCTGCACGAACATATTTGCGGCCTTTGCGCATTCACATGGTATCCTGGAGCTGCGCATGCGCAGTTGATCCCCTCTGCGCATATGCACTGTTTACCAAAGCCGCGCATGCGTAGTACCCAACAGTTGCAGCCTGCACCGTAAGGAGAAGTTCAATGGAATCGTTGGTGGCTGGGGGGCGGGGGGATGGGGGAAGAGAGAGGATCGAAAGGGGTGAGAGAGAGGGGGGAATTGGACGGCGGAGAGAAAGGATCAAAAGGGGAGCGAGAGGAGGGAATCGGGGGGGGGGGAAAGAGGGGTTGGGGAGAGGGAGAGGGGATCAAAGGTGAGAGAGAGGAGATCAGAGGGTGGAGAGAGAGTGATGAGGGGGAAAGAGTATCTGAGAGCAGGCATGAGGAGGCCAGGAACGCGGATGGGGGGGAGGGGCAATAGGTCAGGTACTCGGGGGTGGGGAGAGGTCAGGAACTTGGGTGGGGGGGGTGCAGAGGTCAGGAACTCGGGTGGGGGGGGTTATAAAGTGCACGGCAAGCACAGTGGGGATGGGGGGAAGAATATGATCTAGGTCTAAGGAGTGGGGGGTGGCGGGGGATGAGAGCAAGAACGTGATCCAGATGGTAAGATGGATCACGTTCTTCCAACCCCACCCGCCCCCTACATTCTCCCTCTCCAATAGCGGTAGATTTCTCAGAAGGCTCAGTGCGTGTGTGGCAAGTGACATCGCTAGACTGGGTGAAATCCAGAAGTCATGACACTGTCACTATTCATTTCATACCCAATAAACCTGTTAACAATCCATGACCCACACACAATGCCTCATCTATGGGGGTGGGGGGAAAATGATCAGGATCCTTGGGGAGAGGAATGTCAGGAATTTGGATAGGGGGAGAAGGTCAGAAACTTTGTGGTGGGGGAGGAGGGAGTTCAGGAACTTTGGTAGGGAAGGTCAGGAACCTGAAAGGGGTGGGGGAGGCGGGGAGGGGGGAGGCGGTGGTGGGTGCAAGGTCAGGAGGGAAAAAGTGATTGGCAAAAGAACATGACAAAAAACCTTTTAGGATTTGGAATGGTCTTCCTGATGGGACGATGGATACAGATTCAATAGTTGCTTTTAAAAAGGAATTGGATAAATACATGAAGGAGAAAAAATTGCAGAGATACGGGGAAAGAGCGGGAAAGTGTGACTGACTGGGTTGCTCTTTGAAAAAGCCGGTGCAGATTCGATGGGCCGAATGGCTTCTTTCTGTGCTGTACTATTCTACTTCTAAGGAAATGTTTTCAGTCTGGTGTTTCTGCTCATAAGTTGGCCTCTCCATTTGTTCGGTTTAATTGCTGCTTCCATTATCTGCTCTAGCTTTGCAGTGTTGAGTTGAAATAAGTGTTACAAGTTAGCTAGATACTTGGTGATCTCAGCCTTGGTGCTCTGGAAGATGCTGAGTAAAGGCTAGGCAAATGAGGAGTGAAAGTAGAGGTATAGTGATGTTAGGCTGTTGCTACCTGACATCAAATAACAACAGAGCACCATGCCTGTGATCTTTTTCATCTGAACCTACAGAGGGTGTTGAAGTTACTCCATCTTGCATGTCTGGACCATTTTACCTATACAATATTCCAAGTAAATTCTTGAATAAATGGGTTTTCTTTGGTGGGCCATTAAGGAGCAGGAGCTAGAGTCTGTAGCAATTCATAGCTTCAGAGCGTTAGATAATTCCCTAGAGGCTGTAATGTGCATGGAATGCTTGTGATGGGTAATTTATGTTTAATATTACATCAAAGAAAAAATTAAATACAGGTACTTCCTGGCCTTTAATATAATTGTGCAGTCTATGCATAGAGAATCAAGCACCGACGAGATAATGTAAGATGCGTAGTGGTTATTTGTACAGGATATATTAATGCATTGTTCACAACACCCTTCTGTACTATGTTTAATTGTGTATGTGTAACCAAGCTGCTGTGGATGTTCTTGGCAAGGGTCGCAGTGCTTAGTTGAGGTGAAATAAAACATTCACAGTGGCATCTGAAGCACTTGTAAACAATAAAGGCTATAGGTCACTCGACTTAACAGTAGCGCAGTGCAAGCCCTTGTAAAGGGTTTTACTACCAAGCAAAGCTGAGATTCCGTACAGGAAAGCAACGTTGTTAGAAGAAAAGATCTTTAACTCATCCCCTGTTTTTCATTAGGATCGAGTCAAATGGAAACCCAGTTTCTGCTTCTGTCAGGTCTTATGCTTACTTTTACTGAATTCTCATTGGGAAACATGCATTTATTGACCAGAATTCCTGATTGTTGTTTTCCCTCAAATTTACCATCTGTGTCTTTGCCCTTCTGTCACACCTCGTCCCTTTTCAAGAAGGGAAAAGTTCTTTGAGTCACTTGAATTATAACTAGGCTTCACGGTAGGCTGCTCAGATGTTGCAGTCATGAAGGATGCCGGGAGTATGCATACTTCCATGTGTCACAAGAATGACGGCAGGTTTCATGTTTTGACAGTAGAAAGTGATGCCAGAATCATTTATTTTCATCGTGTGATGTAATTCATCCTTTGTATTTAATTGAAATACAAGCAGTAAAACTACCAACATTTCACAAAGCATCTATTAATTATGCATCTGTATATTTATTTTTAATCAATAAAACTGCCTCAATAACAAAACTTTTTTCTTAAATCCTAAGGGCAATTACAGAAAATGCTGGAAATACACAGTAGACCAATCCGTGTCTGAAGGGAAAGGCCAGCCCTTCACC
Organism: Pristiophorus japonicus; assembly: GCF_044704955.1. NCBI lineage: Eukaryota > Metazoa > Chordata > Chondrichthyes > Pristiophoridae > Pristiophorus > Pristiophorus japonicus. Next base: position 157,618,141 of record NC_091988.1, on the reverse strand, counting down.
AGAACTTGCTATTCCTGACATGCTAATCTGGAACATTCTCTCTTTCTGATAACCTACTGTGTGTTTCCAGCATTTTCCATTTTTACTTCAGATATTCAGCATTTGCAAGTTCAATTTGCCAAGAAAATAACATCCAAAGATAAGGAATAGCTTTTATTAGAAATTCATCATTTTCAGTGCTGGTCTATGCAATGAAACTGACAATTATGTAAGGAGTAGTTACTTTTTAAAAAATCAGGAATAGTCCTATTTAAAAGAACCTTACTCTGACGTGCAATTTGTATGAAGCAGGATTAACTTTAAAGAGATAATATTTACTACTGCGTTTCTCATAAAACCAAAATATTGTATTTGTATACTTACTAGTGTCTCTAATCTGTGAACGGTATGTTGTGCTTTAGTACAGCTGCAATAGCAGATCATTTGCACAGAGCTCCCCTGATGTGGGAACAGGCAGGACCGTCCAATCATGAATGGAACCGAATTTCACAATGTCACCAAATGTCTGACTGCTTCTAACCAGTCATTTTAATACATAAAACATGGAAACAAAGAACAAATGAGAGACACCTGTAAATGCATAAATGTCTGTCTTTATAGCAGTCAGGATTTCTGGACAATTGAGAGGACCAAGCATTCCTTTAAATGTGTTAGCGAGTTAGTGATTTCAAAATGATTTCTTTTCCTTTGTACATTGTTTGAGATGTAGTTACTTGACGCAACCTAAGTGGAGGAAGAGCATCCGGGAGGGCGTTGAGCATCTAGAGTCTCATCACCGGGAGCATCCAGAAACCAAGCGCAGGCAGCGGAAAGAGCGTGCGGCAAACCAAGCTCCCCACCCTTCAACCACTGTCTTTCCCACCTGTAACACAGACTGTAATTCCCGTATTGGACTGTTCAGTCACCTGAGAACTCACCTTTAGAGTGGAAGCAAGTCTTCCTCGATTTCGAGGGACTGCCTATGAATGAATGAATGAGTTACTGAAAGCCATTTCTGAAGGATGTTTCCATTGTCTTGGACTTTTGTCAGCTGTAGTAACTGCCAAGTTTATCACAATGCTTAATTGCATTTCTCCCTTAATCAATTGGCTGGCAGACTGAAGTATTTGCTCTGCATTATCTATTGTGGGTTTGTCTCATTCCTGAATGGACTAGTTGTACAATTCAGCTGTCGTATAGGTATTTGATAGATGGTTGATGTTCAGCTATAAGTAACACAAGACATCAGAAAGTCTATTTTTCATATTATGATTTCAAAGTCCTCTTTATGCTTTTGGTATATTCAAGTTCAATAATTTTAGGAAAATGCCACGCATGATCCTGAATCTATTTTAACTTCAGCAAAATGTAAGTGCCAATTTTCAATTTAAAAAGTCCCAGCAAGAGCAGTTAATATGTCGAATAACTTTGTCAAAAAGGAGCTGGATATATATTTGGTTAGAAATGGATTGAGAGATTACAGAGTGAGATAATCAAATGCTCCTCATGAGATAAAGAGCCCCTGTGATACAGGTTGCTTTCTGTAGGGCTGGGTTGAATAAAAGAAATAAAGACTTGCATTTATATCGCGCCTTTCATAACCACCGGACGTCTCGAAGCGCTTTACAGCCAGTGAAGTACTTTGGAATGTAGTCACTGTTGTATGTAGGAAATGCGGCAGCCAACTTGCGCACAGCAAACTCCTACAAACAGCAATGTGATAATGGCCAGATAATTTGTTTTTGTTATGTTGATTGAGCGATAAATATTGGACAGGACACCGGGGATAACTCCCCTGCTTTTTCTTCAAAATAGCGCCATGGGATATTTTACATCCACCTGAGAGTGCAGACAGGGCCTCGGTTTAATGTTGTATTCGAACGATGGAACTCCCTCAGCACTGCACTGGGGTGTCAGCCTAGATTTATGTGCTCAAGTTCCTGGAGTGGGACTTGAACCCACGGCCCTCTGACTCTGAGCCAAGTGTGCTACCCCACTGAGCCACAGCTGACACTGTAGGATGAAACATAATAGGAATAGATTGTTTTGCTTGTTTCCTTTGGGAACCAATTAGTGTTTATGCAGACCATTCTGCCCAGGAATTAAATGGCCGGGATATAATTCACAATGCTATGAACGGTACATGATCTGTGGAAAAAGAACACTTGGCAAACAGAATAATTATTGCTCCGTTAATGCTTCTTATTATTATTATTATAGTTTGTATTAATAAACCCTGACTTGTTGCATTCCACAGATGTTTTCCTTGAAGAATTGGAAATGTGTGTCACCTCAGAACACAATATTGAAAATGAGTTTGCTGCTGTCATCCTATATTTTGATATTGGATCTTTTACCTCCCTATAAATTCGCAAACACAGTCTGTGAATTTATATGGAGGTGAATGATCCAATGGAGCAGATTCTGGTTTCCAGATAGATCACATGCAAAGCTACTGAGAGCCTTTCTTGTGAGTAGGAATTACACATGACATTAGCCTAGAGACAGTATCCCACTGCCAGGAGATATCAGCCGTGTTTGTTGTAGATAGTTGGAGTTCAATCCTGGAACAGGCATTTCAAGCCATACTGGACTGTGCCCATTCTCTCAGCAGCTAACAAAACGACACATAGCGGAGAATGAGATAAATACTTCGAAACTTTTTTTTTCAATCTACTCAACTGAATAAACGTAATTGATGCTAGAGTGAAATAATCTGTTTGCAAATAAATTAAACAGCTTTATTAGAAATATTATTTGAACCAGAATGTACAATAAAATACTGGCAAGGATTTCTGTTTCAATTTGTATCAGATACATTAATTTATGGTGGAATGTATATTATCATTTCTGTTAGCTCGCATGCTAAAGGCCGAGATTAACTTTTTTGCAAAAGATATGAACTTGAAGAAAATGTCTGCAGACTGTGTCTATTATGCCTGTTATCTTAAGAGAAAGACATTTTTTTAATCAATGGCTTAAGTAAAAGAGATAGTAGCAATTTTTAATGGATTTCTAATGGATTCATAATCAGTGCCTGAGTGTTTAATTACTCTGAATTAATCCTTATTGTATATCCTGGCAGGTGGGAACAGCTTTATAGACATTCCTTTATTCCACAAAGTCTAATGCGGGATAGCTCGATACTTTGAGGTATGAGATGGCAGCACCCATGGTGAAACAGAGGGGTCAGATCATTGGCGTGTCACAGAGTCAGGTTGCACTTTAATAATAACAACTCATCTATTATTACTTTGGAGGAGATGGATTATTGACCAATGCAATACTGATGGAAGGAGAAACAGGTTATAACTGAAAACATAAGAATTTAAATCTTTAGTGATTGTTTGGGTGAACAACTTGTTAGTCTAATGTGCCCAATATTGCATGTGTCTGTAACCCACTTGGCCATGTGTTGCAGAGTGAATCACTTATAGAACAATCAGCTGCAGGGTGTCTTGGACTTGTGTAAATCAATTGTTTGATTTTCCATGACTGTATATTCTGCTGAATGCAAACGTGTGAATATGGTTATGTTGAGCATAAACGCTAACACCATCAGCTGCTGATGTAGCTGTGGTGGCTGGTGTGCAATGGCCACCACACGTTAAAAAAAATCCACGTATTGGCATCTTCCACCCTTCAATATGTAGTTCTCGACCTGGAATATTAGGTCCTTCATCTGTGAACTGTGGTGTGGAAGCAAGTCATCCTCGATACGAGGGACCACCTATGAAAGACAGACAGACCACATTCTGTATTGATTCAAAGTCACAGCTTTACACCCACCTCTGCCAGTGGAACTTTCAGACAATATTGTAACCTGAGACTCTGCTCCTTGTATGCAGAAGTTCAAAGGCACAATGCTCATCGGGTGGAAAGGGCTATAAATTAAAAATATGTCTTTTGTGCTAAATGTAAAATGTTGTGGAGTGGAATACTCTCCACTGCAATAGCGGGCCCCTGTCCTTAGCATTGTGTTAGCTGAGCTCAACTGGGGTGACTGTAAGGACGATACAATGAGCTTCCATTATCTTGGGCATGGAGGGCAGACAATTCACTCTTAAATCACTATCCAGGGGCCCTGCTGGAAAATCCACAGGGTGGAGATAAATGAGCAAGGTGATTTAGCCAATCTCAGTTTATGCATTCAGAAAGAACCAATAGGTCTCTGCAGTGAAACCTCCACTCACAGTCTCCTGCTGTTTTTTAAATGATTCCACAATTTGTCTCGAGTACCCTCCCCAGAAGTCCAGTACAACTGTTTATCACTCTCTGTGTGAAGGAGAATTTACTGATATTAGACCTAAATTTGTCTTTTGCCAATTTGAACCTGTGGTCCTTTACCCCACAGTCATAATTCAGCTTGATTTAGTGTTACAGATGTCCCTTTTTATACAGTACTGTCTTGCATACCTCCTACGAGATCACTTCTAAGTCACTTTGTCAGGGTTAGTTTTCTGAAGCTAAGGATCAGCCTTGCCTCCAGGGATTGAATATTTTGTCTCTGTGGGACCAACTTTGCTCCTGATAGTCACTTCCATTATTTTGCCTCGTATTAATGTAAGACTGATGGATCTGTAGTAGCCTAGTTCTGTTTTCTCCTGTTTCTCACTTTCGCCATCAACTCCTTACAAATCTTAGGAAGAATTTGAAGTATAATTAAATGTAAGATGTTGATATTAAGTTAGTTAGTTCATAAATGATTAAACCCATAGGAGATCCATTTGCTGGGGTTGCGGTTAGGAATTCAGACCAAAACATCTATCCAAATTGATGTTTCCTGCATACCACAACATATTGAGACAATGGAGGTTCATTGAAAATGTTAGCAGGAGAAGGCCATTTAGCCCCTCGAGCCTATGCTTCCATTCAATAAGATTATGGCTGATCTATGGCTTAACTTTTTATACCTGTCTTTGAGCCATATCCCTCAATAATTTTGGTTAACAAAAATCTATCAACTTCTAATTTAAATTTAACAATATCATCAATTGCTGTTTGCGGAAGAAAGTTCCAAACTTCTACCAACCACATTCCAGGAAACATTTTCACGTCATATATTGGAATGGTTCCATTCATTTGAACACAGCATTGGTTGGTTGCCGGGAGCCACATTTAAGGGGTGTGATAGCCAGTTTGACTGGTAGCTCAGCCAGCCAATCCCCAGACACTGAGAGCTGTGGATGGTCAGAGGTCGTCTTTAACTTCCTTTCCAGCTAAAAAAGGACGCACAGTCTGCAAGAATGGGCTGAAAACAGTCACAGAGGCTGATATCCTTCATTTTATGCTCAAACAAGCTCAACAAATATTGACTTGTAAGAGTGAAGCTAAGTCTATAGCAGGGCGAAGTTTGCACAGAACCGGAGGTGTTCCTCCTTACATATTCTTGTGGAGGGAGTCAAAGCATGCAGGGGGATCCTCTTCCCTGCTAATGGGTGGAAGAGACCTCCCTAGGAGACTAAGAGAGCCTGGCTGGAGATAGTATAGGAGATCAAATGCAGAGATGTGGTGAGGAGGACCTGGGTGTAGTACCGGAAGAGCTTCAATGATCTCCTGAGATCAGGAAAGGTGAGTGCAAAGCCACACTCAACTTCATCCTGCTCTGCCTCTCATCACATCCCCAGCACTCTGCCTCCCCAACCCTGCTCCTGTACACCATTTCTCATACCAACATATGTTGCATGTCTACCTATCCCTCTCTATCTGCATACTCACATCCACATAGGACTAATCACCCCTCACACTCAACCTCATCCGAATGCAATCATACTAACTAACAACACACAAGGAGGAAGGAGACCACTCTGCATTGGCATTGGCACCACACACCCTTATGATCACCCTCTAAAGATGTAACCTACACATTCCTTACACTCATGCCATCAGTCTCACTCAAACATCTCTTTCACTCCTTGCAGGAGAAGAAAGGACACACGGGGAGGGAGAAAACCGGAAGTGGCCCTCCATCCTTCATCACGTTGACTCCAGTAGAGGAAGACACCCTGGAGGTCTCAAGCGGTGGTAGACGGAGAGTGGGGGATGTCTCAGCAACCTGGTGACAGAATTACATATCATACATCCACATGGCATACAGCAGTCACTCATTTGGGGACTGATGTCAGCAGACAGTGAATATTCATCATGTGCGTAATGGTATCTTGATATTACATTTCTAAATCATCTCTTTACTCTCCCACAGGTCCAAGAGCCCCCCTCCTCCCCCCCCACTGTCCAGGAGGAAAAGGAAGACGACGCATCAGTGGAGCCTCCAACCTCTGAGGGAAAAGCGTCACCAGGCATAAGCGCACCCAGCACCAGCATAGACATGCACACTTCGGCAGATTCTATGCGAGATAGAGTGGAGTTGTCACTTGGTATCTCACAAGTCACAAGTGAGTAATAGGAGACCAGGGCAGCAGTGGAGACTCCTCACTGGAGGGTGCAGGACGCTCCCAGTTCTGCTCAGCTGCATTCAAACATTGAGCCTTGGGCACCATCAAGAAAGAAGTACAGGAAGAAGTGCAGGAGGCTCTGGCAGGTTTTGCTACCGTGATGTCTGTAAATGTGCAGAGAATGGAGGATTCTGTCTCCAACATGAGCATCACCGTGTCTCAGGCAATGGCGACTGTTGGCTCTTCCATGGATAGGATGGCCACCTGAATGGAGCAGCTAATGCACCACTCACATGAGCACATGCTATCTATGGAGAATAGATGACAGAGACTGATAGACCTCTCTAGGAGGGATGGCAACATAGACTCAGGTCCTCATGGCCCTACTGCTGTGCAGCAAGGTGCTCTCCAGCTCTTTGCTAGCAGCGAAGTGCAGGTGACCCATGAGAGGGATGATGGTGAGAGGGGACATAGAAGTGGGGACTCCTCTCAAAGCGCTCACACTTCTCGCCCGTTGCCTCCCCCTCAGTCAGAGCCCCAGATGCCTCCTTGGATCACGATGGCTGAGTCTGCCCCTGCACAATCTTTGGCGGGCCCAGTACAGGCTCCAAAACCTACAGGGCATCTGCCAGAAGTGTCTATGGAGTCGCAGCATGGAAGTGAGCAAGCTGTCTCTATCTCAGCTGAAGCTACAAGGGTAGCACCTTGTAGATGCACGCGTAAGTGACAGATAACTCGGAAGTAGAGGGTAGAGGTAAGCACATGGGTGTTTAAAGAACTGTATCTATTAAGGTTCCGTTACTCTTATTTTCACCACTTTCCGCTCATGCCCAATTTTGTCTGCTTCTTTGGAAGTGGCTTAGTGAGTTGGAGTGACTGGTGAGACATAATGTTACCTCCATCAATGGCGATCAGTGTGAAAGGAATGACTTGGCCATTGTAGGGATGCTTTATAGGGTTGCTACGGGGAGGGGATGGTGACGATGGGAGGAACCTGCTATGGCATGTGGCAGCCATATGGTTATGATGCAGGAAGTTAAGTAAATCTGGCTATGATGAGGCCATCGCTGGCCTCCTGGGCAGCAATGTGCTCGGGTGCTGGTGGCATCTGAACCTCAGGTTCCTCCTGTTCCTCTTCCTTTTCTTTCAGCTGAAGTAGCTGTGCGTTCAGAGCCTTGCTCCTATGTTGTGCAGGGCGCAGCAGACCACGATGATTCTGGAGACACTGGCTGGTGCATATTGAAGGGTTCTTCCAGATCTGTCAAGGCAACTGAAGTGCATTTTCAGCATTCCTATTTTTTGCTTTATGACACATCTGGTGAGATGTGGCTTTCATTATATCTCTCCTCAGCCTCAGCACTTGGCCTCCTCAAGGGTGTCATAAGCCACGTCTTCAGTGGATAGCCCTTGTCTCCAAGCAGCCAGCTGGAAAGTTTGTTTGGAGGTGCAAAGAGCTGAGGGAGGGTGGACTGGCACATGACGAAAGAATCATGACAGCTGCCAGGGAATTTGGCACACACATGCATAATCGTCCTTTTATGGTTGGAGACTAGCTTCACATTGAGGGAGTGGAAACTCTTGCAGTTGCGAAAGACTCCTGGGTGATGATGGGATGCTCTGATGGCCAAATGTGTGCAGTTGATGATGCCCTGCACCTGTGGGAAGCCCGTCAGAGTGGCAAAGCCGAGTGCCCGCTCAATAACACTGGTGTCATCATTGGAAAAGTTGATATAATTGGTTGACTTGTCAAACAGAGCATCGGTGACCTGTGTGATGCATCTGTGGGCGGCTGACTGAGAGATGCCGCAAATGTCTGCTGCAAATCCCAGGAAGGAGCCTGAGGTAAAGAAGTTGAGGGCGCTGGTAACTTTGACTGGTAATGCGTGTTCACCAGGTCCTCTGGGCTGCAGATCTTGCTCCAGCATGCTGCAAATGTTTGAAACATAAAACATAGAAAATAGGTGCAGGAGTAGGTCATTCGGCCCTTCGACCTTGCACCACCATTCAATATGATCATGGCTGATCATGCAACTTCAGTACCCCATTCCTGCTTCCTCTCCATACCCCTTGATCACTTTAGCCATAAGGGCCACATCTAATGCCCTTTTAAATATATCTAACGAACTGGCCTCAACAACTTTCTATGGTAGAGAATTCCACAGGTTCACAATTCTCTGAGTGAAGAAGTTTCTCCTCATCTCGGTCCTAAATGGCATACCCCTTATCCTTAGACTGTGATCCCTGATTCTGGGCTTCCGAAACATCGGGAACATTCTTCCTGCATCTAACCTGTCCAATCCCATCAGAATTGTATATGTTTCTCAGAGATCCCCTCTCATTCTTCTAAATTCCAATGAATATAAGCCTAGTCGATCCAGTCTTTCTTCACATGTCAGTCCTACCATCCCAGGAATTAGTCTGGTGAACCTTCTCTGCACTCCCTCAATAGAAAGAATGTCCTTCCTCAGATTAGGAGACCAAAGCTGAACACAACATTCTAGGTGAGGCCTCACCAAGTCTCTGTACAACTGCAGTAAGACCTCCCTGCTCCTATACTCAAATCCTCTCACTATGAAGGCCAACATGCCATTTGCCGCCTTCACCGCCTGCTGTAACTGCATGCCAACTTTCAATGATTGATGTACCATGACACCCAGGTCTCGTTTGCGATGACTTAATGCGATAGCTTAAGCATCCTTTGGCACTGCTGCTCAATCATGTTGAGGAAGCTCATCCTCTCCCTGACCCTGTGTTGGGGGTATCGGCTTTGGCGCGGTGCAGCCCTGCGCTGATGCCCTCTGGCCTGTGCAGCATCAGGTGGTTGAGAAGAAGTTTGTTGGTGGTGGTATTGTTGGTAGTGTTGTTTTTGGTGCTGCAGGTATGCCTGCTTCTGCTGGTCTTGGGGCTCATCCTGATCCAAATCTAAGGTGAAACAGTATAAAAGGCAGCCATGCTGATGTAATAGATGGCAGGACAAGTAAAGATCAGAGAAGTAATCTGTCAATGGTGTGAGAGTTAGTAGCAATGAGGTGAGAGTGGTTTCCGAATTTGCTGAAAACACTTGCAAACTCTAGACACCTAAATCTGTGCTGAAAATGCACTCAGCAACAGTATTTCCCTTAGAAACATAGAAAATAGAGCAGTAGTAGGCCTGCACCGCCATTCAGTATGATCATGACTGATCCTCTATCAACACCATATGTTCCCGCTTTCTCCCCATACCCCTTGATGCCTTTTGTGTCTAGAAATCTATCTATCTCCTTCTTAAATATATTCAGTGACTTGGCCTCCACACCCTTCTGTGATAGAGAATTCCACAGGTTCACCACCCTCTGAGTGAAAAAATTTCTCCTCATCTCAGTCCTAAATTTCCTACCCCGTATCCTGTGACCCCTTATTCTAGACTTCCCAGCCAGGGGAAACATCCTCCCCGCATCCAGTCTGTCCAGCCCCACAGAATTTTATATGTTTCAATGAGATCCCATCTCATTCTTCTAAACTCTAGTGAATACAGGCCTAGTCGACCCAATCTCTCCTCATAAGACAGTCCTGCCATCCCAGGAATCAGTCTGTTGAACCTTCGCTGCACTCCCTCTATGGAAAGTATATCCTTTCTTGGGTAAGGAGACCAAAACTGCACACAATACTCCAGGTGTGGTCTCACCAAGGCCCTTTATAACTGTAGTAAGAGATCCTTGCTCCTGTACTCTCATCCTCTTGCAATGAAGGCTAACATACCATTTACCTTCCTAACTGCTTGCTGCACCTGCATGTTTGCTTTCAATAACTGATGTACAAGGACACCCAGGTCCCTTTGTACATCGACATTTCCCAAGTTATCATCATTTAAATAATACTTTTTATGTTTTGCCTACCAAAGTGGATAACTTCACATTTATCCACGTTATACTGCATCTGCCATGTGTTTGCCCACTCACTCAACCTATCTAAATCGCCTTGCAACATCTTTGCATCCTCCTCACAACTCACAATCCCAACTAGTTTTGTGTCATCAGCAAACTTGGAAATATTACATTTGGTTCCCTCATCCAAATCATTTATATATATATATATATATTGTGAAATCTGGGGTCCAAGCACTGATCCCTGTGGTACCCCACTTGTCGCTGCCCGCCACCCCGAAAAAGACCCATTTATTCCTACTCTCTGTTTCCTGTCAGTTAACTAATTTTCTATCCATGCCAATATATTACCCCCAATCCTATGTGCTTTAATCTTGCACACTAACCTCTTCTGTGGGACTTTATCAAAGGCCTTCTGAAAATCCAAATACACTACATCCACTGGTCCTCCCTTAACTATTCTTTCAGTTACATCCTCAAAAAACTCCAGTAGTTTGTCAAACATGATTTTCCTTTCATAAATCCATGTTGACTTTGTCTAATCCCGTTGATATTATCTAAGTGTGCTATTATCACATCCTTTATAATAGATTCTAGCATTTGCCCCACTACTGATATCAGGCTAACTGGTCTGTAGTTGCCTGTTTTCTCTCCCTCCCTTTTTTAAGTAGTGGGATTACATTTGCTGTCCTCCAATCTGCAGGAACTGTTCCATAATCTATAGAATTTTGGAACATGACAACCAAATCATCCACTATTTCCATGGCTACCTCCTCTAGTACTCTGGGATGCAGATTATCAGGCCCTGGGGATTTATCGGCTATCAGTCCCATTAGTTTCTCCAGCACTATTTTCTTACTAATAATCATTTCCTTTAATTCCTCTTGCTCACTAGACCCTTGGTTCCCTAGCATTTCTGGGACATTATTTATGTCCTCTTCCGTGAAGACAGAACTGAAGTATTTATTTAATTGTTTTGCCATTTCCTTGTTCCCCATTATAAATTCTCCCATTTCTGACTGTAAAGGACTTACATTTGTCTACACTAATCTTTTTTTTATGTACTTGTAGAAATCTTTGCAGTCGGTTTTTATGTTCCTTGCAAGTTTACTCATTAGGCTCAATTTTGGCTGTTTTTTTTGGAGTAACTTGGTTTTTCTGGTGTAACTTAAAAATCCCCATTTTCCCCAATCAATTTTCACCAGCATAACTGAGTTAGTTATGATTTTTTTAGGTTAGTTTTTTTTTCTCAAAAGGGGGCGTTACCAGCCACCTACACTAGTTCTGCCCATTTAGGCAACTTTGGCCAACTAATAGTTACTCCATTTATACTTAGGCCAGCATATGTGGCCACTTCAGAAAACCCTTGCGGAGAGTTAAAGAAATCAGCGCAGGTAGGTACATCGGAGGCCATTTGGCCTGGGATAGGGGAGGGAGGCAGAGAGGACCTGCACCTAAAACCACCAAACCTTGCAAACAAAAAGTACTAAGAATTCAATAAGAAATAAAAAATTGAAGTAAGTCCTACCTTCATCTTCAAACTCTGCCCGGGAAGGCAGCGGGCCGGCCGGTGCGGGAGGCCACTTGGCCTGGGCTAGGGGCAGGACAATGCACTGGGAAGCCACTTGGCCTGGGCTAGGGGTGGGACAATGCACTGGGAAGCCACTTGGCCTGGGCTAGGGGTGGGACAATGCACCCGGAGGCCACTCGGCCTGGGCTAGGGGCGGGACAATGCACCCAGAAGCCATTCGGCCAGGACTAGGAGTGGGACAATGCACCGGGAAGCCACTCGGCCAGGACTAGGGGTGGGCAGGAGAACTGCTCGAGCTCCTGCCTGCCGGTGAGTTCTATCAGTTCTCTGACCCACCCCTAGCTCAACAAAGGAGGCAGAATAAATGCAGACAACTTTACCTAAAGGAGCTCAGCAACACATGGAGGAAGAACATCGCCACGCTCTGAAACTGACAGAGAGACCGACTGTTGTTGCAGATTCACAGCGCTACTGCTCATGCGCACACATCACCAGCGGACTCCACTGCTCATGTGCAGACGTACTGGCACATTTTCTAGTGCAGAACGTTGGCTCCACCCCTGACTCGACTGGCCACACTGCGCGCGACTGCAGTGAAGAGGCCAGACAGCGGGCAAAGTGGCAACAAAATTTCTCAGCGCACCTCAGAACGTAGAAAAGCGGCGGAACTCCAGTAAGTGCGCCAAAAAACAGGCTCGTCTAAAATTGAGGCCATACTCTATTTTTCCCCTCTTAATCAATCTCTTACGGCTAGAACCCCCACTTTTGTGCTTATCGCCCAAAAATGGGCGTTATTTCCGGCGTGAGCGGTAAAAAAGGGTTTTCAGATCGCCGGCTTCTCGCCCATTCTCAAAACATTGAGTTTACATTTTTGAAAATGGGCGTTGCCGCGAGCGATATCAAATGGGCGGTAGCGTTAAATTTTTCTGACTTTCTGCCGTAAAGTGTCGCCGTCCTTAGCAATGGCATGGCAACGCTCGATTCCCGTGAATCTGGAGGTCAAGGGTTATCATGACCTGCGCAGAAGAGGAGACAGAGAGAGAAGGCGCTCAGAGGCACTGAAAGCTTGTGTGGCTATGGTGTGTGCTTGTCTGGCTGTTGTGGGAGAATAACGCAGATTCACCAGCAGCAAAAAGCCCACTAAGCACCAGGAACATAGTTGGCACCGAGCTTTTATCCAACAAATGACATATAAAATAGAAGGGATGGAGGATACCCTGGAGCTGGTAGCCAGGAACACTGGTGGCATAGGGCTCTCAGTGGTCCCAGATCACCGCACTGCACCCCAAGGTGACGCATCCCCATTGCCAACCATATATGAGAGCCAACAGCAACATTTTGCTTATGGCTCGGAGCACGCTCCCATCTCGGGACAATCCTCTCCTGTCCAAGCAGCGCTTTGGCAGTCACCCCCTCCCCCCCCTCCCAATGAAGCGTTGCCTGAGGTACACCTCGGCCAGGCAGCTTGGAGGCAGGAGAGGAAGGGGAAGGGGTAGAGGTGGAGAGGAGAAGCAAGGATGGGGAAGGGTTGGTTTGTACAGAAATACTGATGATTTCACAGACTAATGTTCGGTTTAAATGTTTTTTATTTAACAATACCTTGCTGCACATTGGCTCAGATAGCTGCACCATTACACGCTGGTGATTCCTTAATATCAAAGGGTATAATCACACTTAACTTCAATCAACGTAAACTTTATCTGTCACCAAGGTGGAGCGCACCATGATATATGACCCGCACACCCAGCAGTGTGTCAGCCTTGTAAATAACACCGACGGTCTTTCAGGCAAAGTGATCATTGATGAGCACCTGACGTAAGGCTCTTGTAGCTATCATGCCACCATGGGCCCTTTCATGTGGTCTACAGGGAGGTGGGGGCATGACTTCAGCACCAGCCTGATTGTCTGGGCCGATGTCAGCGTCCACCTCCTCGTCCTCTTCTCTCTGGTGAGGTGGACTGTCAGACTCATCAGGCAGCTCTTGTCCCCTCCTGATAGCCAAGTTGTGTTGAGTGGAGCACACCACCACGAATTGAGCTACCTGCTCAGGGTGGTATTGGAGCTCAACTCCTGATTGGTCCAGGCATCTGAAACGCAGCTTCAGCACTCCAATGGTTTTCTCCACGATATTGTGAGTTGCTCTGTGGCTCTCATTGTATCGCCTCTCGGCCTCGGTGCGGGTGTCACGCAGGGGGAGTCATCAGCCAGGTGGCGAGGCCATATCCTTTGTCCCCAAGCATCCAACATTGACCTTGTGGCTCATTGTTAAACAAATCACATATAGTGCTCTCACGCAGGATGTGCGCTGCATGGATGCTGCCCGGAAATTGAGCTTTCGCTGCCCGGAAATTGAGCTTTCACTGCCAGTATAATTTGCTGGTGGTCGACAACCAGCTGGACATTCAGGGAGTGGAATCCCTTGCGGTTCCTGAAAACCTTAGCATCCTGAAAAGGTGCCCGCAACGCGATGTGAGTACAGTCTATTGCTCCCTGCACCTTGGGGAAGTTTGCAATTCTGGGGAAACCTAGAGCCCTCTCACTCTGTGCCTCCCTGGTCATAGGGAAGTTGATCAAATCCCTCCTGCGTGTGTACAGGGCTTTAGTGACCTGTCTAATGCAGCGATGTGTAGCATGCTGAGAAAGTCCGCAAATGTCGCCAGCTGAAGCCTGAAGAGAACCCGAGGCATAGAACGACAGTGTCGCGGTAACTTTGACTTCGACGGACAGTGCCGTTCTGATGGTACTGGCAGGCTGCTGGTCTGCCTTATCAGCTGGCATACCTTCGTGATAACTTCTTTGTGGAAGCGCAGTCTCCGAAGGCAGGTGGTGTCGGGAAAGTCGAGGTAAGAATGCTTCTCCTTGTACTTGCGAGGGGTGTAATGTTTGGTGGTCCTCATCTTTCTGTCACTTCATACGCTGGGCACATAATGCAGTGCAGCGTTTCTTTGGCGATGTCGACTCTTCTGCAGGTATTTGGTCACCAGAGCTCTCTTTGCAATCGATTGTACACAAAGAAGGAATGTCCCGACGAGCACACCTCTTCAATTCCAATAGGTCACAGTGTGGTCAAGATGTTTGTAGAGATGTTCACATCAACTCCAATGACCTGCAGAGTACATCTGAACTCCGCCGAGGTTGAAGCACATCAGCCTTTTAAAGGTCGTGACATGTGATCTACAACATGGCGTCCATAACGCTGTGATTCGTCCCGGTTAGTTCCACTTTTTGTGGCCGTTTTTTTGAGCGAGCGATATTGTGGATGATATGTGTGCGAGGTGGTGAAATTGACGATGGACGATCTCCATGGCCGCTAAGTTGGGTAAAAATGCTCTTTGACAAAAAGCAGTCGGCGGGCGCTAATATTGAATCTCTGCATTATTTCCGTGCGGAAAGTAACGCTGGGCGATATTATGGGCATTGAATTCGCCCATCCTGCTGATTCTGCCAAAAAAAAGTAGGCGGGCAGAAATATATTTTCTCCGTTAAGCCCATTGGGAAAATAACTCTCGCCGATAAATCTCCTTAAAAAGCCTGTCAGTTTCCATTTTGTGCCAAAATGGGCGATATCTGGGCGTTATATGTCATTTCAGCGGTAAAATGGGCGTTAAGTGGGCATTAAGCAGGCAAAAAAAAGTGGAGGTTCTAGCCCTTGGTCTTTTTTTTGCTGAATTCTAAACTGCTCCCAATCCTCAGGCTTGCTACTTTTTCTGGCAACTTTGTATGACTCCTCTTTGGATCTAATACTATCCTTAATTTCTTTTGTTAGCCGTGGTTGGGCCACTTTTCCTTTTGTGTTTTTGCGCCAGAAAGGAATATATAACTATTGCAATTCATGCATTTGTTCCTTAAATGTTAGCCATTGCCTATCCACCGTCATGCCTTTTAATGAATCTTCCCAATCTATCATAGCCAATTCATTTGCTAGTGCTGTTGGGGAGGATTTAAACTGATATGGCAGGGGGATGGGAACCAATGCAGGGAGACAGAGGGAAACAAAAAGGAGGCAAAAGCAAAAGACAGAAAGGAGATGAGGAAAAGTGGAGGGCAGAGAAACCCAAGGCAAAGAACAAAAAGAGCCACTGTACAGCAAAATTCTAAAAGGACAAAGGGTGTTAAAAGAACAAGCCTGAAGGCTTTGTGTCTTAATGCAAGGAGTATCTGCAATAAAGTGGATGAATTAACTGTGCAAATAGATGTTAACAAATATGATGTGATTGGGATTACGGAGACGTGGCTCCAGGATGATCAGGGCTGGGAACTCAACATCCAGGGGTATTCAACATTCAGGAAAGATAGAATAAAAGGAAAAGGAGGTGTGGTAGCATTGCTGGTTAAGGAGCAAATTAAGGCAATAGTTCGGAAGGACATTAGCTTGGATGATGTGGAATCTATATGGGTAGAGCTGCAGAATACCAAAGGACAAAAAACGTTAGTGGGAGTTGTGTACAGACCTCCAAACAGTAGTAGTGATGTTGGGGAGGGCATCAAACATGAAATTAGGGGTGCGTGCAATAAAGGTGCAGCAGTTATAATGGGTGACTTTAATATGCACATAGATTGGGTTAACCAAACTGGAAGCAATACGGTAGAGGAGGATTTCCTGGAGTGCATAAGGGATGGTTTTTTAGACCAATATGTCGAGGAACCAACTAGGGGGGAGGCCATCTTAGACTGGGTGTTGTGTAATGAGAGAGGATTAATTAGCAATCTCGTTGTGCGAGGCCCCTTGGGGAAGAGTGACCATAATATGGTGGAATTCTGCATTAGGATGGAGAATGAAACAGTTAATTCAGAGACCATGGTCCAGAACTTAAAGAAGGGTAACTTTGAAGGTATGAGGCGTGAATTGGCTAGGATAGATTGGCGAATGATACTGAAGGGGTTGACTGTGGATGGGCAATGGCAGACATTTAGAGACCGCATGGATGAACTACAACAATTGTACATTCCTGTCTGTCGTAAAAATAAAAAAGGGAAGGTGGCTCAACCGTGGCTATCAAGGGAAATCAGGGATAGCATTAAAGCCAAGGAAGTGGCATACAAATTGGCCAGAAATAGAGAACCCGGGGACTGGGAGAAATTTAGAACTCAGCAGAGGAGGACAAAGGGTTTGATTAGGGCAGGGAAAATGGAGTACGAGAAGAAGCTTGCAGGGAACATTAAGACGGATTGCAAAAGTTTCTATAGATATGTAAAGAGAAAAAGGTTAGTAAAGACAAACGTAGGTCCCCTGCAGTCAGAATCAGGGGAAGTCATAACGGGGAACAAAGAAATGGCGGACCAATTGAACAAGTACTTTGGTTCGGTATTCACTGAGGAGGACACAAACAACCTTCCGGATATAAAAGGGGTCGGAGGGTCTAGTAAGGAGGAGGAACTGAGGGAAATCCTTATTAGTCGGGAAATTGTGTTGGGGAAATTGATGGGATTGAAGGCCGATAAATCCCCAGGGCCTGATGGACTGCATCCCAGAGTACTTAAGGAGGTGGCCTTGGAAATAGTGGATGCATTGACAGTCATTTTCCAACATTCCATTGACTCTGGATCAGTTCCTATGGAGTGGAGGGTAGCCAATGTAACCCCACTTTTTAAAAAAGGAGGGAGAGAGAAAACAGGGAATTACAGACCGGTCAGCCTGACATCGGTAGTGGGTAAAATGATGGAATCAATTATTAAGGATGTCATCGCAGTGCATTTGGAAAGAGGTAATATGATAGGTCCAAGTCAGCATGGATTTGTGAAAGGGAAATCATGCTTGACAAATCTTCTGGAATTTTTTGA
The DNA here is from genome assembly GCF_044704955.1 of Pristiophorus japonicus. Classification (NCBI taxonomy): domain Eukaryota; kingdom Metazoa; phylum Chordata; class Chondrichthyes; family Pristiophoridae; genus Pristiophorus; species Pristiophorus japonicus. The sequence goes on along the minus strand of NC_091988.1, from coordinate 157,600,592 downwards.
GGATGTTTCCAGTAGAGTGGACAAGGGAGAACCAGTTGATGTGGTATATTTGGACTTTCAGAAGGCTTTCGACAAGGTCCCACACAAGAGATTAATGTGCAAAGTTAAAGCACATGGTATTGGGGGTAGTGTGCTGACATGGATTGAGAACTGGTTGTCAGACAGGAAGCAAAGAGTAGGAGTAAATGGGGACTTTTCAGAATGGCAGGCAGTGACTAGTGGGGTACCACAAGGTTCTGTGCTGGGGCCCCAGCTGTTTACACTGTACATTAATGATTTAGATGAGGGGATTAAATGTAGTATCTCCAAATTTGCGGATGACACTAAGTTGGGTGGCAGGGTGAGCTGCAAGGAGGATTCTATGAGGCTGCAGAGCGACTTGGATAGGTTAGGTGAGTGGGCAAATGCATGGCAGATGAAGTATAATGTGGATAAATGTGAGGTTATCCACTTTGGTGGTAAAAACAGAGAGACAGACTATTATCTGAATGGTGACAGATTAGGAAAAGGGGAGGTGCAAAGAGACCTGGGTGTCATGGTACATCAGTCATTGAAGGTTGGCATGCAGGTACAGCAGGCGGTTAAGAAAGCAAATGGCATGTTGGCCTTCATAGCGAGGGGATTTGAGTACAGGGGCAGGGAGGTGTTGCTACAGTTGTACAGGGCCTTGGTGAGGCCACACCTGGAGTATTGTGTACAGTTTTGGTCTCCTAACCTGAGGAAGGACATTCTTGCTATTGAGGGAGTGCAGCGAAGGTTCACCAGACTGATTCCCGGGATGGCGGGACTGACCTATCAAGAAAGACTGGATCAACTGGGCTTGTATTCACTGGAGTTCAGAAGAATGAGAGGGCACCTCATAGAAACGTTTAAAATTCTGACGGGGTTAGACAGGTTAGATGCAGGAAGAATGTTCCCAATGTTGGGGAAGTCCAGAACCAGGGGACACAGTCTAAGGATAAGGGGGAAGCCATTTAGGACCGAGATGAGGAGGAATTTCTTCACCCAGAGAGTGGTGAACCTGTGGAATTCTCTACCACAGAAAGTTGTTGAGGCCAATTCACTAAATATATTCAAAAAGGAGTTAGATGAAGTCCTTACTACTAGGGGAATCAAGGGGTATGGTGAGAAAGCAGGAATGGGGTACTGAAGTTGCATGTTCAGCCATGAACTCATTGAATGGCGGTGCAGGCTAGAAGGGCCGAATGGCCTACTCCTGCACCTATTTTCTATGTTTCTATGTTTCTATTCCTCATACCATCGTAGTTTCCTTTATTTAGATTTAGTTTCAAATTGGACTACTTCACTTTCCTTCTTAATAAAGAATTCAATCATGATATAGTCACTCTTCCCTAAAGGACCCTGCACAACAAGACTGTAAATTAACCCCTTCTCATTGCACAATACCCAATCTAGGATAGCCTGTTCTCTAGTAGGCTCCTCAACATACTGGTCTAAAAAACCACCTCGTACACACTCCAGAAATTCATCTTCCACAATATTATTACTAATTTGGTTTGGCTGTCTATATATAGATTAAAGTCACCTACCATTACTGTAGTACCCTTGTTACATGCATCTCTAATTTCCTGTTTAATGCCGTCCCCTACATTACCACTACTGTTGGAGGCCTATAGGCAACTCCCACCAATGTTTTCTGTCCCTTGGTGCTCCTTAGCTCCACCCAGACTGATTCTACATCTTGATTTTCTGAGCCAAGTAAGCAGATGTCATGTGGCAGTATTTAGTGTGCTTTCATGCTCCGCAATGATGACCTCACTCAATGGCCACTGAACTTCTACCTCAGTTTGACAGACGGGGTTCCCGAGCTGCGTGATTCCTGTGGTCATGTAGTGAAATTCAAAGGTCTGGTTAAAAACACTGTTAAGGGCCTGATAACAAGGTTATAATGACGTAATTTAGGTTGCCCACCTCTGCCATTCAGGTCGCTGCCATGCTGGCTAACACACCATAGTTAAAGGCGCGAGGAGGCGGGATGACTGCAGGTTCCCGATGTGCTCCGCCCCACTTTTACTCCCCATCCACCTCCAATCCCGCACTCATGGAAGCATGAAAATTCCGTTCTCTGTTACTCTATGGTGGATGAAGTTTCTATCTTCTGCTAGTAGGCATGTTCCTGGTATTCCTATAATGTACTTCTCCACCACCATTGCCTCAAGCTCCGGACTCTGATTCCTAATGCCTCTGGCAGATGCTGGCTATTCACACTCTGAATCTCCCATTAATGCTCATTCTCTTGGCTGATACAAGAAGAAGATGACCAAGACCCACAGAGCTGTGCCCCTGCAATATTCATTGCTGTGAAGAGAGGAAGGGAAGAAAAGTATTATTATTTGTAAAAATTCTTGTTACCATCTTAGCCATGCAATAAGATAGAAAAGTTTCTAAAACTGGGCACTAAGATGAAAAAAGTCTAACTACTTAAATATCAGAAATTTAACAACCAAAATATTTTAAAGATAAATGTTTCTGTTGCTGTTATAATAGAAAGTGTTGGAGCCACAGATCAGTGAAATTATTGATCTATCACAAGTTTGTTTTCGTGATGTAATTATATGAAGGTGCCATTGGGAGAAGTCGCAAATCCTGTAAAAAGTCACTTTGTCAAAATGTATTTTCTTATCAGCTATAAACAGTGTCTTAAGTGTTCCTTCATTGGGATTAATTTTGTATTAAAGTTAAAATCCTCTGTTATTAGGTATGGGACGCAGGAATTCCCTGCCGGACGTTATCAGAATACAAAGGATTAACTCAGAATTTGGAGAATTGCCAAAGTGGTCAATTTAAAGAAAGGCTTTTAAAAGTCATTTGTAGTTTAATGAGCAGTAGCTGTTGGTAGGCTAAGGACAGCTTCTAACTCATTAGAGTCAGAGGATAATCTGTTAGGTCGTTAACTAATTTTTATTTGGGTGCAATTAGCAAGGCTGCTGGTGTTTGAAGGTGCACGTATCTTGGCTGGGTTTTGGAGGTGATGCCATTATTTACATCTTTATCATTGACGTATCCAGCAACATCTCTCTCCATCCTTCTGTCTGTACTAGGGTGCTTTTATCCATATGCATTGTTGCCTGTATATATGTTGCATTAGTATAGAAGTAACAATCCATCGCTGCAATTTTCATCATCATTTTCTTGTCTCTCCCTAGTTTGTTGATACTACTATGCTCATTGCTGCCTTCTTAAGCTTTAAATATACAATCCAGCATACAAATCCTCCTCCCTGCTTTTTTATTGTATTCAAAATTAAGATTCATCACACCATCTCCCACTCTGAATCATTCTCACCCAGGACCTCAAAACTGTGGACCTCCTGATTTCCCTCAGTTTTTCCTTTCCCTAAGGTATACAGGTTGTGCATACTCTGCCCATTTTTCTTTAAAATTTGCAATTGGGGTCGTGTCTCTTCCCTAGATAGAGCAGGAGTGCTGGGTACACATTTGAAAGCCTGCCTGAAAGTTGATCCAGGCGGGCAAATGCGTATACTGGGTACCAACCTGACTTTCCAGTGCTGGTTGCCCGTTTTGTAGGCGAGATGGCTGTTACTGAATTTACTCAGTATGGCCACCAACATCTAGAGTACATGTAAAGGAGATTGTAAAATTCCCACCTGGTTACCGAGTGCATCATCATTTCTGATTGCCATCTCCTTTTCCATTTACTTCATAGTGAGAATGGATTGTAACACTTTCACTTGAATGACACAGCATGAATAGCACACCTCATGCACCCATGTCAAACAAGCTCACCTTAAAGGACAGGTTCGCCTTTATGTAATGAATTATTTCAGTAACAGTAAAATGCACCTGATTCCCTCTTGAAGGTGTTATTTTCTTCAATTAATTTTAAGTGCAAAATATGGAGAGATTCATAAATTAAATACTTTAGTGCCTGTTAGCTAGTGGAACCATCATCCACCTGATGCAAATTCCCTCCAGAAGAGCAATAGTAAGCTTTTTGTGTTTAACACTGTGGCATATGTTACTCGGGAGACCAAGTCAGGTTGTGGAGGACCAGCAATGTGTGTCTGTCGCTTTCTCTCCCAACACAAATTCTGATCGTGGCTCGGAGTTCCGGCGGGACACCCTCCATGGAAGTCCAGGACTATTTGTTTTCAGGAATCACAGGGGGAGGATTTCCTGTGTGCCACATGTACTGAAAACATAAATACATTCTTTATAAATGCATTTATAATTTTGTTATAATTGGGAAAAGCTTCTGGAATTACTGGTAATTCTTCGGTGACTAAGATATATCGTGGTGTTTATGTGATAATACTGATTTCTGAAGGTTACATGGGGTGATTGAGTCTGTGACATACACGGGTCATGGATGATTAGTACTAGTACAGACTCAGATTTGGATGGGGTACAGACACTGCAGGAAACTAATAGTCCTCTGCAAAGTTGGGAGATTTTACATCCTGACTGAGCCATCAAAGGGATTTGGAATTAGGTTGATAGATTGACTTTCTGTGAAGGGAATCTTTAAAGGTGCAGTTCAGACATATATCTTGATGAGTACCTGGGGCACCAATCTCGCAGATTGCACTATTATTTCTGGAGCTAGTTCTTTATGATCAGTGTCTGCTGCACCCTTGATTCTCTTCTCCACATCTATAGTTAGGCCTCTTTGTACAACATAGTGAACCATGAAGCATAAGGTGTTAAACTTGGAGACCTTGGGGTAACAGCATTGAATCTTCATCTCTCAAGCCATATAAAGTATGCTTCAACCACCAACGGTGGTTGTATGGCGTCATGTTATCTATGCTCTGCTTCTGTTGATGCTTGGTGCAGGGGTGTCATTAGCCAATGCTGATGAGGGTAACGTTAGTCTCCCAGGAGATATCTTTGCACTCTGCCTCCCTGTCAAATAAGATGATTGTTACAAGATAAATGCATTATGGAAGCAGCTGGGGAAATAGTCATAGACATGCATGATCCTTTTCTCACAGTTTCAGGCCAGCTTGAGCTTCTGTTCATATATGCCACAATATTATAGGTAGGGACCTGAACGAATATATGGGTGCAGGAATAGTGAATGTGATGAAGTTGTTGGGGGAGAAATTGGCTAGCCTTGCGCACATTTTTCGGTGATATTTTGCCGTTTTTTCCGGTAAAAGGTACTCACCTAAATTGGCCAAAGTTAACGACTGGCGGTTTTGAAATATCGCCGAGAAGCAGATCGGCGACGTGCAACACCAACAAAAAGCAACCTCTTAAAATTGGCCATTCGGTGAATCCGTACTCAGGGTGAAAAAACATCACCTGAGAAAAGCCTGCGTTGAAGCACCAGAAACAGCGGTAGGTATGAAGACCTACAAAAAAGATAAGTTGACGTTTTTATTTTTTAATTCTATTTCAGCGATTCATTAGTTAAGTGTATAATGCATGTTTTCTGATTTTTTTTATTTTTGCAATTTTTTTTGTGTTTTCTCCCCTCCCAGGGCCTGTATTTTTGGCGGTGATAGGCCTTGGGCTAAAGTTGGCGAAGACCGTGGTTTCCACTGTGAATCCTCGTGCAACGCCGATTTTTCCTGTTGGGCGCAATTTTTTTGCCCATTTTACCCCCTTAAAAAAAATGGCAACGTTTTTGGTGATATTTTTTCCGAAAAATGACAGGGGAAAAAAAAAACGATATTGGCAAAAACTGAATTTCTAGCCCGTTGGCTCTCTTGAATAAAGCACAAACTCATCTCCTTTATGTGTCACGGAATAGTAACCAATGCCCCCACCAGTAGCCTTGGAAGAAGCTGGAAGAGGAAATTATGATGTTTATGACTGCTGTCAGTGTTGTTCAGATTGCAGATGTTGTCTGGATTTCTTGCTGTAGGAGATCACATGATGCCCGAATTATATGGGCAGAAAGAACGTATCACCATGCAATAATGCAATCTACCAATATGGGTCATTCTCCCCTTAATTGGCACTGATTTTAAGTCCACACTGTGTGCTTTGGTGCACAGATATGATCTCCTGCTGCCAGCAATATGAAGCACAACGGACAGTGGTTGGGATCTGTGTGCTGAGCCACACTTCGATTTTGCTACCACTTCTCCCCTAATTACTGCCACTGTAATCCTTTAAACCAGCCGTGATTTCAAGGCTTAGATGTTGGTAAAGGGAGTGGCAGCATTTAACGGTAGTGCCACGATGGGAATGGAGGGAGATGTTGAAAACAGTTAATGGTCGGCATAAGACTGTAAACTACTGGCCTTGGAAATGGAAGTAACCGAGGCACAGGATTAAATGTGAGGAAATAAAATGGAAAATGCTGCAGCTGGGCCAGTTCTATCTCTGGAATTATAGGTTGTTGCATATTTACTGATGGATGGGTCTTATCAGCTATCAAAGAAATATAAAGCACGAGGGATACACTGGGATGTCCCATAAAAGGATGTAATTGAATAACAAATGAGTCTTAAAGGTGTTGTTAAGTAATTTTATCTATTGCAGTCTAATTTTCGAGTTCTCATTGGGCTGTATTCCAAATCCCCCTATATCCCAATAAACTGTTAAAAGACCTGCTCCTCAAAATTACATGGTGTAACTATTAGAGTATAAACACTTAATATGTTCATGTGAATTTCTTCACTATTTTAAAAGATTCACTATTTTAACCTGTATAAAATAAAAAGGTTCATGACTTTCTTAAAATGTTGGACAAAGATAATTCATATGATTGTATGAGGCACCTGTGCACTTCGATATGTACAGTTTAATTCCAAGGCTCAGTGTTGATTTTCCCAGTTCACTAAATTTTTTGAAATGACATTGTTTTCACTCATTTTAAGTATTTCCATTCTTTATATTAACTTATGTTAAAAACATTCTTGACACTCAGTAACTAAAGGCCTGGAGGGCAGCATTGTTCATATTGGTCCAGAGTTCATGAAGATATCAGTACTTTTATCGCAATAAACAGGCACTGACTTGGTCACTGAAAGGGGAAAACAGCTGGAACAAATGTGTACCATTTTTGTCACAATGACACTGCTTACAAGCAATACAAACCGAAAATGCTGGAAATACTCAGCAGGTCAGGCGACATCTGTGGAGAGAGAAACAGAGTTAACATTGAAACCTTGAGCCTGACCTGTTGAGTATTTCCTGCGTTTTCTGTTTTTTATTTCAGATTTGCAGCATCCGTGGTATTTTGCTTTTGTAGCAACACATCTGCGCAGAATGGTCTTAAGCAGAGTGCACCTAAACAGAGTGTAAAAGTTGAGAATTTGGAAAGCGTGGGAATTCGATGTAGAGGGGCAAGTAGGTACTGCTTTTTGCCGACAATATTTGTAGTGGTTTGTGTTGCAGGTAAATATTTAATTTAAACTACCTATAACGTAAATTAATTGGTTACAAAAACAAAACTATAAGCTAAGTTAATTAAATACATGGGGCTAAAAATTGGGGGGCTTAACGCCGCCCGCTTTCGGCAAAAAATGGCAAAAGAGCGCAACTGCCGTTTGGCCACGATGCTGAAAAAAAGCCATCACAAACCAAAGATTCCAACCCAACTTTATACATCTATCCATCCAATATGACATCATGGAAACAATTCATCATCCTATGCATTCCCTTAGCGATTGTCTTGTGCTTGTCTTTGCCTATCCTACTGATGTCATGCAGTGCTACCCCAGTGGCTGCAGCATGGCTGGTTTCAGTGGAGGACATTGCAAATGGCCTTACTGGACGACCTCGAGGAGCTGCTGGCTGGGAGTGTCAAATGAATAATCTTCACTCTTCACTCTTCTTGGTCAACCACTGGCTGGTTCGGCTGCATTTCTTGGGTGTGTGAAATGAGGAAGGCACAAGGGTGGAGTTGTGGTGAGGGAAGGATGGGAAACCAAGAGGTGCATGCCAGAAGGAGGATAAGGTATGAGGATACCAGCATCTTTTATCCTTTCAGCCCCACCGCTGGCCAAGGGCTCAGCCATGCCCAAGAATGGCCTGCACTGTCTCCTCCAAGGGAGTGAGGTGAGGCTAAGAATGGGAGATGTGGCTCATGATTGGGAGAGATTAGTGATACGTGAGTGATTGGGGGGGTGGGGAGTTGTACATTGAACAGTGTGTGAGGCGAGTGGTTGAGTTGGTAGAAGATGGCTTTTGAAGATGCATTCACTGACCTTGACCAGTATTATTGTGTTCCTAACACAGATGAGATTGCACACAGGGAGGTAAAAGTAACAATGACCTCAGTCTTTATTAAGACACTCCAGAGCGAGTAACAGGCCTTAGGGGCTGGCTTATATACAGTGCTCCCAAGGGATGCTGGGATCCCTTGGGACTTCAGGGGATGCGCTTCCTGGTGGCGGAACATGGGAGTGCATGCTTTACAGATACACAACATCACTCCCTCCGCCGCCCCCCCCCTCCCGTCCCCCCAAAGTCAAAGTGAAAACTATTTACAAAGTGAGTTGGTCAGGAGACTTTTTTTCCCTGGTGGACCGCCTCGGTACAAATGTCTGTTCTGGTGTGTTGGCTGTGTCCTCGCTGGGCTGGCGTGTTGTTGGCCCTGCAGGACTCTTGGGTGAGCCTGGCCTTGCTGGGTTGTTGGGCGTGATGTGTTCGATTTCCTGGTCCAGTGCGGTGTCGTTGACCCTTTGGGTGTGTATTGTGGGCTTGAAAAAGGTCGTGTCTGCTGTGGATTGTTCAGGGCAGTCTGTGAACTGCAGCCTCGTTTGGTCCAGGTGCTTTCTGCAAATTTGTCCATGGTCTAGTTTGACTACAAACACCCTACTCCCTTCTTTAGCTATCACCGTGCCCGCGATCCACTTGGGACCATGTCCATAGTTTAGCACATACACAGGGTCATTCAGATCAATTTCCCATGACACAGTGGCGCTACCATCATTTACATTTTGTTGCTGCCGCCTGCTCTCTACCTGATCATGCAGGTTGGGATGAACCAGCGAGAGTCTGGTTTTAAGTGTCCTTTTCATGAGTAGCTCAGCCGGGGGCACCCCTGTGAGCGAGTGGAGTCTCGTGCGGTAGCTGAGCAGTACTCGGGACAGGCGGGTTTGGAGTGAGCCTTCTGTGACTCATTTAAGGCTCTGTTTGATGGTTTGTACTGCCCGCTCTGCCTGCCCATTGGAGGCTGGTTTAAACGGGGCCAAGGTAACATGTTTGATCCCATTGCGCGTCATGAATTCTTTAAATTCGGCACTGGTGAAACATGGCCTTTGTCACTGACCAGTATGTCAGGCAGGCTGTGGGTGGCAAACATGGCCCTCAGGCTTTCAATGGTGGCGGTGGCGGTGCTTCCCGACATTATTTCACATTCAATCCATTTTGAAAAAGCATCCACCACCACCAGGAACATTTTACCAAGAAACGGGCCCGCATAGTCGACATGGATCCTCGACCATGGTCTGGAGGGCCAGGACCAAAAACTTAGTGGTGCCTCTCTGGGCGCATTGCTCAACTGAGTACACACGCTGCATTGCCGTACACAGGACTCTAAGTCAAAGTCGATACCGGGCCACCACACGTGGTATCTGGCTATCGCTTTCATTATTACTATTCCCGGGTGTGTGCTGTCGAGATCCGAGATGAACGTCTCCCTGCTCTTTTTGGGTAGCACTGCGCCGTTGCCCCACAACAGGCAGTCTGCCTGAATGGACAGCTCGTCCTTTCGCCGCTGGTACGGCTTGATTAGTTCTTGCATTTCAACGGGGATGCTGGCCCAGCTCCCATGCAGTACACAGTTTTTTACTAGGAACAGCAGAGGATCTTGGCTGGTCCAAGTCCTAATCTGGTAGGCCGTGACAGATGATTTATCATTTATAAATGCTTCCACGACCATTAACAAATCTGCGGACTGTGCCACCATTAACAAGTTTGCAGACTGCGCCATTTCCACCCCCGTGGTACGCAATGGTAGCCGACTGAGAGCATCTGCACAGTTCTCGGTGCCTGGCCTGTGGCGGATGGTATAGTTATACGCTGATAGCGCGAGTGCCCACCTTTGTATGCGGGCTGAGGCATTAGTATTTATCCCCTTGTTTTCAGCGAACAGGGATATGAGGAGCTTGTAATCGGTTTCCAGCTCAAATTTGCGGCCAAACAGGTACTAATGCATTTTCTTTACCCCGAGCACACACGCTAATGCCTCTTTCTCAATCATGCTGTAGGCCCTCTCGGCCTTAGACAAACTCCTGGAGGCATAGACGACAAGTTGCAACTTCCCCGTAACGTTTGCTTGTTGTAATACACACCCGACTCCGTACGGCGACGCATCACATGCTAGCACGAGTCTTTTACATGGGCTATACAATACAAGCAGCTTGTTGGAGCGTAAAATGTTTCTGGCTTTCTCAAAAGCAATTACTTGTTTTTTTCCCCATACCCAGTTCTCACCTTTACACAATAACACATGTAGGGACTCTAAGAGGGTGCTTAACCCCGGTAGGAAGTTACCAAAATAGTTGAGGAGTCCCAGGAATGACCGCAGCTCCGTGATGTTGTGTGGCCTGGGCGCGTTCCTGATAGCCTCTGTCTTGGTGTCTGTGGGCCGAATGCTGTCCGCCGCGATCTTTCTCCCCAGAAACTCCACTTCTGTTGCCATGAAGACGCATTTCGATCTCTTCAGCCGCAGCCCTACGCGATCCAGTTGCTGGAGGACCTCCAGCTTTTGTAGGTGCTCGACGGTGTCCTGACCCGTGACCAATATGTCGTCCTGAAAAACCATCGTGCGTGGTACCGACTTTCGTAGGCTCTCCATGTTTCTCTGGAAGATCGCTGCAGCCGACCGAATTCCAAACTGGCATCTGTTGTAGATGAACAGTCCCTTGTGCATGTTGATGCAGGTGAGGCCCTTTGAAGACTCCTCCAGCTCCTGCGTCATGTAGGCTGAAGGCAGGTCAAGCTTGGTGAACGTCTTGCCTCCTGCCAGCGTCGCAAATGGGTCGTCTTCCTTAGGTAGCGGGTATTGGTCCTGTAGCGAGAAACGATTAGTAGTTACTTTATAATCGCCGCAAATCCTGACTGTGCCATCACTTTTGAGTACTGAAACAATTGGGCTGGCCCACTCGCTGAATTCCACTGGGGAGATGATGCCCTCGCGTTGCAGCCTATCAAGCTCAATTTCCACTCTCTCCCTCATCATGTGAGGTACCGCTCGCGCCTTGTGGTGAATGGGTCGCGCCTCTGGGACCAAGTGGATCCGTACCTTCACCCCGGAAAAGTTTCCAATGCCTGGCTCAAAAAGGGAAGGAAATTTATTAAGAACCTGGGTACATGAGGCCTCATTGACATGTGATAACGCTTGGATGTCATCCCAGTTCCAGCAGATTTTGCCCAGCCAGCTCCTTCCAAGCAGTATGGGGCCATCGCCCGGGACAATCCAGAGTGGCAGTTCGTGCACTATGCCCTCATAGGTGACCTTGACCATGGCGCTGCCCAGGACAGTGATAAGCTCTTTGATGTACGTTCTAAGTTTTGTGTGGATGGGACTCAGGGCTGGTCTGAGTGCCTTGTTGCACCACAGTCTCTCAAACATCTTTTTACTCATGATGGATTGGCTAGCACCAAAGTCCAGTTCCATGGCTACGGGTAAGCCATTCAATTTTACGTTCAGCATTATAGGTGGACATTTTGTCGAAAATGTGTGCACCCCATGTACTTCAGCATCTGTCTCTCTCTGAGGCTCAAAATTGCTTTGATCCACCATGGACCAATCTTCCTCTGCCACGTGGTGGTTAGCAGGTTTTGCAGAGCTTGCAGCTCATCCGCAAGCTTGTTGGAGGTCCCCCATTGTTCCACAGCTCTTGCAAACATACCCTTTGAAGCAGCATGAATAGGCTGAATGAAAGCCTCCACAACGCCAATAAGGTGTGAATTGCCTTGCATTCATCCTTTGTTGCGGATTCTGAGTCATCTGGGTCACCTGAGGCCTGCTGGCAGTTGCAGGCTCGTGGTTTCTGCCCTGTACATTTCTGCTCACAAACACAGTTTCAGTTAATTTATGAACATTTCTCGCACTTATGTGCTGAGAGATTTGTTTGGTGTTATCACTGGTGGACATAAACGCCTGTGCTATCGCAATGGCCTTACTGAGAATCAGTGTCTCTACAGTCAAAAGTTTTCGTAGGATGGTCTCGTGGCCAATGCCCAGTACAAAAAAGTCTCTCAGCATTTTCTCCAGGAAGCCATCAAATTGTCCAACAAGTCGCCTTAGCTTGACGATGTAGCTCGCCACTTCCTGACCTTCAGATTGCTGGTACGTATAGAACCGATACCTTGTCATCAGCACGCTCTCCTTTGGATTACGATGCTCCTGAACCAGTGTACACAGCTCCTCATACGACTTATTTGTGGGTTTCACTGGAGCCAGAAGATTCTTCATGAGGCTGTAGGTCGGTGCCCCGCAGGCCATGAGGAGGACCGCTCTCCTTTTTGCAGCGCTTCCTTCTCCAAACAGCTCGTTGGCTACAAAATACTGGTCCAGCCGTTCGACATAGGCTTCCCAGTCCTCACCCTCTGAGAACTTCTCCCGGATGCCCACAATTTGCTGCATCTTTGCATTGGATTCGTGTACTCGTCGCCAGTTGTTGTGTTCCTAACACAGATGAGACTGCACACAGGGAGATTAAAGTAACAGTGACCTCACTCATTCTGGAGTGTCTTAATAAAGACTAACAGGCCTTAGGGGCCGGCTTATATACAGTGCTCCCAAGGGATGCACTCCCTGGTGGCGGAACATGGGAGTGCATGCTTTATAGATACACAACAAGTATGAAGCTTCTTTGGGCATTGGAGCTAGGTAATGGGGGAAACATTATTGGGAGTAATGCCCTCAGTAATGTAGCACATCCTCCTTTCTGGGGGGCCTCCTGGCCCTGTGGGCAGAGGACCTCTCTTGCAGTGTTGACTCCCTGCACAAAGCTGGAGTGCTGCGTGTGAGACACAGGGTGCCCCTTCCCTGCTGAGCCATTTGTGTAAGTGCTGAAGCATTTTTACCATTTTATGATGTTCGAAAGGGAATTCAGCTTTAAGTGCTGAAGACTCCTACTTAGGGCTTCTTTAATGTAAAACATTTTTTTTGAAAGGCAGTAATGGCTGAAATTGCGAACTCCACAGCCTCACTCCCAGAGGCTGTAAGATGCTGCAACGGCACTTCAAGATGGAAACTTTGGGTTGGATGCCTCCACTAATGCCTCCAGGAGGGTGTTACATGGCAAGTTAGCGCTGCGCTACAAATCTCAGCCCCCAGTGCGAACGTCTGCCCGGTAGCGCTGCGGCCATTTTCAGGGACCATAAACCCGAGGCCATGGTGACAGCGGCAGCTTTCTATTGATGCCCAATTTCTCCCACCGCCAGTCTCCTTACCTAAGGAAGGATATACTTGCCTTAGAGGGAGTCCAATGAAAGTTCACCAGACTGCGTCCTGGGATGGAGAGATTGTCTTATAAGGAGATATTGAGGAGACTAGGGGGCTGAAGTGCAGGGTCTGTACAAGGCCCGTTTCCGCTGTTTTGCAGCGACCATGCGGCGGAATCGAGTGGCTACCGCGTTGCAGTCCATTGGCCGCTTCGTCCACATTTAGATCGGGAATTTTTTGGCCTGTCCCCACTTCCGCTCCGCTGATGATGACCACCGCAAACCCGTCATCAAAACGCGCACTGCCGCTATCCCACACCTACATATTAATCCGCCCCAAGTTTAGGTTTAAAAAAAACCCTCGAGCCACTGGATGGTGCCCCCGACAGTTTTTTCTGTCAGGGCACTTTCTCCTGCCTGTGTATGGCCCGGCAGCATGGCGGCCCTTCAAGGGTAGGACCCACTGCCTCGGTCACCATGTTGTTATTTTTGGCAGCCAACTTCCCGATCGGTCGGCCAAATATTGCCCCCGGGTTCAGTCAGGCCGCCAACGGACAGCCTGACACCCCCTCTTGGATCCAGGCCGCTGATCCGGCCAAAACCTTCCCTGGTGGCCCAGTGGCCGAAGCTAAAAACTGCCCAATTCTCTCCCCTTTAACGGAGGGAAGAGAGCGCGGTGAAGCACACGCACAGTGACGTCACCACCGCTCCGCTGCTGAGTGACAGTGGCGGAGACTCGATCCCACCCCAACTTCCTCCCCTCAGTCTGATTTACTGCCACACTTCCACCCCGACCATGACCGAGTTCCGGTCCAACGTCCAAAAAAGTACAAAGTGCTGAAAATCGATCCAAAGGCTGCCTCAGCGACCCCGGCAGAAAAACCAGGTAGGAAATTGTTGGTGCGCCAGCTTTTTGCCGTGCCTGAATTTTAGCCCCATAGTCTATATTCCCAGGAATTTAGACAAATGAGAGGTGATATTGAAACATATAAAATTCATAGATGGCTTGACAGGGTTAATGCTGAGAAAATGTTTCCCTTGGCTGGGGAATCTAGAACACGGGGTCACAGTCTCGGAATAAGGAGTCAGCCATTTAGGACAGATGAGAAGAAATTTCTTCATTCAAAAGGTTGTGAATCTTTGAAATTTTCTACCCCTGAGGCCTGTGGATTCTTAGTCGTTGAATATATTCAAAAAATAAATGGATAGATTTTTGGATATTAAAGGGATATGGGGATAGTGCAAGAAAGTGGAGTTGAGGTAGAAAATCAACCATGATATTGAATAGCAGAGCAGCCTCGAGGGGCCGCATGGCCTACTGCTCCTAATTCTCATGTTCTTATTTTCACAATGTAGTGATATACTTTGATCTGATTCATATAAGTGTTTAAAAATACACTAAATATCTTTTCATAAAGACAGTTCAGTTCCTCTTTAAAATAATGTTCGTGGTATATTAGTTTTATTATGACTATAGTTATCAAATTTGGTTTATCTACTTGTACTTATTATGCACAAAAATGTACAAGTTGGCCAGTTTAATCCTTTGTGCTTTCAGTAAACCCTGTATTCTCGCATGTCCAGCTTACAAAATTTTAATAGTTCAAGAAACCTATTTGGATCTACCATAATAGCACTAAAGCAAAAAATGTACCCATTACATTCCATCTGCTTTATTTAATTTTCAAGCTAAGATATAATGCTGTCGACATTGGATGGAAATCGAGCACAAAGAAAAGCAACCTTTTAGAAATTGAATCTCAATGTTAATTTATCATTACATGGAAAGATGTTACTGACTCCAGTCCTGTGTCAAATCTGAATGTGTTTGAAAAAAATGAGCATCCAAAGGATAATGACTTCAGGGAGATGCATTGCATGTAACAATTCTTCACCTGGGAACCAATGACACAGTCGTTCGTAGGCACGTGTTCCAAGTCTTAATGTTACCATTTCCTCCTAGGTACATGTGTCGTGCTTTGGCAGCATTTTTCTCTTCACTAAAAGAATTTTGAAATTGAGTTCCGGTTAAATATTATGTTTTAAAGCAAGTGAATTTGCACAGGTCTAAAAACAAAGCCACAAATTGAAAGTATCGGAGATGTGTATTGAAGCCAAACAGGCTAGTATGTGAAATGTCGCAGCTCACGGCCTCGTTCATGCAGATGCAATAAGGATCTATTGCTTCATCTCAGGTCCATTAGCCAGGATGGCCCCCATTCATTTTAGCACACCCACACCTCATGGCGGGGAGAAGGCTGAGATGTATTGACAGGCTTACTGCTGAATCACTAATAGGGAAGAAGTCATCCAGGGGGAGGGCTGTAATGCTGGAAACACATGGGGCGCTGGCTTTGAACAGAGGTCTGTCAGTCACAACCCTTAGCCCGCAGCTGGAATATAAAAATGCAGAGGCGAAATACCACGGATGCTGGAAATCTGAAATAAAAACAAAGTGCTGGAAATACTCAGCAGGTCAGGCAGCATCTGTGGAGAGAGAAAGAGAGTTAATGTTTCAGATCAGTAACCTTTCGTCAGAATGCAGGTCAGTTTTTGTTTTTAGAAGATGTCTGAAAGAAAGTTAATGCCAAAAACATGTAGATCGGCTCATGAAATATCCTGAGGGTGGGTTAATGAGTTTTTCCCATGTTTTTGAGGAGTGGCGTGATGTTGAGGTAAGTAAGTGACATTTTCCTTTAACTTTTACTCTATATGGTTACTTGCTATCTGTAAAATAAAGCAGCTTAATGATTCACATCTGGCCCAGTTTGACCAAAACCCCAATTTTGAGCTCTTGCGGGTGACGAGAGCGGGGCATGCGGGGAGGGATTAAAATTGCAGTAGTGCCCTTACTTTGCATTCGTGCCACCCCCCCCTGCTCACTGCAATTTTAACTCACAGATTTCGGGAGGCTTCAGAGATGTTCACTGCACACAGGCGAGGGCCTCATAAATATTCAAATGTTGGGGTCCGATGATGTCACTCAGACCCCAGTATGATTTTAACTCTGGATTGGGTGAGTCGCAATGAGGGCCAAGTGACGCCATGGAACCCTGGCGCCATTCATATTCTTTCAGTCACATTTTAAATTAAATCATCTCCTTTAAAGTACTTTGCTGTCTCTTATCCTTTATCTGTAAAGCTGAATGCTGGCAATCACTTACACAGTGAATGGCAGCAATATTATATTAGAAAATCAGGGCAAATGCAGTCCATTAAAAGAGGGTCTGATTTAACTTTAGCTGCAGTTTCAGGACATACTTGATACAGTCGAATGGAATAAGATGGAGGGGACAGGCACACTGTGAAAATTGGGTTTGGAAGTTAGCAGAATAAGAAAAACATAACATTTTGATTTGCATTTAGTTTATTGTGTTCACTCTCACATTGATAGAAACTTAAAGGAGTTTGTCTTGACAGTTTAAAGGTACCTTTGATGAGAGAAATTCTACAGTTGTCCAAGGGTTGGGTCAACCTTTAAGAGGAAGCGAGAAATCTGAAAAGTGAATGAACAATGTCTTGACTACCATAAAACCGTTTAAAGCCGGTTAGCGTTCATCCTGCAGGACATTTTCAGTTACTTGTTGGGTCCTGTAAACTGTCATACATTACGTTCAGGTTTTTGGTGAGCATTTATCCTGTGGCACTGCCCCATCCTCCCAATATTAGACCTTCCTAGGAACCTTGCATGCTTGCTGATGGGGGACAAGGGATACCCCCACAGATGTGGCTCACGACAGTACTTGGCAATCCTCACCACTCCTGAGTAACACATGCCAGGGGACCACCGGGACCATATTGAACACACTGTAGGGAGGATGAACCAGAGGTTCAGGTTTGTGGACAGCGAGGCTCAATTGTTTCTCAATCACCTTTGAAAGAAATTGAAAGCGCAATATCCAGTTCAGATCACAAGACAAGAATTGTTACATTCCCCCCCCTCTCCTCCCCCCCCCCCACTCCCCCCACCATATAATTAGATATTGGGCAGTACGAGTCTACTGCTGAACATAAGACACTCAGACCATTTAAGGAAGTGACTAGCACCACTGTACCGGAAAGAATATCTAAAGCATTCCCTAAACTTATAGCAAAATGTATAAACAGAACAATGGGCCCAAGTTTCCACACGCGCCTAGAACGGCGCAGTCCCGACCTGGACGCCCGTTTTTCGCGCCACAAAGTGCGCCTAAAAAAATCCTCCGTATTCTCCACCTCCCTGCAGGTCCTCTGGCCCTCGGCGCAGCGCAGCACGAGCTGTAGGGGGGCGGAGCCAGGTCCCTGCGCTGAAAACAGTGCCGGGACCTCTGCACATGCGCGCTACAGTGGGCACGCAAGTGCAGTAGCTCCATGCGCCGAACTGTGTGGGAGGGGCCCGAAGCACGCAGCCCCTAGCCCTGGCCGAATGGCCTCACTGGGGCTGCGTGAATAAGGCTCCTCCCACGGCCAGCTCCTGCTTCCCCCACCCCCCCCCCCGACCAGACCCGACACCCGCTCCCCCACCCCCCGCCTCCGGAACAGACCCGACACCCGCTTCTCCCCCCCCCCTCCCCCCGACCCGACCGGCGCTCCTGTTCCCGCTCCGCCCCCGCCCCCCCCCGACTGGACCCGACCCGACCCGAGCTCCTGTTCTCGCTCCGTCCCCCCCCGTCCCCCCCGACTGGACCCGACCCGACCCACGCTCCTGTTCCCGCTCCCCGCCTCCCCGCCGAGACCCGACCCGACCCGCGCTCCCGCCCCCCGACCCGACCCCCACCCCTCCCCCCACTGGACCCGACCCGACTCCCGCTCCCGCTCCCGGACTGGATCCGATCTGACCTTCCCCCCCCCCTCCCTCTCTCTCCCTACTCCCCCCCTCTCTGTCTCTCCCTCTCCCTCTCCCTCTCTTTCCCCCCCCCCCCACTCCCCGACCCAAACCGAACCCCCCCGACCCGACCCAACCCAACGCCACCTACCTGTAAATCTGGTGCTGGGGACGGGCCCTGCCCGAAGTCTCGGGCCAGCCCGTTCAGCCTTCGGTCCCGAAAGGCCTGCCTGAAGCACTTTCACACAGGTAGGAAGATGATTTATTTTTCTTTGCTTATAAATGTTCAGGTTGGATTTATTTGTATAATATTTGTATAAATATAAATAAGGATTTATTATAGAATTTAATGACTTCCCTTCCCCCCCCCTCCCACCTCGTTCTGGACGCCTAATTTGTAACCTGCACCTGATTTTTTAATGTGTAGAACAGGTTTTTTCAGTTCTACAAAAATCTTCACTTGCTCCATTCTACTTTAGTTTGGAGTACGTTTTCACTGTGGAAACTTTCAAATCAGGCGTCAGTGGCCGGACACGCCCCCTTTTGAAGAAAAAATTCTGTTCCAAAGTAGAACTGTTCTACCTGACTAGAACTGCAGAAAAAAAAATGTGGAGAATTGCGATTTCTAAGATAGTCCGTTCTCCACCAGTTGCTCCTAAAAATCAGGTGCAAATCATGTGGAAACTTGGGCCCAATATACTAAGAAGTCATAAATCAGGTTATATAATAGAAAGCAGCATTTTATATTTCAATAGAACACCTCATTATTTGAATGAGGTAAAATGGAAAACATTCTTTTCTTTTCTAGGATTGAACTACAGTATAATTAGGAAGGGAGAAATGAATAGATGCTTCTATTAGGTACGCCCACGGCAGCTGGGGTTACACTACAAATATTGGTACTTGTCCAATGTTATCTACATTTCATGTCATTTCTCATTACTCATTACGTGCATCTTCTAGGCTGATGTGTTCAACACTCACAGAAAATCAGCTGCACTTGAAGGATAATTATTGATGTTACTGAAAGCATTCTTATATAATGTGAAAGTGGGCTTTCATAATGGAAGCTTAGTAAAACTGTTAAATTCACTGGAGGTCAGATAAACAACACTGGGATTTCAAAGGAATCTTTGCTTTAATGGGTTTGTTGTTCCTCCGCAGCACTGCGTTTTTTAATCAAGCGTAGACTTTTAAAAGGCCCTTTGCAGAATCTTTTTGTTTCCCATGCTAATGGATTTTTTTGGAAATGCTTCTTAATAGCTTTGTGTGCAGATCCTTTTGTGTAAAGTGTCATTGTCGAGGGCTAACAGCACTTTGTTATTCAAGCTTTGATTCTGAGTGTTGGGAGAGGGCAGCAAATGATCACTTTTCATTTGCTGTTGGGTGCACTAAGCATGCTGGAGCAGCTAGGTACAGGTGGGGAGGATGTTGCCGTTATTGGAGTGATTTGCTGGCTATTTTTACTGTTGGCCATTCATCCATTCAGACGAGACAGGCCATCCAGATACTTCTACGCTGTAAATTGAACATCAACTGTCGTTTTTTTTCCCGCAATTGTGCCTCTGGATGTGGAGTTATTAATTCTTGAGGTTTTCACCAAATTTCGAAAAGCAAAATAAATCTCGGACCTCAAATCAGGATCCCACTCCTTCTCAATCTTGAATGTATCCAACAGTAGTAGATTGGAGTTGGTGTAGTCTGAGTTGATTGACTCCAACCCGTTGAATTCCAACCCAGATCAAGACCACTGAATTTTGAGATGCCCCAACAGCAACAGCATTTGATGTGACTGCCCAACAAATGGATATTGTTGGACAGTCACACATCTTCCCACTGTCCACGGCCCCAAATACTCCGTCCAGGTGAAACAGCGATTTACTTGCACTTCTTTCAATTTAGTATACTGTATTCGCTGCTCGCAATGTGGTCTCCTCTATATTGGGAAGACCAAACGCAGATTGGGTGACCACTTTGCGGAACACCTCCGTTCAGTCCACAAGTGTGATCCCGAGCTTCTAGTCGCCTGTCACTTTAATTCTCCATTCCATTCCCACTCTGATATCTCCATCCTTGGTCTCCCTCACTGTTCCAATGAAGCTCAACGTAAACTCGAGGAACAGTACCTCATCTTTCATTTAGGCACTTTACAGCCTTCCCTTTTGTTCTTTTCTCTCCTCCCCCTTTCAGAATCTATTTATTTAGAACATTCGAACATTTCGAACATTCGCCAGTTCTGATGAAGGGTCTTCGACCTGAAACATTAACTGACCCGCTGAGATTTCCAGTATTTTCGGTTTTTATTTCAGATTCCAGCATCTACAGTATTTTGCTTTAGTAAAAGGATATTTGTGTTCACTGAATTAGAGTAGAAAATTCCAAACCCACTTTGAGCTGTATTGAATTTTAATCAATCCCGCTAACCGAATGATTCAAGCTATTTATTTGAGCGCATAATCTAGGCTGACACTTCAGTGCAGTAATGAGGGAGTGCTACACTGTCGGAGATACTGTCTTCAATGAGACTTTAAACAGAGGCCCCGTCTACCCACTCAGGTGGACCTGAAAGATCCCATGGCACTTTTCGAAGAAGATCAAGGAAGTTCTTCCCTGTGTCCTGGCCAATATTTACCCCTCAACCAACACCACCAAAAACAGATTATCTGGGCATCATTTAATTGCTGTTTCTGGGAGCTTGCTTTGTACAAATTGGCTGCCGTGTTTCCCACATTACAACAGTGACTGCTCTTCAACAGTACTTCATTGCTTGTGAAGCACCTTGGTCCTGAAAGGTGCTATATAAATGCAAGTTCTTTCTTTCATTGCTTCTGTTACATTGACCAAAACACACAAAACTCAAACTATAGACTTCAGTAAATCTTCAATTACAATCCAAAGTATGACGAACACCAATAAGTATGAATGGAGCAACCTAACCGATGAACCAGCAAAATACTGAATTTCTGAGTAATCAAAAAATGGAGAAAAAAGTGCTGTCTCTAAACAAGTCGGTAACTTTGATTTTTAGGCTCCTTTGTCTCCGACCTGTTTTGTCAAATCAGCTGCAGTTTGTCCAATTGCAATGAAGGGAAACGTGAAATTGACAGTGAAAAATGACAAATAATTCTGGCGTGTACTGTGCCTAGATTGCGTGTAATTACAGTCTCAAACTGCATTTGATGCTGATATTTCTGATTGCGTTTTCTGAAGTGTAAGGAGCAGCACATAGCCAGTGTTCTGTGCAAGAATAATTTTTAACTTGTAAATTAGACATTAAATTAAAAACCTTTGTATTTCCTTCAGGTTAACTGAATGCGCTCAGCTTAATATGCCAAGTTACATAGAATATGCAGCACAGAAACGGGCCATTTTTCCCAACTAGTCCATGCCGGTCTATATGCTCCACACAAGCCTCCTCCCACCAGTAATGTAACAGTCTACTGAGTCTCATTGGCCTAAATTTGGCCAGGAGTTGCTCTGTTTTTTTTGGAGCAACTTGATTTTTTTGGAGTATCTTAAAAATCGCAATTCTGCACATTTAATTTGCGCCAGTGTAAGTGAGTTAATTAGGATATTTTTTAGTTGAGTTTTTTTATTCAAAAGGGGGCGTTACCAGCCACCTACACCTGTTTTGGCCATTTAAGCCAGGTTGGACAGCTAATAGTTACTCCAAACTAACTTAGGCCAACGTATGTGACCACTTGTGGCCCGCACAGAAAACCCTTGCGGAGAGTTAAGAAATCAGCACAGGTAAGTACATTTAAAGCACCAAGCACTAAACAAAGCACAAAAATAAGCATTCAATAACAAATAAAAAATACAAGGAAGCTGAGAGGACCTGCACCTAGCACCAAGACTTACAAAGCACAAAAAATAATAAGCAATTAATTAACAAATAAAAAATAGAAGGAACCCTGAACCTAAAGCACCAAGACCAAAGTAATAAGCAATCAATCAATTAATAACAAATAAAAAATAGAAGTCCTACCTTTATGTGAAGGGAAGGCAACGAGCCGCCGATGAGGGAGCCTATTCGGCCAGGGATGGGGCGGCGTGCTTTGGGCCCCTCCCACACAGTCTGCAGAGCACACTCACAGAATCTGGGTGTGAGGAGCTACAGCGCATGCGCACATACTCTAGCGCGCATGTGCAGAGGTCCCGGCACTGTTTTCAATGCTGGGACCTGGCTCCGCCCCTGAATCCAGTTGCCACGCTGCACCACCATCGAGGAGAGGCTGGGGAGCGGCCAAACTCGGCCTACAAAAGCGGCACACCTCTGGTGAGTGCTCCAGAAATCTGTGCTGGCCAAATTTGGGCCCAATACCTCAACAGTTACTTGCATGTGTCCTGCAATATCTTGATTTATACTGATTACGACCTTCCTTATATAAAAGTCTTTGGGCTGGATTTTGGGCTTTTTGGATTTCGGGTCGTTAATCACGGCGGGGCGTTAAAGTTAGCACCTGAAAATAGTTTGCGCTTCCGACTGCAAGGTTCAGCGAAAATCTAAGTTGAAGGAGCATTGGTGCTAAGTCAGGCATTACACAATGGACTTTGTGTGCCCAAGCTAAAACTTGCGACAGTAAAGAAGTTTAATTATTGTTTAGTGCCCTGCAACATAACGTTGTATATTGTATGGTTTTATTTTGGTGGGGGCTGTTTTTATGACTTTGTTGCAGTAAAATTTATGACTCCTCATTTGCCATTGGTGTCCTGTGCATCATTCCAACGTTCACCGGAGATGTGCCTTTATGGGGGCACATAGCGTGTCCAGTATTAGCTCCATCCCTCAGTTTCCTCCATTTAGGAGAGCTGGTCCATTACGAGCTG
The DNA here is from genome assembly GCF_044704955.1 of Pristiophorus japonicus. Classification (NCBI taxonomy): domain Eukaryota; kingdom Metazoa; phylum Chordata; class Chondrichthyes; family Pristiophoridae; genus Pristiophorus; species Pristiophorus japonicus. Next base: position 157,577,618 of record NC_091988.1, on the reverse strand, counting down.
GCGACTTGCGAGTGTTGGTCCGGGAGCAGCATCTCCACGCTGCCTCCCCCATGAATGGTGTAGTTATTCAATGGGGGCCTCGCCAGGCTCCTCTTCATCGTCCTCCTCCTCCTGAGGTGGGCATGCAATCCCCACTGGCAATGCCTGGCCCCACATGATGGCCAAGCTGTGCAACATACAGCACACCACAATGAATTCGGATACCTGTTGAGGAGAGTATTGAAGACTGCCTCCAGAGCGGTGCAGGCATTGGTCTGCCAGTAAGAGATGGCATATCTCTGTCAACACTACCTTTAGAGACCTCAGAGAGCTGGAGGTCTAAGCGTTGGTGCCTGTAAACCTGTGGGGGATAAGTTCTTCTCCCCGGACGTCATCGGCCTCTCATTATCCATGGGCCGACATGGCCAAGAGTCCTTCCTCCAGCTTGACAGCACCTGGCAATAGCATGAAGCATGATACGCTGGTGAACTAGTAATGCCCCCATTTAATTTTCTCACTGAAGTTGTAAGGGCACTGTAATGGCAGATAAAAGTGAAGTTTGTAAGTCAGAGCTTCACACAGTATTATGTGCGCAACTGTTGTAGTCAATATGACCTGCGATGTCGGCTCCTCATCCCTCCATTTAAAAATGCTGCCAATACCGCCTGCCACACCCTGGGACCGCCTGGTTTTTTCAGGCGTTTCCTGGGGCGGGCGTTAAATGAGGCGTTAAGGCCGAATGTTCCATCCGGGGTGCTAGCGCAGCGTTGCACGACGATTGATGTCATCATCTCGCTAAAAAAGGAGGGCGGGGCGGTAAGTTTTTGCGCCAGTGCAAATCATGAAACTGACCAGCTCACGAAAAACATCCGTTGCTTCTGTGTCTCTATCAGCTGAAGAAAGGACATTCCTTCGAAAGGTGGAGTGGTCCGATTACATATAAAACAGTAGACATTTCAGAAGGTGTTTGAACTCCACAAACACCCCTCTGCCGCTTGCGCCACTGCCTTACTGCCGACAGAGAGAGGGGACTGTCACCAGCCTAAGTGTGATACCCATAACTCTTGCACCTTCATGTGTTTGACTGTTGTTAGGTTGTGCTCTGCTACTGAATCTGCTCTTCAATATAATTCAAAGTGAAAAACTATTGTGTTCTTAGCTGGAGCAATGTTGTATAAAACCAGGAGATAGTTGAGATTTTCTTAATTCTAACGTACTGTACTTGCTGAAAAGTAAAACAAATTGAGCACGTGCACTTGCTTATTACAGTTAATGTGGACAATCAACTTGGCCAAATATGTAATCTGAGGAAAGATGTTAGCCGAGAAATTAATGCTGGCAATATTACAAACTGGTAGCATTGGCTTCTTCTGTGTGATATTTTATTGAAGATGTTTAACCATTTATCTTGCCTCCACTGAATAGTGGGTTACAGAATGTCATGTGAATGCATTACGTGTCGCTTTATATCGCCAGCAGTAATTTCTAGGCTGTAGCCTCTTAATTAGCAATGAAAAGACAAAAGAACTGAGCGGACGCAACTCACTGCATTCTGATTTCCTTTTTACAGCTCTGTTTACTGAGGTCCCTCACGATGTCACAGCCAGAGCTGGGCAGGATGTGGAGATGGCTTGCGCTTTCCGGGGTAGCGGTTCGCCATCCTACTCACTGGAGATTCAGTGGTGGTACATCCGAAACTCCAAGGACTGGACCGACAAACAGGCATGGAACTCCCACCAGGTACCTGCACCATGTGTTATGTATTTAACCCTTTGTAACCTGCATCACACCTGACCACCAGAGGGCCCACCTGTTGGAGTTCCAAGGGATCCCAGCATCCCTTGGGAGCACAGTATATAAGCAGGCCACCCACGAGGTACCTGCACTCTGGAACCTTAATAAAGGAGCTAAGGTCACACTTGCTCATTGCACACAGTACTCAGTCTCACCATTTATTATGAGTGTAACACCATGCACATTTGTATCCAAGTTATTTAAGTACAAACAACCTTAGCATAATAAAATGTCCCAAGGCGCTTCATGGGAGCATAATCAGACAAAACTTGACACTGAGCCGAATAAGGAAATATTAGGACAGGTGGCCTAAAGCTTGGTCAAGAAGATGGGCTTTAAGGAGGGTCTTAAAGGAGGTAAGTGATGTGGAGAGGTTTAGGGAGGGAATTCCAGAGCTAGGGCCTAGACGTCTCAAGGCACGGCCACCGATGTTGGTCTGAGTTGGAGGAGTGCAGAGATTTTGGAGAGTTGTAGAACTGGAGGAGGTTACAGAGATGGGGATGGGAGAGGCCCTGGGGGGATTTGAACATGAGGTGCTGCTGGACTGTGAACTAGTGTACTTACAGCAAAATTACTCCGTGCATAGACTCCAATAAAGACTCAGTAATAAGCCCCAACATCTGATCATTCACATCAGCCATTCCTGGTGATGGAGAAAGCACAAATGGGTGTCAGTGTGCAATGATGACAGGATAATCTTGACATTTTGTAATGTATTGTTAAATAATTTGGAATATTTATCACAGTTTAAAAAAATATGTAAACTAAATTTGCATTTCAGACAACATAACCTAGGCAACAGTAATTCTTAAATTACATTTCCTTCTGGATTTTACCCGTCTCTGTCCCAAAGGGCAATTCACAGTCACATCAAATGCCCCTCCATGATTGGTGTGGAGGACTGCACTTGTAAGCAAAGCACTCTATTGCCACCCAGTGGCCAGGTCAAGAACAGACATAACTTCCCACTAATGGACAGCCAGGTCTGGGTTCTCAACCAACCCACAACTCTTTTGGGGGACAAAATAAACAGTTAGATCAAGTGCCCCCCGATCTGGGGGACACTCCAGACATTTTTCAACTGCCCTTTTTATTTATTTATTTATTTTTGGGGGTGGGGGGGGGTTTTGGGGGTCAACCAACCCACAACCATTTGTTCTGGAGGGCAAGGACATTTATCTACCAATGCTACATTGCCATAAAAGAACTTTCAAGGTGTTGAAATATACTAATGATGGGAATTTATAGCCATCAAGATCAAATCTTAAATCCAAAACGTTGCAGGGTTATGGGGAAAGAGCAGGGGATCAGGACTAATTAGATATCTCTTTCACAGAGCCGGCATAGGCATGATGGGCTGAATGGCCTCTGTCTGTGCTGTATGATTCTATGATTCTAAGATCACTGTACCTTCAGACCTTTTGGGACCAAAAGAATATCAACTGCAACAAGAGAGTTTGAAGAATGTTAAATTGATAGCTTGTAACTTTTCACCCAATTAGCTTCAGGATTAGAAAGGAAGTCTTGAGTTTTTTCTTCTTGGAAGAATTACATAAGGTTAGTCATCTCATTCAGAGGTTAAATTAAAGGAGGACCTATTAAAGTATTATTTAAATGAGCAGATTTGAGAAACCAGCTGTGTTGCATCACAATTTTTCTGACATTAATTCAGCCAATCAGTCGAGTGAATGAGCAACTGTACTAAGGGACCAACCTGGCTGAACTAGTCTGATTGGACTACACTCAGTGCAACAAGAAGCCTGGATCCGACTGGATGCAATGTTTGTAGCTCCACCATATTTTCACTGGCTCCATTGTCATTATGATTTTTTGTCTTGGCTGATCTATTGTAAATACTCAAATTGAGGGAGAGGAGTAATTCTGCGACATATTTTGTCTCTATTGGGAGCAGCACATATTTCTACATTTATGAATTAATATTGGAATTACACCATAAACAACACTTCATTATTTTGTAAAAATGAAATATTTATATGGCATGTTATATAAACACAAGTTGTTTATGTTGTAGTTCTGTAGCAGCTGCCCTACATGACATTCATTGCCTCCATGTGAGTGAATACTATTTCTGCCCCACACCACACAACACTCCCCAAAGTAACCATAGCAACCAACAATCAGCCTATCCACAGTCCAGTGGTGCAACCTGTCATCCTGCGGCTTTTACCTTCTGTCCATGTAGACATTTTGAAATGACTCCTGTTTTACATTCAACATTTGAAAGCAGTGGAACAGAATTAAAACACACGAGTACAGTTAGAATAAGTGAGGGTTTCAAGTGGAATGTGGAAGATGCTAATCTGCCTCACAATCACGTTGCTGGTGATTGTTGTACAGCTTTCTTGCTCTTTTCATTTTGTTGCTTTAAACGTCAAATTACACATACACTCAGTTGTAGTAAAGGCGGAATCAGGTCTTTTATTCAGACATTCATACTAAACAAACCAAGTATGAAAGTTACTGAGACATTTCACAAAGGCTGCTCTTCCAATTTCCATGGCTGCTTGTGACACACACCTTCCGAGATTCCAGTGTCTAGTATCCAACGTCTGTGTGTCAAACTCTCATCTTTATACCAAAAAAGCCTTTGAACACTTGTTTCCTTGCATAGTCCATACAGACAATTAACATGCAGACGATGTAGACTCAAATGGCATTGTCCTGAAATCATGGCTAACTGCTTTCTGAATTACTATACACAAACAAGATCGTTTAACATACAGAAGATGTCATCAGATTATTATTTGCATAGTAACAAGGTACATTCAAATACAGACAATGTCATGAATTACTATACACAACTCGGAGATTATTATTCGCATAGAAACAAGTTATACTCAAATACTCAACATACAGATCATCTAGCAGCCTGTTTCTATCAACAAGAGCAGGCATTGACGACGAGATCCAACACCGCCTCCAGTGTGCCGTCGGCCGCCTGAGGAAAAGAGTATTTGAAGACCAGGCCCTCCAAACTGCCACCAAGCTCATGGTCTACAGGGCTGTAGTAATAGCCACCCTCCTGTATGGCTCAGAAACATGGACCATGTGCAGTAGACACCTCAAATCGCTGGAGAAATACCACCAATGATGTCTCCGCAAGATCCTAAAAATCCCCTGGGAGGACAGACGCACCAACATTAGTGTCCTCAACCAGGCTAACATCCCCAGCATTGAAGTACTGACTACACTTGATCAGCTCTGCTGGGCAGGCCACATAGTTTGCATGCCAGACACAAGACTCCCAAAGTAAGTGCTCTACTCGGAACTCCTTCACGTGGTGGGCAGCGGAAATGTTACAAGGACACCCTCAAAGCCTCCCTGATAAAATGCAACATCCCCACTGACACCTGGGAGTCCCTGGCCAAAGACCACCCTAAGTGGAGGAAGTGCATCCTGGAGGGCGCTGAGCTCCTCAAGTCTCTTCGCCAAGAGCATGCAGAAATCAAGCGCAGGCTGCGGAAAGAGCATGCAGCAAACCAACCCCACCCACCCATTCCCTCAACGATTATCTGTCCCACCTGTGACAGGGACTGTGGTTCTTGTATTGGACTGTACAGCCACCTAAGAACTCATGTTGAGAGTGGAAGCAAGTCTTCCTCGATTCCGAGGGACCTGATGATGATGATGATTAATCCAATCTTGAATCTTCCAATGTTTAACCCTTTCGATATCTCCAGACCAAGCGAAGCATTTCAGAAATGTGGGCTTGTGCTCCCACAGTGATCATCATAGGCAGTCCCTCGAAATCGAGGAAGACTTGCTTCCACTCTAAAAGTGCGTTCTTAGGTGACTGAACAATCCAATACGGGAATAGCAGTCTCTGTCACAGGTGGGACAGACAGTCGTTGAAGGAAAGGATGGGTGGGATTGGTTTGCCGCACGCTCCTTCTGCTGCCTGCGCTTGCTTTCTGCATGCTCTCGGCGACACCTACATTCACAAGCCTCTTGCACAATTTAGTAACTTGATGCATTTTCTTTTCCTCACAAGCTAATGGATAAATGGAATAGTCCTCAGAGAGAGAGTAGCGAATCCTGGGTCAATTAAGCACATTTACAAAGGAACAGGAACAAAATCTGGCAAGAAAAGAGGGTTAAGGGTTTTAGAAATGTTAATAAATCTGTTTGATTCACGTATATTTTAGGAAGACCGGATTCTGGAGAGCCAAGTTGGTGGGTGGGTGAGTTTGAGGATGGGATACGTGGACTGTTAAAAGGAGCAGAATTGATGGGCCAAATGGCATTTTTCTCATCACAGACTTTCTGTGAAATATGTTCTACAATTTGGCTGCCTCATTCTGTTGGATTTGGTGACAACTCCAAACCAGTTCTCATGACAAATTCATCACCGATTGTTGTTCAAAATAACAAGATTCTTCTAAATTAAAATACAGAAAAATCAAAATACATGAACCATAATTCTTTGTGACTTTTAAAAAATGATGTAGAGACTTGTTCCCTAAGTAGTTCATGCAGATAAAGTACAAACCTTGAACAAATAGATGGAATGTCATTAACTTGATGAACTGATATTAAAAATTGAAGGACACCCCTGGCTCTTGAACTACATATTCTGTGTCCGTGTGATGTGGTTCTGCCTTCACATTGTCATAAAGCATCACCCAGGAGTGAAGTTGCTGAAGTGCTTTTCACAGTGTGAGATCAGTGTAGGAAGATACACCCATACCATTTCTGGTTTGACCTTGCTGACATCCCATTTTCTATTTACAGTTTGGATTGTATCTACATGATCTGCTTCGGAAACAAAACTCACCATCATTTTTAAAAAGTCATAACAGAACTGGACTTGCTGCAAAGTGAAATTATAAATTGTAAATTTCATTTTTAAACAATTTAATATTAACCGAGAGCAGACTTTCTTTGATCACATTAAAATTTAGCCTGCATTTGGACGTCAGTGAGAAATCGGTACATATCTTCGCACAGCTTCCTATTCCATATAGCAGTATATATTGGGTCATTCTCCGTAGAGGTGCAAACCTGTAATATAACCAGGGTATAATTATTACCCAATTCAATAGAACACAGTTCCAGGCACTGATGCATTTTATAATTTTACTCATGAAATAAAGGGCCGAGAATGGCGATGAGGGACCACGGTGACAGTCACAGTGGATGCTATTTGTGACTTTGTTTCGGGCTGTTTTAGTGCCTGTGGCAGGGTCACAAACCTGATTGGAGAGATTCAAACATGGAGTTGCAGGAAATGTGGGCACGAATTTGGGAGGTGACAACACGTTCACGGACTTTGGGGACGGGGTGGACTTTTTCAAGGACAGAAGGGCCAAGGGTGAGTTTTTTGAGGAGGCGAAGGTGGTGATGCCAGGTTTGAAAGAGAGAGTGACAGTACCAGAGGGGAGGGAACCATTGACAATGTCAGCTAGCATGGGGGGGCCGGAAAAGGGAGTTGGGTGGTCAGCAGTTTAGTGGTAATGGGATCAAAGGAGCCGGAACTCACAGGAGACCGAGAATCTGCCACAAAGAGAGCTCGACAGGGTGCCTACCTGGGACGATCAGTGTCAAATGTATGGTACTGCTATAAAAGGCAAAGTAGAAGCTTCATATACTCCATGGGCGGCGTAGACCATGCCAAGGAGGAATTTGAAAGAGATCTGGTGCTATTAGTTGATTCATCCTCTCACCGTGTCAGATTTTCCTTTCAGTACATGAGTGTAAGAGTTTTGTGGGGCAGAACTGCCTATCGCAAATTCAAGTGCAAGCTGCTCACAATGTTCTGTCCATTAACTTTGGAATATCTGTACTACTGTGGACAGTTCTAGTCACCACAAACGGGGCATCCACGCCCAGAAACAGTGCAGAGGAGAGCAACAAGGCTAGTCCTCAGTGTCAAAGAAGGCAGGAGTAAAAAACTAACAATTTATGGCTCATTAGCCTCAAGAAGTAAAGCTGCAGAGGGCACTTCATAGATATTAGAATCATAGGGCCCGAGTTTGGTCGACTTACCGCTGGTTTCTGCCGAGTTTTCTGGGCAGTCTCCATGTTTTCTGGGCGCTCTCCCCTCCAAGCGAGTTTGGTCAGGTCCTCATGCTGGCGGGGAGGGAAGATCGCTGGGGAGCGTCCGCCTGCTGACTCCCCAGATTGGTCCGGGCAGCCCTCCGCTCCAGCAGCAGAAGAGACCATCGGGTGGAGGCAGGTCTTACCTGAACAGTAAGTATGAAGACCTGTAAGAAAAGGTTAGTGCGCTTGTTTTCTTCTCTTTTGCAGCGATTTTGGTGGATGGGGTCCTCTGAAGGATGTGTAGTATTTTTTTTTCATGTGTTGAAAAATATTTTATTTTCCCCATTCCCCATTCCCCATCCCTGGGCCTTACTCTAACTTCGGCTTTACTTTGCTGAGGATCGCATTTGCCGCCCAGAATATGACCTACCGTCCACTGCCGCCTACAATCGGCGTGTAAGGCCCATTTTTTCTGCCGGGCGGTTTTCCCCATATTTTTCCACCAAACTTCCGCCCAAAGTACCATCAGGATCTTAGCGGTCCTCTCGATGGTACTTGGGCGGAACTTAGGTTTGACCAAACTCGGGGCCCATAGAAATTTATAGCATGGAGGGAGGCCATTTCGGCCAACGTGTCCATGCCAGCCAACAAAGAGCTATCCAGCCTAATTCCACTTTCCAGCTCTTGGTCCATAGCCCTGTAGGTTATGGCACTTCAAGTGCATATCCAAGTACTTTTTAAAAGTGGTGAGGGTTTCTGCCTCTACCACCTTTTCAGGCAATGAGCTCCATCCTCTGGGTGAAGAAGTTTTCCCTCAAATACCCTCTAAATCTCCTACCAATTACTTTAAATCTATGTCCCCTGGTTGTTGACCCCTCTGCTAAAGGAAACAAGTCCTTCCTCTTCACTCTATCTAGGTCCCTCATAATTTTATACACCTCAAAAGGTCTTCCCTCAGCCGCCTCTGTTCCAAAGAAAACAAACCCAGCCTATCCAATCTTTCACATATCTAAAATTCTCCAGTCCAGGCAAAATCCTCATAAATCTGCTCTGTACACTTTCCAGTGCCCTAGAAATAGTGGATGCATTGGTGGTCATTTTTCAAGATCCTATAGACTCTGGATCAGTTTCTATGGACTTTAGGGTAGCTAATGTAACCCCACTTTTTAAAAAAGGAGAGAGAGAGAGAAAATAGGAAATTATAGACCTGCTATCGGTAGTGGGGAAAATGTTGGAATCAATTATTAAAGATGTAAAGCAGCGCATTTGGAAAGCAGTCCCAGGATTGGTCCAAGTTAGCATGGATTTATGAAAGGGAAATCATGCTTGACAAATCTTCTCAAATTTTTTGAGGATGTAAATAGTAGAGTGGACAAGGGGGAGCCAGTGGATGTGGTGTATTTAGACTTTCAAAAGGCTTTTAACAAGGTCCCACATAAAGGATTAGTGTGCAAAATTAAAGCACATGGTATTGGGGGTAATGTACTGACGTGATAGAGAATTGGTTGGCAGACAGGAAGCAGAGAGTCGGAATTAACGGGTCCTTTTCAGAATGGCAGGCAGTGACTAGTGGGGTACCGCAGGGTTCAGTGCTGGGACCCCAGCTATTTACAATATACATTAATGATTTAGACAAAGGAATTGAATGTAATCTCCAAGTTTGCAGATGACACTAAGCTGGGTGGCAGTGTGAACTGTGAGGAGGATGCTAAGAGGCTGCAGGGTGATTTGGTGAGTGGGCAAATACATGGCAGATGCGGTATAATGTGGATAAATGTGAGGTTATCCACTTTGGTGGTAAAAACAGGAGGGCTGATTATTATCTGAATGGTGACGGCTTAGTAAAGGGGGAGGTGCAACGAGACCTGGGTGTCATGGTACATCAGCCATTGAAGGTTGGCATACAGGTGCAGCAGGTGGTGAAGAAGGCAAATGGCATGTTGGCCTTCATAGCGAGTGGATTCGAGTATAGGAGCAGGGAGGTCTTACTACAGTTGTACAAGGCCTTGGTAAGGCCACACCTTAAATATTGTGTACAGTTTTGGTCTCCTAATCTGAGGAAGAACATTCTTGCTATTGAGGGAGTGCAGCGAAGGTTCACCAGACTGATTCCCGGATGACGGGACTGACATATGAAGAAAGACTGGATCGATTAGGCTTGTATTCAATGGAATTTAGAAGAATGAGAGGAGATCTCATAGAAACGTATAAAACTCTGACAGGATTGAACACGTTAGATGCAGGATGAATGTTCCCGATGTTGGGGAACTCCAGAACCAGGGGTCACAGTCTAAGGATAAGGGGTAAGCCATTTAGGACCTAGATGAAGATAAACTTCTTCACTCAGAGTTGTGGGCATGTGGAATTCTCTGCCACAGAAAGTTGTTGGGGCCAGTTCGGTAGATATACTCAAAAGGAAGTTAGATGTAGCCTTCACGGCTGAAGGGATCAAGGGGTATGGAGAGAAAGCAGGAATGGGGTACTGAAATGCATGATCAGCCATGATCATATCGAATGGTGGTGCAGTCTCGAAGGGCCGAATGGCCTACTCCTGCACCTATTTTCTATGTTTCTATCACATCTTTCCTGTAATGTGGTGACTAGAACTGCACACAGTACTCCAGCTGTGGCCTAACTAGTGCTTTTAACCTAGTTTTAAAACTAGTGTTCTAATGAGTTAAAGAAAGAAAGACATGCATTTATATAGTGCCTTTCCTGACCTCAGGATGTCGCAAAGCGCTTCACAACTAGTGAAGTACTTTTTGAAGTTTAGTCACTGGCACAGTTTAGTAAACACAGAGCAATGTTTTCCGATACACCAAGACAGCAGGAGGAGATGACACACTTTAGGGTTGTGAAAGAAAAGTTTAGGACAGATGCCAGGAGTGATATCTTTACACAAGAAATATTCAACAGTTGGAGTTGGTTTCCAGGAACAGGTGACTAAGGTTAGGACACAGGACGGATCTAAGAAACAACTTGATGCTATAATGATAAAACTGTAGGCTTGGTTTTCAGGAAGGATGATGCCAAACAGACCAAAGGGTATTTAAAAAAAATCTGAACTGATCATTAGCAGCCTATTTTCAGCAGAGCTTGTTGCTGGATATGCTAGAAATTACTGCTGCCATGTTTCACTATTGTTTTTCATGCCTCAGCTCCTTTGCACTTTTCTTACAACTTTGCTGAAAAGCTCCCCGTGTCACTGACATTTTGAAAACCCCCAAGATCCTGCTCTATCTATGCTTGTGTTAAAACACATCAAGCTTTTGTTTGCTGAGTGTCATTTCAAGGCCTGCAATTTTTTATTATACTGTATGTTGTTAAATTAAGGGTCTTCTCCATAATTAATGAGTTGTTTGAAACAGGGGGGGAGGTAGGATTTTCCTGCAAGTGGGTCACATGCAGTAATAACACTGGTATCGGAATTTCTCCTGCTCTTAAGTAGCAATGGAGGGAGCCAGCAACAGTGGAGAAATGTGCGGCACAGCGAAAGGTCTGCAGCAATGCCAATCCCTTGGTGAAGTTGGTCTTTGCTCTTATCTCTGACATACTAGACCATGAAGCCTGAAGTCATTGTTATTAGAATAGGCCTGGGTTATTATCCTTGGTCTGTGGGCCAGACCTCGACGGATCAGCCTTTAGGTTGCAATGACATTTAATAAACTGCGTGAGCTTTTCTCTCACACTTCGCACATCATCTCAATCTCCCGATGTGCCACTGCCTGTAGCATGCTGCAAACTGTCTGATCGCCTTTATTTAGTATGCAGAGTGTGAAAAAAGAACAAAGCCTTATGCATTACTTGGAATACATAATTAAATTACATGACTGGCTTCATTCTAATGAAGAAGAACTTTAGCGAACTGTCTGAGGGTGCCTGAGATTGCTTCTCTCCTGTTTGGGGCAAAGGCTCTTACTGAAAATATTGATCAGTCATGAAAGTGCTGTGCTTGTTCTCTCTCTCTCTTGTATATCATCTGTCTTCTTTTTCTTTTAACAGATGAAAGCTTCTACTCATGAGGAGTCTGGCAAGGATGCAACAAAAATCAGTGTGAGTTGCAGTAACTTTCCATCACCAGTTCATAGCCGCTATTGTGTCTAGTTATAGCACCAATAACATGCAAAGCTTACAGATGTTTATTTGCATATTAAAAAGGAATTAGAACAGTCCAATAAAGGACTTTAGGATCAGTTTAATTTGTGGCCCTCAGTAATCTATCAAATATACATCTGACAATGATGGTTCACCACCACCTTCTCAATGGCAATTAGAGATGGTCAGTAAATGCTAGTGACGTCCACTTCCCATGAACGAATCAAATATATATATATATACCACACAATAATTGCCCTTTGTCTCTGGTTTCCATTAAAGTCAGATGTTACAGGTGTTACCGGTGAGCTGATGAGCCAAGTGTTGTGGCTCTGGACTCTCATTTAAGGCCCAAGTGTTAAACATCTAAGTAGGAAATGTATTCCAGCTTGATTCCTTCAAATAAGTTAATTTTGCTCACTCATGCCTTGGCCATTAGATGGCGCACTTCACGGAGGTGGAGCCCTCTACCTGGCAAGGAGGAGCTAGAAAGACTGCCTAATCCTGAACATGCGCATGTACCTGCTGGCAATATTGGTGGCAGCTCCATATAACGGTGTGTTTGGAGCATCCCACTCTTGCAGTTGAAGGAAGGCCCAGGGTGTCTCTCACTATTGTCCATGATCACACCCCTTCAAAGGTAACAGGAGATGGATGCCTCACTCAGTCCTCTTCCTGGAGACTGTTGGACCCAGCATAGATCAACTAACGCCCATAATGATGACTGCCAAAATCAATATTTTCATTCGAGTAAGAGTGTCACGTCATAAATGTCAGAATGACGGTGAACAGTTTACTGCAGTTCAGGAAAATCATCCAGTGGAAAGTGAAGCATGATCGATATGGCATTGATCTCTCTCTCTCTATCTCTCTCTTCCCTTGCCCAATATTAAAGATCAGGTGGTAAAAATGTGGCTTGGACGGTAACGGAAAACTAGCCGCATCGCGTCAGCTGCCCGTCATAGACTTCAAACAAACTGAATAGTGGCTGGGTCTCCATTAGGCTGCCGATGCCATACCGCCCGATTTGAGTGAACACTCAAGGTGGATTCCTACCCTCTGATGTGTAACTTCCCTGGAAAATGAAAAGTAGTCTCTGATAGCATTGTCTGTTATGCGGAGTTAATTTCACAGTCTCCATTCTGTGGGTTGAAATTAATGATTGACTGACAGAAATGCCAAGTATCAATATCAGGTTTGCATTTATTGTTGGAATTGCTCCAGTCTAAAACCTACGATTAGATTCATTCCGATTCCAACAGAAAACTCAAGGGAAAATCAAACAGCTGAAAATGCTGGTAGTTTTATTTTCTTTCTGATGCTACTTCCCCCGCCCCCGCACCATCTTTAAACTGCTTTGGCCTATGCCTTGCTCACCTGCTGCTGGTTAAGAAGGCGCTGGAGTTTCCTCTGCCATTGTCTCTCTGTAAGCAATGACCAGGACCTGGTGTGTCAATGACTTGGAGTGACTCACTTTTTAAAAATTCATTCACGGGATGTGGGCATCACTGGCAAGGTCGACATTTATTGCCCATCCCTAATTGCCCTTGAGAAGTTGATGGTGGTGAGCCGCCTTCTTGAACCGCTGCAGTCCGTGTGCTGAAGGTACTGTGTGGGGAAAAAATACCCCGCGCCCCTATTTGCTCAGCATCTCCCACCTGTGACAGCCCACTCACGATCAGGGTCACATGATCCCTCGTCTAACCACCGCCCACCCCGCAGCGTGCCGGCAGAAGCCAGTGAGGTGGTTAAACCAGGGCGAGCTTCGCAACAGAAGAGAGAGGCTGCTCGGCCTCTAGTAGCTACAGCTGGTGGTGTTCCTGTGGGGATATGAGTGCTGCAGACTGCATCTGCTGCAGGGAGAGAGAACCCATTAGCATAATGGTATGTCATTGTATATGCAAGAAATAGGCTCCGTGCGTTGAGGCGAAAATCAGTTTTAATCACAGTGTGTCCAGTTATTACCTTTTTTAAGATGCTTTGATACAAATAGATTTTTACACATTCAAGACCCCGTGTCCTTCACTATGAAAGAATGTTAATCAAGCTTCCCATTCTAGCTAGTAGATGGTGTCAGGGGCTCTTGTCTCTCTGCAGGTACAAGCTGCTGCAACTCAAAGTATCAGCTTTCCCTGTTCCCGCTGCTACGTTGCTAGGTGAGTCTAGCGCAGCCAGTCTGACATTGCCCTGGACACTCGCACTGCATGCAGCATATTCACACAAACTTGCTCTTGCCACAGCATGAGACAAAAATCCCGCTTCCCCTGATGTGAGTGATGACATGGACAGCAAGCCGTGAGGTAGTCTGTATTCCCTCATCCCACAGTGATCCATTTCAACTTGCATTTACATCCCATGCTGCTTTTATCCTGAACCTCTGCCCTCGTCGGCAGGGAGAATTAATGCTGGTTTCCATTTCATTCAATGCCAGGCATAATACAGAGCCGCTTGCCTACACACATCATTATGCAGCATCTTTTGGGTACCAGAGCTCTCCACTATAAATGAGAACCAAAGCCGTGTTACAGCAGGAATGGCATCAGTGAATAAATCCCAATACTTTCTGAAACATGTCTTCGGGTTTAGGAATGCAAGCCACAAGGGAATGCTGATAAATATGACTCTGGGAGCATATTTATCAGCATTCTTCAGGAGAAAAAATAACACATTGGGAAAGTTTTGTGGATATCATAGAATCATAGAAACTTACAGAACAGAAGGAGGCAATTTGGCCCGTCATGCCAATGCTGGCTCTTTAAAAGAGTAGTTGTGCTTAGTCCCAGTTTTTTGTCCGTAATGCTATAAGTTCCTCACCCCATGTCCAGCTTCCACCACCTTTTCAGGTAGTGTTCGCAATCCCGAGAATTCACTGAGTTAAAAAAATTCTCCGCATCTCCCCTCTGGATCTTTTGCCAGTGATTTTACATCTATGACCTCGGGTATTGACTATTTGCAAGAGGGAGCAACCTTTATCTACTCTATCAAAACCCCTCATCTTGAAAACCTCCATTATATCACCTCTTAACCTTCTCTGTCCTCAGGAGAACAGTCCTACCTTTTCCAACCTCTCCTCATAACGGAAGTCTATCATCCCTGGTAACATCCTGGTAAACCTTCTCTGTGCCATTTCTAAGGACCTTATATCTTTTCTGAAGTGTGCTGTCCAGAATTGTCCACACTACTTCAGCTGTGGCCTAACCAGTGATGTATAACATTCTAGCATGATCTCTCTGCTTTTATATTATATTCCTCTATTTATAAACCCAAGTAACCCATATACTTTTTTAATCACCAACTTGTCTTGCCACCTTTAAGGATTTGTGTATATGGACACTAAGGTCTCTCTGCTCATCGACACTTTTCAAAATCGTGCTATTTATAGTATACTGTCTTTCCAGATTAGTCCTCCCAAAGTGCATCACTTCACACTTCTCTGCATTGAACTCCATCTGCTATGCTTCTGCCCATATCACCATCCTGTCTGTTATTCTGAAGTCTACAACTATCCTCATTACTGTATACTGTATTGCCAATTTTCCTATCATCTGCAAACTTTATACTGCTGCTCCCTACACCCAAGTCTAGGTCATTTATAAAAATGTAAAAGAGTAATGGACCCAAAACTGACTCTTCAGGAACACCACTGCAAGCCACCTCCCAGTCTGGAAAAACATCCAATCAGCACCACCCTCTGCTTCCTGTCACTGAGCCAATTTCATATCAATATCACTTCTTTCCCCTTAATTCCATGGGCTTCCATCTTCTTAACAAACCTCCTTTGTGGCTCTTTGTTGAATGTCTTCTGAAAGTCCATATATACATCTATTGCATTACGCTGATCAAACTTCTCTGATCTCTTCTCTGTGAACTCATCAAAGAATTCAATTAAGTTAGTCAGACACGATTTGCCTTTATCAAATCCATGTTGGCTCTCCTTAATTAAACTATGCCTTTCCAAATTAAACTTTATTTTGTCTCTGATAATGGTTTCCACTAACTTCCCTACCACCAATGTTAGGCTGACTGACCTGGTTTATCCTTCCCCCCCCCCCCTTTCTTGAATAGTGGTATAAAATTAGCAACCATTCTATCCTCCGGCACTACTCCTAATTCTAAAGATTGTGACCAATACTTCCTATTTCTACCTTTGCTTCATATATTGTATCTGTTACAAAGTAAAGTTGGCTGGGCAGCCAAAGCAAAAGCATTTGGCCTGAAAATTGGATTGCTCTGTGCCCATCTTTCAGAGAAAAAATAGGCGCTGAATGGTCCAATATTGCGTGCAGGGACTTTGCGCCCAATATGCGGCAGTGGACATATTGGACCATTCGACTTATAGGCATCTATCGCAGCCGTCTGAAAGCAGTGCTGGTCCAATTTAAATATAAGAACATAAGGAAATAAAAATTAGGAGCAGGAATAGGCCATTTGTCCCCTCTAGCCTGCTCAGCCCATCAATATCATGGCTGATCTTCTACCTCAACTCCACTTTCCTGCACTATCCCCATATCCCTTGATTCCCTTAATATCTAAAAATCTATTGATCTCTGTCTTGAATATACTCAAAGACTGAGCCTCCACAGTCCTCTGAGGTAGAGAATTCCAAAGATTCACCACCCTTGGAGTGAAGAAATTTCTCCTCATCTCAGTCGTAAATGGCTGACCCCTTATTCTGAGACTGTGGCCCCTGGTTCTAGACACCTTAGCCAGAGGAAACATCCTCCCTGCATCTACCCTATCAAGCCCTGTAAGAATTTTACATGTTTCAATGAGATCATCTCTTATTCTTCTAAACTCTAGAAAATATAGGCCTAGTCTACTCAATCTCTCCTCATAGGACAATCCCTCCGTCCCAGGAATCAGTCTGGTGAACCTTTGTTGCACTCCCTCAATGACGAATATCCTTCCTTAGGTAAGGAGACCAAAACTGTACACAATACTCCAGGTGCAGTCTCACCAGGGCCCAATATAATTGTGGTAAGACATCGATGCCAAAAAATTCGCCTACCTTTCGCCTGTTTTTTTTGTGATATTTAGCTGTTTTTGGCAAAAAATGGTGAACCGAGAAATTCGGAAAAGTCTTGTGCTGGCGGTTTTTAAATACCGTTGGGGAGAGGACCGCTGGCGTGCAAGACTTGAAATAGTGCTTTCGACAAAAATTTGGCCCACAGCCAAGTTAGGATCTGAAAAAAACACCCGGGAAAAACCTGCGTTGCAGCCCTTGAAACAGCGGTAGATATGAAGACCTGCATAAAAGGTAAGTTAAAGTTTTTATATTTTAATTTGTTTGCAATGATTCGATAATTAAGTGTCTTGTGAATGTTTTGTAATTCTTTATTTTTTGTTTTTTGTAATTTTTTTGGGGGGTGTTTTCTGCCCTCCAAGAGTCTCTCCCGCAGCGATATCGGCCTCGGAGAAAAGTTGCAGAAAATTCGCAGTTTGCGCCATGAATCCTCGTGCAATACCGATTTTTACCGCTGGGCGAACCGAAGCCCAAATTTTAGGCCTCATAGCGGTAGCGGAATCATAACGGTAATTTTGGTGACAAAATACCAGTATCACCAAAAATTTAATTTCTAGCCCCTTTACTCTTATACTCAAATCCTCTTGTAATAAAAGCCAACATACAATTTGCTTTCTTAATTGCTCGCTGAACCTGCATGTTAACTGTCATTGATTCATGTACAAGGACACCCAGATCCCTCTGAACACCAAAATTTCCCAATCTCTCACCAGAGTGGATAACTTCACACTTCTCCACTTCCATTTGCCATGTTCTTGCCCACTTGCTTAGCCTGTCTATATCCCCTTGAAATCTCTTTGCATCCTGCTCACAACTTACATTCGCACCTAGCTTTGTATCATCAGCAAATTTGGATATATTACATATGGTCCCCTCATCCAAATCATTGATATAGATTGTGAATAGCTGGGGCCCAAGCACCCCACTGGTTACAGCCTGCCAACCCAAAAATGACCCGTTTATTCCTATTCTCTGTTTTTTGTCCATTAACCAATCCTCAATCCATGCTAGTATTTTACCCCCAATCCCATGAGCCCTAATTTTGTTCAATAACCTCTTGTGTTGCACCTTATCGAATGCCTTCTGAAAATCCAAATACATCACATCCACTGGTCCCCTCTTAGCTATTTTGCTTGTTACAACCTCAAAAAACTCTAATAGATTTGTCAAACATGATTTTTCTTTCACAAATTCATGTTGACTCTGCCCAATCCTATTATTATTTTCTAAGTGCCCTGTTAGCCACATTCTTATTAATAGATTCTAGCATTTTCCCTACTACTGATGTCAGGCTAACTGGTCTGTAGTTCTCCGTTTTCTCTCTCCCTCTCTTAAATAGCGGGGTTACATCAGGTACCTTCCAATCTGTGGGAACCGTTCTATTTTGGAAGATGACAACTAATGCATCCATTATCTCTATAGCCACCTCTTTCAAAACCATGAGATGTAGGCCATCAGGTCCAGGGGATTTATTGGCTTTCAGTCTCATTAATTTCTTCAGTACTATTTTTTTACTAATAATTTCTTTCAGTTCCTCATTCTCGCTATACCCTTGGTACTCTACTATATCCGGGAGGTTTTTTGTGTCTTCTTCTGTGAAGACAGGCACAAAATATTTGTTTAATTTCTCTGCGATTTCCTTATTCCCCATTATAATTATGCCAAAATATGCAAAGAAGTGTCCTGTGCCTTTTGCAAGACCCTCCTCCCATATAGGACAACAATCTGTAGAGCTTGGGCTGCATGATCCCTGGCAGGTTTCTGTTTTATTTATCTAGCGGCCTAATCAGTGGTCCTTAAAAGACACACAAAGGTAAGTTTTTAAAACCTACCTGAATGTGGAGTTGGGTAGAGCAGGAGTGCTCCTCTCAGCCTCACAATGGGCCCAAATTTGGCCCACCCGATTTTTCGCCGCACTCACGTGAGATGCACCAAATTCCTACGATCCAAACGGCACCAAAAAGATGTCCCCGGATTCTGGCCCTCTGCCGACTCTCCCGGGACTTGGCGCGGCATGGCAATTCAATTGGGGAGCGGAGCTAGGGCCCTGCGCTTAAGAGTGCCGGGAGCTCAACTCATGCGCACTGGAGGTTTCGCACGTGCACAGTAGCTCCTCTGCAGCGTGGGACCCTATGTCCCGCCCCATCCCAGGCCGAGTGGTGTCATTATGCGTGCCGGGCTGCTGCATGTCATAGCGAGAGTCCCGCACCTATCCCCGACCGAGTGGCCTCCCGCAACGGCCGGCTGGCCGGCCCGCTGACTTTCTGGGCTGAGGTAGGACTTAAGTTTTATTTTTTATTTATTATTGATGGTTGCGCTTTGTTTAGTGAGAAGAGTTTTGATTGGGGGAGGGGGGTGCGGGGGCGCGGAGGGGGGAGGAGGAGAGTTTTGATGATTGGGGGGGGGGGAGCGGGGAAAAGTTTTGATCGGGGGGGGTCAGTTTTGATGGGGGTGATAACTGTGTAGCCAGTAATTTTAATGAGCTTACTCAAGACTTCCCTTAACCCTGTTGATGAAAATACTTTCCTACATAAGAACATAAGAATTACGAGCAGGAGGTACTTCTATTTTTTATTTGGATATTTTGAAAAAATTATGGAAATATGTTTTGTCTCTTTACTTCTTTTATTTTTGTAGTTTAAGCTTCCATGAATGCTTCTGTTGAATAGTAAATTAACTTTGCGAAGTTTGTCAGTCCTGTATAGCTGTTTGATCCTATTCACATACTTCAGTCAAGTCATTAAGTACCTACCTGCACTGATTTCTTAACTCTCATTAAGGGTTTTCTGTGCGGCTGCAAGTGACCATATACGCTGGCCTAAGTTAGTTTGGAGCAACTATTAGCTGGCCAATTAAATGGCCAAAACGGGCGTGGGTGGCTGGTAACGCCCCCTTTTGAAAAAAAAAACTCAATTTAAAAAAAAATCCTAACTAACTCACTTACACTGGCGCAAATTGAATGTGCAGGATGGGGATTTTTAAGATACTCCAGAAAAATCAAGTTGCTCCAAAAAAAACGGAGCAACTCCTGGGCAAATTTAGGCCCATTGTAACTGCTCACCCTTCGCACTTACCGCAAGCCTTCAGCAGGCATCCTAGGCGGCCTATTTTGCACCTCCTCTCAACCTGTGAATGGCTTCTTGGGGAACGACTCAGTTCCTGCAGTACACCGGTCCCCTCCAGATGACACAAGGGGACCAATATTGCCTGGTCCTCTTGCCCATTACTGCAGTTCTTGCCGCCATTCCGTTCATGCCCAAAAACAGGCGTGAATGAATTTCCAAGCCTTTGAGTCAAATTCTCTGGGCTGCCCCTGAGGCCATGATCAAGAAGGTGGTCTCCCAGGTTGAGGCTAATCACTTTGGGTGTACTGATGCCTGGGATTTCTACAATGCGGGGAAACTCGACTGCAGGATTTGTGGTAATGGAGGATTGTGATCCTATCAAATAGAGAATAGGTTTGGCAAAATGAAGCTTAACCATCATCATCATCATCATCATCATTATAGGCAGTCCTTCGGAATCGAGGAAGACTTGTTTCCACTCTTAAAATGAGCTCTTGGGTGGCTGAACAGTCCAATACGAGCACCACAGCCCCTGTCACAGGTGGGACAGATAGTCGTTGAGGGAAGGGATGGGTGGGACTGATTTGCCACATGCTCCTTCCGCTGCCTGCGCTTGATTTCTGCATGCTCTCGGCGATGAGACTCGAGGAGCTCAGCGCCCTCCCGGATGCACTTCCTCCACTTAGGGCGGTCTTTGGCCAGGGACTCCCAGGTGTTAGTGGGAATGTTGCACTTTTTCAGGGAGGCCTTGAGGGTGTCCCTGTAACGTTTCCTCTGCCCACCTTTGGCTCGTTTGCCGTGAAGGAGTTCTGAGTAGAGCGCTTGCTTTGGGAGTCTCGTGTCTGGCATGCGAACGATGTGGCCTGCCCAGCGGAGCTGATTAAGTGTGGTCAGTGCTTCGATGCTGGGGATGTTGGCCTGGTCGAGGATGCTAATGGTCTGGGCAATACATTGTGATCTGCAATACCTTACTACCCTCCAGTGGCCAATCTGTGCATCACCTCCATATAAAGGATTGTTGGATTCTGTCACATCTGTGATGAGTGCTGGATCCGTGAAATCTCAAGATGCAAATGTTTTGGAAGGGTTTATTCTGATATCAAATTACAACTATCTTAGAATTCCATGAGTTTAGAACAAGGATAAGTAGAAATATTCCAAGCAAGTAGCAGCCAGTATGGTGTGTGATTTTAAAATTAATGCAGCTTCAGAATTAAAATCTTGACACTGTGCTTATTGAAACAGCAAAATGAAAAAAGCATGCCTCTGTAATTAAGTTTTCACAAGACATAGCTGAAGTCTTTATAGTATTAATGAAATAGTCAATACAATACACCACAGTACATTTCTGACGTAAATGATTACTAAGTGTGAAAGATGCAAGAAATCAGTAGTAGCAATATTAATATTTTTTAATCAATTGAAATGTCAATGACTTCATTATGAAGCTTGCGAATAACAAATTGTTCTGAAATTCTGTACACCATGGATTTACCTTTACTATGTGACTCATTTTCACATCATAACACATCCAGTTAGTAGGAGATGTGCATCAACATATGCTCTGATACTACAGCATGACTCCTAAATACATAAGCTTGTTAAGAATTCAGATCAAGGTTCAGCACCATTGAAAAGTGTTAGCACATAGATGTATTACACAGAGAATGAGCAACAGAAGGCATCTGCAGGGTACATTTAATGTAACAACAAAAACTTGCTTTATGTAGCACCATATTAAAATCTCCCAAAACACTTCACAGGAACCATATCAAACAAAATTTGACACCAAACCACATAATGAGATAATAGAACAGATGATCAATAGCTTGGTCAAAGAGGTAGGTTTTAAGGAGTGTCATAAAGGAGGAGAAAGAAGTGACAAGGTGGAAAGGTTTAGGGAGGGAATTCCAGAGCTTAGGGCCCAGGCAGCTGAAGGCACAGCCGCCAATGGTTGCAGGGTTGGAAAAGGTTACAGAAATAGGGAGGGACAAGGCCAGTGAGGATTTTGAAAGCAAGGATGAGAATTTTAAAATCGAGGCCATTATACCAGGAATTTTATGCTGGTCTACCAGTAGCATCAGAGACAAATCAGTAGTGTAAACCCCAGTGAAAAAAATCCTTTTATTCTTGGATTTGGTCATTTCATCCCAGTATCTTTCTAGGCCTGAATTTTCTGCTGGCATTAAGCTGGGTCCCTGGCTTAACTCTAGCGGATTGGGCCTGCGTTTGCTTGCCACATTCCAAAGTGATGGGGCCGTGGAATAGGTAGCCCAACTATGGGCATATCCAAAAGGCATATCAAATTACAGGAATGTGTCGTCCGACACATTACCTGCCATTTGTGCCCTAGCATTGCTGTGAACGCTGATGGTGTCCTGAGTTGCTATGGCCAGGCGGAGGAGTGATTCCAATTTTAAAGGTCCTGGGGGAAGAGTTGAATCAATTGTGGGGTGATCGACTCAATTGCTCGGCCCCAATGAAATTTAAATGTTAGGATAAAAGAAATTGGCCTTCTCTTCAGCTGGCCCCAGTGTCATTCAGCCCCATTATGTGACTTTACGCTGAGGTAGGCTCCCCAATGGGAGCTGGAATCCTGCTGGGAGTCCTAATATGGGATAATGAATGTGACCCAACAGCTCCCATTCCCATTGAAGATGCACCAGGACTCTGCCAACATCTAAGATCCTGGCCAAGTAAATATTGGGTTGGATTGTAGGCTTTTAGGTTTTCGAGACGATAATGGCGGCGGAGCAGGTAAGTTAGCGGCCGGGAATAGTTTGCGCTTTGGTATTTAAGTTTGTGCAGCTGGGCCCAGCGTCAGGGGGTGCAGTGCTAAGGGAGGCGTGTACACCTCTCGTGGTGCAAGGATGGGAAAATCCCAAGCCAAAGAGCCAGGCCGGGAGCGTTCCGTGAGCCGTCTGGTGGTGGGGGGGGGGGTGGAAAAAAATACAAAAACATTCCCAAAACATTGCACACGACACTACAACACAAATCTCTGATAAAATTAAAAGAAAAAACAATCATACTTGCCTTAGGAGTCCATTACTCACATCTTCACCAACGGGATCGTAGGACCGCCCTGATTTCCCAGGCGATCATTGCGGGCGCACCTCTGGGTGGACGGGTCAGGCGGGTGCTCAAACTCACGCTGGTATCGCAACCAGGGCCGCTGCACACCCGGGCGCATCTCTTCCGGGCGGTGCTGCTCAGCGCCGCTGCAAAACCCGACCGGAAGATCGCGGCGGGTACTGAGGCCCTCACCAACGCCATTGGCGCTGCTCCAGGGCGAAATCTGGAGCGCAGATGACTGGAAAATCCAGCCCATTGTGTGTTTAAAAACAGTAATTGTGGCATTATATAGAATTTATAGCACACACAGTGTCCATTCGGCCCAGATGGTCTATGATGATGTTTATGCTCCACATGAGCCTCCTCCCACCCTATCAGCACAACCTTCTATTCCTTTCTCCCTCATGTGTTTTATCTAGCTTCCCCTTAAATGCTACCTAGCTATTCACCTCAACTGCTCATTGTGGTCTTAAGTTCCACATTCTAACCAACCTCTGGGTAAGGAAGTTTCTCTTGAATTCTTTATTGGATTAATTAGTGACTATCTTACATTAATGGCCCCTAGTTTTGGATTCCTTCACAAGTGGAAACATCTTCTTTACATCTACCCTATCAAACTCCTTCATAATTTTAGAGACCTCTATTAGGTCACCTCTCAGCCTCTCTTTTCTAAAGAAAAGAGCCCCAGCCTGTTCAGTCTTTCATGATGGTTATAACCTTCCAGTTCTGGTATCATCCTTGTAAATCATTTTTGCAGCTTCACCAATGCCTCTATATCCTTTTTGTAATATGTAGGCCCGAACTATGCACATCAGGACTATCATGGTGTGTTTGTGTCCCAGCATGTGTATACAGTGTGCAAATGCAATTGTATTGCGATTCGGATGTCTGCAGATCCCAGACTAGTGATTTCCCTCAGTTATAAAAATATACACCAAAACTCAATATTTCGGACTCATACTGAATACTCCTAGCTACATTCCCCATGTACATTGATGATAACAACAGCACTGGTGACATATGCTTAACCTAGGTTACAAAGGTTTCAATCCACTCAAAGGCTCGTAGCTAAGCTCAACCACTGTTTTGACTGATGCGGACAAACCTGCTTGTATGCAGTTCTGATTCTATGCTAATATTTTCTGACAAATGGAGATTTCCTATAAGAAGGGCTATGCTCTAATGCAAATTTAACATCCCGCATACATGTCTGGAGGCTGACGGACTGAAGTTGAGGCGAATATAAAGATGTCTATAATCGAATTTCCCCAATATAAAATGTTAGTTTTAACCAAAGCAGGTTTTAATTATGTAATAGCTAAACAGCTACCCATAACTTTTCCTGAATTTCTGATAACTTTACACAAACTTAATAATCATTAAAGGAAAATGTATTTCATTTTAATGCACCGTCTTTCAGAAGTAGAAATGCTGCCAAGATCCTTTCTTGCTTTTCATCGCACTCTCGTCCTCCTACACATTAAGTGTTGTACACTGTGGGTTGGCAGACAATAAAAAGAAGTGACATGAATCGAGCTATCAACAGGCAGGACTCCCCAAATCCCTGATCACTTCACAGTATCTACCACCTTAAGAGCCTAGATTTAATATCTCTCCTAGCAGAGGTTGAATGCAGTGAATTAATGTTACTGGTGACAGACAATGCATTTAAATTGATTTAACTGAGAAGCTAATGAGTTTGGGGTAAGTTCACATTGATCTGTTTACTCGGCTCATTATATTTTTTATTATCTGTGAACTGTGGTGCTTGCTTGAGGTCAGAGTTTTAGCAAAATGATGTGGGTACAGGGAACAATTTCAAGACTTTCTTGCATACAAACATTAAGGTGCAAATCTGAAATTAGAAGGCTCCTTGCAGTGACCTTGACAGAAGCTAAAATATTGGCACATGTATTCATCAGACTCTCCTTGCAGAATATCACTTTTTAAATCTGTATTTTGTTAGTGAATTCTCCAGAATGAGTGCGAACACAAGCTACAAGGACACATTTAATTGGTTTCTGACAAAGTATGTACATACAGGAAAGCATCAAGCAAATACAACAAAATAAATAAGATTGTAGATTATGGGGATAGTAGAATCAGCTGATCAAATAGTTCAGGGCTGTGGGTGGGCAAAATGCTCTCTCCGGGTGGGGGGGGGGGGGAGGTTAAATGATGTTGACGCAGGGATGGATGAATATCATGGAGTTTAGCTTAATTACATTTGAAAGAGAAAGAGAAAGAAAGACTTGCATTTATATAGCGCCTTTCAAAGCCCGAAAGCACTTTACAGCCAATAAAGTACTTTTGAAGTGTAGTCACTGTTTTGCTGTAGGAAACACCACTTAACTGGGGTTTAAACTCCCCCATGCATCGACAATCTATCTTTCTCTTGCATACGAGTGATTACTTTAGCTTGCTGCCTATGTCTACGCTTCCTACAAACTGCACATGTCATTATCAGCCAGCATATTGCCAAAATCAGTTGAACTGTCACCAATATGTGAGAAATGATACGTATCCATGGATGGATATTAACGTTCAGTCCCCAGTTCCATGCCATCTCGTACCAGGGGGTATGTTGAAGGTCTTTTGCAATGTCCTTGCCCAGTTTGCGCAGCTCCTGTTTGAGCACGTGATATAGTTTTATGCTCGCCAGCAGAGGATCCTTAATGCCTCTCAGGTCCTCGGGCAGGTGGGGTATTGGTGCAGCCAGTTCACTTTCATATTGGTACAAATCTTGTTTAATTTCATCAATCAGGTTCAGGGTAATAGTTTCTCGAGCATGTATATACGTCATTCATGCTCGTCCTATTGTTACCGGTAGCCTCGAGGTGAAGCAGAAGTTGGCGTTAGTGATATTACATTGATAAATACCATAGTTAGAAGTTGGTTGGTTGGTTACCACACAGTATTCCCCCTTTCCGCGGTAGGCTGAGTGGGTGTGTTTGGATTCTGATGGGCTTATTTCTAAGACACACCCAATGGTTTGATTCAATCCATACCCATCCTCACTTCTCCGGCCTACTGGATGTGGACATATAGTTAGGCTTCCTACCCTGCGGCACCCTGATAATGAGACCCCTCTCATTGTTCCATTCCGATTGATCACATATTGATCCATTGGGTAATACCACATGTAGTTCTTACCCCGGATTAGCCCCAAGTTAGCCCCAGACTCCCCCTTCGCCATTACTGGAATAATTAGGACCATCCCCACCAAGGCAGAATGTGAATCTGTGCATTTGCCTATCACTGGAAAGACTCTTGTCATTCCTTTCCTGGTGCATGTGTCCAGTGACCCTGGGTGCTGTGCTAGGCGGAACAGGTGGGTGCTGTTAATCCAGTCTGGGACTTCGCCCCTGTGTATTTGGTCCAGGTTCTCCCTGACCTGACCAATCATCCATCCCCCGTAAGCGTGGCAGAGATCTCGCTGAACCTCTACCTTTTCCGCATTGAATTCTCAATCAATCAGGCGTTTAATGGTGGCAGCATGGCCCTCCAGGACTGTAATCCCTTTGACTTAGCTCGCTGCTGCCCCATCGCCTTCCCGAGCAGCCCCTTTGGCTGCGTCTGTCTGCCTCTGCAGCAACTTCCTGATTGCGTCTTTAAGGTTTTCTGATTGTTAGGCCATATTCAATACATAAGGTCCTATTGTACCGTATCGCGACGCCTAATAATGTGGGTTGGGTTCCCTTACACCCGCAAAAGTTTTTGTCTGGTCCGAGGGAAGTCTTTGCACCCTCTTGCCGGAATATACCAGTCAGGTAGACTCCATTTCAAACTTGAGTCTTTTGATAGTCCGGGTCTTCATAATTCGGATGTAGCTCATCACCTTCAGCCTCAAGTTTTGAATTCTGGCTGATCATCCGGCCCCGTGCTGTTTGCCACAGGGGTGAGTGCCAAAGTATAATCAGTATCCTGTAAAATCAAACTTTCCCCAAGATGGGGTATTCTGTTAGCCGTTTCCACCATCCTACTCCATTCATATCCACATATACACACATGTCCCCACTGATCAATATCTCGTATGGTCCCGACCACCGCGGCGTGAATCCGGTTCGTCCCGGTAGCCCCTTAACCATTACTTTCTCCCCCACTTGGGGAAGATCTACCGGGGACTCTAACTCTTCTTATTCGTCCCGACCTGCCTGTCGTTCTCTTACTTCCTGGCTCATATCCTTAAGTTGCTTACTTAACTCCATTACATATCTCCTAATCTGATCCCGCAATGGGCCCACATCGGACCCTCCTGTGATTATACCTTCGGGCAATCGCATTGCCCGACCAGCCATGAGCTCATATGGAGTTAATCCTGTTGTCTGATTAGGGGTTGCCCTTTGTCTCATCAGGATAGCAGGCAGCAGCTCAGCCCAAGCCTGTCCGGTTTCTTGGATGGCTTTTGGCAGAGCTGTCTTTATTGTCCAATTCATCTGTTCTACCATCCCCGAACTCTGCGGGTGATAGGGGATGTGAAATTTTTGTTTAATGCCCAATGTAGTGCATAGTAATTTTACCACCTGTCCTGTGAAGTGGGTTCCCTGATCGAAGTCTATTTGGGTGGGGATGCCCCAGCGGGGAATCACCTCCTCAGCTAAAATACGAGCTACTGTGGTTGCAGTACAGTTTCGGGTAGGAAAAGCCTCCACCCACCATGTAAATAAACCAATTATCACTAGACAGTATTTCTTTACTCTAGAGCTTGGCAGTGGTCCCGTGAAATCAATTTGTTTATTCTCCCATGGCCCTTGCGGCCGTGATTGATGGGCCATTCTAATTTTAATGGCCTTTCCTGGATTATGCTGGACACATGTAATGTATTGCTGATAACAATGTCTCGTCCCACGCCTGGCCACCACCAATCTCGAGAGACACTACTGATCATGGCATTTCGCCTGGCATGGGTTAATGCCGTGGTGCAGTTCCATGAGCATCTTTCTTATACAAGTGGGGGCTGCCATCTTACCGTCCTTTCTCCACATGGAGTCTGGATCTGGTGCCCCTCCCTGATTTTTTTCATTCTGTCTTTTCTTCATCACTTACATCTGCATGCAATTTTACAATGTCAATATCTTCTTTAGTAATCATACTACTTACTGATTCCTCCCTCACTTCGGACGAAACTGTTGCCTCCTGCGCCGCCTTATCCGCAGCCTCATTGCCTCATTACCACTCTGGACATCGTCCACCACTTTCTGGTGGGCTTTGACCTTTATCCACCGCCTCGGTGGGTTTACTAGTCGCGTCGAATAGCAGCCTAATTCGGCCTTCATGTTTAATGGCCTCCCCGTCTGAGGTGATGAATCCTCCCCTCCGCCAGGCAGTCATGTAGTCATGGACTACTCCAAAAGCATAGTGGCTGTCTGTGTAGATATTTGCCCGCTTGCCTTCAGCTAATTGGAGGGCTTCATTCAGGGCAGTGAGTTCTGCCACTTGTGCG
Source organism: Pristiophorus japonicus (assembly GCF_044704955.1). Classification (NCBI taxonomy): domain Eukaryota; kingdom Metazoa; phylum Chordata; class Chondrichthyes; family Pristiophoridae; genus Pristiophorus; species Pristiophorus japonicus. The sequence continues at coordinate 157,549,147 of NC_091988.1, read as the reverse complement.
GAAAGTCCTCTGTCCAGTCCCCCACTTAGGACGGTGTCAAGTGCTCCATTGACCACCGCCCACTCTGTATGTGGGGTCCCTTGGATATATTTGCAGGACCCATCTACAGAAAGGTTTAAATCGGGGTCCTCAAGTGGGATCTCACTTATATTACCGGGTTATTCTTCCCACTCTCGGGCATGGCACTCATGGGGTTCACCCGTGACCAGGAGACCCTCTACAGGGTTCTCCCCTGTGTCTCATACTATTTTCACGGACTCATCATGGGGGAGTAAAACTGCCTCCCATTTAGCCCTGCGTACATTGGACACGGATCTTAGTTTCCCGGTGTTGAGCATTTCTACCAGAGTGTGTTCAGTGTTGCAGTACAATCTCCCCGGTCATCACTACCGGTTCACTGACTTTCACTGCCCACGTTGCACAGTCCAGAGCTGCCACACACCAGGACAGACCGACTGCCACAGGTGACTGTTGGGTTGAGTAATAGGCTACAGGACGCATCCTGTCTCCATGCATCTGAGTGACCACTGCCCCATAGAATCCTTCCTCATTTTCGCAGTAAATGTGGAAAGGTATGTCCATGTTCGGGAGTCCCAGGCCAGGTGCAGACATTAAGGCTTCCTTTAGATTACCATATGCTGTTTCCTGCTCCGGGCCCCCCGCTACACTTTCTAGGGAGGGTTTCCCCCCTTTCACCAGTTTCTGTATTGGTTCTGCAATTGCTGCGAAGTTGGCTATAAAGTTTCTGCAGTAATTAAAGAGTCCCAGTACTTTCCGTACCCCTCGGACTGTCTTTGGGCGGGGCATGATTCTGATAGCTTCTTTCCTATCTTGAGACATTGTTCGAGTCCCTTTTGATATCTCATGTCCCAAATATTGTGCCGCTGTCTGTCCAATCTGGGCTTTCTTGGGATTGGCTTTAAATCCCACCCTTTGTAGGGTTTCTAAGATTTCTATGAGAGCGCCCGTGTGTCCCCTACAGTAAAGGCAAACTTGTCCTGTGATTCTCGAGCCAGAGGAATGGACCAAAGTCCATTGGCTATGTCAAGCACTGTGAATATCTTATGTTCGGGTTTCAATCCATTAAAGATTGTGGCTGGGCTGGCTACAATGGGGTGCTGACGAGGTATCACTTTATTCAGAGCCGTGTAATCTGTAGTCAGTCGCGTCTAATAGCAGCCTAATTCGGCCTTCATGTTTAATGGCCTCCCCGTCTGAGGTGATGAATCCTCGCCTCCCCCAGGCAGTCATGTAGTCATGGACTACTCCAAAAGCATAGTGGCTGTCTGTGTAGATATTTGCCCGCTTGCCTTCAGCTAATTGGAGGGCTTCATTCAGGGCAGTGAGTTCTGCCACTTGTGCGGAAAGTCCTCTGTCCAGTCCCCCACTTAGGACGGTGTCAAGTGCTCCATTGACCACCGCCCACTCTGTATGTGGGGTCCCTTGGATATATTTGCAGGACCCATCTACAGAAAGGGTTAAATTGGGATCTCACTTATATTACCGGGTTATTCTTCCCACTCTCGGGCATGGCACTCATGGGGTTCACCTGTGATCAGGAGACCCTCTACAGGTATGAGCCGTCCGGCTTCTTTACCGGCCACATGGGTTAATTCATGGTGCGCTCAGCTTCCCGGAGTATGCCACTGTCCAGCAGATCTTGTACAATTTGTTTGACTGCCTCCCTGGCTTCAGGTTTAATTGGATATTGCTTATGCGGGGTGTGCTCAGGTCCCAGGACAATGATTAGGTCGGTTTCTACCAGTCCACAATCTTGTTTGGAACGTGCCCACACTCCATCAATTTGCAGACACATGGGGCCATACCCTTTTAATGTATCCCTGGTCAGGAGTTGTACGCTCCCCACCTTCGTATGGTTGTCCAATTTATTTTGTTCCCCGAAGGTAGTAGTTTTGTGCCCATTTGGGCTTCTTGAAACTATTTTCTTCCCCTGGGGATCACTCAATGCTCGTAATTGTTCTAGGAGGTCGATTCCTAATATTGTACCCCCATTATTGGGACAAACATAAAATTTTGAAGGGATTAGAATCCCTGCCACGTCCAATAATATTACTTCGCTTGTGCCCTTGTGGCAGATCCTCCAATCCCTGTGATTAGAACTGTCCATTTGGTTGTGGGTAGGGGGATATCTGTCATTGAGACAGAGGCGCCAGTATCCTCTAACATGTCACATTGCCGGCCCCCTAACAATGCTGTAATGTGGATCCGAGGATCGCCTTCGCCCTCAGCAGGGTCCTCTGGCTTTCAGTCCCTTGCCAGGTCCTTGAGGGCCTGGAGGAGCTGATCCTTGGTCATGTTCTGGGATTTGGGTGGGCTACCCTGCGGTGTGGGTCTTTTCCCGCCCCCGCCTGGCGCCCAACACTGAGTTTTGTTGTGCCCCATATTCTGGCAGTTGGTGCACTTGAGACGTGGACTCTTACAGTTCTTGGACATGTGTCCGGGTTTGCCACAATTGTAGCAAACTCCAATGGGTCTTTTGCTAGATGCCTCCTATTTCTACTTTATAAGAACATAAGAACATAAGAATTAGGAACAGGAGTAGGCCATCTAGCCCCTCGAGCCTGCTCCGCCATTCAATAAGATCATGGCTGATCTGGCCGTGGACTCCGCTCCACTTACCCGCCCTCTCCCCGTAACCCTTAATTCCCTTATTGGTTAAAAATCTATCTATCTGTGACTTGAATACATTCAATGAGCTAGCCTCAGCTGCTTCCTTGGGCAGAGAATTCCACAGATTCACAACCCTCTGGGAGAAGAAATTCCTTCTCAACTCGGTTTTAAATTGGCTCCCCCGTATTTTGAGGCTGTGCCCCCTAGTTCTAGCCTCCCCTACCAGTGGAAACAACCTCTCTGCCTCTATCTTGTCTATCCCTTTCATGATTTTAAATGTTTCTATAAGATCACCCTTCATCCTCCTGAACTCCAATGAGTAAAGACCCAGTCTACTCAATCTATCATCATAAGGTAACCCCGTCATCTCTGGAATCAGCCTAGTGAATCGTCTCTGTACCCCCTCCAAAGCCAGTATATCCATCCTTAAGTAAGGTGACCAAAACTGCACGCAGTACTCCAGGTGCGGCCTTACCAATACCCTATACAGTTGCAGCAGGACCTCCCTGCTTTTGTACTCCATCCCTCTCGCAATGAAGGCCAACATTCCATTCGCCTTCCTGATTACCTGCTGCACCTGCAAACTAACTTTTTGGGATTCATGCACAAAGACCCCCAGGTCCCTCTGCACTTCAGCATGTTGTAATTTCTCCCCATTCAAATAATATTCCCTTTTACTGTTTTTTTTTCCCAAGGTGGATGACCTCACACTTTCCGACATTGTATTCCATCTGCCAAACCTTCGCCTATTCGCTTAACCTATCCAAATCTCTTTGCAGCCTCTCTGTGTCCTCTACACAACCCGCTTTCCCACTAATCTTTGTGTCATCTGCAAATTTTGTTACACAACACTCTGTCCCCTCTTCCAGGTCATCTATGTATATTGTAAACAGTTGTGGTCCCAGCACTGATCCCTGTGGCACACCACTAACCACCGATTTCCAACCCGAAAAGGACCCATTTATCCCGACTCTCTGCTTTCTGTTAGCCAGACAATTCTCTATCCATGCTAATACATTTTCTCTGACTCCGCGTACCTCTATCTTCTGCAGTAACCTTTTGTGTGGCACCTTATCGAATGCCTTTTGGAAATCTAAATACACCACATCCATCGGTACACCTCTATCCACCATGCTCGTTATATCCTCAAAGAATTCTAGTAAATTAGTTAAACATGATTTCCCCTTCATGAATCCATGCTGCGTCTGCTTGATTGCACTATTCCTGTCTAGATGTCCTGCTATTTCTTCCTTAATGATAGTTTCAAGCATTTTCCCCACTACAGATGTTAAACTAACCGGCCTATAGTTACCTGCCTTTTGTCTGCCCCCTTTTTTAAACAGAATTTTGGTAGAATATTACGAATGCATCTGCTATAACTTCCGCCATCTTTTTTAATACCTTGGGATGCATTTCATCAGAACCAGGGGACTTGTCTACCTTGAGTCCCATTAGCCTGTCCAGCACTACCCCACTAGTGATAGTGATTGTCTCAAGGTCCTCCCTTCCCACATTCCCGTGACCAGCAATTTTTGGCATGGTTTTTGTGTCTTCCACTGTGAAGACCAAAGCAAAATAATTGTTTAAGGTCTCAGCCATTTCCACATTTCCCATTATTAAATCCCCCTTCTCATCTTCTAAGGGACCAACATTTACTTTAGTCACTCTTTTCCGTTTTATATATCTGTAAAAGCTTTTACTATCTGTTTTTATGTTTTGCGCAAGTTTACCTTCGAAATCTATCTTTCCTTTCTTTATTGCTTTTTTAGTCATTCTTTGCTGTTGTTTAAAATTTTCCCAATCCTCTAGTTTCCCACTAACCTTGGCCACCTTATACGCATTGGTCTTTGATTTGATACTCTCCTTTATTTCCTTGGTTATCCACGGCTGGTTATCCCTTCTCTTACCGCCCTTCTTTTTCACTGGAATGTATTTTTGTTGCGCACTATGAAAGAGCTCCTTAAAAGTCCTCCACTGTTCCTCGATTGTGCCACCGTTTAGTCTGTGTTTCCAGTCTACTTTAGTCAACTCTGCCCTCATCCCACTGTAGTCCACTTTGTTTAAGCATAGTACGCTTGTTTCTGACACAACTTCCTCACCCTCAATCTGTATTACAAATTCAACCATACTGTGATCACTCATTCCGAGAGGAACTTTTACTAGGACATCGTTTATTTTTCCTGTCTCATTACACAGGACCAGATCTAAGATAGCTTGCTCCCTTGTAGGTTCTGTTACATATTGTTCTAAGAAACAATCCCGTATGCATGATCGGCTTCTGGTGTTGGCTGGCTTCATTATCCAATTGGCATGCCCAGCTCACCAGTCCGTCATAGATATTTGCGCCAACTACCCCCATCTTAAGTATTTTCTGATGGTTGGCTGACAGGCCGTCTTTAAACATCTTTAAAAATGCCTGATCTGCCTTGGCTGGGGTTGACTGACCCGAGTATTCTTGATATGCGGTCCACAGTCTATGACCATACTCACTGCTGTTTTCATCTTTCTTCTGGCGGACTAACAGAATTAGTCCCCAGTTGGGAGCGGGAGCTCCAAAGGTGGCTTGGACTGCCCGGGTGAAATCATCGTACGCTGTCTGTCGGACTGCCCTAGTGGCATTGTTAAGAGGAGTCCTTTCACCATTTTTATAGTCCTGTCCTAAGGTCTCCCATTTAAGCCGTGGACATTTAGCCCTCACTACCTGATGTACATCCCTCTCATGCATCTCAATGATGTCATACATTTCCCTTAACAGTCTCCAAAATTCAGAATTGCGTGTTTTTCCTTGAGAGAAGGTAGATCCTTGAGGATTCCGTGTTTCTCCAAAGGGGTAAACGGTATGTATTTCACTGTTACTTGATGGCCAGCCCCTTGTTTTGTGCCAGACAATCGCAGCGGAGCTGCAGGAAGCTTAGTATCATCTTCTAGGTCATACTTGGGTGCCATAGCTCCTGTCTTTTCATAAGAAGTGGGTGCCTGCGGCTTCCCGCCTCATCCCTGTCGTAGTCTCCAGGTCTCCCAAAGAGCCCGGACTCACAACAACGCCCATTAGTTTCTCTTAGTTTCTTTACTTCTTCCCTTGATTGCCTTAATTCCTCAATTTTGGGTTTCATCTTGTCACTAAATTGTCGCAGTATAATTATACCGGCTTTCTGGGCTCTCTTAGTTTTCTCTTTTTCCCACCAAGCCTTTTATTCAGCTGGTTCTTGTGACGGGTCCCACTCATCTTTTAACATTTTGTCGATTAACCTTTTCCGGTCATCTGCATAGAATTTAGTAAGGGAACTGTCCGAACCCCAGTCTAATCCTTTCCCCGATGCCATTATATGATCTGACGATCTATGTCACCTGTCTGATGACTTGACGTCTCTCCAATCGGTAATTTAATCCAACCTCTATCTTAAATCTTCGCCTTATTTCACCGGTATAATTTCTGTGCCACACAGTTCTTATCAATGACTTTAAACTAAATCAATTACTTTAAGCTAACTTATCATACTCACGCGCCAACAAAAATTTGTTCTTTAGCAGACTCTCTCAGTTCGGAATACCCGGTTGACAGACAGTCTTGTCAGAGAGATCATGTAATTTTGGAATGGTACTTTAAACTTACTCACTCCGACATGTTCTACCAATGGTCGTCTGTCCTATCCTCGTTGCCAAATTTGTTGTGGAACCAAAATAAAGGCGCAACACAAGTCTGATAAAGAATCAAAGATATGTTTATTTACGAATACCTATAGCTTGGCCAAGGGAGCATGGCTTAGAGTTCCTCAACTCTCCACTAGCCAACTCAACTTTGGCTTCCAGCCGTACAGCATATAAAGCCGAAAACCGCAATCCGTCATCAATTACTTTGGGGGCTTTTACATTGGGGGCTTTATATTTTTCAGCTATGAAGCAACAAGCCAGGTTTCCTGTTATTCAACACCTAGCCTAACCGCAAGTCAGCATCCTGTTATTTATGAATTCTATGTTTATCTTTGTTAAGCTTGCCACCACATCCTCTTGCAGGTGACCTACTTAGTTGTTGCTGGCATGACATGTTTTTCCCCTGTTCTACCCAACCTGCAACTCTATATTACTACTTGCCAATTTCTGAACACATTTCCCAGACAGCAACACTTATCACTACGGTGGGTTTCTAAAATTCCCACTTCAGTAGCCAATTTACAAACACCATTGTGATACTGACCAGATAATCTGTTTTTTAGTGATGCTGGTTGAGGGATAAATATTGGGCAGGACACCAGGGAGAACTCCCCAGATTTTCTTCGAAATAGTCCCATGGGATCGTTTACGTCCACCTGAGAGGGCAGGCGGGGTTTTCTGTTTAACAGCTCATCCGAAAGACGGCAGGGCCGAAATTCAGCCTCCCAAAAAGGCCACTTACCGCCAGAAAGTGGCGGCCCGGTGGGGGAGTCGAGAAGCCGCCGACTTCCCATCCAGTGGCCCCCACGATCGAAATTTAGCTTGGGGATTTTTCTGGCGGTCCCCATTTCTATCCTGCTGCTGCCAGCCATCCTAAGCGCATCATCAAAGCACGCACCGCCAATTTCCCGCACCTCCATGGCACCCCGTGCAAAATTTAGCTGCAAAAATCCATGATCCGCCGCGCGGTGTTCCGACAGCTTTTTCTGTGGGTGCACCTGGCTTTCATTCTGAGAGCTATGGCAAGGGGAAGATGCACTGCCACAGCTGCCATGTTTTTTTTTTGTCGGCTGACTGTCAGATCGGGTCGACAATTATACCCTCAGATTCGGCCGGGCCGCAAACAGACAGCCTGGCACTCCCTCTTGGCAATCCCGCTGGCCCGGCTGAAACCCTCCCTGGTGGCCCAGTGGACCGAAGTTTCAAAGTGCCAAACGCTCTCCCCTTTAAGTGAAGGGGAGAGCGTGGTGACGGACACGCGTCAGGACATCATCTCCACTCTGCTGCTGACTGACAGCCACGGAGATGCCTTCCCACCTCCACTTCTGCCCCTCGAGTACTTACCGGGCTCACCTCCGCCCCCATTATGACTGACTTCCAGTCCACTGCAAAAAAAAAAGGACAAAGAGCTGACTATCGATCAAGAGTCGACCTCATCCTATCCGACGGTGAAAACACTTAAAAACCGGTAAGTGGACCAGGTTTGTAGCGGGCCTGAATTTTGGCCCCGCATCTCCAACAGCGCATCTCTCCTTCAGTACTGCAATGCAGTGTCAGCCTAGTTACACAAAATAAACGAAGTGGGAATGGTAGAGTTTGTGATAGGCTAGGCTATGCAATGTTTATAGAAGGAATGGGCATGATTGTGCAAAAATCATGTCATCGTTCCATGCTTCTGTGTGCAGGAGCGGGTTTTATAGCATGATAGTTGATGCATTGTTATCAACTTATCAATGCTTTTATCTGGCAGTGGAAAACATTTTTTTTTATATAACTTGCATGAAGCCTGCAATCAACGTTTGAAATGACGTCTTGTGAACATCAGCATATAAATCCTTAACGTATTTGTATTAATAGAGGCACTTTTCCATTTATTTTAAATGGGATAATACTCCCATTAAAATTGGAAAGAAATTTATACAAACATGTAACTATGTTAATATTCACACATCCTTATTTCAAGTTCTACACTGTAAGGAGTTTGAACTGCCGCAGAATTAAGCAGCTACCCACATAACGATAGTTTCTGCACCATGTAGTTCATTGTATGTGCACCATTCTTGAATCTTGAGAAGTGATAGGAAGCTACATAAATGTAAGTTCTTCCTTCGTACAACAGTGCAAACCTTCCCAGCAGTCGGCATGTCCAGATTTGAAGAGCTATGGAGGTGGGCTTTAGTAACATTGTTTTAAAACAAATATTTTGTTGGGGAAATACTAAGATGGTAACTAACTGAACAAAGCTGCACTGAGTTGGAAGAGAACCACTTGGAACGCTGATTTCATAGAAACTTTCTTATAGGGAATCCGCAACGAACAAATTCCATTTGCCTTCACAACTAAAATAATTAATGCTAACATGGATTTAGTTGAACCAAGATTAAATCGCGTTCAAGTAATTGAATTGTTCCCACATTACAACGGTGACTACACTCCAAAAGTACTTAATTGGCTGTAAAGCGCTTTGAGATGTCCGGTGGTCGTGGAAGGCGCTATATAAATGCAAGTCTTTCTTTGAATACCCTGTGACGTCTAAGGAAGTTAACAATAACAAGTCTTACCCATGTTACTTTTAAATGGACTGTATTTTATTTCTCATTAATTTCTCCTTTCTAACCCCTTTATCAAGCCATTGTTTGTCTTTTCCATTCCTTCTAGGCTGTGAAGGTAGTTGGAAGCAATATCTCTCACAAACTGCGGTTGTCCAGCATAAAAACTTCAGATGAGGGCACTTATGAATGCAGAGTGACTGATTACAGTGAGGGCAAAGCCAGGCATCACAAAGCCAAAGCCTACCTGAGGGTCAAGCCTCAGCAGGGCCATGAGATGCAGCTGCATGGAGCCTCCGTACACATGCAGGACACCAAGGTGCCTGGAAACGACATGGGGACTCACACGAATCTCGTTGCTAAATCCGCATCCTTTTCCAACAGCCCTCAAACTGTACGAGCCATAAAGGAACAAGCCTTGGATACTGACTGTGAACAGAATGATCTGTCTCTTGATGCTGATCGTATCCACTGTGTTTAATAGAACGAGCTGTTGTGGAGAGTCAAGTGTTTGTATACTGTATAGAAGGAGTGCATGACCAGCTTCTTTGTGGGAGTATTTTGGCAAAAAAAAAATCTCTAAAACTATAGTTTAAAGGGGGAAACCCAGCTTTTGAAATATTTTCCTTATTTGATATATATAATTATTGGAAGTAAAATGTTGATTTCACTACATCCATCGGGATGTTGATATGTGTTCAGTATCCTATATAGAAACATCTATCTACCTAATAACTCAGTAGAAACAAGCTCAGATCAACTTTTTACTATATGTTTATCAGAAAGGTACAAAACACCCAGAGATAGTACAGAATAGTGATAAAAGATCTCTTTTTATTTTTAATTTGCAGTAGAACAATTATCCATCTTTTCAACATTAGTGGAAGTGTCTTTCATAGAATCATAGAATAGTATAGCACAGAAGGGGACCATTCGGCCCATCGAGTCTGTGCCGACTCTTTTGAAGAGCAATCCAGCTAGTTCCCCCTCTCTTTTCCCATACCTGTGCAATTTTTTCTCCTTCAAGTATTTGTCCAATCCCTTTTGAAGGCTATCCCTATTGGGCAGTGCATTCCAAATCCTCCTCAGTCTCTTTTCATTTAACAATTGAAATCTCATCTTCACCTAAATATTCAAACCCTAATTCAAAACTTTGGCAACTAATAACTGCAACCCCATATTACCTGATCAACTTCAACCTTATCTTTGCCTAACAATTCTAATTCCATCATGAACAAACCCCAATATCATTATTACCTTATAAACTTAACCTTAACTGAACTAACAATCCCACATCTACCTTTACTTGAAGAATCCCAATGTCATTATCCAGTAAAAGCACAACTATTCTCATGTAACCTCAACTTCATTGTCACCTAGAATCTCTAACTCTGTCATATCTAACCATCACAACCTTATATTCCCCGAAGAACTACCACACTGTCTCTTCATATCTATCCATCAAATTTAATAATCCCAAACTTATTCCCTTTAACTATCCTTTCTAATCTCACCTAAAAGCCCCAGCTTCGTTTCACCTGATAATTGCATCTCATTTTACTTTGAGGACCTCAATCTGCTCCCACCTGACAATCCCAATCCCATCTTTGTCCAATATTTCTATTAAATTCTACCGAATAATCCAAACATCCATTGATCCATGTTATTGCACCAAATTACATCTAAAATAATTACCTTAGCTCAAATCCCAAACTAATTTTACAATCATTTAAACCACATACCATGAACTGTTCCAATCTCCTTTTACCCAATAAACCCATCCTCATTCTCGTCTAACTTTAACCCATTTCACCTTTTAACCCCAACCCACAATGCCCCTATCCCAACATAGTTACAAATCAGTACCCAGCCTTCCCTGTTTCTTCCTACATCAACCTCATTCAATATATTTTACTTCATTACAAATATATTCCTTATTTCAACCTCATCTAGAAACTTCCACTAGAATGTTGCAACCTCATCTAACAAACTATACTGCAGGAAGTAATAAAAGATGACTCCTCGACAACCTACAATAACCTGAAATATGGGCTAAATATGGTGTAACATTTAACATACCTTTTAGAAATGAAAAACAGTGAATATCATTGAATAGCACAACATAAACAGTTGGACATCTGGTGGATTTGCTGCTCCATTACTCTCTAAATTCAGATAAAATACAAACTATTTTGATAGATTTTACATGAAAAAGTTTAAAATATAGACATAAACCACCCCTTTTATCCTTTGCATATACTGACTGGGAGCAGTTATCGACTGAAATGTGTATGTGTTGTGCATTATTAGTGTGCCCACAAGTGTTTATGTAAAGTCCATCAAGAGGGGTTGAATTGGAATGACGAGCAACTTGCTTTTGTGCTCTATGAATAACTAATCATCTTGATAAAATACAATGGTTTATGGGCTGTATCTAAATATCTTCCAGGAAATCTAGATCATCTGATTAGATATTGTCCTCCAATACTGCATGGGTCTACCAGGTCTCATTGGTTTGATACATCACCTGACTGAACATAGCTGGTACTGTGCAATAGAACACTTGGCTGTAAATAGAGCTTCATTTTGTGACTTTCTCTGATATCAATACTTTTTTATTTGATTGTGAAACATTGAAATATTTATGTAAAAAATCTAAAATAACTGATTTATTTGCAAGTTTTTTTTTCAAATCATATATGGACATACTTCATTAAATCAATGAAAAACAACAGATCTTAGGCACTGAGAGTGCCAATAATACATTTTATACTGTGCCAATTATTTGGGCCCCATTTTCCCAAACGGGGCCAAACAAGAACTAGCTTTGTGCTTAAGTGACTAAAACAGCAGATCTATTATGCCTGCAGACATACAGTGCTCTTACCGAATCTGAATATAATCAGTTATGTGTTGACAAATCTGCATCAATGCTCGTTATCCTGCCAGAAGTATGGACCAAGCAACACTGCAAATGGTTCCCAGCCCCTTACCTTCATTGGCAGTAAATTGCTCTGCAAAGTACTGACATATATTACAAATACTTCGCATTTTGGAACCCATTTAATGAGCAGTGAAGTGGGCCGATGCTCGAAGCTTTAAAGCCCATTTAATGAATCGTTCAAATGGTCCATTCAAACTGAACAGCTGCCAGTCTGTACAGATGAATTCTCTTTATGCGAGTAAAATAAAATCCAGAAGGGAGCGGGTCATTGCACACAAATCATATTTTTTAAGTATTTCTTTAGTCATGAAGTAGCTATGGAAACATATTATACAACAACAGAGCTACAGCTACTGAGCCATTTAATTCTGCATTTTATTTTGACCATTTGTAGCAGAGCCTCTCTGTAAAATGATTTTGCTGAATGTGATTAATAAAGACAAGAACATGAACCGAACATTGTCAGCTTTATTTATTTTGTTTACATTTTTTGAGTGATACAGAAATGTTGCAACTTTCTCAAGCCAAGAGAAATTCAGCAAGTGCTAAGAACCAGCTGTACGTTTAGGAGCTACATGCCCCAGTTGATTTGACATGGGTGTTTGGGACTTTTTTGATTGGACCAATAAGAGTTATTCTGAATTGGCCCAGTGTCGCCTAACAAGAATCAATATAAATAAGTGCCCCTTTTAGGGCACCACTATTATAGTAAATGAACGAGAGGTCCAATTAAACTAATATGCTTAAAATAAAGCAACAAAATAAAAATTGGAACATCATTATTGGCATTCATATGACATTCTATACCCTGCCATGCCCACTGGTCAACATCTATTGTTTGGTGTTTGTGCCTAATATCTGTACACTTGAGTGACTCCGTGAGAAACAATGGCAGACCCTCTCTGCCCATCCCACTCAATTCCATTATATGCCATACATTTGCTGATGACTCACTGATTAATCAATTATAGAAAATTCCCTCTGTATATAACACACCATCCACTAAACTTTTTACATATCCAAAGTAGATCATTATGTATGGAACAGTAGCTAGCTTGTAAGATGTTGAAGTTCTCTTGATGTCATGAACACTCATAAAGTTTCCAGGATTGAATTACAGCCTTAAATCCCCGTTATGTTAGATATAAGATAGGACATAAAGCAGGCAAATTCCCTGATTCCATATACCCAGCAGGGAGCCACAGTCAAAGGAAGTACAGATTGCAGATGTGGCTAAACACGGTAGATCCTATTCTCTGACCTATGCGCCCTTAAAGTGCAATCCCCCATTGGGAATGTGGAATCAGAGAATTTATCCTATAGAGAATAGTGTATATCTGGGAGTGAGTAAAAGGAGGGATTCAATTGCGATTGAACCTGTGAGAGAACGGTTACAGTGTCATAGAATCATAGACATTTACAGCACAGAAAGAGGCCATTCTCTGAATTAAAGATTTCAATCTTCAGAGTTTTTATTTTTTACAATTACTAGTTGATCTGCTGTGTTATCGACATAGATAAAAAGTAATGAGGTGTGAAACACCTTACCATATTCCGGCCATGAAGATGAGCCCTTTTGAACTGAGATTTACTTTTTTGACTTTGGCAGGGAATTTCAATGTTTGGCTGCTACAGAAAGAGTGCAAGTGAAATTACAGAGCAATAAATCACTCTAAGCAACATCCTGGGCAGCAGAAACCTATCCCACCTGGAAGCAATGTATAGGGCAGAGTGTGGAAAAGAAATCAGGTAAATGTGGCAAAGGGTTGGGAGGGAATGAGTTTGGAAGTAGTGTACTGGGGTTGGGATAGGGATTCAAGAGTGAGTGGGCAGCTCAATTGGTGGTGGACTTGTCGACTAGAAGAGTTCTTGGGAGAGTTGGCTTGTGCCATGGGAACATTCAGTTTAAGAGGGGTAGGATTGGCGAGAGGGCATTGACAAGGGGAAATACTTGAAAGGAAGGGGTAAAATATTGTCCAGGGCTTAAGAGCACTGGGTGGGGAGGGGTGTGGCTATGGGAGTGTGAAATAGTGGCGAGGTCTTCGTATCGGAGGAAAATGTAAAAGACAACTAAAAATATTTCTTACTCTATATAGAATAATCCTTGTTACAGTGCTATTTTTCAGGAAATATTTTTTTATAATACTAGTTAATCTCTTGTGATGTTGCACGTGGTAAGTAGGAAGATACTTATTTGGGCAGATATGTCACCGAACTAGCACTCCAGCAGTTGTGAGTTCAAATCACATCATGGCAAACTGGGTTTGAATTCAAAAAAGTTTGTGGGCTAGCACAAGAAAAATAGCCATGAAAGCTTCTGGGTTGTCATTAAAAAAAAACAACTGGTTCACTAAAGTCCTTCTGGGAAGGGAACCTGCCACCACTACCATGTATGGGCTACATGTGCTCCAGTCCTACAATATATAGATGAGTCTTAATACCCTCAGAGCAACTCAGGTGGGCAATAAAATACTTCCTCGCCCCATGCCATTCACATCCCCAAAACATTTTTTTTAAATGAGTACTGAGAAAAAAAATTTCTGGAAACATTTTGAGCAAATTATAGGAACCCAGATTACTCAATCACAGGGCGGCTAATTAAACATAAGCAACGCCCTTTATTAACGTGAACATAGGAATTTAAGGTGGAGAAAAGTTGAGACAAAAAATGTGGTAAAAACAGAACAACAGGAAATCAGGTTCTATAGGTAGGAAGTGCATGCAGTCATAAGAGTTTTTAATTATAGATAGTTTAAAATTCATAATTTTAGTTTAAATTTAATGTTTTGGAATCTTGCTTTAAAATGATTCACTCCTATTGTTCGTAGAATAATGAGTCAGTTCTTTAGATTTAAAAGTAACGATGAAAATAATACAAAAGCTTAAATATTATTTCACTTCCGAGGCCACTTTCAGGATTATTAACTTTTGGCCTCAGTGAAGATGCTGTCACAATACTGCCAGCAGCAGAAAAATATTTCTTCAACCATGAAGAAAGTTCTAAGTCTTCAAACATGTGATCTTGACGACAAAATAAAATGGGCGGTCGGTATTATTGAATCTCGGCGTTAATTACGTGTGGAAAGTAATGCTGGCCGATATTATGGGCGTTGGTTTCGGCCATTCTGGTGATTCCTCCCAAAAAAAGTGGGCAGGCGGTAATATTTTTTCCTGCGTTACACAAATGGGGAAAGTAACACTCGGCGATAAGTGTCCAAAAAATGGGCATCAGTTTCCATTTTGTGGCTAAATGGGCGATATCTGGGCATTATACGTCATTTCAGCATTAAAATGGGCGTTATGCATGCAACAACCATTTCCGGCTGCCATTAACCCCAGCCACGGTGGCACTGGCAGCTTTTGTGCCGGTCACGAATTTCTGGGCCCAAATGTCTGCCTGTTCAGGTGCATGTAAAAGAAATTCCCATGGCACCATTTGAAGAGCAATACAACAGTGATTGGCATCATTTGAAGAGCAAGACAGTTCACCTGGTGTCCTGGCCAACATTTAATCCTCAACCAACAACACCAAGGCAGATTAATGGACATTTATCTCCTAGGTCCTTGCACAAATTGCAGCCATGTTTCCCTGCATAACAACAGTGAGTATACTTCAAAGGTAATTAATTGGCTGTAACATGCATAGGAATGTCATGATATATGAAAAGCGCTATGTAAATGCAAGTCCTTTCTTTATTATTGTACTGTTTAATACTCAAATTTTAAAGAAAAAAAGAACTTGCATTTATATAACACCTTGCATGACCTCAGGATATCCCAAAGCACTTCACGGGGGTGATTAAGTACTTTTGAAGAGTAGTCACTGTTGTCATGGAATGGAACGCTTCAAGGACACCCTCAAAGCCTCCTTGGAAAAATGTAACATCTCCACCGACACCTGGGACTCCCTGGCCCAAGACTGCCTAAAGTGGAGGAAAATCATAGAAACATAGAAAATAGGTGCAGGAGTAGGCCATTCAACCCTTCGAGCCTGCACCACCATTCAATATGATCATGGCTGATCATTCACCTCAGTACCCCTTTCCCGCTTTCTCTCCATACCCCTTGATCCCCTTAGCCGTAAGGGCCACATTTAACTCTCTCTTGAATATATCCAATGAACTGGCATCAACGACTCTCTGCGGCAGGGAATTCCACAGGTTAACAACTCTCTGAGGGAAGAAGTTTCTCCTCATCTCAGTCCTAAATGGTCTACCCCTTATACAAAGACTGTGTCCCCTAGTTCTGGACTTCCCCAACATCGGGAACATTCTTCCCGCATCTAACCTGTCCCGTCCCGTCAGAATCTTATACGTTTCTATGAGATCCCCTTTCATCCTTCTAAACTCCAGTGTATAAATGCCCAGTTGATCCAGTCTCTCCTCATATGTCAGTCCAGCCATCCCTGGAATCAGTCTGGTGAACCTTCGCTGCACTCCCTCAATAGCAAGAACGTCCTTCCTCAGATTCGGAGACCAAAACTGAACACAATATTCCAGGTGAGGCCTCACCAAGACCCTGTACAACTGCAGTAAAATCTCCCTGTTCCGATACTCAAATCCCCTAGCTATGAAGGCCAACATGCCATTTGCCTTCTTCACTGCCTGCTGTACCTGCATGCCAACTTTCAATAACTGATGAACCATGACACCCAGGTCTCGTTGCACCTCCCCTTTTCCTAATCTGTCACCATTCAGATAATAGTCTGTCTCTGGTGTTTTTGCCACCAAAGTGGATAACCTCACATTTATCCACATTATACTGCATCTGCCATGCATTTGCCCACTCTCCTAACCTGTCCAAATCACCCTGCAGCCTCTTAGCATCCTCCTCACAGCTCACACCGCCACCAAGTTTAGTGTCATCTGCAAACTTGGAGATAATACCCTCAATTCCTTCATCCAAATCATTAATGTATATTGTGAAGAGCTGGGGTCCCAGCACTGAGCCCTACGGTACTCCACTAGTTACTGCCTCCCATTCCGAAAAGGACCCACTTATCCCGATTCTTTGCTTCCTGCCTGCCAACGAATTCGCTATCCATGCCAGTATATTACCCCCAATACCATGTGCCTTGATCTTGTACACCAATCTCTTGTGTGGAAGCTTGTCAAAGGCCTTTTGAAAGTCCAAATACACCACATCCACTGGTTCTCCCTTGTCCACTCTACTAGTTACATCCTCAAAAAATTCCAGAAGATTGGTCAAGCATGATTTCCCTTTCATAAATCCATGCTGACTTGGACCGATCCTGTCATCGATTTCCAAATGCGCTGCTAGTGCATCCTTAATAATAGATCCCAACATTTTCCCCACTACTGATGTCAGCCTAACCGGTCTATAATTACCCGTTTTCTCTCTCCCTCCTTTTTTAAAAAGTGGTGTTACATTAGCTACCCTCCAGTCCATAGGAACTGATCCAGAATCGATAGTCTGTTGGAAAATGATTACCAATGCATCCACTATTTCTGGGGCCAACTCCTTAAGTACTCTGGGATGCAGACAATCAGGCCCTGGGGATTTATTGGCCTTCAATCCCATCAATTTCCCCAACACAATTTCCCGCCTAATAAGGATATCCTTCAGTTCCTCCTTCTCACTAGACCCTCGGTCTGCTAGTACATCCGGAAGGTTATTTGTGTCATCCGGGAAGGTGCTGAATACCTCGAGTCTCTTTTCCGTGAGCAAGCTGAAGCCAAGCGTCAACAGCGGAAGGAGCGCGCGGTAACCCAGGCACCCCACCCACCCGTTCCTTCAACCACCGTCTGCCCCACCTGTGACAGAGACTGTAGGTCCCGCAGTGGACTCCAGTCACCTGAGAACTAATTTTTAGTGTGGAAGCAAGTCATCCTCGACTCCAAGGGACTGCCTATGATGATGATGATGATGGAATGCAGCAGCCAATTTGCGCACAGTAAAGTTCCACAAGATAAACAATCAGGTAATCAGTTCTGACGAAGGGTCATCGACCTGAAACATTAACTCTGTTTTTATCTCCACAGATGATGTCTGACCCACTGAGATTACAAGATTTTTCTGTTTTTATTTCAGATTCCAGCATCTGTAGTATTTTGCTTTTGAATCAGTTATTAGGTGTTGGCTGAGGGATGAATAATGGGCAGAGCTCCAGGAGAATTCCCCTGCTCTTCTTCAGAATAGTCCCATGGGATCTTTTACATTCACCTAAGAGGGCAGACAGGATTACAGAGATCAATTGAGGAAGTAATCGGGATGTATTTTTACTGCAGTGTTCATTTCCTTGCTGTACTGCGAGTGAAAGGTTGGCAGTGATGGTGAGCAGAGAGCAGTTTAGCGGCCTGGGGACTCAGACTGGTTGGGGAGGTTGAGTTGTACAATCTCGGGATTGCTACCAGTGCCATGTGCTAGTCAGAGTATGAATCGCAGGATAGCGCAGATGAATATGTGGCTTGAGCAGTGGTACAGCAGGGAGGGATTCAAATTCTTGGGGCATTGGAACCGGTTCTGGGGGAGGTGGGACCAGTACAAACCGGACGGTCTGCACCTGGGCAGGACCGGAACCAATGTCCTAGGGGGAGTGTTTACTAGTGCTGTTGGGGAGGAGTTAAACTAATATGGCAGGGGGATGGGAACCAATGCAGGGAGACAGAGGGAGACAAAAAGGAGGCAAAAGCAAAAGACAGAAAGGAGATGAGGAAAAGTGGAGGGCAGAGAAACCCAAGGCAAAGAACAAAAAGGGCCATTGTACAGCAAAATTCTAAAAGGACAAAGGGTGTTAAAAAAACAAGCCTGAAGGCTTTATGTCTTAATGCAAGGAGTATCCGCAATAAGATGGATGAATTAACTGTGCAAATAGATGTTAACAAATATGATGTGATTGGGATTACGGAGACGTGGCTCCAGGATGATCAGGGCTGGGAACTCAACATCCAGGGGTATTCAACATTCAGGAAGGATAGAATAAAAGGAAAAGGAGGTGGGGTAGCATTGCTGGTTAAAGAGGAAATTAATGCAATAGTTAGGAAGGACATTAGCTTGGATGATGTGGAATCTATATGGGTAGAGCTGCAGAACACCAAAGGACAAAAAACGTTAGTGGGAGTTGTGTACAGACCTCCAAACAGTAGTAGTGATGTTGGGGAGGGTATCAAACAGGAAATTAGGGGTGCATGCAATAAAGGTGCTGCAGTTATAATGGGTGACTTTAATATGCACATAGATTGGGCGAGCCAAACTGGAAGCAATACGGTGGAGGAGGATTTCCTGGAGTGCATAAGGGATGGTTTCCTAGACCAATATGTCGAGGAACCAACTAGGGGGGGAAGCCATCTTAGACTGGGTGTTGTGTAATGAGAGAGGATTAATTAGCAATCTCATTGTGCGAGGCCCCTTGGGGAAGAGTGACCATAATATGGTGGAATTCTGCATTAGGATGGAGAATGAAACAGTTAATTCAGAGACCATGGTCCAGAACTTAAAGAAGGGTAACTTTGAAGGTATGAGGCGTGAATTGGCTAGGATAGATTGGCGAATGATACTGAAGGGGTTGGCTGTGGATGGGCAATGGCAGACATTTAGAGACCGCATGGATGAACTACAACAATTGTACATTCCTGTCTGGCGTAAAAATAAAAAAGGGAAGGTGGCTCAACCGTGGCTATCAAGGGAAATCAGGGATAGTATTAAAGCCAAGGAAGTGGCATACAAATTGGCCAGAAATAGTAGTGAACCCGGGGACTGGGAGAAATTTAGAACTCAGCAGAGGAGGACAAAGGGTTTGATTAGGGCAGGGAAAATGGAGTACGAGAAGAAGCTTGCAGGGAACATTAAGGCGGATTGCAAAAGTTTCTATAGGTATGTAAAGAGAAAAAGGTTAGTAAAGACAAATGTAGGTCCCCTGCAGTCAGAATCAGGGGAAGTCATAACGGGGAACAAAGAAATGGCAGACCAATTGAACAAGTACTTTGGTTCGGTATTCACTAAGGAGGACACCAACAACCTTCCGGATATAAAAGGGGTCAGAGGATCTAGTAAGGAGGAGGAACTGAGGGAAATCTTTATTAGTCGGGAAATTGTGTTGGGGAAATTGATGGGATTGAAGGCCGATAAATCCCCAGGGCCTGATGGATTGCATCCCAGAGTACTTAAGGAGGTGGCCTTGGAAATAGTGGATGCATTGACAGTCATTTTCCAACATTCCATTAACTCTGGATCAGTTCCTATCGAGTGGAGGGTAGCCAATGTAACCCCACTTTTTAAAAAAGGAGGGAGAGAGAAAACAGGGTATTATAGACCGTTCAGCCTGACCTCAGTAGTGGGTAAAATGATGGAATCAATTATTAAGGATGTTATAGCAGTGCATTTGGAAAATGGTGACATGATAGGTCCAAGTCAGCATGGATTTGTGAAAGGGAAATCATGCTTGACAAATCTTCTGGAATTTTTTGAGGATGTTTCCAGTAAAGTGGACAAAGGAGAACCAGTTGATGTGGTATATTTGGACTTTCAGAAGGCTTTCGACAAGGTCCCACACAAGAGATTAATGTGCAAAATTAAAGCACATGGGATTGGGGGTAGTGTGCTGAAGTGGATTGAGAACTGGTTGTCAGACAGGAAGCAAAGAGTAAATGGGTACTTTTCAGAATGGCAGGCAGTGACTAGTGGGGTATCGCAAGGTTCTGTGCTGGGGCCCCAGCTGTTTACATTGTACATTAATGATTTAGACGAGGAGATTAAATGTAGTATCTCCAAATTTGCGGATGACACTAAGTTGGGTGGCAGTGTGAGCTGCGAGGAGGATGATATGAGGCTGCAGAGTGACTTGGATAGGTTAGGTGAGTGGGCAAATGCATAGCAGATGAAGTATAATGTGGATAAATGTGAGGTTATCCACTTTGGTGGTAAAAACAGAGAGACAGACTATTATCTGAACGGTGACAGATTAGGAAAAGGAGAGGTGCAACGAGACCTGGGTGTCATGGTACATCAGTCATTGAAGGTTGGCATGCAGGTACAGCAGGCGGTTAAGAAAGCAAATGGCATGTTGGCCTTCATAGCGAGGGGATTTGAGTACAGGGGCAGGGAGGTATTGCTACAGTTGTACAGGGCCTTGGTGAGGCCACACCTGGAGTATTGTGTACAGTTTTGGTCTCCTAACTTGAGGAAGGACATTCTTGCTATTGAGGGAGTGCAGCGAAGATTCACCAGACTGATTCCCGGGATGGTGGGACTGACCTATCAAGAAAGACTGGATCAATTGGGCTTGTATTCACTGGAGTTCAGAAGAATGAGAGGGGACCTCATAGAAACTTTTAAAATTCTGACAGGTTTAGACAGGTTAGATGCAGGAAGAATGTTCCCAATGTTGAGGAAGTCCAGAACCAGGGGTCACAGTTTAAGGATAAGGGGTAAGCCATTTAGGACCGAGATGAGCAGAAACTTCTTCACGCAGAGAGTGGTGAACCTGTGGAATTCTCTACCACAGAAAGTTGTTGAGGCCAATTTACTAAATATATTCAAAAGGGAGTTAGATGAAGTCCTTACTACTCGGGGGATCAAGGGGTATGGCGAGAAAGCAGGAATGGGGTACTGAAGTTGCATGTTCAGCCATGAACTCATTGAATGGCGGTGCAGGCTAGAAGGGCTGAATGGCCCACTCCTGCACCTATTTTCTATGTTTCTATGAGGGTCTCCGATCGGGCATTTTTTAAAAGTAAGGACATATCTTGGTTTCTGAGTTGTAGTAAAGTTTTCTAACATAATTACGGGACCAGGGAAGGACTTTTTTAAAATGAAGGTTCGGCCTGCTGTGAACCTGTGTCAGGATCTGTGGTTGCGGGTGTTCACAAGGCCCGATAGAAGAGTTCTTGGAACAAGTAGAAGATGAAAGGGTAAGTTTATGATTTTCTTTCATAATTATTCTGTTTTTTTTTATGTACATTTAATCTTTAGTGCTATACAAGCAGATCCCCTATGGCTCGAAGTGGATCAGAAGTGACACTGTTGCAAGGGAGGAGTGCTGGAGTGTGGGAGTAGGGTAGAGGTATATAATCACCCATGAAAGGATTTGGAAAGAAATTGTGAGGACAATGCTCAAAGACAGTGAAGTAGATGGTTCTTTATGGTTCTTCAGAAGTTTGAGCCGATTGAGACTTGTATTTATCTGTAAAGAATACTGTGTACTTAGGATAAAGACACATTATTTATCTATATATGTATTAGTAGATCTCTTATAGCAGTGCTCAGGGCAAGTTGGACAATATGATGCTTTGTGATGATGGGAGTGTTATGCTATGTAATGTACAATGTAGTATTCGGCTGATAAGGTGAAACTGGGTTCACTTAAGGCCAGAAATTGTTAAGCAAACTGAACCTTTGGTTAATTAGAGTTTCAGGGGGAGAATTCCCCAGTGCCCCATTTGGCGCGGTCATCATCATAGGCGATCCCTCGAATGAGGATGACTTGCTTCCATACCAAAAGGGATGAGTTTTGCAGATATTTCAATGAAGGACCCGATATTCCAGTCCTGAACTCGAGGGGTGGAAGATGCCTGTGCGCGGATTTTTTTTAACGTGTGGTGACTGTTGCACATCAGCCACCACACGGGCTTGACAGAGCTAGGCCTTTATCCAGTGGCAAGGGTTGCCAAGGACGACTGGAGACCTGCTCTGCTGCATGGACCTAGTGCGCAGACATATCGCAGGGTGGGCTGGCCCGTGCTGAACCTGGGCGGTAATCCAGTTGGGGAGGGACTTCCTGCGCCCGGCACAGAAGTCCCGCCCCGGCTGTGAAATTGGGGTTACTACCCCTCACAGGAAGTGAAGCGCAATTTTGAGCATCCAACTTCCTGTTGGGGCAGTATTCGGGGCGCTACTCGGGTGGGATCAGCAGCACTACACAGCTTCTCCACGTAGAGTTGACATGTTTCAATACCCTTCCCTTTCCGTTAAAGGGGAGGGCCACTGTGCACTCTGGGCCACCAGAGCAGCACAGTTTCGAGGCCGCAGCCCGGCACTGAGACAAAGTGCCGGGCTGCATGATGGCGGTCCAGACCACACCATTGAGCACCAAGGTGGGCCGACTGATGAGTCAGCCAAAACGACAAAATGCTGGGCACTGCGAAGCGCATCTCCCCTTTAACTTCCATGCCGGGAGCGGAGAGCGACTCGGTTTGCGACCTGCGAGGCTGACGTTGACACCGCTCGTGGGGCACTGGCCAATTTCTGCCGCGGGGTGTGGCGCTATCATGTTCGCGCCACCCCTAACTTCTGCGCAATTTTGTGGGAGCTGGTAGCGCCTCCCCCCCCCCCCCCAACGAAAACAGGTTCATGTCCCCCGGAGGCGCTAGTGGGAGGCACCCAACAGGGGAATTTATCCCCTGTTTACATAAATAAACAAACTAACTGAACCAGGAGTAAAGTAACTTAACTGTGTCCTTTATAGCAATATCCAAAATGGTGTTCCAAACCAGCATGAACCAGAATGTTTACAGCAACTGTGAATAGCTCCTGCAGGGTCCTAATGCCTGTCTAGTGTCCTGTAACAGATAGAGTATGAACACAACAGCCCCCTCAATACCTGAACACAAAAGAATCTGAAAAAGGACATAGACAGGCTAAGTGATTGGGCAAAAATTTGGCAGATGGAGTATAATGTTGGAAAGTGTGAGGTCATGCACTTTGGCAGAAAAAAATCAAAGAGCAAGTTATTATTTAAATGGAGAAAGATTGCAAAGTGCTGCTGTACAGCGGAACCTGGGGGTACTTGTGCATGAAACACAAAAGGTCAATATACAAGTACAGCAAGTGATCAGGAAGGCTAATGGAATCTTGGCCTTTATTGCAAAGGGGAAGGAGTATAAAAGCAGGGAAGTCGTGCTGCAGTTGTACAGGGTATTGGTGAGGCCACACCTGGAATATTGCGTGCAGTTTTGGTTTCCATATTGCGATAAGATATACTTGTTTTGGAGGCAGTTCCAAGAAGGTTCACTCGGTTGATTCCAGAGATGAGGGGGTTGACTTATGAAGAAAGGTTGAGTAGGTTGGGCCTCTACTCATTGGAATTCAGAAGAATGAGAAGTGATCTTATCAAAACATATAAGATTATGAGGGGGCTTGTCAAGGTGGATGCAGAGAGGATGTTTCCACTGATGGGGGAGACTAGAACTAGAGGGCATGGTCTTAGAATAAGGGGCCGTCCATTTAAAACTGAGATGAGGAGAAATTTCTTCTTTCTGAGGGTTGTGAATCTGTGGAATTCACTGCCTCAGAGAGCTGTGGAAGCTGGGACATTGAATAAATTTAAGACAGAAGTAGACAGTTTCTTAAACAATAAGGGAATAAGGAGTTATGGAGAGTGGGCAGGAAAGTGGACCCGAGTCCATGATCGGATCAGCCATGATCGTATTAAATGGCGGAGCAGGCTCGAGGGGCCATATGGCCTACTCCTGCTCCTATTTCTTATGTTCTTATGTTCTTATGAAGGAAGTATGCAAAAGAATGAGCATGTAGGTTTCAGGCTACAATCAGAAACCCCTCTATTTAATGGCTGGCTTTCTTTCTCGCTTTGTAAAGATTACATAGAAATACACAGAAACAGGCTATTCGGCACAACTGGTCTATGTCACTAATTTTACTACATATGGGCCTCCTTCCACTCAAATAACCTCTTCCCAGCCTTTCCCATTTCCCTCTATTCCTTTCTCCCTAATGAATTCACAAAGCATCCCCTTAAATGCATTAATGCCATCTGCTTCAATGTCAGTGATTTCCACATTCTCATCACACTCTTATTTTAATTCTTTATTTGATCAGTTACTGGCTATTTTATATTTATGCCCCCTTGTTCTGAATTTTTGTTTAATCTGCAACAAAGTATGGTATCTGATGTCAAATGTATAGAATATGTTGGACAAAACACATGCTAGATAAAACAATTTTATGTAGTGTTGATCTTCGTTAGTGGATCTAAGGAATACATTTCCTGGCCTTTGCCAACAGTGAATAACCATTCCCTGGACACAAAGTTCAGGAAAAAGTGGTGGAAACCCATTACATCGAGATTTCCAGGGCTCTCTGAGAGGGTTTGTCGGGGGGCAGGTGTAGACCTACTGCCTCTATTTGCTGTTCTTCTTTCTGTTGGGTGCCCATTTTCAGAGTAACCTGAGGAAGGTAGGTGTTAGGGATAGCAGTGTGTCCCCCATCAGACCCTCCAATCTGTGGGAGCCCGGGGGCAGCTCAAAGATAGAACTCTGCTCCAGGAAAACACTTTTCTTTGCCCTGCTCTTTTCCCTCCAGGACAAACTTTAGGCCTCAGAGCCTCTGGCTGCTACTCTTCAAATGGCCCCAACTTCAGCAGCCAACAAGGTGCTGAAAAAACATTTGTTTAATAAATTACCTATTGAATATTAAAAAAATGTTTTAAGCTTAATAATTCTCCTCAGGGGCTATGATTTGGCCTTCTACAATTTTACTAATAAGAAGATACAGTTAATTGATTTCTGATAAAGTAACTGAAGATCCATGATTAAACACGTAGTTCCTTTGACTGAAAGCTGTCTGCAATCTAATTGACATTTGGTGCGGCGTGTTCTAAATTTGAAATCTATAATGCAATTTAAGTTTCTGAGAGTGAAATGTATCACTTTTCTCTCTGGATTAATATTTTTTCTGGAGTGATGCTCTATAGAAATGCATGTCAAGCACTATGGAACATAATGAGAGTGAATGTCTCTGTTGATATCGTTCTCTGAAGGAAATGAGAAAATCGAATTCTCTGCTGTTTCGAACATGAAGACAATCTGGCACTCGAGTCTATAACCTTGCAGGAGTACTGAAAGATAGTTTGAGCTTTCAAATTAACAGCCTTCATTTCATGTAACATCTACAAAAATAGTTTCCTTTAACTTCTTCGTGTCGAATGTTATAAAATCAGAGGAGTGAACAGAACCAAGAGCCATTATTTAATCCGCAAGAGCCTGACAGAGAACTAAAGTAATTATTGCAAGTTTGATGAATGTTTAACTTTGGTGCTGAAATGCTACTGCAATTCTGAAACAGTTGAGCAGCAAGAAAGACAGGGAAGGGGGAAAATCAACAGTATGTGCTGCCTTGGAGATGCTATTACAGATAGCTATCAAGGATTATTTTCTCCACCAATGCTATCTACAGAGGGATCCATGGGTACTTTTCCATTTACAAAACTAACTGGGACTTAACAGAGATACTTACGGTGCCTGCTAATTGTTTTCATAATGACATTCAAAGATGACCCTTTAAATGGTGTTCTAATTTCTTTCAACACAGTACTTGGGAATTCAGAAAACCACTCATTTAAAGGACACATTACCAACTCACAGTTTACAAAATGAAGTCATAGAACATTTGGATTATCACAACTATCTCCCCTTTTCCCTTCAGAGCAGGTGAAACACTTTTAAATTGAATATTTTGCACACTAATTAATTACTTCTTCAGCATGATCCCACCTCAAGTTTCAAATAGGTTCTATTTGGTCTTAATAAGATTTTCAGCAATTTATATGCCCAGGCAAGAAAAATAACAGGTACTATTATTTTTGTTCAGGCAGGGAGAAGAGATGACTGTGCTTAGTGTCCCTGACTTTCTAAAAATTAATTCTCATGATGTAGGCATTGCTAGCAAGTGCAGCATTTATTACCCATCCCTAGTTGTCCTTAAAAAGATGGTGGTGGGCCTCCTTGAACCACTGCAGTCCATATAGAGAAGGTACTCCTACAATCCTGGAAGAAAGGGAGTGCCAGGATTTGGACACAGCGACAGGATGGGGTGTGACTTGGAGGGGAGTTTTGGAGGTGATGGTGTTCATATGCAACTACTGCCCTTGTCCTTCTAGGGGGCGAAGAGAGAGAGAAAAAGAAATACTTGCATTTATATAGCGTGTATCACAACTATCGGACGTCTCAAAGTGCTTTACAGCCAATGAAGTACTTTTGGAGTGTAGTCACTGTTGTAATGTGGGAATCGCAACAGCCGATTTGCGCACAGCAAACTCTCACAAACAGCAATGTGATAATGACCAGATAATCTGTTTTAGTGATGTTGATTGAGGGATAAATATTGGCCAGGACACCGGGGATAACTCCCCTGCTCTTCTTCGAAATAGTGCCATTGGATCTTTTACATCCACCTGAGAGAACAGTTTAACGACTCATCTGAAAGACGGTACCTCTGGCAGTGCGGCACCCTCTCAGCACTGCACAGGCGTGTCAGCTTAGATTTATGTGCTCAAGTTGCTGGAGAGGATCAAAGGGGGGGAGAGGAGGTCAGGAGGTCAGAGTCTGGGGGTGGAGGGGGGCGGGGAGAATGTCAGGAACTCGGGTTGGGGGGGGTGGAGAAGGCCAGTAACCTGGGAGGGGAGAAGGTCAGAAATCCGGAGGGGAAGGGGGGGGGGAGTCAGGAAATCAAGTGGTGGGGTGGGGGGAGGGGGGGAGTCAGAAAATCGAGTGGTGGGGTGGGGGGAGGGAGAGGGGGGGGAGTCAGGAAATTGAGTGGTGGGGGGGGGAGTCAGGAAATCGAGGGGGCGGGGGAGGGGAGAAGGTCAGGAACTCGAGGGGGCGGGGGGAGGAGTCAGGAACTCGAGGGGGCAGGGGAGGGGAGAAGGTCAGGAACTCGAGGGGGCGGGGGGAGGGGAGAAGGTCAGGAACTCGAGGGGACGGGGAGGGGAGAAGGTCAAGAACTCGAGGGGGCGGGAGGAGGGGCGAAGGTCAGGAACACGAGGGGGCGGGGGAGGGGAGAAGGTCAGGAACTCGAGGGGGCGGGGGGAGGGGCGAAGGTCAGGAACTTCTTGTGGGGAGGTCAGGTACTTGTTGGGCAGAGAAGGTCCTAAACCACGAGGGTGAGCCCCGTCAGTTCTCTGAAAGCAGTACTGTGAGCTCTGTCTGGAGCCTGGCAGTCAGAATGAATGGATCAAATAGGTGATGAAGGTCACTATTGTACTCCTATTTACTAGAGGCAGAGGAGGTTTATTCTCCTGTGCAGAGAGAATTTCCCTCTTGCTAGATTTATTGGGCTCCGAGTTGGACAGATGAAGGTGTCTTAATCCTGGGAAACATATATATAGAAAACACACTTAATCAGCTGCAGTGTCTTCTGCAGACAGAATTAGTTCATTACTTAAATATTGGCTCATATTACCAGTACCAAGAGGCCTGATTTGCCATTCCTAACTAAGTTGAGTCTAAAGTTATTTTTAGACAAGAAAGTTATGTGAAAGGATTCGGACATTGTAGAAAACTCATGGTTGGTTGATCAGAGGATTGGAACAATGCTTGGCTTGTGTCAGCTGTGGCTCAGTGGGGAGCACACTTGCCTCTGAGTCAGAAGGTTGTGAGTTCAAATTCCACTCCAGGGACTTGAGCATCTAAATCTAGGCTGACACGCCACTCTAATGCAGTGCTGAGGGAGTGCTGCACTGTCGGAGGTGCTGTCTTTCAAATTTGCATAGGGTAAATATCATCAGAGAATTAAACACTAGGCTCAAAGACTGCTGTGGGAGAAATGGGTTTTAGTTCATGGGACACTGGCACCAGTACTGGGGTAAGAGGGAGCTATTCTGTTGTGACGGACTTCACTTAGACTGTGCTGGGACTAGGGTCCTGGCGAATCGAATAACTAGGGCTGTAGAGAGGGCTTTAAACTAATTAGTAGGAGGGAAGATTCAGCTGAGCAAAAATTTAAAATGTCAAAGAATAAGGAGAAGGCAATGAGCAGGGTAGCACTGGGGAAATGAAAACCAGAGCGTGATAGGAAGGGACAGAATGTATAAACATTAAAGGTGAATCAGAAAGTGGGGTCAAAGCAGGAAAAAAGGATAAAAAAACAAATTTAAAAGCTCTTTATCAGAATGCACACAGCATTCATAACAAAATATATGAGTTGATGGCACAAATTGAGACAAATGGATATGATCTGATAACCATTACAGAGACGTGGTTGCAAGGCGACCAAGGCTGGCAACTAAATATTCAGGGGTATTTGACAATTCGGAAGGACAGAAAGGAAAAGGAGGTGGGGTAGCTCTGTTAATAAAGGATGAGATCAGGGCGTTAGTGAGAAACGATACTGGCTCAGCAGATCAAGATGTTGAATCAGTTTGGGTGGAGATAAGGAATAATAAAGGGAAAAAGTCCCTGGTGGGCATAGTCTATAGGCCCCCTAACAGTAGCTACACTGTTGGATGGAGTATAAATCAAAAAATAATGGAGGTTTGTAAAAAAATGAACAGCAATAATCATGGGCAATTTTAAACTTCATATTGATTGGACAAAACAAATTGGCTAGGGTAGCCTTGAGGAAGAGTTCATAGAGTGTATCCAGGATAGTTTCCTTGAACAGTACGTTGCGGAACCAACCAGGGAGCAGGCTATCTGGTACTGTGTAATGAGACAGGATTAATAAACAATCTCCGAGTAAAGGATCATCTAGAAATGTGTGACCATAACATGGTTGAATTTCAAATTCAGTTGGAGAGTGAGAAAGTTGGATCTCTAACCACTGTCCTAAGCTTAAATAAAGGAGACTACAAAGGTATGAAGGCAGAGTTGGCTAATGTGGACTGGGAAAATAGATTAAAGAGTGGGACAGTTGATGAGCAGTGGCAGACATTTAAGGAGATATTTCATAACTCAACAAAAATATATCCCAATGAGAAGGAAAGACTGTAAAAGAGGGGATAACCATTTGTGGTTAACAAAGGAAATAAGTGTTGGTATCAAATTGAAAACAAGGGCATACAATGTGGCCAAGACTAGTGGGAGGCCAGAGGATTGGGAAACTTTTAAAAGCCAGCAAAGAACGACTAAAAAAAAATAAAGAGAGGGAAGATAGATTATGAAAGTAAACTAGCACGAAATATAAAAACAGATAGTGAGTTTCTACAGGTACATAAAAAGGAAAAAAGTGGCTAAAGTAAATGTTGGTCACCTAGAGGATGGGGAATTAATAATGGGGAACAGGGAAATGGCAGAGACTTTGAACAAATATTTTGTATTGGTCTTCACAGTAGAAGACAGTAAAAACATCCCAATAGGAGATAATCAAGGGGCAAGCCGGAGGGAAGAAGTAGTAGTACTCGGTAAAATAATGTGACTAAAGGCGGACAAGTTTCCTGGACTTGATGGCTTACATCCTAGGGTCCTAAAAGAAGTGGCTGCAGAGATAGTGGATGTATTGGTTGTAATCTACCAAAATCCCCTGGATTCTGGGGAGGTCCTAACGGATTGGAAAACTGCAAATGTAATGCCCCTATTTAAAAAAGGAGGCAGACAGAAAGCAAGAAACTATCGACCAGCTAGCCTAAAATCTGTCGGGAAAATGCTGGAGTCCATTATTAAGGAAGCAGTAGCGGACATTTGGTAAAGCATAATTAAATCAAGCAGAGTCAGCATGGTTTTATGAAAGGGAAATCATGTTTGGCAAATTTGCTGGAGCTCTTTGAGGATATAATGAGCAGGATGGATAAGGGGGAACCAGTGGATGTGGTGTATTTGGATTTCCAGAAGGCATTCGATAAGGTGCCACGCAAGATAAAAGTTCACGGGGGTAATATATTAGCATGGATTGAGGATTGGCTAACTAACAGAAAACAGAGAGTCAGGATAAATGGGTCATTTTCAGGTTGGCAAACAGTAACTAAGTGGGATGCCGTAGGGATCGGCGCTGGGGCCTCAACTATTTACAATCTATATTAATAACTTGGATGAAGGGACTGAGTATAATGTAGCCAAGTTTGCTGATGATACAAAGATGGGTGGCAAAGCAAATTGTGAGGAGGACACAAAAAATCTGCAAAGGGATATAGACAGGCTAAGTGACTGGGCAAAAATTTGACAGATGGAATATAATGTAGGAAAATGTGAGGTTATCCACTTTGGCAGAAAAAAATAGAAAAGCAAATTATAATTTAAATGGAGAAAAATTGCAAAGTGCTTCAGTACAGAGGGACCTGGGAGTCCTTGTGCATGAAACACAAAAAGTTAGTATGCAGGTACAGCAAATAATCAGGAAGGCAAATGGGATGTTGGCCTTTATTGCAAGGGGGATAGAGTATAAAAGCAGATAAGTCCTGGTACAACTGTACAGAGTATTGGTGAGGCCACACCTGGAGTACTGTGTGTCGTTTTTGTCATGTATTCAACCAGCATTGTAACCCATGTATAAACTGACCTAAGTTGTACACCGTGAGAACACTGACCACTAGGTGGGAGACACTCCTAACCTGGACCTTCAGGTATAAAAGGGGAAGCTCCACCCACCTTCATCACTTGAGTGCTAAGGAATAAAGGTCAGGTCACAGACTGACCTTCTCTCAAGCATGGGCCTCGTGTGCATTTATACTGTGTAGTAAGGACGTATCAATGGCAACAAGAAACTAGGATTTAAACCACGCGAGCATGGCCACTAGCAGAATAGACGAGAGGTACTGTGTTAAGGAATGGTTGGGACAGTGATTCAACATTGTTAAAGCAGCACACAGTTCTCCAGGCAGACAAGGGCAGTCAGGCATGCCCCAACATGTAGTCGAACCCAGAGGGGGAGTTCGACAGAGACAATGGCAAGCTGAACAGCGATTCACACCATTGCAAGAGACAATGCGGCCAGTAATGGGGCCATCAACACCTGTTAATGGTGCACTCAAGGACAATAACAGGGGCAGTCAGGGGCGATCGACTGGCAAGGGACCTTTTGTTTCAAACCGCAACTCATGCTGGAGGCATGGAGGCATACATTCAGGAGTTTGCAGAGATGAGCAAAATACCTGCAGAAATTGCAGAAATGGACACTGGGGGAAATCGCTGGAAGCTGAAGTTCAGCGAGTTCATGTGGAGCACGTATACAGTTCATACACCAGGACGCCACCGATAATGATGAAAGTGCTCCTCAATGGCATCCCAGTATCAATGGAGTTAGACACGGGTGCCAGCCAGTCCCTGATGGGTATCAAACAGTTTGAAAAGTTGTGGGCATCCAAGGCCAGGAGGCCAAAATTATTGCCGATTGACGCACAGCTACGGACTTACACAAAGCAGATCATTCCGGTGCTAGGCAGCGCCACGGTAGTTGTGACCCACAAAGATTCGGAGAACAGGTTGCCACTCTGGATTGTCCCAGGGGACAGTCCCGCACTACTGGGGAGGAGTTGGCTTGCTGTCATGAACTGGAAATGGGGCGATGTCAATGCAATTTCCTCTGTGGAGCGAGTATCATGCTCACAGGTCCTGGACAAATTTGACTCATTATTTCAACCCAGCATTGGCACTTTCATGGGGGCCAAGGTAGTGATTCACATAAACCCGGACGCCAGACCAGTACACCACAAGGCCAGAGCGGTGCCGTACGTGATGCGGGAAAAGATAGAAGGCGAATTGGACCGCCTGTTGAGGAAAGGCATCATCTCGCCAGCCGAATTCAGTGACTGGGCGAGCCCGATTGTGCTCAAGGCGGATGGGTCGGTCAGGATATATGGCGATTACAAGGCCACCATCAATCGGGTGTCACTCCAAGACCAGTACCCGCTACCGAGAGCGGAGGACCTCTTTGCGGCGCTATCTAGTGGCAAACTTTTTTCAAAATTGGACCTGACCTCAGCTTACATGACCCAGGAGCTGGCGAGTGAGTCGAAGAAGCTGACCATCATCACGACACACAAGGGGTTGTTTGAGTACAACAGATGTCCGTTCGGGATTCGCTCGGCCGCCGCGATCTTCCAACGAAATATGGAAAGCCTCCTCAAGTCGATTCCAGGGACGGTGGTTTTTCAGGACGACATCCTCATTACGGGTTACGATACTGAAGAACACCTCCACAACCTGGAGGAGGTGCTACGCAGACTGGACCGGGTAGGTCTGCGACTGAAAAAGACGAAGTGCGTCTTCCTAGCTCCAGAGGTAGAATTCCTGGGGATGAGGGTAGCAGCAGACGGGATCAGCCCTACTGCATCCAAGACAGAAGCGATCCAGAGAGCACCCAGACCCCGTAACACGACGGAGCTGCGTTCGTTCCTGGGGCTCCTGAACTATTTTGGTAACTTTCTTCCCAAATTGAACACGCTGCTAGAGCCGCTACACATGCTCCTATGCAAAGGTCGCGAATGGGTCTGGGGGGACAGCAAGGAAAGGGCTTTTAATAGAGCATGCAATTTGTTATGTTCCAACAATCTGTTAACGCTATATGACCCATGTAAGAAACTTGTGTTAACGTGCGATGCGTCGTCCTATGGTGTCGGGTGTGTGTTGCAGCATGTCAATGCCAAAGGTCAGTTTATACATGGGTTACAATGCTGGTTGAATACATGAAGAATCAGTTACAGCTGGTAGCTTATGCCTCCAGGAGTCTGTCCCAGGCAGAAAGGGGCTACGGGATGGTAGAAAAGGAGGCACTCGCATGTGTATATGCGGTAAAGAAAATGCACCAGTACCTGTTTGGCAGGAAATTTGAGCTGGAGACAGATCACAAACCCCTAACGTCCCTTTTGGCCGACAATAAGGCCATAAATGCAAACGCATCGGCCCGCATACAGAGGTGGGCACTCACGTTAGCTGCCTATGACTACACAATTCGGCACAGACCGGGCACCAAAAACTGCGCCGATGCACTCAGCAGGCTCCCCCTAGCCACCACTGAGGGGGCTACCGAGCATGGTGCTGAGATGGTCATGGCTGTTGAAGCTTTCGGAAGCGAAGGCTCACCCGTGACAGCCCGTCAGATTAAAGTCTGGACAAATAGAGACCCGCTATTGTCTCTAGTCAAGAAATGTGTCCTGAATGGGGACTGGGCAGCCACGTACAGGGCATGCCCTGAGAAATTTAAACCATTTCACAGGCGCAAGGATGAACTCTCGATTCAGGCCGATTGCCTACTGTGGGGAAACCGCGTAGTCATGCCCCAGATGGGCAGAGAGGTGTTCATCAGAGAACTCCACAATGGGCACCCGGGCATTGTCACGATGAAGGCAATTGCCAGGTCACACGTTTGGTGGCCAGGGATAGACGCAGATCTGGAACTTTGTGTTCGCAGGTGCAACACGTGTGCCCAGCTGGGCCATGTGCCCAGGGAAGCCCCCTTTAGCCCCTGGCCATGGCCCGCCAAACCTTGGTCACGCATCCATGTGGACTACGTAGGTCCTTTCATGGGGAAAATGTTTTTGGTTGTAGTAGACGCCTACTCCAAATGGATCAAGTGTGACATTTTAAATTCAAGCACATCCTCTGCCACGGTAGAAAGTCTACGGGCAATGTTCGCTGCCCACGGTCTACCGGACATCTTGGTCAGCGACAATGGCCCGTGCTTCACAAGCACTGAATTCCAGGACTTCATGGCAGGAAATGGTATCAACCATGTTAGAATGGCACCGTTCAAGCTGGCCTCAAACGGCCAGGCAGAACGAGCAGTGCAGATAATCAAACAGGGGATGCTCAGATTCCAAGGGGGTTCCCTACAAACCCGCTTATCACATCTCCTGTTGGCCTATAGATCCCGACCACACTCGCTCACAGGAGTTCCATCCGCAGAGCTACTAATGAAAAGGACGCTCAAAACCCGATTATCCCTTATACACCCCACCATGAAAAAAATTGTCGAGAGCAGGCGCCAGTCACAATATCACTACCATGACAGGAATGCGAGGGTGCGATGTATTGATGTAAATGATCCTGTTTTTGTCCTCAATTACGCTGCAGGGCCCAAATGGCTCGCAGGCACTGTGGTTGCCAAAGAGGGAAATAGGATTCTGGTAGTTAAACTTATCAATGGACAAATCTGCCGCAAACATGTGAATCAAACAAAAAGGAGGTTCAGCAACCCCATAGAAGAAGCAGAGGAAGAACACGATATAGAGTTCACTCCACCACAGGTGACTGAACACCGGAACCAAAGGGAAGAGAGCCCAGTCACTGTGGGCAGTCCGGACAGGCCTGAGGCACTGCAAACAGCAGACATTCAGGCCAGCGCCCAACAACCGGAGCCCCAACTCAGGTGCTCTACAAGGGAGCGTAAACCACCAGAGAGACTCAACCTGTGATCCCAGTAAGACTTTGGGGGGGGGAGGTGATGTCATGTATTCAACCAGCATTGTAACCCATGTATAAACTGACTAAGTTGTACACCGTGAGAACACTGACCACTAGGTGGGAGACACTCCTAACCTGGACCTTCAGGTATAAAAGGGGAAGCTCCACCCACCTTCATCACTTGAGTGCTAAGGAATAAAGGACAGGTCACAGACTGACCTTCTCTCAAGCATGGGCCTCGTGTGCATTTATACTGTGTAGTAAGGACGTATCAGTTTTGGTCTCCGTATTTAAGGAAGGATATACTTGCATTGGAGGCTGTTCAGAGAGGGTTCACTAGGTTGATTCTGGAGATGAGGGGTTTGACTTATGAAGATAGGTTGAGTAGGTTGGGACTATACTCATTGGAGTTCAGAAGAATGAGAGGTGATCTTATCGAAACATATAAGATAATGAGAGGGCTCGACAGGTTGGATACAGAAAGGATATTTGCACTCATTGGAGAAACTAAAACTAGGGGACATAGTCTCAAAATTAGGGTCCGCCCATTTAAAACTGAGATGAGGAGGAATTTCTTCTCTCAGAGGTTTGTAAATCTGTGAAATTCTCTGCCCCAGAGAGCTGTGGAGGCTGGGTCATTGAATATATTTAAGGCGGAGATAGACAGATTTTTGAGCGATAAGGGAATAATGGGTTATGGGGAGCAGGCAGAGAAGTGGAACTGAGTCCATGATCAGATCGGCCATGATCTTATTGCGTGGCGGAGCAGGCTTGAGGGGTAAAATGGCCTACTCCTGCTCTTATTTCTTGTGCTCTTTTGGATGAGACGTTAAACCAAAGCCCCTTCTGCCCTCTCAGGTGGACATAAAAGATCCCTTGAGACTATTTTCAAGAAGAGCAGGGAATTATCCCCGGTGTCCTGGTCAATAGTTATCCTTCAATCAACATCACTAAAGCAGATTATCTCGTCGTTGTCACTTTGCTGTTTGTGGGAGTTGCTGCTGTGTTTCCCACATTACAACAGTGACTACACACCAAAAGTACTTCATTGGCTGTAAAGCGCTTTGAGACGTCTTTCTTTGTTACATTCACTGGGAGGTCAATTTAACTACATGTTTGCTGTCCTGTGAGATGACATTAGTTGTGAACTGAGAGCAAAGCTCACGTAACAGAGTAGGCCGCGAGAAGGCTGTCATCATCCACAATGAATCAAATGTGCTCAAATTATTTAAAGATGCAACTTGGTTTGGATAATCCATTGAATGATGTCAAGTTTTTGTCTATGCTTTTCTTGTACCAGTCTAGCTCCATAGAATGGGCTTCAAACTAGATCCTGAATAATGAAGATACAACTTTGAAAATGGTGTGGGAATTTGAAAATATAAAAGCATTCTGGCTAAACGTGAAACTAAAGCCATAATAAATGCAGAAGGACTAATGAGTCTCCATGCTTCGAAACTTCAATAACAGTCATCAGTTACATTTACAGCATTGACAGTGCTGCTAACAGCTGAACAAATAGAGCAGAAATGAGGTATTCTATCATCGTTGTTGGACTGGAACTGGTCGATAGTTTGAAATCAGAATGATTGGTACTTTTCTGAGAGTAGGAGTGGAAAGGAGGTTCTGGGGTAGAAATGCAGGTCTGCCTGAAATGGGGCACACGTACTGCTTTTTGGCTGCCATTACCACCACAACGGTTGCAGCGGCCATTCGATTGAAATTCAGTAAGTTTTGAAAAAAAATGGCGGCCAACATTATTGTCCTGCGGGAATCGGTAGTTTGCAGCGGTGTGGGTGGGGAGCGGGAGCGTCCTTTGGACCGGGAAATTCACCATCTGCCAATTTCGTGTTAATGAGCCAGCTGGTCCCTGGCCTTCTTAAAGGCCAAGGTTTGCAGCTAGGCCCTGAGCAGGGAAGGCTTCAGTGAAGGCCATGGCTGCTGCACCTGGAACAAGGAGGGCAGCCCATTTCTCAGATGCCGAGCTGGAGAAATTCATGCAGGCTGTGGAGGGAAGGAGGCGAGTCTTGTACCCCGATGCAGGCAGACTGACTTGGGAAGTGTTTATAAATGCATGGAGAGAGATAGCTGTAGAGGTCTCAGGGACTTCCATTCATGATCGCACCAAAAAATGCCGAAAAAGGATGAACGACATCATTCGATTGATGAAAGTGAGTACCTGTTCCACCAACTGCTGACCTTCCATCTGCGAGCCTCTCCTCCATCCTTCTCTTATTTCCCACCTTCACTATATAGTCACTCAAGCGACATTTCATTGTTGAGGCATCTATGTATATATATATATATGTGTGTGTGTGTGTTCTCGCAATGAAGGCTCCCTTTCATATCACGATTACAGCTGCATGTCAGGGATGCAAACTTGTGCACTCATTTCTAAGGCCTTATGACACTGCTACTCACCAACCATTCTTTGTTTTGCAGGCCAAGGTTACGCACAACCGGATGGAGCAAAGGAGGACTGGTGGTGACAAGCCCCAGCTTCAAATCCTGACACCTTTGGAAGAGAGGGTCCAGGCACTAGTGGGCTGACATGCTGCCTTCACTGTGGCCTCAGGTACTGGCGATGCTGATCCCCCTGCGGGCAGCATGGGTAAGTGAGGCCCTCCTTTAATGCTATCTCTTCCTGAAAGTGCCAGCGCCTACTATGCCTTTCCTTCTGAAAGTATGCTAGCTGTAACCTCCATGCATCAATTCCCTACCTCCCCCTCACAGCAACCCTTGTGCTATTTATGCTTGCAGATGAGAGGTCGATGAGAGCCAGGGCGAGGATCATAGCGCTGGTGCGAGTGGGAGGGCAATGCAGGATGACAGCCTTGAAGGCAGTAGCAGCCAAGGCCAGGGAAAGGCTGATGTTGAGACTGAGAGGCAAGCCTGGAGGATAGCTGTCATGTATCCTACATGGCTACTGTTGGTACTATCACAAGGCGTGCTACCAGAGGGCACAGCAGTGAGAGACTTGTAGATTACCTGTACAGGTGTGCCTGGCCTAGTATAAAAAGCAGGCCACCAGGTATGATCCTCACTCTGGAGTTAACAAATAAAGGACTAAGGTCACTTCAGTTCAAGTACAACACATTGCCTCATGGAGTCATTATTCGAGCATCGAAGGACACAATAATTGGCGACGAGATTACGAACTTGCACGCGAAAATTGCTACCCTTGGTACATTGCAGCAGTTCGCCGATGGTGATGATTGGGATGCCTTTGTGGAGAGGCTCGACCATTTCTTCACAGCAAATGACCTGGCAGGAGACGACCCAGCCACACTGGCTGATAAGCGCAGAGCCATCTTGCTAACCAGTTGTGGGCCCACCATCTATGGCCTCGTAAGGGACTTGCTGGGACCAGCGAAGACACTGACCAAGATGTACAAGGAGCTCATAACCCTGATCCATGAGCAACTCAAGCCCAAGGAGAGCATCCTCACAGCCAGACACCGGTTCTATGCCCACCGACCACCCTCAGGAGGCTGGCGGTACTGTATGAATTCGGCAACCACCTCAACAAAGTGCTGCGGGACATTTTTGTCATTGGAATTGGCCATGAGGGCCTTCTTCATACTCTACTGTTAACGGATACCACAGTCAGTAATGAATCAAGAAGCCTTTGAGAGGCTATGGGACAATCAAGCTGAACTACCCAAGTTGGTCCCGGTTTAGGCAAAACTGCGCACCTATACCGATGAACTTATCCCATTCATTGGTAGTGCAAATGTAAAGGTACTCCATGATGGCACGGTGCACAAGTTATCTCTGTGGATTGTTGCAGGTGATGGACCAACGCTGCTCGGCAGAAGGTGGATGGAGACGATCCATTGGAAGTGGGAAGATTTAACCCTCCAGCGATCGACGTCCTCCGCGTTCGAAGGTACAGCAAGCCCTCACTTGAGGGTGGACCCGGCACCAGAGAGCAGATCAGCACAGCTCGAGGCACAGATCACTCAGCACGACTGCGTGGAGATGATCCAGCTGAGATGACCCGAATGCACCTTCCAGGCTCCAGTGGCAGGACTCCGGAGGAAGAAAATCGGATCCAGAGGCGAATTCCCAGCTTCGGTGGCAGAACCCGGGGAGAAGAGGATCACTACAGTCGACATCGTGGTTGGAGGAAAGATGCCACCCAGACCACGAGGTGGGGCGCTGAAGAAAAAGATGGCTGCGGCCACACCACGAGGTGCAGCGCTGATGGAGCAACAAGTGGCATCAAACGGAGAAGAGGATTGGGGTAAAGCAATCTTAAAGGAGGCCTGCAACCCACTACAATTAAAAGGACAGTTCCACACACTCAAGCAATGTAATAGCAACTGTAAGTTATGGACAAAATGTGTAACTAATGATCAGAGTTGTGTACATGCAATAAGCAAGGAAAAGTCGTGCGATCATGTAAAATGTGTAATTGATGATTAGAATTGTGTACATGCAACCAGCGAGGAAAAGTCACGCGATCGCGATCGGAGCTACAGGGTATCCATCATAAGTAATGAAAAGTTGTGCGATGTAGGATTTCAACTGCACGCAGCCAATGCAGCGGGCAGACAGCCATCGGGAGCACACAGGTCCAGCGAGCTACCCAATGCTGTAGCCTGTGTCCCGGGGACCAGAGTTATGCACCATGGAATGTGGCCACGACCAGCCAATATACACAAGCTGCAGAACGAGCGATCTCAGGAGGGCAATGACACCAGTATCGATACCCTGCCCCTGATCGGCTCCACCTCTCAGGCACCCGATGGCACCAACCGCCACGAGCCTGAAAGAGCAGACTGTGCTAAGGCACAGCCCCCAGACCCCATCGCCACCAAGGCCAAACCCGGAAACGAAGGGTCACTCGCTACAGCCCCCCCAAAGGGGACCGGGACCAGCCAGGATCCCAAATCAAACAATGCCCAGTCTAGCGAGTCAGCAGTTCCCTGTGCACTGCTAGACAACAACTCCTCAGGGAGCAGCAGCGACCCAGGGTGCAAAGAAAGGGCAGGGAGGAACCTGCCTGACGTTAGGAACCACGGCAACAGCCCCAAGAGCAGGCAACTTGAGACAACCGGGTTCCCACTGCCAGCATTGGGCACCGCGCTGCCACCAGACAGAAGAGACACCATCCAGCAGTTCTGGAACTAGTTTGTCCCTATGCACCGGTCACTGCATCGATAATGTATCTCACCAGTCTAACGTACTTGTCACACAACGGAACCACAAATGTAATGCAAACTTGTTTTTCTGAACTTGAATGTATATGAATGCAATGAGCCTCCGGCATAAACTATATGTCATGTATGTAACCACAATGTAACACCACTGTATTACTGTATACACTCAACCTAGATGCACACCTTGACCACAAGGGGTGAACTTGTGGGAGACACTCCTTACCTGATCACACAGGTATAAAAAGGGAGGTCCCATGCAGGGTCATCATCTTTGGAGTCCTGTGAATAAAGAGTTAAGGTCACAGAGTGACCTTGTCCCCAGAATGTGCCTCGTGTGGTTTCATACTGTAGAGTAAGGACGTTACATTGGCGACGAGAAACGGGAATTCACGACCCACGAGAATGGCCACCGGTAGCACAGAGGAACAGTACTGTGTTGGGAAAGACTGGGATGATTTTGTCAAGAGGCTTCAGCAAAGCTTCGTTACGAAAGAATGGCTGGGGGATGCAGCGGCTAACAAGCGAAGGGCTCATCTTTTGACCAGCTGCGGACCAAAGACTTACGCACTCATGAAGGATTTACTAGCACCTGAAAAGCCGGCGGACAAAACCTTTGAAGAACTTAGCAAATTGATCAGGGAGCAACTCAAACCGGCGAGTAGCATACATATGGCCCGACACAGATTCTACACCCACCGACGTCGTGAAGGACAGAGCATACCGGACTTCGAAGTGGACCTCCGGCGTTTGGCCAGCCTCTGTAAGCTCACAGATGCCTGCAGGGGGGAGATGCTATGTGACTTCTTTATCGAGGGTTGCGGTCATGCGGGAATTTTCCGCAAGTTAATTGAAACCAAGGATTTGACATGGAAGCGGCGGCGTTGATAGCTCAGACTTTCATGACGGGGGAGGAAGAGACGAAAATAATATACGCGCGCAATTCTGCCTCTAACGTGGCGATGGATCAGGGAGTCAACATCATCAATGCGACTCAGAGCCCCGCAGGCAGGCAGGGGCAGTCCGACACTCCCCAGGCAGCAATAGACCCCAGAGTAGGACTTCAACAGAGACAATGGAAGGCTGAACGGACATTCACGCCATCACAGTGGACAATGCGGCCTGGGATGAGGCCATTGACACCCACCAATAGGGTACTTAAGAGCAATCAAAGGGACAGTCAGCGCGGAATGCCTGGCCATAGTCCCTTTGTTCCCAACAATGGAAACTTTAACTCATGCTGGAGGTGTGAGGGAAAACACTCAGCTATATCTTGCAGATTTCAACAGTTTGTCTGCAGGAACTGCAATCTCAGTGGCCACTTAGCTCGAATGTGCAGGAAGTCTGCAACCAGATTAATACATGAGGCGGATGAACCAGAAGAGGGTTCTTTGAGGCAGGATGACTTTTGGGGCAAATCGATGGACGCCGAGGTTCAGCGGGTCCATGTGGCGAATATTCACAGTTCATACACCAAAACGCCACCAATGATGATGAGGGTTTTATTAAACGGTATCCCAGTATGCATGGAGCTGGACACTGGGGCCAGCCAGTCACTCATGGGCGTTCAGCAATTTGAGAAGCTATGGCCACTTAAAGCCAGTCGACCCAAATTAGCACGTATTGAGACACAATTACGGACTTACACTAAAGAAATCATTCCGGTGCTAGGCAGTGCAATGTTGGTTGTCACACACAATGGGTTAGTGAATCGGCTGCCGCTCTGGATTGTCCCGGGCAATGGTCCCGCACTGTTGGGGAGGAGCTGGTTAGCCGAGATGAACTGGAAATGGGGGGATGTTCACGCAATGTCATCTGTGGAGCGAAGTTCGTGCTCACAAGTCCTACAACAATTCGATTCACTATTCCAACTTGGCATCGGGACTTTCAAAGGCACTAAAGTAGTGATACACATCACCCCGGACTCCAGGCCAGTGCACCACAAAGCCAGAGTGATGCCGTATGTGATGCGGGAAAAGATCGAGAGCGAATTGGACCGGCTGTTGAGAGAGGGCATCATCTCACCTGTTGAATTCAGCGACTGGGCGAGCCCCGTCGTTCCCATCCTAAAAGCGGATGGCTCTGTCAGGATCTGTGGCGACTACAAGGCCACCATCAATCGGGTGTCCCTACATGATCAATACCCGCTCACGAGAGTGGAGGACCTCTTCGCCACGCTGGCAGGAGGCAAGCTGTTAAGAACATAAGAACATAAGAATTAGAAATAGGAGTAGGCCATCTAGCCCCTCGAGCCTGCTCCGCCACTCAACAAGATCATGGCTGATCTGGCCGTGGACTCAGCTCCACTTATCCGCTCGCTCCCCATAACCCTTAATTCCCTTATTGGTTAAAAATCTATCTATCTATGATTTGAATACATTCCATGAGCTAGCCTCAACTGCTTCCCTGGGCAGAGAATTCCACAGATTCACAACCCTCTGGGAGAAGAAATTACTTCGCAACTCGGTTTTAAATTGGCTCCCCCGTATTTTGAGGCTGTGCCCCCTAGTTCTAGTCTCCCCGACCAGTGGAAACAACCTCTCTGCCTCTATCTTGTCTATCCCTTTCATTATTTTAAATGTTTCTATAAGATCATCCCTCATCCTTCTGTTCACCAA
The DNA here is from genome assembly GCF_044704955.1 of Pristiophorus japonicus. NCBI lineage: Eukaryota > Metazoa > Chordata > Chondrichthyes > Pristiophoridae > Pristiophorus > Pristiophorus japonicus. Next base: position 157,506,568 of record NC_091988.1, on the reverse strand, counting down.
GTTTGACCTCACTTCAGCCTATATGACCCAGGAACTGGACAACGAATCTAAACTACTGACCTCCATCACCACGCACAAGGGACTGTTCGTTTATAACAGGTGCCCCGTTTGGCATTCGATCAGCGGCCGCGATTTTTCAACGAAACATGGAAAGCCTGCTTAAATCCATTCCTAGAATGATCGTATTCCAGGACGACATCCTCATCACGGGTCGTTGTCCAGTTCCTGGGTCATATAGGCTGAAGTGAGGTCAAACTTGGTGAACAGAAGGATGAGGGATGATCTTATAGAAACATTTAAAATAATGAAAGGGATAGACAAGATAGAGGCAGAGAAGTTGTTTCCACTGGTCGGGGAGACTAGAACTAGGGGGCACAGCCTCAAAATACGGGGGAGCCAATTTAAAACCGGTTGCAAAGTAATTTCTTCTCCCAGAGGGTTGTGAATCTGTGGAACACCTCTACAACCTGGAGGAGGTGCTATGCCAACTGGACCGGGTAGGCCTGCGACTCAAGAAGTTTAAATGTGTGTTCTTAGCTCCTGAGGTTGGGTTTCTGGGCAGGAGGGTTGCTGCAAATGGGATTCGGCCCACCGAATCCAAAACAGAGGCGATTCGACGAGCACCCAGGTCCTGCAACACATCAGAGTTGCGTTCATTCCTGGGACTGTTGAACTATTTCGGGAACTTTCTGATGAACTTGAGCACGTTGTTGGAGCCGCTACACATGCTCCTGCGTAAGGGTTGCAATTGGTTTTGGAGGGACTGTCAGGAACGGGCTTTTGATCGGGTGCGAAACCTACTTTGTTCAAACAAGTTGTTGGCCCTGTACGACCTCTGTAAAAAAATTGGTTCTGACATGTGATGCATCGTCCTATGGGGTTGGGTGCATGTTGCAGCAGGGCAATGCTGAGGGTCAACTACAACCTGTGGCTTATGCCTCCAGGTCGCTCTCTCAAGCAGAACGGGGATATGGGATGGTCGAGAAGGAAGCGCTTGCATGTGTCAATGGTGTAAAAAAAATGCATCAGTCCCTCTTTGGTGGGACGTTTGAATTAGAGACGGACCACAAGCCATTAACATCCCTGTTGTCAGACAACAAGGCTATCAATGCCAACGCATCAGCTCGCATACAGCGATGGGCTCTCACGCTGGCTACTTATGACTACTCCATCCGGCATCGGCCCGGCACTGAAAATTGCGCTGATGCGCTCAGCAGGCTTCCACTGGCCACCACTGAGGGGGCAGCAGAGCAAAGCGCCGAGATGCTCATGGCTGTCGATGCCTTTGACAGCACAAGCTCCCCCATCACAGCCCGCCAGATCAAAATCTGGACAAACAGAGATCCCCTCCTATCCCTGATTAAGAAATGTGTCCTGACTGGGGATTGGGCGCCCGCACACGGAGCATGCCCTGAGGAGGTCAGACCGTTCCATAGACGGATGGATGAGCTCTCCATCAAAGCCGACTGCCTACTATGGGGCAGCCGGGTAGTTATGCCCCAGAAGGACAGGGAGGCATTCATCAGGGAACTCCACAGCAAGCACTGCTGATGAAGGCCATTGCCCAGTCACATGTTTGGTGGCCTGGAATTGATTCAGACCTGGAACACTGTGTTCGCAGGTGCACGACGTGTGCCCAGCTAGGTAATGCCCCCAGGGAGGCCCCGCTCAGCCCGTGGCCCTGGCCCACCAGGCCATGGTCACGCATTCATGTTGACTACGCGAGCCCGTTCATGGGAAAGATGTTCCTTATTGTGGTAAATGCGTACTCGAAATGGATCGAGTGCATCATTCTGAATTCATGCACTTCGTCCACCACCGTGGAAAGCCTACGTGCGATCTTTGCAACCCATGGCTTGCCGGACATCCTGGTTAGTGATAATGGCCCATGTTTCACAAGCTACGAATTCCGAGAGTTTATGTCGGGTAATGGCATCAACCACGTCAGGACTGCACCGTTCAAGCCGGCCTCCAATGGCCAGGCGGAACGTGCGGTCAAAATAATTATGCAAGGTATGCTCAGGATTCAAGGACTCTCCCTACAATGCCACCTATCGTGTCTCCTGCTGGCCTATAGATCCCGCCTGCACTCGCTCACAGGGGTCCCGCCCGCAGAGCTACTAATGAAACGGACACTCAAAACTCGGTTGTCCCTCATTCACCCAGTCCCGACCGACATAGTTGAGGGCAAGCGCAAGTCACAAAATGAGTACCATGAACGTAATTCGAGGGGGAGATGTATAGAAATAAATGATCCTGTATTCGTCCTCAATCACGCCATGGGGCCCAAATGGCTTGAGGGCACTGTAATTGACAAAGAGGGGAATAGTGTCATCGTGGTAAAACTCAACAATGGTCAGATATGCCGTAAGCATCTGGACCAAGTAAAAAAAAGTTCAGCATGGACACGGAGGAACCTGAAGAAGACCATGTGATGGAGCTCACAACACCGTCAGTGAACGAGCAACAAGAGCAATCAGAAGAATGCACAGACCATGCGGTCAGCCCGGACAGGCTGGAATCACCACAGGTGACAGACACTCATGTCAGTGTCCAACAACCAGAGCCCCAACTGTGGCGCTCCAGGAGGGAGCGTAGACCACCTGAAAGACTAAACCTATGATCCCAATAAGACTTTGGGGGGGGGGGGGGGCGGGAGGTGATGTCATATATGTAACCACAATGTAACACCACTGTATTACTGTATACACTCAACCTAGATGCACACCTTGACCACAAGGGGTGAACTTGTGGGAGACACTCCTTACCTGATCACACAGGTATAAAAAGGGAGGTCCCATGCAGGGTCATCGTCTTTGGAGTCCTGTGAATAAAGAGTTAAGGTCACAGAGTGACCTTGTCCCCAGAATGTGCCTCGTGTGGTTTCATACTGTAGAGTAAGGACTTTGCACTATATGTGGGCGGGGGGTGGGGGGGGGGGAGAATGAAGTGGTCAGGGACGCATACAAACAGCAACCACCAGCACTCTACTGCACCAACCACTCACCCAAGATTGAAACAACCTGCCAAGGCTCAAGCAGATAAAGCCCAGATAGAGCTAAGTCCAGAGCACAATCAATGAAGAGGCGATTTGCACTAAAAGCTTAGGGGAGAGTGATGTCATGTATGCTTCTTGGCTACTGTTTGTATTATCACAAGGTGTGCTACCAGAGGGCAAAGCAGTGGGAGACTTGTAGGTTACCTGTACAGGTGTGCCTGGCCTAGTATAAAAGGCAGGCCACCAGGTGTGATCCTCGCTCTGGAGTTAGCAAATAAAGGACTAAGGTCACTACAGTTCAAGTACAACACATTGCCTCATGGAGTCATTATTAGAGCATCTAAGGACACAACAATAGCCAAAAGGGCAGTGGCAGCCTTGGCAATCCTGACACTCTGGAGGACATTGGGGTCTGGAGCCTGGATGGGAGCCTGGACGCCGCTCCATCTGTTGGCGCCATAGCAGATGAGGCAGAGGAAGAGGGGGACGTTGCTGTCAGCACCGTGTCACTGTTTCCTTCAGTCACAAGTGCCAGCTCAGATACTGGGAGTATGCGGTCGGATCTAGTAGACATGGCAGAGGGATCTGCACTGAGTGTTGCACCGGGGCCTCGCGGCTGCAGCACAGTGACGGGTATAGGGAACCTTGGGTGCCATCTCTCCGGGGGGGCGAGTGCGCAAGTGAGTTCTGCTCAAGAGGACTCAGACAAGCCCATCGATGTTGTGGCTTATGAAAGAAGGGTGGAGGCGATGGCTTCCCAGATTCTGGGGGCAGTGGCAAGGGTGTTAGAAGTGGTCAGAAGCGTGGAAGAGTCCACCTCCCGCATTGTCGACTGCTCTGTGCACTCCATGGAGCCTATCATTACCAGTGTGCAGACGGTGGTGGACTCCCAGAGAGAATGTGCAGATCCAGATGTGATGCTGCGACTTGTTGGTTATGCGCTAGCTGCCATTACAGCATAGGCGTAAGTGAACGAGCGCATCGGTGTTGCTTTGGAGAGGATGGCCGCAGCCCTGGAAGCTCAGAATGCTCTTATGCACTCTGGGAACAGGCCATGGAGCGTCTAACTGCTGTCATCTCTGGTGGCTTAAAAGCTGTGGCTGCTCTCATGCAGTCGCAGCTCGATTGCATGTGACATCTCAGTGTTGCCTTCGCGGCTGTCTCCACCACGGGCCACAGGGGACCCTCCGGTGTGGCGCCACACCACCGACCTGAGCTCCCTCAGATTGGTGTCAGTGGTGGTATGCAGCCCCCCAGGAGTGACGCAGGCTCCTTGGACCAGGATCCTGATGATGTGCTTTCTCAGGATCACATCATTCCTGACCCCAGACCTGTCACTCCGCCATTGTCTCCAAGCATGGACTCGCCTGAGCCAAGGCAGACTGAACCCTCCGAGGTGGGCGCTGACCAGTCTACAGCCGACCCTTCCAGGGCCAGAGCTGGTCGAGGGCGTCTTAGAAGGACATCTGTAGCTTCTACACAGGAAACTCAGCAGCCTTCCCAGACCCATGAGGCAGCCACGGGGAGACACTGCGGCATAGTAGCAGGATAGGTTCGCGTAAGCGGGGTTATACGGAGATGCACAAGGGCGAGAAATGATTTTGCATCGTTCTATATGTAATAAATCTTTATTTTGTGTTCCTATATCTGGGCAGGTGTATCATTTGACGGTGGGCAATGATGTATGAAAGGACTCATTGCGATGGCCATGGAAAAGCAAAGGTGAAAGGTGATGTGGGCATTAACTCCGGAAACGAGCAGCGATGAGATGGGTCTGCAATTCCCTTGCAGGATTGGGATGGCGACGACACCTTCTGGGTGGCTGGCAACACTCATCCTGGTCCTCCTCCTCCTCCTCCAGCGCCTCCTCCTCCTGCTGCTCCGCCTCCTCCTGAGGTACCACTGCTGGATTGACCTTCAGCGGCTGACCCCTCATGATCACCAGGTTTAAAGCATGCAGCAGACGATTATGAAGATGGAGACCTGCTCAAGCGAGTACTGCAACACTCCACCAGAGTGGTCCAGGCAACGGAACCTCTGCTTGAGGATCCCAATGTAGTGCTCAATTATGCACCTGGTGGCTGAATGAGAGTTCTTGTAAGCATGTTCCGCAGCAGTCCTGGGGTTGCAAAGGGGAGAAAGCAGCCAAGTGCACAGGGGATCTCCCTTGTCACCAAGCAGCCAGCCACAATGTTGGTTTGGGCCCGAGAAGACGGTGGGCACACTGCTCTGGCGCAGGATCAAGGAATTGTGGCTCCTGTCTCGATACAGGGCAACAACCGCCATGATCTTGCACTGGTGGTCGCACGCCAGCTGGACTTTGAGGGAGTGGAATCCCTTTCTGTTCATAAACATCTCAGGATGGGTTTGTGGTGCCCTCAGTGCGACGTGTGTGCTGTCGATGGCCCTCTGCACCCTGAGGAACCCCGCAATCCGCACAAATCCGGCCTGCCGCTCCACCTGCTTCTCCCTGCTCATTGGGAAAGAAACGTATTCCAGTCTTCTCTTGTAAAGAGCATCTGTGACTTGACGGATGGAGCGATAGGCAGAGAACCGAGATATGTTAGATATGTCTGCAGACCGGAAAGAGCCAGTTGCATAAAAGTTAAGTGCAATGGTCAATTTGGTTTCAATGCTCAGATCTGTCCTCAGCCTTGTCTGAGGCTGCAGATCTGACTGCAGGAGATTGCACAGCTCCTTGAGGATGTCCTTCCTGAATCAGAGCCTTCGCAAACATTGCTCATCTGTGAGCTCCATAAGGAAAACTGCTGGTGGTACACCCTTGCACTGTAGGGCCTTCTTCTCGCAGATCTGTGCTGGGCCCCTCCGATGGCCTGATTGCCTTCTCCCTCATCCTCTTGATGCTCCTCAGCCTCTGCAGGCTGCTGCTGGCAAGCATCTGCCTCATCGCACAATATCTGGTGCGGGGGGTCAGCGTATCTGACTCTCCTCCTCACACCAGCTCCTTGCTGGCCAACCTCTCTGCCTTGAGGTCTGCGGCCATCTCCAGGCCCTTCTCCATGTTGGGCAGCCATGTCTGCTGTCTCCCTTGCCCGCTGCCTCTGGACCTGTTGCTGACACCACCACCTTCTCCTGCGTGCCTCCCTGCTGCGCATAATGTGCATAAGGCGTCCCCTGCTAGCATCGAGCCCATTGCGTCTGTAGGCTCAACCCTCACTATGAGGCCTCTGTGGAGTACAGATTGAGGCCCCCAGGCCACTAGTATTCATTGCCGATCTCAAAAGGGCGAGTGAGAACCTTTTCACAAGTCTGCAAAAGTTTGGACAAGTCCGAAAAAGTTTGGTTCAAAAAAATGTCGATTCACAAAACACTGCTTTCACCTCCACTGGTGGTCTCAAGCCAGCCAGCACAGTGCTCCGACACAAAAAGCTGTCGGGGGCACAGTCAGGCAGCAGGTTGAAATTTTAATACTAAATATCGCTTCCGGGGCAGAGAGGCAGCGGTGCGCGCTCTGATTACGTTTTTAAGGCCAAATCCACAATACCGCGGCGGAAGTGGGGGGAGTGCGGCAGAAGTGAGCACCGCTGCAAAAACCCCTGAGGACAATTGAACCACAAATCGGCGACCACTCGACTCCGCCGCTTTCTGGCGGTGAGGCCTTTTTGAGAGGCTCAATTTCAGTCGCACTAAGTCTCTTTTATCAAATGCAGGATCAGTTACTATTTATGGCAGAAATTCAATGTCATTATTGCTAAATTTGGGTTTTGGTTCCTCAAAAAGTCTCCCCTTTATTTTCTCTCTCTAATTCACTTTTCATACATCCGTCATCACTCAATGGACTATTCTGTTCTTTTCCCAGAGAATAATGGATCTCAGGAACAGGCTGTCGTCTCATGCGGTGGATACTGATTGGCTGAATTCCTTCAAGGGAGAGCTGGACCTGTTTCTGGCTGGGGCGGAGATCACCTCTTACAGAAGCTAGGTACTGCAGGGAATTCAGGGCCACTGTGACCTCCTGAATTCGTTTCGATCGCCTAGATGGGTCAGAGAGGAAGTTCCCAGATTTTTTCCCCCCAAATTGGCCTGGGTTTTTTACCTGTTTTTTTGTCTCTCCCAGGAGATCACATGGTTTGGGGTGGGGTGGAGTGTATATGTTGTGATATACAAGGTCTCGCAATTGTGTGGGACAGGCTCAATGGACCAGAGGGTCTTTACCTGTTCATCAATGTTCGTACAATATATTTGTACAGCGGGTAAATACACATATTAATATTTTAATATAATAAAAAGTATTTGCCCTCGCATTTCCTATCACGTTGCACTTCTCCATCACAATTACATTTCAATAATCTTTAAAAAAGAAAGTCAGTCAGAGAAACTCAACCACCAAAAGAAAGTACCTCATCAACAGAGCATGTCTGCAGCATGTGACTTAATAAATAGCCTTACCAAACAGAATTAAAACAATTCTGGGCTCTGATCTGTAGCCTGAAGAGCAATTAAACTCCGATTGACCTCTGATTAGGATCAAGAAGCAAATAGATGTATTTTAGCTAAAAGAAAGGGTACGGGCCTTGCAGTTAAAAGGCAGATAGATAGAGTTGAGGTCTATCAAATAATGCCCCTAAATAACCCATTTACAAAATGCATCACAAGCATCAGCCATATCCATTTAAGTAACCAGAGGGCATAAATTTAAGACCATCATCAAAAGAACAAAAGGAGATAGAAATTTGTTTACAGGGACGTTTCGCAGGACGTGCAACGTCCAACCTGAAGCAGAGTAGAAGCAGAATCCATAACCGCTTCTAAAAGGGAAATGAATAAAGATTTGAAAGACAACTTAATAAGGTGTGGAGAGAAGGGCAGTGCAATGGGACTAAGTGGATAGCTCCTTCAGAGAGTTAGCACAGACAAAATTGGCCTCCTTCTGTGATTTTAGAAAATATGCGAAATTAATTTTTTTTCTTTGTTTGAAATACCATTTCTTGTCAGCATAGTGTTCAGACGCCTGTGTAAGTTTTTCCCAATGGGAATGTAATATTTATATTATCATGTCCCTTATTTTACGCTGACATTTCAATGTTGCAGCTCATTTTTTGGGAGAGAATGGCCATAATTTAATGCCGGTGGTTTTCTTTCTTTAAATAAGCATTATCTCCTCAATAACATTGATTATGCTAAGTCCTGCGGTTCATTCTTGTCATCCTCAACCAACTTATTGTTAAGTTGTTCTTCAAATCTTTATCCATTTCCCTTTCAGAAGCTATTTTACACTGCGTCCAATCACACAAGGGGACAATGTCAGCACGATTAGCTGCATAAAAAAATATTTTATTTGGATATAGACCAGGCAGATTCCATTAGGTCGGATAACACTGGAATGAATGCGTGAATATGAGAATTACACTAGGCTCATAGGGCCCAAATTTCCCCATGAGTTGCATCGTTTTTTTGGTGTAACTTGATTTTTCTGGAGTATGTTTTTAGTTGCAAATATGGGCATTTAATTTGTGCCAGTGTAAGTGAGTTAGTTAGTTTTTTTGTTAGGTCAGTTTTTTTTCAAAAGGGGGCGTTCCCAGCCACTTACACCATTTATGCCAATTTGGCTAGAAAAAAGTTGTACTAAACTAACTTAGGGCAGCGTATGTGTTTACTTTTGTCTGCACAGAAAGGCCTTACTTACAGTTAAGGAATCGACGCAAGTAACTACATTTAAAGCACCACCAAGCACCAAACAAAGTACAAAAAGTAATAAGCAATTAATTAATAAAATAGAAGGAACCCTGCTCCTAAAGCACCAAGACCAAAGTAATAAGCAATCAATAAATAACAAATAAAAAAATAGAAGGAACCCTGCACCTAAAGGGAGGTCCTGCTGCAACTGTACAGGGTATTGGTAAGGCTGCACCTAGAGTACTGCTTGCAGTTTTGGTAACCTTACTTAAGGAAGGATATACTAGCTTTGGAGGGGGTACAGAGACGATTCACTAGGCTGATTCCGGAGATGAGGGGGTTACCTTATGATGATAGATTGAGTAGACTGGGTCTTTACTCATTGGAGTTCGGAAGGATGAGGGGTGATCGTATAGAAACATTTAAAATAATGAAAGGGATAGATAAGATAGAGGCGGAGAGGTTGTTTCCACTGGTCGGGGAGACTAGAACTAGGGGGCACAGCCTCAAAATACGGGGGAGTCAATTTAAAACCAAGTTGAGAAGGAATTTCTTCTCCCAGAGGATTGTGAATCTGTGGAATTATCTGCCCCAGGAAGCAGTTGAGGCTAGCTCATTGAATGTTTTCAAATCACAGATAGATAGATTTTTAACTAATAAGGGAATTAAGGGTTATGGGGAGCGGGCGGGTAAGTGGAGCTGAGTCCACGGCCAGATCAGCCATGATCTTATTGAATGGCGGAGCAGGCTCGAGGGGCTAGATGGCCTACTCCTGTTCCTAATTCTTATGTTCTTATGTTCTTAAAGCACCAAAATCAATCAGTAAATAACAAATAAAAAATAGAAGTCCTACCTTAGGGAACGCCGATGAGGGAGCCCATTTGGCCAGGACTAGGGACGGCGTGCTTCGGCCCCTCCCACACAGCCTGCAGCGCGTGTTTGCAGAAACGGCCTGCCAGGAGCTACTTCACATGCACGCAGACTCTAGCGCGCATGTGCAGAGGTCCTGGCACTGTTTTCAGTGCCGGGACCTGGCCCGTCCCCAATCCATTGGGCCACGCTGCCCCACGACGGAGGAGAGGCTGGGAAACGGCCAAAGTACGGAGGGCAAAAGCAGCGCACCTCGGGTGAGGGTGCCAGAAAAAGAGGTTAGGGAAATTTGGGCCCATAATGAGGAGTCTACCAAACAGAGTTAGACTTGGGCTTTACTTTGTGATTACATTTTTAATCTCAGTTAATCTTAGTTTTAATCACATATTAGTTGATGCAATTACTGCATTCATTAATCTACATGATGTTACACATTAGTAAAATCACAAAGAAACACATAAGGTGGTCATTATTTTAATTTTCTACTTTTATTTTTAACTTTATCACCTCTTTTAAGGATGACCCTCTGTCCTGCTATGCCACATCCAGCCTCTCTGTCCTACCTAACATAGAAACATAGAAACATATATCTATAGCCATTTCGGCCCATCGTGTCCGCACCGGCTGGCAAAGAGCCACACGGCCCTCAGTCAGCAGCCCTGAAGATTACATGTAAACCTATGAACAATGAACAATGGTGGAAAGGTAAAGAGCACCCAGCCCAACCAGTCCGCCCCACACAACTGCGACACCCCTTGCACCAAAACATTCTACACTCCGCCCCAACCGGAGCCATGTGCCGGAACTAACCTGGTGTCTTTCTGACCACCCAACCCGGAATGACAACTCACTAGCCATCTAACACCTAGTGGCAAGTGCCTGACAACAACTTCCAGGTTGACTTTATACTTTTCTTGACACCTGTTCCTACATTTCCCACCACTAGAGATCAGATGGCTGGATGGCTGTAGTGACAAATGCAGGAACATAGGAACAGGAGTGGGCCATTTAGTCCCTTGAGCCTGTTCTGCCATTCAAAGACATCATGGTTGATCATGACAGGCATCAGTGTCAGGTGAATAAAGTGAAATAATGGGCTATAATTTTCTGTTAAAATAATGATGAGGCTAATAGTGCTCATCATTACTTATGCACGTATGGCACAGCAACTTCAGGCGAGGAGCAGATGTGCGCTTAAATGTCAATATTCAAAAATTGCTGTCCAAGTTGTGCCGATAACTTTGTGAAAATGGCATCTCGAACTAAACTTGCCACAGAAAGTTATGACTTGTCCATTTCAGTCTAATGGCGTCATAAGTGTTAATTACTGCCAACACCTCTGTCACTGAAAATTAAACTATTACAAGTGTGGAGTCTCATTCCTTCAGGATTTAATTGCTGTTGGAGATTTTAACGTCCCTTTGTCTCTTTTTTCTCTCTCTTAATCCAATCTTTCTTTCCCGATCTTTATTTCTCCTTCTGTACCTGATTCAGCATTGAATTCACCCACCCAAAATTTACACTTCCTTCTCAGTCCTTGCGCTGTTCTTTCACAATCCTTCAATCTGATTGGTTAAGTGGATAGGTAGTTGCTTTCCCTGTTCACTCAGGTCGCAGATGCCCGGTCTCCCTCGCTGTTCGGACTTTCAGTAACTTATTGCGCAAAATATCATCGCAATTAAATAGGCAAGGGCATGTCTAGCAAATGGTTCTGCTACAGCAAATTATGTCCCAATGTTTTTAGTTTGAGAAAAGATAGAGGTTAGGTGAGAATCATTCATGTGGTGTTATACTATTGCAAAGAGCAAAGCCTAGGCAGTTGAATACAATGTACCGATCATCTGATCTACTTGGCTTAATGTTTAAAACCCGATATTATTTCTAGGGACTCTCCACAGAACCTCTGCGATTACCAGGGAATGTTTAATGTAGTAAACAATGAGAAGCACAGTAGCAGATTTCAGGAGGACATAGACAAGACTGATGAAATGAGCAGACATGTGGCAGATGACATTTAATGCAGCAAAGTGTAAAACAATGCATTTTGAAAGAATGAGGGGAGGCAATATAAACTAAATGGTACAATTTTAAAGTGAATGCAAGACTAGAGAGACCTGGGTTCACATACTCAAATCTTTGAAGATGGCAGGACAAGTTGCTTCGGCTTTTAAATTGTATAATTCCTGAGCTTTATAAATAGCAGCATGGAGTGCAAAAGCAAGGATGTTATGCAAAACCGTTATAAATCACTGGTTAGGCATCAGCTGGAATATTGTGTCCAATTCTGGGCACCATTCCTTAAGAAGGATATCAAGACTTTGGAGAAGGGGCAACGGAGATTGACAAGAATGAAAACCGAGATGAGGGATGTCAGTTTTTGGGGAGACTAGGGACCCGAAATTGCCCACCGCCCGAAACGAGGCGCACCGACCGTTTTCGATGTGTTCTGACTGCCCCAATGCATGGGGCGGCCTAACCGTCGTGATTCAGCACATCAGGGATTGTTTTAGAGCGGGGCGGAAATCGCCTCATCATGGGGGCGGAAGTTGCGGTGGGGCGGAAGTGGGGTGGGGCAGAGTAGCTGACACTGTCAGTCATCAGTGCCGCACTGATATCATCGCGCTGGCGCGTCACAACATCTCTCCCCTTCAGTTAAAGGGGAGGGCCGCTGCGAACTCTGCATCTACTTCAGTTGCAAATACTGGGCCACCAGGGAGGGTTTTTTTCTGGCCAGCGGCTTGGCACCCGAGGGAGTGCCAGGCTGCCTGTTGGCGGCCCTGCCGAACCTCCGGCCATAATTGGCAGTCAGCCGACAAAAAAAAAAATAAGATGGCGTTGCCGGCAGCGACACCTCCCCTTTAAGGACGGCCGCACTGCCAAGCCACAGAGTGTGTACCAACAGCTTGGCACACCGATTGGCGGCGGCGCTGCTGCTGCGGGGCAATTCCAGGAAAGGGGTAATTTCGGGAAAGTTCCCCGCCGGTTGGTAAGGGGCTGGCGCCTGCACGCTGCAGCAGGAAAATGGGTGGAGTGGTCCTGAATACCGCACCAAACATGAGGAAGGGCAATTTTCAAAATAGCGGCCCCTCCACGGAAACTCGGCGGCCATTCCGCACCGACCCATGGCTGCCACTTTCAGGTGGCCAGAGGTCTTTTAGAAAGGGGCAATTTCAGCCTCTAGAGAAGCTGGAATTGTTCTCGTTAGAGAAGAGAACGTTATGGGGAAATTCAACAGTGGTGTACAAAATTATGAAAGATTTTGATAGAGTAAGTAAGAAGAAATGTTTCCACTGGCAGGATGGCAGTAAAGAGAGGACAGATTTAAAGTAATTGCTCAAAGAACCAGAGGGAGATGAGAATTTTTTTTACGCAGTGAGTTGTTGTGATTCGGAATGCACTGCCTGAATGGATGGTGGAAGCAAAATTAATACTGTCAAAAGGGAATTGGCTATACTTGAATAGGAAACATTTGCATGGCTATGGGGAAAGAACAGGGGAGTGAGACTAATTGGATAGCTTTCTAATTGGAAAGCAGGCACGGCATGATGGGCTGAATGGCCTCCTTCAGTGCAGTAAGTCTATGAACGTGTTAATAACATTAATTACCAAAGAAATGAACAAACTTGCTGCTTTTCTGATACAGTTGCTGGGATATATGAATTTTTTACTTTTACTTGTGCTTCCCATCCCTCAGTTTTGGTTTGCTTTATAAAGGGATTATCCTACCAGCACATACTAGTTCTGTTGAAAAGAGGGCAACATTCAAAAATGGCAACCTGACATTTCTTTCAGCGATGCTAACAGACCTGCTGTGAATTTACAGCATTTTGTTTGTATTGATCATTCTAGAAGCCAGGTTGGTTCTACCACTTCCCTCTCTCCGTGAAGGCACAGTACTCAAAGACTGCAAAGTGCTCCATTTGGTGGCCAGACTAAAAAGTGCAGCAACTTGTTTAGGTGAAAGATGATATTCAGGGCATGCTGAAGACATGAATAATATGGAAAATATAGTTATGATATTTATATAACCAAATTAAGCAGGAAGTGGTAGGATGCATTTTTATCTTTATAATGAGGGTACCAGGTAGTCAGTGTTTTTGAATGCCAACCCTGGATAATAATCCTATTTAAATAAGTGGCAGTGTTCCCTCTATTTTTTTGTGCACAGTCCCTTTAACTGGCTGCGTGGCCCATTCAATTTTCTGTGCATGCGGGGTCCCTCCCATGTAAAAGCCGGTGAGCGGCCTGCGCGAGACCTCCAGATCACCACGCAGCCTAGTGGGAATGTTGGCAGACTGTGGGCTCATTTGAACATTTGTAATGTAATGTGATTAAAAAAAAAAATTAAGCTGTGGTGTATAAAAGGGTTGCTAATGTTATCGTAAGCAAACGCGCCACCATAGGCAGTCCCTTGTATCGAGGATGACTTGCTTCCACGCCAAAAAGGGATGTGTTCACAGGTGTTTCAATGAAGGACCTAATATTCCAGATCTCGCACTACATGTTGAAGGGTGGAAGGTGCCTGTGCGTGGATTTTTTTAACGTGTGGTGGCCGTTGCACACCAGCCACCACATGGGCTTGACAGAGCTCGGTCTTGGTCCAGTGGCAAGGATTAACCGAGATGACTGGAGACCAGCTCTGCTGCCCATAAGCAAACTATCCAAGTAAGCAATCACAAAGCATCTGCAATTAGATAAATGACTTCAACAGATAAAAAATGTAAATGTCTCCTAAAAAAATTCTCAAAGAAAAATAGGTTTTATTTTTCCCTTTCAAATACAATAACTTTTATACATAAAGTATTCATCCAAAGTCCAATTAAACTTGGCAAGTCAGACAATGATTATGTGCAAGTGCATGCCTAAGATTTCATATTATTTATAAACTAATAAGAAACTAATCACATTAAAGCAGCTTCAAACTGGCAGTAATGCGTACTTTAATCATTATAACCTCAGTGGATAAAACCAGCAAACCTCCTTTTTACTGACATTGTACAAAGATGCTGCCATATACCTCAGAGGATAATGTCTGGGTCTGTGCAGTAATGAGTTTATTACAGTCATTATTTTGAATGACTGTGGTTTTCTAATGTCACACATTTATCTTTGTTGGCACCTCATGCTGCAACGTCCCTCCATTAATCTGAATAATGTGGATCTAAGCAAATCTACCCCAACAGAGAACATTAATTTACAGCCAAGGGCTGGACCACATCTCATTACTTCTCAATTTAGAAATAAAGGGTTCAAGTGCACAGAAGGTCACAACCTCCATGAATAATATACAAGGTTTTACACTTGTTCCACTGTCTAAAGTTAGTTGCTCGGGCAGCACCAGAATATGGTGATATTGCAAAACAAGTGGACAGATATTTCAGGGCATTTGGCAACTTCAGTGTGACAGGTTGCTTCAAAAAATTTCAACCTTGGTTTCTGGGGGAGGCAAGCTAGGGTCAAAGTTGTTATTGAAAGTATTCAGTAGATTTAAATCTTTTGACATTTACTGTTGTCCCCTTATTACATAAGAACATAAGAAATAGGAGCAGTAGGCCATACGGCCCCTCGAGCCTGCTCCGCCATTTAATACGATCATGGTTGTTCCGATCATGGACTCAGGTCCACTTCCCTGCCTGCTCCCCATAATCTCTTATCGGTTAAGAAATTGTCTATCTCTGTCTTAAATTTATTCAATGACCCAGCTTCCACAGCTCTCTGAGGCAGCAAATTCCACAGATTTACAACCCTCAGAGAAGAAATTCCTCCTCGTCTCAATTTTAAATGGGCGGCCCCTTATTCTAAGATTATGTCCCCTAGTTCTAGTCTCCCCCATCAGTGGAAACATCCTCTCTGCACCCACCTTGTCAAGCCCCCTCATAATCTTATACGTTTCGATAAGGTCACCTCTCATTCTTCTGAATTCCAGTGAGTAGAGGCCCAACCTACTCAACCTTTCCTCATATGTCAACCCCCCTCATCTCTGGAATCAACCTGGTAAACCTTCTCTGAACTGGCTCCAAAGCAAGTATATCCTTTCTTAAATATGGAAACCAAAACTGTATGCAATATTCCAGGTGTGGCCTCATCAATACCCTGTATAACTGTAGCAAGACTTCCCTGCTTTTATACTCCATCCTCTGCAATAAAGGCCAAGATTCCATTGGCCTTCCTGATCACTTACTGTACCTGCATACTAACCTTTTGTACTTCATGCACCAGGACCCCCAGGTCCTGCTGTACTGCAACACTTTGCAATTTTTCTCCAATTAAATAATAACTTGCTCTTTGATTTTTTTCTGCTAGAGTGGATAACCTCACACTTTCCAACATTACACTCCATCTGCCAAATTTTTGCTCACTCACTTAGCCTGTCTATGTCCTTTTGCAGGATTTTTGTGTCCTCCTCTCATTGCTTTTCCTCCCATTTTTGTATCGTCAGCAAACTTGGTTACATTACACTCGGTCCCTTCATCCATGTCGTTAATATAGTTTGTAAATAGTTGGGGTCCCAGCACTGATCCCTGTGGCACCCCACTAGTTACTGATTGCCAACCTGAGAATGAACCATTTATCCCGATTCTCTGTTTTCTGTCAGTTAGCCAATCCTCTATCTATGCTAATATATTAACCCCAACCCCGTTATCTCTCTTTATTTCCTCTACAGTCCTGTAAAAGATGCTCATCCAGAAAAATAGGGTCAAAAACTGTTTCATCTGAAACAAGTTAACAACCGGTGTTTAAGGTTTCTGGTATTATTTTTCTTCCCCAGGTTTGCACTTGTTTCTTTAAACAATTTGCTCTAAATTCAGTGCTTATTAGATGCTTTTATTTTTGAGTAGTTAAAGAGCAACATCTCTCGATTACAGGAACCCCTAAGTATCAGCAGCATTCTGTACTGCCTGATTTTGGGTGGGGGTGAGGGTCAAGCATTAAAACAAAGATAGCCGAAGGCACAGTCAATAATGAGACAGAATTCTGTTTCTGAACTGAGGACTCTCATTTTTGTTTTAAAAAAAAATTTCATTTCAGGTAAGGGACGGTAGATTATTAGGTTAGCCTGAAAACCAGGAACCCTTACAATCTTTGTGTGAATCATCCTGTTGTGCATTTGCTGTTTCAAATTTGAAATAGTGGGGGCTAAGTTGAACTTTATACACACTGCCGCCGGTAAACCACTGCCCGATGTAATATCCACTAGAAAGTAAACCGGGGTGAGGTATATAACAAGCAATTTGTAAGATATTGCCCATTATACACTATCAAGTTAGAATTTCCTCCTTGGGATTAAAATTGTGGGATTAGGAAGTGACTGTAAAAACCTAGCAGGAACTGGAAACATTGTTGACTGACAATTTGCCTAATGGGGGTTTACTTGCACTTCCATCTATCCAGATATAATTTATTTATCTCTTGTACCCAGGCTTATGCCACTTCACGGCATAGATGGATCAAAGGTGATTTCAATTTCATCCCAATGGTCTCTGGTCTGCTAAAATGCTCCAGTTTATTATAGGGATACAAAGGAAATTTGGTCCTGCACTTTGGAATGATCATAAACAGGACAGAAAACTAATCTCCTTGCATTACAGAGATGGTAGGGCTAGGCTGCTTTCTTTTCAACCCATGGGTGATACATTCTCTGCGGCTGGTCATCTGCATGTATTTCTCTGCTTGGATCAAGTGCAATGTTCTGCATTTTGGAACCAATTAACTCACCTTAATCCCCACGCTGAGTCAATGCAGTAGAACTAAACCGACTGCCAGTCATGTAGACTGAATACTTTATCATCGTACGTTTATTCCCCCCTCCAAAGATTTGTGGCTCCCTATTCCCCCCCCCCCCCCCGTTATAAATTCCTTACCAGGAGGGATGATGGGATTATTGATGCATAGAGTTCTCCACAACTACGGTGTCTGAATTTTCAGATGGTAAAATTAAGATTCAAAGAAAGGAAGAAAATAAGATGGCAAGTTCAGTTTTTCTTCCTCACAAGCTGGGCTTCGAGCTGACCTGCCTCCATCAGCTATGCTGAGAAATCAAATTTTGATGAGAACACACTGCCTTCTGCTCAAGAGCCCAGCAGTTACCCACTTCAGCCATTAGGACCACTCCCGCCCAGTTCTAAATTAGATGTTGCCAGTTCTTGCTAATAAAGATAGCACTTCCCTCCCGTGTAAGCATACAGAATAACGTACTGAACATTTATGCTATACAAGTCCATTAAGTATCAACTCTAAAATAAAGGTCAGCTTGACAGGGATGATTGATAGATCTGGGAAGTGTTGTGGCTCAAAAGAGTGAATAAAGGAATTGTAGAACACAAGTCATCTGGCTGCCTGGGTGAATCCTTCCCTACCTTATCGTCTAATTAATATATAAAAAATATTTAAAAAAATATATATATACACACACACGCACACACACAAATATGTTATCCACCACCAGCGCAAAGAATAATGGGGGTTTCGGTGAACGAACAATTACAGGCATGCTGAAAGCTAAATAGAGATCATTCAGATATTATACCACCAGTGTGCTTGAATTCTAAATTGATTGCAGTTGTAAAGTGATAATTACCACACTAAACTAATTGGGCACTTGATTTATTCTGATTTAATTTTTGGAAAGAAATGAACGACTGCATGTAGAATCGTAGCATGGAAGGAAGCCATTTGGCTACGCCTCACCCCCAACTCATTGGCTGACAGTGGTATCAGTTGAACACAGTGGAGCTTGGTCTCCAAGCATCTTGGATCCCCTTGCTATTGGACCAAGACCTTGCTCTGCCAGGCCTGTGCGGTGGCTCGTGTGCAACAGCCACCCAGCATCTTCCACCCTTCAAAATGAAGTTCGGGACCTGGAAACTGTAGGTCGCGCATTGGACTCAGTCACCTGAGAACTCATTTTTAGTGTGGAAGCAAGTCATCTTCGACTCAGAGGGACTACCGAAGAACACAAATGAGCCATCAGGGCCAAACTAGCCAATGTTATTAAAAATATTTTTATTTCAGTACTCCAGGAAGAAACCTTTAATAAAAAGCACAATTCCAATAAGTTAAAAAAAATACAATGTCATCTATCAGATCACTTTCTGTAAATCTCTTTCTTCAACAATACTTGATAGTTACATTAACTCTCACTTCTCTTCTATAAATTCAAACTTAGGATTTTACCAAGCTGGACCACTTACAAAATGTGACATTCTTGTGATTTGATTTAGAGAGCCAGGAATCAAAACAATACCTTTAAGAAACGGTGTCACCACATTACTGGGTCTTGTAAGACACACTTTACTGAGTTTTGAGGGAGCAAGAACACGATCATATTTGACACTATTATCTTTAATATTCAGGATTATTTCAATTAAAACTAAAACCAAAGTGCCAGTTTATTATGCATCAGTTGAAGGGCTTGAAGCAACATGATAGCCAAGGTTTTTTTTTTAAAGTCTGCTGTTTCAGGTGTTGGATCTTCAATGACACTATTCTTTTAAGTGCTTTTTTACGATTAAAAGAACGGCATGCATAAAGCATCAGGTAGAATTCCTAGAATGGAGATTTTACTGAGCATACAGCAATTGTCATTTAAATACATCAATAAATTAGACATCCAGACTTGAAAATGAAATATTTTTATAATTTAACAGATTCTGTGCATGCCTCTCAATGAGTTTGTTATGCCACCAACCACATAATTTACATTTGAAAAAAAAGGAAGAAAATGCCAATGCCAAATACAGTTTAGTGAGAATTTAATTGAAGCTTGTCCGACATCCAGTACTGGATGAGCAGAAATTTTCTCCAATTAAATATTGGGAAGACCAAAGCCATTATCTCTGATCCCCGCCACAACCTGTGTTCCCTAGCCACTGGCTCCATCCCTCTCCCTAGCATCTGTTGGAGGCTAAACCAGATTATTCGCAACCTAGGTGTCATATTTGACCTGAAAATGAGCTTCCGACCACTTTTTTAAAAAAGGAGGGAGAGAAAATGGGAAATTATAGACTGGTTAGCCTGACATTAGTGGGGAAAAAGTTGGAATCAATTATTAAAGATAAAATAATAGCGCATTTGGAAAGCAGTGACAGGATCGGTCCAAGTCAGCGTGGATTTATGAAAGGGAAATCATGCTTGACAAATCTTTTAGAATTTTTTGAGGATGTAACTAGTAGAGTGGACAAGGGAGAACCAGTGGATGTGGTGTATTTGGATTTTCAAAAGGCTTTTGACAAGGTCCCACACAAGCGATTGGTGTGCAAAATTAAAGCACATATTAAGGTAATGTATTGACGTGGATAGAGAACTGGTTGACAGACAGGAAACAGAGAGTCGGGATAAACGGGTCCTTTTCAGAATGGCAGGCAGTGACTAGTGGGGTGCCGCAGAGCTCAGTGCTGGGACCCCAGCTATTTACAACATGCATCAATGATTTAGATGAAGGAATTGAGTGTATTATCTCCAAGTTTGCAGATGACACTAAGCTGGGTGGCGATGTGAGCTTTGAGGAGGATGCTAAGAGGCTGCAGAGTGACTTGGACAGGTTGGGCGAGTGGCAAATGCACGGCCGATACATTATAATGTGGATAAATGTGAGGTTATCCACTTTGGTGGCAAAAACACGAAGGCAGAATATTATCTGAATGGCGGCAGATTAGGAAAAGGGGAGGTGCAACAAGACCTAGGTATCATGGTACATCAGTCATTAAAAGTTGGCATGCAGGTACAGCAAGCGGAGAAGGCGGCAAATGGCATGCTGGCCTTCATAGCGAGAGGATTTGAGTTTAGGAGCAGGGAGGTCTTGCTGTAGTTGTACAGGGCCTTGGTGAGGCCTCACCTGGAATATTGTGTTCAGTTTTGGTCTCCTAATCTGAGGAAGGACATTCTTGCTATTGAGGGAGTGCAGCGAAGGTTCACCAGACTGATGCCCAGGATGGCAGGATTGGCATACGAGGAGAGACTGGATCAACTGGGCTTGTATTCACTGGAGTTTAGATGAATGAGAGGGGATCTCATAGAAACATATAAAATTCTGACAGGACTGGACAGGTTAGATGCAGGAAGAATGCTCCCGATGTTGGGGGAGTCCAGAACCAGGGGTTACAGTTTAAAGATAAGGGGTAAGCCATTTAGGACCGAGATGAGGAGAAACTTGTTCACTCAGTGAGTTGTTAACCTGTGGAATTCTCTTCTGCAGAGAGTTGTTGATGCCAGTTCGTTAGATATAGTCAAGAGGGAGTTGGATATGGTTCTTACGGCTAAAGGGATCAAGGGGTATGGGGAGAAGGCAGGAAAGGGGTACTAAGGTGAATGATCAGCCATGATTTATTGAATGGTGGTGCAGGCTCGAAGGGCTGAATGACCTACTCCTGCACCTATTTTCTATGTTTCTATGTTTTCTATATCCATGGCATAGCTAAAACTGCCTATTTCCGTAACATCACCCATCTCTTTCCCTGCCTCAGCTCATCTGCTGCTGAAACCCTCATCCATGCCTTTGTTACCTCTAAACTTGACTATTCCAATGCACTCCTGACTGGCCTGCCACATTCTACCCTACATGAGCTCAGTCATCCAAAACTCGGCAGCCCATGTCCTAACTCGCACCAAGTCCCGTTCACCCATCACACCTGTGCTCGCTGACCTACATTGGCTCCCGGTTAAGCAACGCCACAATTTCAAAATTCTCATCCTCATTTGCAAATCCCCCCATGGCCTCGCCCCTCCCTATCTCTAATCTCCTTCAGCCTCACAACCCCCCCCCCCCCTGCAATATTTGCACTCCTCAAATTCTGCCCTCTTGAGCATCCTGTATTATAACTGCTCAACCATTGGTGGCTGTGCTTTTAACTGCCTGGGCCCTAAGGTCTGCAACTCCCTCCCTAAACCTCTCCATCTCTCTTTCCTTCTTGATGCTTAAAACCTACTTCTTTAACCAAGCTTTAGGTCATCTGCCGTAATTTCTTTGTGGAGATTCGGTGTCAAATTAATTTTTTTAGTCTTTTCACACTCCTGTGAAGTGCCTTGGGATGTTTTACTACTTTAAAGGCGCTATATAAATACAAGTTGTTATTGAAGCATTTTAAAATTATCCAGATGGTAGTCAATGATATGCTCATGAGCATGTATTAGAATAATTTCCAGCAGGGTCAAATCTGAAAAGGGCCAGCTTTTGTCCAAATCCAGTATAAAGTTCAACTGATTGCCGGCATGTCTTTCATTCATAAGTGGACACATAGCCCATCCTCTTATCCTCCACCAACCTGTCCCCGCCGAACAGCACTGCCCCCCAGTCAAGAGCCAAGGTGCGGCCCTGGACAACGTGGCCCATTTCCCATACCTCGGGAGCCTCTTATCAACAAGAGCAGACATTGATGACGAGATTCAACATTGCTTCCAGTGCCCCAGTGCAGCCTTTGGCCGCCCGAGGAAAAGAGTGTTTGAAGACCAGGCCCTCAAATCTTCCACCAAGCTCATGGTCAACAGGGCTCTAGTAACACCCGCCCTCCTGTATGGCTCAGAGACATGGACCATGTATAGTAGCCACCTCAAGTCGCTGGAGAAATACCACCGATATCTCCGCAAGATCCTGAAAATCCCCTTGGAGGATAGACGCACCAACATTAGCATCCTCGACCAGGCCAACATCCCCAGCATTGAATCACTGACCATACTTGATCAGCTCTGCTGGGCAGGCCACATTGTTCGCCAGGCATGAGACTCCCAAATCAAGCGCTCTACTTGGAACTCCTTCACGGCAAACGAGCCAAAGGTGGGCAGAGGAAATGTTACAAGGACACCCTCAAAGCCTCCCTGATAAAGTGCAACATCCCCACCGACACCTGGGAGTCCCTGGCCAAAGACCGCCCTAAGTGGGGGAAGTGCATCCGGGAGGGCGCTGAGCACCTTGAGTCTCATCGCTGAGAGCACGCAAAAATCAAGCGCAGGCCCACCCACCCTTTCCCTCAACGACTATTTGTCCCACCTGTGACAGGGACTGGTGGTTCTGTATTGGACTGTTCAGCCACTAAGGATTCATTTTTAGAGTGGAAGCAAATCTTCCTCGATTCTGAGGGACTGCCTATGATGATGACTGCTAAAGTCTTGCTTGGGTAGGGGATGGAGAATGAAGTAATAAACAGTCATAGTTTCAACCTTGAGAAAAGACTTTCACAGGTACCCTGAGAATCTGAGTAAGTGATCCTTTTGTGACCTGAACTAATAGCCATATTTGGAATTTTGGATGTTTTTTTACTTCACAGACAGGCTTTGGGATTGAGTTTAAGCATTACTTTTTAAAAACAAAGTAAATCTGGGTGCTTTAAGAGGAGTTCAACACCAAATTAGAGAATGTAATGTTACAAGCATTGCCCAGTTTGCTTTCTGAGCACAAAGCTTGTGTGTGAGGTCTCCTGGGCTGTCAGAAAGTGAGGCTTTGGTTTCCTAAATTAAAAGTATTCCTGATGACTTAAATAGAGGTCTTTAAAATTATGAAGAGGTTTGATAGGATAGGATAGGATATAAAGATAGTAAATATAAAGATAAATCCAATGAAGAATTCAGGAGAAACTTCTTTACCCAGAGTGGTTAGAATGTGGAACTCGCAACCACAAGGAATAATTGAGGCGAATAGCATAGATGCATTTAAGGGGGAGTTAGAGACGTACGAGGGAAAAAGGAATAGAAGGATATGTTGATGGGTGTAAGAGAAAAATTTGGCATTAGGGGTACCAATGGGACAAGGGTTAAAGTGCTGGTTCCTGCACCAACCCATAAGGAGGTAAAAGGCCTCTCTTTGTCCTTGCACATTCCAGTACCAAGGTTCCAGAAGTTATTAATTCAATAATATTCCGACAGGATACGATGTGAGAACCTAAACAGACATTGATAAGACCTTGCTAAGAGGCTCGAGGTGGACTCACGGGCATCAAGGAGAATCAACAAATTCTGACCTAATGAAGTGATTCTAGTCACGGCCTAGTCACGAGGGTCTTGGCCTGTCAATCCAAAGTAGCACTAATAAGGTAGTCCAATTAGAGAAGTAGCACTGATAAGGCAGTCCAATTAGAGATCAAGGGAGGTCTTACCAGGGAACGGAGGGGTTTTTGAAATGTATAAAAGTTGTATGATTGTGCTGTTCGTAGAGCATCTCCACTCACAGGCGGCTGTGATGAGAGATGTTCCCAGACGTTCGTAATTAAAGATCGTTGTACCTTGCTATCCGTATCCGTCTCTGTCTGCTAACTTCGAGAACTGCTACGCGGGTTGGGGCGAGCGTCGACCCTCTATATCAGGGGGCCCGCTCGTGGGAGGAGAAGCCTTCCCATTTTCCCCTTACATTGGGGCTAGATGAAGTAGGGTGGGAGGAGGATTGTGTGAAGCAGAAACATCAGCATAGATTAGTTGGGCTGAATGCCCTATTTCTGTGCTATAAATTCTATTTAATTCTATACGTAAATTCACAGATTTTTAAAAAAAGGGGCCATATGCTTTGGGCACTGAAGATGTACATTAAAGTCAGATGAGTCAATTGGTGAACTGTCACAGCTCAGTTTATTTTAAACAAATACGAGGATCAATAATCTCATCCTAGGCCCATTAACCAGGATGAATGGGAGATTAAGTAATTTGTTATCTCAACAAATATTCACACCCACTGTGGTGAAGACAATTCTATTCATGCCATCACTGCCACCCCCTCTCAATTCTTGGGACAAGAATTAACAAAAAAAAACACAGCTTTGTTTGGGGGGGGGGGGGGAGGTGTTGGTGGGAGGGGGCAGTTAGGTTTTATACAAGAGACTGATGTGTAGACCTAGGGGGCTGGAGTTGGAAGCCAAGTTGTAGGATTTCTGCTTTTGCAGTTAGAAGTTGTACTGTGAACAAAGTAATGAATTTACTTTGAATATTACCGAGTCTTGCTGCCTGTACAATAAAGCAGCTTAATGATTCATCTTTACTAAGCTTTCAAAAAGCTGGAGCAGTGCAAATGCTAAAGAAAAGATATCCAGTTCCAATCACAATGGGGAGCCGCTGTTACATTCCTGGCTTATGCTGTTGTATAATTAGATAGCGGGCAGTATGTGCACAATCCTAAACTCAAGACGCTCGGACCTCTCACTGGAGTGACGAGTACTGCTGTACCTGCGACATTAAGCACCCGAAACTTGTAACATTAAGTAGTGACACAATCTGTAATCTTAACTCATGATCACTCACAATTCAAACAATTGATCTGGAATATATATCGCAAGCTACTTCCACTCAGATGGGCATTCTAGGAACTAGTCATAAATATCAAACCATCACCTCAGTCAGTTAGATTTTCATTAGGAAGTTGAAAACACGTGTGTATTTATTACTGAGGTTTCTCAGGGGAAGCAAATATTGTTCAACACCAAAAGAAAGCATCCAGCTATATTCAATAGCTCCTTAAAAACCTTAAGGACCTGAGGGTACTTGTGCATGAAATGCAAAAGGATAGTATCCAGGTGCAGCAAGTGATCAGGAAGGCCAATCTTGGCCTTTATTGCAAAGGGGATGGAGTATAAAAGCAGGGAAGTCTTGCTACAGCTATACAAGGTATTGGTGAGGCCACACCTGGAATACTGTATGCAGTTTTGGGTTCCATATTTACAAAAAGATATACTTGCTTTGGAGGAAGTTCAGAGAAGGTTCACTAGGTTGATTCCAGGGATGAGGGGGTTGATTTATGAGGAAAGGTTAAGTAGTTGGGCCTCTCCTCATTGGAATTCAGAAGAATGAGAGGTGATCTTATCGAAATGTATAAGATTATGAGGGGGCTCGACAAGGTGGATGCAGAGAGGATGTTTCTACTGATAGGGGAGACTAGAACTAGAGGGCATGATCTTAGAATAAGGGGCCGCCCATTTAAAATAGAGATGAGGAGAAATTTCTTCTCTGACAGTTGTAAATCTGTGGAATTCGCTGCCTCAGAGAGCTATGGAAACTGGAACATTGAATAAATTTAAGACAGAAATAGACAGTTTCTTAAACGATAAGGTGATAAGGGGTTATAGGGAGTGGGTGGGGAAGTGGAGCTGAGTACATGATCAGATCAGCCATGATCTTATTGAATGGCGGAGCAGCCTCAAGGGGCTGTATGGCCTACTCCTGCTCCTATTTCTTATGTAAAATATTGTTATATAATAAATTACCCTAAAGTTGGTGCAGATGTTGTGGAACTCAAATCTATTCAAGCTTGAAAAACAAAAGGCCCCTTGTAGACTTTAAATGCAAAAAGAGAGACAGACATGGCTAGTCAAGTTTGGGATCTCACCACACTTGCTGGTTAATCTCACAGTTGCTGTGTGACTGCCCCACCATCCTCTCAACCAGTCACAGGTGCACGGCTTAATACAGAGGAGAGCTTGAAGACAGCAAGAAACACAGTCATGGAACAGACCCAGCTACTACAGCTACTCCATTTACTGAAACCAGTCCACATATGATTGTGGCAATCATTCTAATATGTGAGACACTCCCTTAGGGTATTTTTCTCATCTACATCTTCTTGGCCTTCCTGTTTTGTACCACCTGTGCTCAAAAGGTCAATGTGGGCCCAGACCTTTGACGGTGCTGCTGTGAAACAAGCCACAGAAACTGGTGTAAAGTACACGAGGGATGACTTTACAACCCTAGAGAAGCGCCTTCCTTCAGCTTAATGCGATCCCTGCTCCAAGGCTGATATTGGCACTCTGCATACGAGGAGTTTTAATTATCGTATAGACACCAGCAAGTATCACAAATTCCAGAGTCACTGAAACCCTTGCAGAAGCCGGAGAACATTATCCGTGAATTCATTCCTTTGCTTTCCCATTCCAGTCAGTTGGATTGGTGGGAGGCTGAAGTGTGGTGGATTGTAGGCCTCTGGACAATAAACTTCATTCAAAATGAGCCAGATGGCATCAGGATCAACTTCAGTTAGAGAGTAAAAAACACTGGTGAAGGAAAAAAAAGGGTATTAAATACACATAGAAGAGTTTGTTCTTTTAACAACAACAACTTGTATTTATATAGCACCTTTAACATAGTAAAATGTCCCAAGGCACTTCACAGGAGTATTACAAAACAAAATATTTGACACCAAGCCACTCAAGGAGAAATTAGGGCAGATGAGCAAATGCTTAGTCAAAGAGGTAAGTTTTATGGAGTGTCTTAAGAGGAAAGAGGTTGAGAGAGGGAATTCCTGTACTTAGGGAAACAGAAGGGACGGCCACCAATGTTTGAACGATTATAATTTGGGTTGCTCAAGAGGGCAGTATTGGAGGTGTGCCGATATCTTGGGGGGTTGTGGGGCTGGAGGAAATTACTGAGAAAGGGAGAGGAAAGATTTGAAATCAAAGATGATAATTTTGAAATCGAGGTGTTGCTTAACCGGGAGCCAAAGTAGGTCAGCGAGCACAGGGGTGATGGGTGAACGGGACTTGGAGAGAGTTAGACCCAGGTAGCAGAGGTTTGGATGATCTCAATTTACAAAAGGCTAGAAAGGTAGGAGACCAGCCACGTGTGTGCTGGAATAGTCAAGTCTAGAGGTAACAAGGACATGGATGTGGGTTTCAGCAGCGGATGAGCTGAGGCAAGGGTGGAGACGGGTGATGTTACGAGGTGGAAATAGGGGGTCTTCGTTATGCTGCTGTTATGTGGTCGGAAGCATATTTCAGGGTCAAATATGACACCAAGATTGTGAACAATGTGTCAGTGACTAAAACGGAGTTTGTGGCGGGGACCGAAAACAATAGCTTCGGTCTTCCCAATATTTAATTGGGAGTAAATTTCTGCTCATCCAGAACTAGATGTCGGACAAGCAGTCTGACAATTTGGAGACCATGGAGGGGTCGAGAGAAGTGGTGGTGAGGTAGAGCTGGGTGTTGTCAGTGAAACATGTGGAAATTGATGCTGTGTTTTCAGATGATGTCGCCAAGGAGTAGCATGTAGATGATAAATAGGAGGGATCCAAGGATAGATCCTTGGGGGACACCAGAGGCAACGATGTGGGAGCGGGAAAAGAAGCCATTGCAGGTGATTCGCTGGCAACGATTAGATAGATAAGAATGGAACCAGGCGAGTGCAGTCCCACCCAGCTGGATGACGGTGGAGGGGTGTTGCAAAAGGATAGAGTGGTTAACCGTGTCAAAGGTTGCAGACAAGTCAAGAAGGGCAAGGAGGGATAGCTTACTTTTGTCACAGTCACAAAGGGTGTCATTTGATGAGAGCCATTTCGGTACTGTAGCAGGGGCGGAAACCTGATTGGAGTGATTCAAACATGGAGTTGTATGAAAGACAGGCACGGATTTGGGAGGCGACAACACGTTCAAGGATTAAGAGGAAAGGATGTTGGAGAAGGGGTGGTAGTTTGCAAGCACGGAGAGGTCAAGGGTGTTTTTTTTTTAAATAAGGAGGGGTGATGATGGCATATTTGAGAGAAGGGGACATGGGTGGTCAGCAGTTTGATGGAAATAGGGTCGAGGGAACAGGAAATGGGTCTCATGGACAAGATGAACACGAAGAGGTCAGAGAAACTAAAGAAAGATGTGAATTCAGGGGAGTTTGACCCAGTCGGCTGGGGGAAGGAAGAGAAATGGCAGAGGCAGCTGAGTGCTTTTAGTTCCAAGTGAAACAGTTTTATAATAATACGGTTTACATATTTATTCCTTCCTCCATTTTTTCTATTAATTCTCTTCCATCTTTTTGGACCTCTGCAGAAGACTCTTTTCTGGAGTACAGATCTATTTAGTGTCCTCCTTTCTAACCCAGGGCATTGGGGACAGTTGTCTATCACCTCGCTGAGATCAGCACAGACTGAGAAAATCCCTGGTGTAAATGGCTCAGCTACTCAGTCTTAATTAGTTGGGCCATCAGGGTTCCATTTTTATATCTAATTTCAAAATATGATGAGGGGGATGTTAATGTAACTACAAAATTCTGTGGGTGATGAATTTAACTACAGGCTAATTTCTTCTAATACTCAACAATGCAACCTCACCCGTGGGCATAGACGGTGACTTAGGGGAGTAATTGTACCACCGCCCCCATGCCATGTTAATATTGGGGCACAATATATCCAAGGGGATTGTCAGAACTGCCTGGTCCAGAAACAGATGTATACAATAAATAAAAAGGATATCAAAATGAATATAATAAAAAGGTAGCATTGGGGAAGCTCTCTCTTTTTAAAAGACGCAGAAATTCTTCATGTTTCATTCAAATCAGTGATTAGTGAGTTACCTGCAAGCCGCTTCCTGGAGTTTCTGTGGCTGCCTGCTGCTCAGGTACGGTAGACAGGTGCTAACCACCATATCCAAGTCAGTCTCACCTGTGTCAAGAAAAATAACACTGATGTTATCTCTCTCAATATGATTAAACCATTTTAATGTCACTATTTTGTGCTCACCATGGTGAGCAATATTAGGAACCAAGGGATTGAACACTTTTTATATTAGGCACTCAGCGTCAAGCGCTCCCCGGGTCAGATGGAGCAGTGTCAGATGCAGTTTGCTCCAATAATGTACCTATACGCCAAACTCAAAATGGTACCTTGCCACTTCCTACATCAGCCATCCTGTTACTACTGAGTGAGATTGCTAATTATCATCTCATGCTCAGTCGGAACTCGATCAAGGCCACGCAAATTAATTCCACGGTTAAACGATGTTAATTAATGAATTCCTAGTTATCTTCAACTAAATTCTCAAAGAAAAAAGGTTATGACGTTAAATGTTGCAAAATTATACAGAATTGATACTCAAAATAATGCATGATCCTCAACACACATCACAATGAATACCCGTAGAATTTCTGGCAATAATCTGATGGTATATCTTCAGAAATGAGGAAACCACGTGTTCAATCTGCCTCATTTGGACCTATCTATTCCAGTCTGCTGTCAATCAGATTGCTCTGCCTCCATTAGTGTGCTGTTGCTTCTGCTCCTAGTTTTGCTGGTGATTATCCTTTGGGACTGGATATTAGTTCAGCACCAATATCCATCACCAGTTCACATATATGTTGGATACATCGACCTCTCAATCCCGAGCACTAATGTGTTAGTTTTTCTTTTATTCTCAAGAGGATAATTCGGTTGTAACAAAAATGAGAAATGGCAGCCAAACATTGTAGCACTTACAATTGCACAATCTGTTATCACACAGCCCAAGTGACAACTAAGCTACTTGTTATCGAGAGGAAACTTTGCGACTTTGCTCAGGTTGCTTTAGTTTTAAAGCTGATGAGGACAGAACTTCTCTATCCACTGCATTGCCAATAGCTTTGAGCAGTATAATTCAATATAACCATTGATCAATATTGGTCTAAATTGGCAATCACCACATCATAAAAGCGAAGATAAGTGGCCATTAGAATATGCTGGCCCGGAAGGAAAGCCTGGCTACATGTGTCTTCTGGAAATCATTGGGATCACATGAAAGTCTATAATTGCAGACGTATTACTTTCTTTAGGTCTCTGATATATTTGTGTGGCAATAAATGGAAAAATAAGGCAACTGCCCCATAGCTGAAAAGTTAATTGCTCACTTTTTTTCCTAATACAGAATTTTGTAAGTAACAGTCTCATTAGATATATTGCTATGAACGCAGTGTCTGAAATACATGAATAGTTTGAAGCTGGAACACTGCAGTTGAATTTAGAAGAGAACTGAATTAGGACACAAAATTAAAATAGAACATTGGGTCAGTTAGAAAGGGAAAGATTGTCCCTGGTAAATATCTTAATTCCCTTTTCTATTATATTGGCAGTAATAGAACGAGTCCAACTGTTGAGATCGGAGATATGTGCTTACCAAGATCCAGTTTCTCACAGAGTTTTCCAAAGCCCTGAAGCACAGCTAGCTGTAATTTGTAGGAGAGTGTGTGGCTATAAATGGGCCCAGCCTTGCCACTGACTGGGGCTTGGCTTACTAAAGATCTGGTCACCTTTGGCAAAATGTTTTTAGAAACTCGGCTCCTCAGGAAATCACCACATGTGTCAGCCAACTTACACAACACCTGAAAAGCAAGACAGAAACCCACTCAACACTCTGCAGTTTGTTCATACAAAATCAGAAAACAATCCTGGCAAATTTCTGATATCCAGAAATACATTATAACATGTAAACATTTTGTAATGAAGTCAGCATAAAATAAATTATTCTTGCCCTGGTTTACTATAAATCATGTGAGACACACAAATTCACCAAAGATGTTGGATAGGAAACATCATTTCACCTTGAATGCCCTGAGGACCACGAGGGGATCATCATTGGTTAATCGTTGCACAAGAGGACTCCACGCACGGTGTACCATTGGGAGGAGTTCATTCACATTACTCTGAAGCACAGTCACACACAGTTCCAAGACATCCAACACCTGTAAAACAAATATTGTACAGCTGGAGATATACAGCAAGTGACGAGGCACAGATTTGAAAGGATCGCAGTACACGGAGAGACACCCATGATATTCATTGTAATCGTGCTGTATTCGGATGCAAGAGTTTACTATTAAAATATTTTACTGTTCCAAGATGGCTTGTTTTTCTCTATTGTTTCCATTATGAAATATATAAATCCTTCGGGTTTTCTAGCTTGACTGTTTAGAATTTAAACATTTTAAATATCTATTTACAGCTAGAGTACTGCTTACAGTTCTGGTTATACATTACAGGAAGGATGTGATTGCACTAGAGAGGGTACAGAGGAGATTTACAGGGATGTTGCCTGGACTGGAGAATTTTAGCTATGAGGAAAGATTGGATAGGCTGGGTTTGTTTTCTTTGGAACAGAGGAGGCTGGGGGGAGGCCTTATTGAGGTGTATATAATTATAAGGGGCCGAGATAAGAGTGGATGGGAAGGACCTATTTCCATTAGTAGAGGGGTCAACAACCAGGGGGCATAGATTTAAAGTAATTGGTAGGAGGTTTAGAGGGGATTTGAGGGGAAATTTCTTCACTTAGAGAGTGGTGGGTATCTGGAACTCACTACCTGAAAGGATGGTGGATGCAGAAACCATCACCACATTTTAAAAGTGCTTGGATATGCACTTGAAGTGCTGTGACCTACAGGGTTACGGACCAAAAGCTGGAAGGCGGGATTAGGCTGGATAGCTCTTTGTCAGCCACATCCATGTTATCTGGTCACACTGATCTAACTGGAGGAGAATGCAGACTTCATATTCAAATTAAGATCTTAACAGCAAAGTATTTCAATTTCATTTTAAATTAGAGGAACACTCCATCATGTAGATTTGTTAAAAATAACAGGTGCAATATGACATACCCATGTAAAACAATGTTGCACACTACTTGGACTGCACATCCTTGGGGACTAACTTGCATTCCATTCATTTTATAAGCAGACTAGACAGAGTGGAAGGCTGGGAGCATTCCCTTCAGCTCCCCATTTCCACCCTTCACAATTCTTTTGAAGCATTAGATTAAGTTGTACATGGTTGCTCTAATTAGGAGCTAACTCAATGGAGTAGGTTTTAAAAATATTATGGGCCAATCTTACATTTATGGCAACCATCCAGTTTGGGAGTATTCAAATAGCAAATTACAAGGTGTGTATAATAGTGAAGCTCTCATGTTATGGCCTAAAATGCAATATGAAAACAGACAGACGAGTCTGGTTACTTTATGATAAAGGTAGCATAATTGCTAAAAAGCTTTACACAAGAACAGAATGTAAGTTACTCAGTTAGCTGCAGTTCTTCACATTTTTACCCTTAAAGCACTAGTCTAAGCATTTGTTGTTCGAACTATGGTATATGGAAATTGGAACTTGCAAACATGCAAAACATTGACTTGCCTTTATAGTAGCTGACTGACCTACTTTGTATTTCCAGTAAGTTCTCTTTTTCTTTTAATTAAGTCATAATATAACATATACTGAACAAATTAGTTTTCTGTCAACAATAACCAATTTTCTTGATCCCCAAATAGATCATTTTAACTCAATAATGCCATCCCACAAGGATTGGAAGCAGCTCTGAATGACTAACCGAAATTAAGAACTTCTGTAATGTAGAAAAAGGCAAATTAAAGATAATGGCACCATTCTGAGGGAGTGACAGGGAACTCAGCCACACGCAGTGCATTTGTACATTGGGATTTTGAAGGAATGCCTCAACCGGATTTCTATCAATCCCAATATTCTCTAGGTTACTTTTACAAGTAAAATCCCAGAGGACTTCTAGCTCCTCTCACAGGAGAAGTCAACTCTACAATCAACAAACAAGATTTTATATTCTAACTTCCAGATACGGAACAATAGAAGACCTTCAGCCGCAGTTTAATGCTTTTGTCGGACATCAGGTGAATGCATCTCTCCATCACATCTTTGGCGATTTGGATATGAGCTGGCAGCTCTTTCTTCACGTCAGGGTGGCTGCAGCTGATGTCGGGTTCCAGTTGATCAAGGATTTCACATTCTAAAACAGAACACACACAGGTGTCTTTAAGGCTTTTAGAAAACTCAAATGTCACTTACAACATTTTAAAACCGTGACTGCCAAGCGCACAGGTTGAATATCAGACTTACCATTCTAGATGGATACGATTCAAGGTTATTGGTGCTGGGTCTTTCACATTCGGAGATATAAAATCGGGCTGAATAAAGTCAAAGGCCATTGCTATATCAGGCAAGCCAGCATCCCTAGTTACTTGGAGATATACTGGAATGTAGATGAGCAGCAAATGGTCTTGTTCACACAATGACAACCAGCACCATATGAAACTCCCAACCAAAGGACAAGGTCTTACACCAGTACATATTGGCATAAGTTTATATTTAAGCACCATGCTGAAAGCACCAGAGTTGAGAAAAAAAAAGTGAGCTTCATGTCTGAAGGGCTTCAAGAGGTGCCCTGGAAATCATATTTTATTTTTGAAGCTTCAGAAGGCACAGTTGCCTTATGTAACTTGCTATTCAGTTTGCATAACTCCCTAATATAATAGTGTTCAAATATTACAGAGTCTGTGTGTAATGCACAATGAAACTCTGGGATGTAATGACCTGCTATGAGCAGATAAAACTCTCCATTTAAAACACTGTTTACTTTCATAACATTTAAGCCCCTCATACAATGTCTGCTCAGAGAGAAGCAAATCAAGAATAGCAATAAGGTCAAATATGTAAATATGACAACACAAGTGGACTCTGAAATATATTGTGACATTTGGGCTGCTGAGATTCGTTAGGGATCGAGAAACGATAGAGTAACACTATCTTGGGGCCACTTTTAATTAGACTGCGGTAGTCAATTCTTCTCCTTAAATATTTGAAAAAATTAAATGCAAAACTATTTTTTGTTTTGACACCATTTACTGCTTAATAAGATCTCATCCGACTTTAAATATTTCTTTGGAGGAAAAATAAATTGACATTCTCACTTATCAACTATTAATCACCTGCGTTTAAAGGAAGTGCAATCATTTGAATTGTTCCTGTAGCATAGTCTTAAATGTTACGGAGGTAGAAGTAGCCGGCTTGGTGATGGAAAGAATATGGGTTGGAAGCTCAGCTCAGGGTTAAATGCCACAGACAGTGGTCAGGGAAACAGTAGGTGTAGAGACAATTAAGAGAGACATGGAATTTTATTGCACAGTATTTTTTTTTAAATACCCATAGACATGCTAAAAGATTCTTTTAAATGACGGAGATGAAATTCTCATTTTCTAAATGAAGGACTCAGCCTTAGTTTATTGTTGGACTAAAATCAGTAGATTTCAGTGAACCAGTGACTATGTAAATATGACTGATCCAATAGACTGCTGCATGAATTGCAATGCCAACACACTTAAAGGCTTCTTGTGCAGGCTTTCTATAACACACTTATGTGCACCAGATACGGTGAATACATTTTTACTTTGTTATGTCAGCAGACCAACAATTGTTACTGTGAACAGTAACACCAGTCTTGTTGAACATTAATTCTGCAGCTTTCATTCGGAGTAATGTTATTCCATAGGAAAATGCATTAAAGACAACAGGTAACAACGTGACTGGATTCTGAAGAAAAATCAAACACTTCAGTATTAATACTAGTTAATTAACAGCAACTTGCATTTATATAAGCGCCTTTAACGGAGTAAGACATCCCAAAGAGCTTCACGGGAACGATTAGCAAACAAAATGACACCGAGCTACATAAGGAGATATTAGAAAAGCAAAATATTGCGGATGCTGGAATCTGAAATAAAAATAGAAAATGCTGGAAACCTCAGCGGGTCAGGCAGCATCTGTGGAAAGAGAAACAGAGTTAATGTTTCGGGTGATCGACCTGAAACGTTAACTCTGTTTCTCTCTCCGCAGATGCTGCCTGACCCGCTGAGATTTCTAGCATTTTCTATTTATAGGAGATATTAGGACAGGTAACCAAATGCTTTTTCCAAAAGCTTGGTCAAAGAGGTAAGTGTTAAGGTGTGTCTTAAAGATGGAGAGAGAGGTAGAGAGGTTTAGGATGGGAATTTCAGAGCTTAGCGCCTAGGCAGCTGAAGACATGCTCACCAATGGTGGAGCGAAGAAAATCGAGGATGCACAAGAGGCCAGAATTGGAGGAGTGCAGAGATCTCAGAGGTTGGAGGGCTGGAAGAGGTTATAGAGATAGGGAAGGGCGAGACCATGGAGGGATTTGAAAACAAGGATCAGAACTTGAAAATTGATGTGTTGCTGGATCTGGAGCTGATGTAGGTCAGTGAGCACAGAGGTGATGGGTGAATGGGACTTGGTACGAGTGAGGAGACGGCCAATAAGCTCAAGTTTACTGAGGGTGCAAGGTGGGAGGCCAGCCAGGAAAGCATTGTAATAGTCAATTATATAGGTAACAAATCCACGGCTGAGGGTTTCAGCAGATGAACTGAAGCAGGGGTGGAGACTGGCAATGTTAGAGGTGGAATTAGGCAGTCTTGGTGATGGAAAGGATATGGGGGTGGAAGCTCAGCTCAGGGTTAAATGGTATGCCACGGTAGTGAAGAGTCTGGTTCAGCCAGACAGTGGTCAGGGAAAGAGTTGGTGGCTAAGGAACAGAGTTCATGGTGGGATCCAAAGAAAAGGGCTTTGGTCTTCCCAATATTTAATTGGAGGAAATTTCTGCAACAAGTGAGCTGATTTTTTATTTTGCTAGTCGGTTTTCCAACTGCAACACAGTCCTTCTCACTGCTTATATAATCCTCCGCCCAGCACAGCTGTCTGAAAGCTACATCAAAACAAAGGACATGCATTAACAGAGACTTTATCAGAGTTTATACAGCATGATTAGTCTGCCAGCATTATGCTAGCAATAGACAGAGCTAATGGAAAAATACTTTGTTGAAATAAGACTGTATGTGAAGGATGGCTGATTGGAGAAACAAAAAACACAAAGTAAGCTGATTAGGGGACTGTGCAGGGCTGATATGAAGAATTCTCTCACTATCACACTCAACAGATCACGTAAGCACAGTTCAAGAATTAAGGCATAAAGAGGGCTTAAACAAATATGAAAGGCGGAAACAGAATGAGAAAGGGAAAGGCGGACTGCAGTGAGGCACAATGAAGAGAGAGACGATTGCAGAAATGCCACTAAACAGATGAGAAGAGATTAAAGGATTAACTCAAAGTCAGGGCTATTCACAGTCAATGCATCCAACAGCTAATAGTTGGGTTAATCACAGGAAAAGCCTGTGTTTGAAGAGAGCTGTGAGGTCATGCAACTTAATTGAATTTTGAAGTACTTCCCAAATAAGACACACAATAACGTAAAGCTAAGGCTTGTAGTATGCAATCATCTTTAGAGTGTCAGTCAGCTACATAGATGTGACTGGATCACAGGCTCCTCTTATGTGACAGTCGGCTATATTCACTATGTGCCTGGAGGTTGATGGCCTCTATTGTATTAGAGATAAAATGACACGCCTTCACTATCTGGAAGAGGCATTCTTGTCCAGGAAATACCTGTTTTGTCCAGATCAATTTCAACATCCCCTTCTGCCAGATGTTTCTGGTGCTGATATTCCTGGAAAAAGCGCTGGATCTCTCCTGCTGTGGTACCAGACCTGCAGGCCGCATCTTGAGGTTTCTCCATTTTCTGAACCGGATCCTTAGGTGGAAACCAGTGAGCTGTTTTGTGATCAAAGATTAATAGGTTACTTTGTCACAGAATCTCATTAACTAGTTGAAGGGCTTCGAACAGCTAAAAATTTACAAATATTAAATAACATTTTCAAGAGCCATGCAGTTAAATTAGACCACAGATTCTGAACTTCATAGATTCATAGGAGAAAAGTATTCAGGGAATATCTAGCTGGAGGATCCACATCTCCATTAAAATTTTACCGTAGCAAAATTGCAGTGGCCATTTATAATGGCTGAAGCCTTTCAGGATATGGAGCACAAGTACCACACACTTCACCTTGGGGGCATTTAAAAAAAAATTTTTTTTAAACAAACACTTTTGATTATTAGTAATAAAAATATTGGAAATGAGTCAAAAAAGATTGTTTGACCGAAAGTCAAGAATCATCCATTGGGTAATGAAGAGTCTGTTCATTTTCTAACTGCGGTGCGTCGCAGGGATAGATGCGTCAGGCTACCGATGGTGGGAGCATGGGGGACGGTCGGAGATCATGTGATGAAACCTTCAGGAATATACCCAAGCAGAGCTGCCAACCCTAACCCCACTCCTGGATCAATGGAGCTAGCAACACAGAGTATTCAAGGGGGTATTGTACTGAGCAACAGTAGCAGATTTAGAACGCTGGAAATTTGCAGCACAAGAGGAAGTCCTTCAGAAAGAAAGAAAATAGCTTCTATTTATATATTTCAAAACCTCAGGATGTCCCAAAGTACTTTACAGCCAATGAAGCATTTTTGAAGTGTAGTCACCATTGTAATGTCGGAAACGCGGCAGCCAATTATCACGCAGCAAGCTCCCACAAACAGCAATGAAATAACCAGATATTTTTTAAGTGATGGTTGAGGGATAAACGTTGGCTAGAATATCAGAAGTTTCCCCCCCCCACCCCCGCTCTTCTTCGAGTGCCGAGAGATCTTTTACGTCCACTTAGAGGGCAGACGGGCCTTCGGTTTAATGTTTCATCTGACATATGGCTTCTCGGACAGTACTGCACTGTCTCAAGTCTCTGGAGCGGCTCTTGAACCCACGGCCTCATGACAGAGGCAAGAGTACTACTCTGAGCCAAGTGTCTATACTCTTTGCTAGGGCAATCGAAAATTAAACCCACTGCCCTTAACTCTCCTCATAGCCCTGAATCTTCCTCTGGTTCAAATATTTATCCAATTTTATCTGAAGAAATGCAATTGTTTTTTCCTCAATCACTACCTGTGGCAAAGGATCCATGCCGCAATAGCCCTCAAGTAAACACATTTCTTCTAACCTTCCTCCTTACCCCAGGTGACAATATTAAATTGATGACCTAGTCACTGACTCCCCAACCCGAGGAAATAGTATTTCCCTATTCACTCAAAACTGTACATAATTTTAAAAAGTTACATCTCCTCAGCTTTCTCTGGTCTAGTGGAAATAGTCTTCAGTATCTCGTCTCTCCTCATAACTGTAATTTCTCATCCCTGGCATCATCCTGTTGAATTTACATTGTATGCTCCCTATGGTTTTAATGCCCTTTTGAAAGTGGACTGCTCAAAACTGCACACAGTATTCTAACTGAGAGTAACTAATGTTTAATCTCTAAACTTGATCTCATCCAAAACCTTGCAGCCCATGTCCTAACTCTCATCAAATCCCGTTCACCCATGTGCTCGCTGACTTACATTGGCTCCCGGTCTAGCAAAGCCTCGATATTAAAATTCTCATGCTGGTTTTCAAATCTCTCCATGGCCTCGCCCCTCCCTATCTCTGTAACCACCTCAAGCCATACAACCCGAGGTCTCTTTGCTTCTCCAATTCTGGCCTCTTGGGCATCCCCTTTATTTTAACATTGGTGGCCGTGCTTTGAGCTGTCTAAGCCCAAAACTCTGGAATTCCCTCCCTAAAACTCTCTCTCCTTCTTTAAGATGCTCGTTAAAACCTACCTTTCATCACCTGTCCGAATATCTCATGTTGCTCGGTGTCAAAATTAATTGAGAAGCAATTTGGGCATTTTCCTATGTTAAAAAGGTGCTTTTTAAATTCAAGTTGTGGTTGTATATATTTTTCCTTTTGTTGTTTGTGTTTCATGCCCCTATCTATAAAACCCAAAATGCTGTTATTATGGCTTTATCTGCACTCACACTTTTGAAGAATATTTACTTTCAGTTTCAGGGAATTATGTACTTGAAGCATACCAAGTAACCATGAAATGTACAGATCAGCTGACTTACATTAACCTATAAAAAAGAGAGAATCTATTAACACTACAAGCTCAGCTTGCAATGCTGAACAAAGGAAAGCCAAGCAACTACAGAGAAGTAGCCCCAATAGTTAGCGACTCCCACTATTAATAGTTTTTACAACTGTTGTGCATCTGTAAAGCATGCACTCCCATGTTCAGCCACCAGGGAGCACATCCCCTGAAGTCCCAAGGGATCCCAGCATCCTTTGGGAGCACTATATATAAGCCAGCCCCTAAGGCCTGTTCCTCACTCTGGAGTGTCTTAATAAAGACTGAGGTCACTGTTACTTTAACGTCCCTGTGTGCAGTTTCATCTGTGTTAGGAACACAATAACTGGCGACGAGTATACGAATCCAACGCAAAGGTGCAGCAAATTGTGGGCATCCTGGAGAAATTCTCGGAGGGTGAGGACTGGGAAGCCGATGTCGAACGGCTAGACCAGTACTTTGTAGCCAACGAGCTGGACAGAGAAGGAAGCGCTGCAAAAAGGAGAGCGGTCCTCCTCACGGTCTGTGGGGCACCGACCTACAGCCTCATGAAGAATCTCCTGGCTCAGGTGAAACCCACAGATAAGTCGTATGAGGAGCTGTGTACACTGGTTCGGGAGCATCTTAACCCGAGGAAGAGCGTGCTGATGGCGAGGTATCGGTTCTACACGTGCCAGCGATCGGAAGGTCAGGAAGTGGCGAGCTACGTCGCCGAGCTGAGGCGACTTGCAGGACAATGTGAGTTTGATGGCTACTTGGAGCAGATGCTCAGAATCTTTTTTGTACTGGGCATTGGCCACAAGACCATCCTACGAAAACTTTTGATTGTAGAGACACCGACCCTCAGTAAGGCCATTGTGATAGCACAGGCGTTTATGTCCACCAGTGATAACACCAAACAAATCTCTCAGCACACAAGTGCGAGCAATGTTCATAAATTAATTGGAACTGTGTTTGTGAGCAGAAATGTACAGGGCAGAACGCACGAATCTGCAACTGCCAGCAGGCCTCAGGTGACCCAGATGACACTCAGTTCCCAACAAAGGATGAATGCAAGGCAATTCACACCTTGTTGGTGTTGTGGAGGCTTCCATTCAGCCTATTCATACCGCTTCAAAGGGTATGTTTGCAAGAGCTGTGGAACAGTGGGGCACCTCCAACGAGCTTGGGAGTAGGGTGTTTGCAGTCAAACTAGACAATGGATAAATTTGCAGAAAGCACCTGGACCAAACGAGGCTGCAGTTCACAGACTGCCCTGAACAACCCACAGCAGACACCACCTTTTTCGAGCCCACAACACACACCCAAAGGATCAACGACACCACCCAGGAAATCGAACCCATCATGCCCAACAGCCCAGGCTCACCCAGCAGCCAACAACACGCTAGCCCAGCAAGGGCACAGCCAACACACCAGAACAGACATTTGTACCGAGGTGGTCCACCAGGGAAAGAAAGGCTCCCGACCGCCTCACCTTGTAAATAGTTTTCACTTTGACTTTGGGGTGGGGGGAGGGAGGGAGAGTGATAGTGTATCTGTAAAGCATGCATTCCCATGTTCCGCCACGAGGGACCCTTGGGAGCACTGTATATAAGCCGGCCCCTAAGGCCTGTTCCTCACTCTGGAGTGTCTTAATAAAGACTGAGGTCACTGTTACTTTAACCTCCTGTGTGCAGTCTCATCTGTGTTAGGAACACAATAACAACCATAGAAACATAGAAACATAGAAAATAGATGCAGGAGTCGGCCATTCGGCCCTTCTAGCCTGCACTGCCATTCAATGAGTTCATGGCTGAACATGCAACTTCAGTACCCCATTCCTGCTTTCTCGCCATACCCCTTGATCCCCGTAGTAGTAAGGACTTCATCTAACTCCTTTTTGAATATATTTAGTGAATTGGCCTCAACAACTTTCTGTGGTAGAGAATTCCACAGGTTCACCACTCTCTGGGTGAAGAAGTTTCTCCTCATCTCGGTCCTAAATGGCTTACCCCTTATCCTTAGACTGTGACCCCTGGTTCTGGACTTCCCCAACATTGGGAACATTCTTCCTGCATCTAACCTGTCTAAACCCATCAGAATTTTAAACGTTTCTATGAGGTCCCCTCTCATTCTTCTGAACTCCAGTGAATACAAGTCCAGTTGATCCAGTCTTTCTTGATAGGTCAGTCCCGCTATCCCAGGAATCAGTCTGGTGAACCTTCGCTGCACTCCCTCAATAGCAAGAATGTCCTTCCTCAGGTTAGGAGACCAAAACTGTACACAATACTCCAGGTGTGGCCTCACCAAGGCCCTGTACAACTGTAGCAACACCTCCCTGCCCCTGTACTCAAATCCCCTCGCTATGAAGGCCAACATGCCATTTGCTTTCTTAACCGCCTGCTGTACCTGCATGCCAACCTTCAATGACTGATGTACCATGACACCCAGGTCTCGTTGCATCTCCCCTTTTCCTAATCTGTCACCATTCAGATAATAGTCTGTCTCTCTGTTTTTACCACCAAAGTGGATAACCTCACATTTATCCACATTATACTTCATCTGCCATGCATTTGCCCATTCACCTAACCTATCCAAGTCGCTCTGCAGCCTCATAGCATCCTCCTCGCAGCTCACACTGCCACCCAACTTAGTGTCGTTCGCAAATTTGGAGATACTACATTTAATCCCCTCGTCTAAATCATTAATGTACAGTGTAAACAGCTGGGGCTCCAGCACAGAACCTTGCGGTACCCCACTAGTCACTGCCTGCCATTTTGAAAAGTCCCCATTTACTCCTACTCTTTGCTTCCTGTCTGACAACCAGTTCTTAATCCATGTCAGCACACTACCCCCAATCCCATGTGCTTTAACTTTGCACATTAATCTCTTGTGTGGGACCTTGTCGAAAGCCTTCTGAAAGTCCAAATATACCACATCAACTGGTTCTCCCTTGTTTACATTGTTATTAACACTATTACATTGGTATTAAAAACAGAAAATGCTAGAGATACAGAGGTCAGTCAGGCTCTATAAAAAAAGAGAAAAGATAGCTTCCGACGGTTACAAGTCCATATTCTTCATCAGAACTGAAAACTAAAAGATAAACACGTGTTTGATGCACAGAGCTGCAACTACAAAACGTGTGGCTTACTGGCGTTTGATATGCAAAACTGTAAAGATACTATAGTCTTTACTAGCAGTCATATACCAGCGAGGGGTTTAAGACATGACCATTTACAATGCCCAAAGCTGAGATCTTCATAACGGGAGGCGAATTCTGTAAACAGGGTTTACCTTTAAGACCTAAAACACACTGCATTTATTATAAGTTTAACAGAAAGAGCCATCAAACTGGTAACCTGCCCTCGTACCATATTTCTGCCACAAGATTAATGTGGAGTAGTTACTCTCTCTAGTAGCAGAAACAATATTGCCATTTGCACCGCATTTCATAGGTCATGTTGGTTTTAACGGTGGTACTTTCTGTAAGCTCAGAGCTTTGTCATGACTGAAAATGCTTCCTTACTTCAGATTCAATTTAGTTCAGATTAGTTTTCATCTAAAATGTCTTGCTAATTTGCAAAAGGGGAAATTTACAAAATTGGCAGAAAACCTTTTGCTTCGAGCAGAATGTTTAACATCATTCCATCACGCCATCTTAATTATAAGAACATAAGAAATAGGAGCAGGAGCAGACCATTTGGCCCCTCTTGATCCTCAAAGAAAATCCTCATCTGTTTTAAATGGGCGACCACTTATTCTGAAACTATGCCCCCTAGTTCTAGATTCCCCCACGAGGGGAAGCATCCTCTCTGCATCGAACCTGTCAAGTCCCCTCAGAATTTTATACATTTCAATAAGATCATCTCTCATTCTTCTAAACGTCAATGAGTATAGACCCAACCTGCTCAACCT
This sequence comes from Pristiophorus japonicus, assembly GCF_044704955.1. Classification (NCBI taxonomy): domain Eukaryota; kingdom Metazoa; phylum Chordata; class Chondrichthyes; family Pristiophoridae; genus Pristiophorus; species Pristiophorus japonicus. The sequence goes on along the minus strand of NC_091988.1, from coordinate 157,463,836 downwards.
TTCTTCATAACCCCCTTATCTCAGGATTCAACCTCGTAAACCTTCTCTGAACTTCCTCCAATGCAAGTATATCCCTCCTTAAATAAGGAGACCAAAACTGTACGCAGTACTCCAGGTGTGGTCTCACCAACGCCCTATATTATTTTGGAACAGTATTCACAAACTGTGTGCTACATTCTAATACATTCTAATACTTCTTCCCTTGATGCACAACACATACCTAAAGCTGTCATTAGCGAATGGAGGACGGTGAAAATGAGCTGAGCCCTTACATCGTAGTAATGATCAAGAGACAGCAGCACATCCTGAACCACATCATCAACCAAAGGCAGGAGGCTGGCATCAGAATAACTAAACATGACGCTGATAACGCGGGGTGTGTGAGGGTGCTGCGTTAGTCTTCTTAGGTTGAGGGAAATAGTGTTCACTAGATAGTCAGAGTTCTGATTTATCAATTCCTGAAGTGAATCATAACCACAGGCTTGGCAAAGATCGACTAATGTCCTTGCGGCCATTTGATTAACAAACAGAGTCTCAGCTCCAACCTTTTCTATCACCGGGTAGAGAGATGTCATTAAAAGCAGACGGAATTCTATATTTAACACACGAGCAAAATAGCCAATTCCTTCAAGCTGGATGCAGATTTGCCAGATATTATTGTTCATAGTATGGACTGTTAGACTTTGATTCGAGTACAGGTAACCACTCCTGGATCCACCAGTAAAACCATGACATTTTGGTTGGTTTGTATGCGACCCGGTTTCATATTCTGACTCTATACTGGTTACCAAATGCCAGTTAGCCGCGCTTGTGTATTCCTCGATAATGGATATCACGGTTGCCTTTAAATCATCTGTACTAACTGGAGTTTCTCTTTCATGCAGAACATCCACATCTAACCCAGCAGCACCTAGCAACAGTTCGTTGATCACTAATGCAGCCTGTTTCCTGTACACTACAGATTCTTGGTAGAGTTCCATGAAATGATCCACGAGCAGATAGAGATTGCCATAGTAACCTAAAACCCTGCATATCTGCTGAAGTAATGCAAATACACGTTCTTCGTTAAAATACTTGAAGTATTTTCTCTGCGCAGCGGGCTTGCTCCATTTTCTTAAGTGATCCGAACCAGACAAGGGCTGCTGCAGCTCCTCTGCTTCAGAAGTCAATCGCCGTTCTTCCACAATTCTCACATCTGTAACATCCAGCTCTAGGATCTGCATCAGTGCTTTTGAAAGACGCCCAAGGTGAACAGTTGAATTTAGAACAACATTGACTTTATGGCCTAATAATTTTAAGTAGCCAACTAACAACCCCAAGGATGCCAATTTACTCTGGTCGTTCAGTGTTCTCATCAATCTCGGAAGAGCGGTTGCGAGTGCGTGCAAGTTCTCAGACAGCACGTCGGTGAAATCTTTGTTCTCGCACACCACACACTGCTCGGAGATGTTTCGCAAAACCTGACTGCATCTGGCTTGCACCTCTGGTCTCTCATCGCCCACAAATCCCACCAGAACTTCCAGCAGATGGCCAATGGATTGTTTGAGCGATTTGTTACAGCCGGACAATAAATGGTGAACTAGTTCAACCAATTCCAACCTCACTTTCCAATGTGTATTGCCAGCAGCACAGCTGCAGAGTTTCTGCAAGAGCACATCCAGCTTGCTTGCAGTGCTTTTCACCCATTCTGGTTTTCTGCAGACTACAAGCTCAGCAAGTTTACTCGCCCCTGCAGGGAGCATTTTCTTGTCATGCTGGTTCTGGGATAGTTGGTCGTTGGCCATGACTAAGCCCACCACCTTGTACCAAACCTTGATGGCATAGATGGTTACCAAGTGACCCTGTTTCACGTCTCCGGAGATAATGCGTGTCATTCCTAAAGTGATCCCAGGCAAAAACGAGGCAAATGAGTCTCCAACCTGAACCAGGTCATTGTTGTCAAAAGAACAGTGCGTATCTGGGCAATCACACTGTAAAATCAAGACCAGCAAACACTTCAGGGCAAGAATTTGGAGCTGTCTTGATTTTTCATGTTCAGCGACAGCTAAAAGCAGCGAGATAACAAACCCTTGGGTTGGAAGCATGTCTGGCTGGTACAGACTTAGTACAATGTCTCCATATGCTGAATGTAGCAGGGCAGTGAGTCCTTGGACAACAGCCATTTTAAGCTCCTCTGAGATAATGGCCAGCTGCCCATGGTTGCTTGGAGAGGACATGCAAAGGGAAAGGTCGGAGAAGAGGTCACGAAGAAGTTGCTGATTCTGCACACATGTTCTGGAAATAATAAAATGAATGCACTCCACCACACTCTGGACAAATCTGTCCTGCTTTAGACCAGGTGTTCTCAGAGCAAATCGGAGTGGAAACAACACATATTCCTGCAATTCCTGTAAGGCAGCATCTCCAACCTTCTGAAGCTGAGAGTGAAGGCACTGTACATTGTTAACAGTCTGCTCCTTTGTTATCTTAACACAAATTGGACGCAAGGCACCAAAAGCCTCTTTTGGGGTGTCAAAGATGGCCATAATGCTGTCCTTCTCACCCCTAACACTTCATCATCTGCTTCAACATTCTGTAAAGAAAAGAAACAGAATGTTATGCTCAATTTGCTGAACATTTCACACTATAGGATAATAAGAAATTCATAATGGGCTGAAAATGGTGGCCTCGCTGGTCCATACAGATTGCGCATGCACCTGGCGAGGCCTCACAAAAGCCGGTTTTCGGGGAGCTATGCGCTTGCACCGATAACCGGCTTTTCCGATGTCGAAATGTCTTGACAGATCCTACCCATCCCCGCAGGAAGGATGTCCAGGAAGTGGCAGAGATTGGGCTATTTGCCCAACTCATGCTCAGCAAATGTCCTTCAAACTCTTATGCCTGGTAAAAGCACATGCATACCCTACTTTTACCAGCGTAAGAGCTTTAAAACATTGACAAATTAAATTTAATCAATCATTCATTTTTATATTAAAAACCCTGTCCATTAAGGCAAGTTTATTTTTAACCCTATTAAAACATTAAAAATTTTCTCAAAAACACTTTTTCCCCTAAAACATTTAATTACAATCAATTTCAATTAATTTTAAATATGTGGGGTATTTTTATTTACTGTGCTGTGTTTCTTGTTTTAGGGGGCATTCTCATTGATAGTAATGGGAGCTCGTAAAATCAGAGCTCCCTTTATTTTCAATGAGAATATTAGATAATGATTGGTGGTCCAGGCCACGTGATTCCAGGATACGTTTATGTTTCTGGAAGACATCTTCCCATGTGCTGCGCAGTGGGCCTCCGACCGCAATCCTACGTTCCTTCGGGACCACCAGGTAGTTTCATAGATTACATCGGAGGTGTTCGTACAAAGAAAGCCTCCAACCGCAATTACCCCTCCAATAAAATTCAATTTTTATTAAACAACAGGTGGCAATGTTACTTTGGTGAAGTGACCAGTTAGTTTGAGTGGCATACTACCGTGTTAGTAATGGAACTACCTGTACCAACTGGATGTTTTTAGCACTTGCGTGAAATCAGTTAAATTGACACTACGACAACTACAGTATTAAAGGATTAGCAACCATTTAAAGTCTAAGAATGTGTGCTGTAGATATTGCAATCCAATGAATCACTATCATTTGCTAAATAAAGTCCACGTTCTCAGAATTTAAATGATTGCTAATCCTGTACTACTGTCACCATTTCACTGTTTACCACAGATCTCAGCCATGGCAGTAACACAGGTGGTACATTTTACTTCAATGCCCAGGGTTTAGGGAGGGAAATTAGCCAGAACTCCTACATCTCATACCATGAAGCAGCCCCTATTGGAGTGTGTTTGGAAATGGGGCTGAACATTAACCTCCACAAAGCTTCAAGTTAGTTTGTGATGCCACCAGTAGTGGAATAGTATCAATATATTCTGTCAAAGCTCACACAAGTTGTGGATACGTGAGCAAGGTACAGGATGGCATCCGGTACTGATGGAGATGTACCTCAGGAAGAAGTTAACTTCTTGAGGAGAAGGAAGAAAAACATACAAGAAAGGGGTGCAAAATCTTCATACTGACAAAAAAGTTAAAAAATTGGTAGTGATTGAAATAGTAATGTAAAAACAGTAAATTAAAAACCACTAAGAACTTGCCCATCTTCAATTGACAAAAAGTTTTTTTTTTAAAAACATACAAGCTGGCGATGAAGTTAGGAGAGTTCAGAAACTAGAGCTACACAGCCACCTAGTGCCCAAAGCCTGCAACTACAATATTATACTTAAACATGGCAAAATTCAAAGGGAAATCTTGACATAGCAATTTACAATAGGAAATGTTGTCACAAAAGGATGATGACAAATTGTGACAACAGAAAGGGGTTTGTGGACAGGAAGCACATACTCTACTCTAATAAATGTGGAGATAGAAACATAGAAAATAGGTGCAGGAGTAGGACATTCGGCCCTTCGAGCCTGCACCACCATTCAATAAGATCATGGCTGACACAGAAATTTCTAATGGAAAAGGTTGACAGGAACTGCACATATACACAAGATTATGTGTATATATGCAGATAGGAACATAGGAACAGGAGTAGGCCATTCAGTCGCTCGAGCCTGATCCACCATTCAGTTGGAGTATGGCTGATCTGCATCTTAACTCCAATGTAGACAAGCATGCAAACCTTCTGTCTTTTCATGGGCCATACAAGTGCGTATCATGGAATTTCAGCAGTCAGAAATAAAAGTTTAACATCTACCAATGAGGCAACAGCATTAAGTCCAGCCCTTTCCAAATCTCCCAACCCACGAAATTCAAACAGGATAAATTAGCAAGTAAGAAATATGAACACAAATAAGATAGAGTTCCTTGGGCTTCAAGGGCCTGATTTCCAGGTATTGGCAAAGCTGCAGTTCAGGCACCTCATACATCTCCTGCAACTAGAAAGGAAGGAACTTGCATTTGTGTAGCACCTTTCACAACTACCGGGCATCCCAAAGCATTTTACAACCAATGAAGGACTTTTTGACGTGTAGTCACTGTACCAACAACGTAGGTAGAAGGAGGGATGAGGTCCTGTAGGCAGACTTTAGGGAGCTAGGAAAGAGATTAAAAAGCAGGACTTCAAAAAGATAGTAATCTCTGTATTACTCCCGGTGCCACGTGCGAGTGAGTATAGAAATAGGAGAATAGAGCAAATGAATGCGAGGTTGGAGAGATGGTGCAGGAAGGAGGGCTTCAGGTTCCTGGGGCATTGAGGGCATTTCTGGGGGAGGTGGGACCTGTACAGGCCAGACGGGTTGCACCTCAACAGAGCCGGGACCAATATCCTCGCGGAGAGGTTTGCTAGTGCTGTTGGGGAGGGTTTAAACTAATTTGGAAAGGGATGGGCACCAGGATGTAGTATTAGAAAGGAGAAACAAAAGGCACAAAGGATTGGGAGAGCACTAAAGCAAAAAATATTAAGATGTTAGGTGGGGTCAGACTAAGGAGAGAACACAGGATGGTCTAAGATGGGTTTACACTGTATGTATGTGAACGCACGAAGCATAGTAAACATGGTTGGTGAGCTGCAGGCGCAAATAGCCACATGGGAATATGCATGGGCCCAAGTTTCCCCAGGAGTTGCTCCTATTTTTTTGGAGCAACTAGTTTTTTTTTTCCGAGTATCTTAAAAATCGCAATTCTCCCCATTTAGTTTGCTCCAGTTTAAGTGAGTTTGCTTTTTAGTTCAGTTTTTTTCCCCAAAAGGGGGCGTCACCAGCCACTTAAGCAAGTTTAGCCAGCGAAAAGGGAGAGGGGGGGGTGGTGAGAGAGAGAGAGAGAAGGCGAGAGAGAGAGAGAGAAGGCGAGAGAGAGAGAGAGAGAGAGAGAGAGAGAAGGCGAGAGAGAGAGAGAGAGAGAGAGAGAGAGAGAGAGAGAAGGCGAGAGAGAAGGCGAGAGAGAAGGCGAGAGAGAAGGCGAGAGAGAGAGAGAGAGAAGGCGAGAGAGAAGGCGAGAGAGAAGGCGAGAGAGAAGGCGAGAGAGAGGGCGAGAGAGAAGGCGAGAGAGAGAGAGAGAGAAGGCGAGAGAGAGAGAGAGAGAAGGCGAGAGAGAGAGAGAGAGAAGGCGAGAGAGAGAGAGAGAGAAGGCGAGAGAGAGAGAGAGAGAAGGCGAGAGAGAGAGAGAGAGAAGGCGAGAGAGAGAGAGAGAGAAGGCGAGAGAGAGAGAGAGAAGGCGAGAGAGAGAGAGAGAGAAGGCGAGAGAGAGAGAGAGAGAAGGCGAGAGAGAGAGAGAGAGAAGGCGAGAGAGAGAGAGAGAGAAGGCGAGAGAGAGAGAGAGAGAAGGCGAGAGAGAGAGAGAGAGAAGGCGAGAGAGAGAGAGAGAGAAGGCGAGAGAGAGAGAGAGAGAAGGCGAGAGAGAGAGAGAGAGAAGGCGAGAGAGAGAGAGAGAGAAGGCGAGAGAGAGAGAGAGAGAAGGCGAGAGAGAGAGAGAGAAGGCGAGAGAGAGAGAGAGAGAAGGCGAGAGAGAGAGAGAGAGAAGGCGAGAGAGAGAGAGAGAGAAGGCGAGAGAGAGAGAGAGAGAAGGCGAGAGAGAGAGAGAGAGAAGGCGAGAGAGAGAGAGAGAGAAGGCGAGAGAGAGAGAGAGAGGGCGAGAGAGAGAGAGAGAGAAGGCGAGAGAGAGAGAGAGAAGGCGAGAGAGAGAGAGAGAGAGAAGGAGAGAGAGAGAGAAGGCGAGAGAGAGAGAGAGAGAGAAGGCGAGAGAGAGGAGAGAGAAGGCGAGAGAGAGAGAGAAGGCGAGAGAGAGAGAGAGAAGGCGAGAGAGAGAGAGAGAAGGCGAGAGAGAGAGAGAGAGAGAGAAGGCGAGAGAGAGAGAGAGAGAGAGAAGGCGAGAGAGAGAGAGAAGGCGAGAGAGAGAGAGAGAAGGCGAGAGAGAGAGAGAGAGAGAGAAGGCAAGAGAGAGAGAGAGAGAGAGAAGGCGAGAGAGAGAGAGAAGGCGAGAGAGAGAGAGAGAAGGCGAGAGAGAGAGAGAGAGAGAAGGCGAGAGAGAGAGAGAGAGAGAGAGAGAAGGCGAGAGAGAGAGAGAGAGAGAGAGAGAGAAGGCGAGAGAGAGAGAGAGAGAGAGAAGGCGAGAGAGAGAGAAGGCGAGAGAGAGAAGGCGAGAGAGAGAGAGAGAAGGCGAGAGAGAGAGAGAGAGAAGGCGAGAGAGAGAGAGAGAGAAGGCGAGAGAGAGAGAGAGAGAGAAGCGAGAGGCGAGAGAGAGAGAGAGAGAAGGCGAGAGAGAGAGAGAAGGCGAGAGAGAGCGAGAGAAGGCGAGAGAGCGAGAGAAGGCGAGAGAGCGAGAGAAGGCGAGAGAGCGAGAGAAGGCGAGAGAGCGAGAGAAGGCGAGAGAGAGAGAGAGAAGGCGAGAGAGAGAGAGAAGGCGAGAGAGAGAGAGAAGGCGAGAGAGAGAGAGAAGGCGAGAGAGAGAAGGCGAGAGAGAGAGAGAAGGCGAGAGAGAGAGAAGGCGAGAGAGAGAGAGAGAAGGCGAGAGAGAGAGAGAAGGCGAGAGAGAGAGAGAGAAGGCGAGAGAGAGAGAGAGAAGGCGAGAGAGAGAGAGAGAAGGCGAGAGAGAGAGAGAGAGAAGGCGAGAGAGAGAGAGAGAAGGCGAGAGAGAGAGAGAGAAGGCGAGAGAGAGAGAGAGAGAGAGAGAGAAGGCGAGAGAGAGAGAGAGAGAGAAGGCGAGAGAGAGAGAAGGCGAGAGAGAGAGAAGGCGAGAGAGAGAAGGCGAGAGAGAGAGAGAGAAGGCGAGAGAGAGAGAGAGAGAAGGCGAGAGAGAGAGAGAGAGAGAAGGCGAGAGAGAGAGAGAGAGAAGGCGAGAGAGAGAGAGAGAGAAGGCGAGAGAGAGAGAGAAGGCGAGAGAGAGCGAGAGAAGGCGAGAGAGCGAGAGAAGGCGAGAGAGCGAGAGAAGGCGAGAGAGAGAGAGAAGGCGAGAGAGAGAGAGAGAAGGCGAGAGAGAGAGAGAGAAGGCGAGAGAGAGAGAGAAGGCGAGAGAGAGAGAGAAGGCGAGAGAGAGAGAGAAGGCGAGAGAGAGAGAGAAGGCGAGAGAGAGAGAGAAGGCGAGAGAGAGAGAGAAGGCGAGAGAGAGAGAGAGAAGGCGAGAGAGAGAGAGAAGGCGAGAGAGAGAGAGAGAAGGCGAGAGAGAGAGAGAAGGCGAGAGAGAGAGAGAGAAGGCGAGAGAGAGAGAGAAGGCGAGAGAGAGAGAGAAGGCGAGAGAGAGAGAGAAGGCGAGAGAGAGAGAGAAGGCGAGAGAGAGAAGGCGAGAGAGAGAAGGCGAGAGAGAGAGAGAAGGCGAGAGAGAGAGAGAGAGAGAGAGAAGGCGAGAGAGAGAGAGAAGGCGAGAGAGAGAGAGAGAAGGCGAGAGAGAGAGAGAGAAGGCGAGAGAGAGAGAGAGAAGGCGAGAGAGAGAGAGAGAAGGCGAGAGAGAGAGAGAGAAGGCGAGAGAGAGAGAGAGAAGGCGAGAGAGAGAGAGAGAAGGCGAGAGAGAGAGAGAGAAGGCGAGAGAGAGAGAGAGAGAGAAGGCGAGAGAGAGAGAGGCGAGAGAGAGAGAGAGAAGGCGAGAGAGAGAGAGAGAAGGCGAGAGAGAGAGAGAGAAGGCGAGAGAGAGAGAGAGAAGGCGAGAGAGAGAGAGAAGGCGAGAGAGAGCGAGAAGGCGAGAGAGAGCTAGAAGGCGAGAGAGAGCGAGAGAAGGCGAGAGAGAGCGAGAGAAGGCGAGAGAGAGCGAGAGAAGGCGAGAGAGAGCGAGAGAAGGCGAGAGAGAGCGAGAGAAGGCGAGAGAGAGCGAGAGAAGGCGAGAGAGAGCGAGAGAAGGCGAGAGAGAGCGAGAGAAGGCGAGAGAGAGCGAGAGAAGGCGAGAGAGAGAGAAGGCGAGAGAGAGAGAAGGCGAGAGAGAGAGAAGGCGAGAGAGAGAGAAGGCGAGAGAGAGAGAAGGCGAGAGAGAGAGAAGGCGAGAGAGAGAGAAGGCGAGAGAGAGAGAAGGCGAGAGAGAGAGAAGGCGAGAGAGAGAGAAGGCGAGAGAGAGAGAAGGCGAGAGAGAGAGAAGGCGAGAGAGAGAGAAGGCGAGAGAGAGAGAAGGCGAGAGAGAGAGAAGGCGAGAGATGGGGTGGGGTAGAGGGGGTCGGGATGGGGGAAAGATGGGGAGAGAGGCGGAGCTGGAAGTACCCCAATGATCAAATGGTACAAATGCTCTGGAAGGTCTGGAGCCAGCCCCTTGGACTTCAGTATCCTGAGCATCTTATTCCCAGTAACAAAATGCACCTGGGTAACGCCATGGGAATCCCTTTTTTTTTTTGATTGTGAGCTTGGATTTTATTGTTTCAAGTTCTGAGTCCTTTCAATTTTTTCCGTTTGGAAATGCTGCGCCCAACTTCAGGATTCATTGCTGGGGCACAATGAGAAACTTTTGCACAAGCGAAGCATTCATTTCACGGAGACCGCCCCAATCCTGCCCCTAAACAGTGGGCAACGTTAAACAGATGAGCCTGCCCAGGTCCCATCCTACTCACGTCTTGCCCCCAATCTCTTTGCTTTCCTGCTACCTCCGCACCCCCGCCCCTCCCCGAACATCTCCGAGACAGTCCCAAGGAACACTCGATGACCTCAGTCAGTGAGAGCAATCAAGACTTCGACGACATTTCCCAGATGCTCCCGGAGACCACGCTCTGCTGCACTTCGAGAAATCTCCATCTCGTTCATAATGAGTTCGACATCTTCCTTCTTGGTGGTCACTTTTGCCAGCTCCTTCTCCCTTTCTTCTTTGGCTTTCTGTTCCTGGGATCTCCTGCCTCCGATGACAGACATTGCCGTCTCCAGGTCCGTGCTCAGGATCTCCTTCTCCTCCGCATAGTCGGTCACCTGCTCCAGGACCCCATTCGACCAGGGCTAGGGGCGGCGTGCTTCGTGCCCCTCCCACACAGCCTGCAGAGATTCAAGGGCTAGGAGCTACTGCACATGCGCGCACACTCTAGCGCGCATGTGCAGAGGTCCCGGTACTGTTTTCAGTGGATGTAGTGCGCTACGCTGAGCCCGAAGACGTCCCAAGGAGCGGAGAGAATTCCTCGGTAATTTTTAGGTGTGTTTTGTTCCAGAAAGTCAGCGTATCTCACGGAGGTGTGCCGTTCTAACTGGTGCGGCAAACTTGGGCCCATGATATGGCAATAACGGAGACTTGGCTCAAAAAAGGGCAGAATTGGCTTTTGAATATTCCTGGATATAGGGTGTCCAGGAAAGTTAGGGAAGGAAAGATAGGGGGTGTTGTGACAGTATTGGTTAAGGAGAATGTTACAGTGCTGGAGAGAGAGGATGTCCTGGAGGGATCAAGGACAGAATCTATATGGTTAGAGTTAAGAAATAAGAGAGGTACTATTACACTACTAGGTGTATTTTATAGGCTAACAACCAATTGAAAAAAATATGGAGGAGCAACTTTGCAGAGAAATTATGGAGATATGCAAGAACTATAGAGTAATGATAATGGGGGACTTCAACTATCCTAATATAGGGCCCAAGTTTCCACACGGTAAAAAACGGGCGCCCCTCCGAGCTGGGCACCCGTTTTTCGCGCCACAAAGTGCACCTAAAAAAAACCTCCATATTCTCCACATCCCTGCAGGTCCTCTGGCCCTCGGCGCGGCGCAGCAGGAGCTGTAGGGGGGCGGAGCCAGGTCCCTGCGCTGAAAATAGTGCCGGGACCTCTGCACATGCGCTACAGTGGGCACGCAAGTGCAGTAGCTCCGAAACTGTGTGGGAGGGGCCCGAAGCACGCAGCCCCTAGCCCTGGCCGAATGGCCTCACTGGGGCTGCGTGAATAAGGCTCCTCCCACAGCCAGCTCCTGCTTCCTGCCGACTCCCGCTCCTGCTTTCCCCCCCCGGACCGGACCAGTCTGCCGCTCCTGCTCCCCCCCCCCCCCGGACCGGACACGACCCGACTGCCGCTGCCCCCGCCGACCGGACCCGACCCGCCTGTCGCTGCCGCTCCTGCTCCCCCCCCGGACCGGACACGACCCGACTGCCGTTGCACCGCCCCCCCCCCGACTGGACCCGACCCGCCTGTCGCTGCCGCTCCTGATCCCCCCCCGGACCCGACCCGTCTGCCGCTCCTGCTTCCCCCCCGGACCGGACCCGCCTGTCGCTGCTGCTCCTGCTCCCCCCCGCCCCGGACCCGTCCCGTCCGCCGCGCCCCTCCCCCCGACCGGACCCGCCTGTCGCTCCTGCTACCCCCCCCGGACCCGACCCGTCTGCCGCTGCCGCTCCTGCTTCCCCCCCGGACCGGACCGGACCGGACCGGACCCGCCTGTCGCTGCTGCTGCTCCTGCTCCCCCACCCCCCCCGGACCCGTCCCGTCCGCCGCGCCGCCCCCGGACCCGACCCGTCTGCCACTGCTGCTCCTGCTTCCCCCTGGACCGGACCCGACTGTCGCTGCCGCTCCTGCTTCCCACCACCCCCCCCGACCGGACCCGACTCGACCCATCTGCCGCTCCCACCTGACTCGACCCGACTCTACTCCCACTCCCGCCCCCGGACTGGATTCGACCTGACCTCCCCCTCCCCGACCTGACCTCCCTCCCTCCCTCGCTCGCTCCCTCTCCCCCCCTCCCTCCCGACCCAACGCCACCTACCTCTGGTGCTGGGGACGGGCCCTGCCCGAAATCTCGGGCCTGGCCCGTTCAGCCTTCGGTCCCGACGGCAAACCGCTTCCTAAAGGCCTGCCTGAAGAACTTTCACACAGGTAGGAACATGGTTTATTTAATCTTTTCTTTGCTTATAAATTTTTATTCAGGTTGGATTTATTTGTATAATATTTGTATAAGTATAACTAAGGATTTATTGTAGAATTTAATGACTTCCCTCCCCCCCCACCTCGTTCTGGACGCCTAATTTGTAACCTGCGCCTGATTTTTTAATGTGTAGAACAGGTTTTTTCAAGCGTACAAAAATCTTCACTTGCTCCATTCTAAGTTAGTTTGGAGTACGTTTTCACTGTGGAAACTTTCAAATCAGGCGTCAGTGGCCGGACACGCCCCCTTTTGAAGAAAGAATTCTGTTCCAAAGTGGAACTGTTCTACCTGACGAGAACTGCAGAAAAAAAAATGTGGAGAATTGCGATTTCTAAGATAGTCCATTCTCCACCAGTTGCTCCTAAAAATCAGGCGCAAATCATGTGGAAACTTGGGCCCATAGACTGGGATAGTAATAATGTAAAGGGCAGAGGGGAAGAATTTCTGAAGTGTGTTCAGGAGAACTTTCTTGAGCAGTATGTTTCCAGCCCAACGAGGAAGGAGGCATTGCTGGATGTGGTTCTGGGGAATGAGGTAGGGCAAGTGGAGCAAGTGTCAATAGATGAACATTTAGGGAACAGTGATCATAGTATCATAAGGTTCAGATTAGCCATGGAAAAGGACAGGGAGCAATCTAAAGTAAAAATACTTAATTAGAGGAAGGCAAATTTCAGTGGGATGACAACGAATCTGGCCCAGATAAATTAGAATCAAAAGGCCCAAGTTCCCCCTCACTCCTATAAAAACGGTGCGTGCGCCGACTTTCTAGAGTAAAAAGGGCGCCGAAAAGTTACCTTGCAATTCTCCCCGCACCTCAGGACGTCTTTGGCCTCGGCGTGGCGTACCACATCCTGGGGGGGGGGGGGAAACGGCAGAGCCAGGTCTTGGCACTGTTGCACATGCGCGCTAGAGTGTGTGCACATGTGCAGTAGCTCCTTGCCCCCAGTGCATCCTGAGAGGGAGCGATGCTCGCAATTCCCGACCCTATCCCTGGCCGAGTGGTCAGATGAAGATAGGACTTCTAGCCCAGGATTCCTTCCCTACTTGTTTTGAAGCTGACTGGCCCCTTTTCTTGTAAGCAATGTAAGTAATCAGCTCAAAAGCCATTGATTTCAACATCCTCTGCAAATAATGTAGCGCTGCTTATCGGGTCCCTGGGCAGGGCAGGCCAGCTCGCCAGTCTGTCTTGATATGTGCGCGAATGCGGCAGAGGAGTTTTCGGTTGGCTACGCTGGGAATGGGTGTGATTGCCTGAGCTTTGCCCAGAGCCGCTGTTGACACCCTTCCACCCGCCATTTGCACTTATACCCACCGGAGCTGGTGCCGGGGCAGACTGTCGGTCACTGCAGAGATCCAGCCTGTCGCACTCACGACTTCACATTCCACGGCTCACAGTTACCAACACTCCGCGCCGAGCGCCATTCACCTGCACCCTTAACTCTATCTGTGAGTTCTCCTGCCTGCCGGTCGGTCAGTTTTCCCGCCCCAATCCCCGGCCGAGTGGCCTCCCGGCCCGCTGACTTCCCCGGCCCAGTATGAAGGTAGGACTTATGTTTTATTTTTTTTATTTACTTTTTAATTATTATTGATGATTTTTATGCTTAGTGAATGTTGTTAAGATGTTCAGTGCTCTCACTCTCCCCCCACCCCCACCCCCCCCCGGACCATCTTTGGCTACCAGCGCTGATTTCTAAATTCACCGCAAGGTTTTTCAGAACGTACAAAAGTGGCCACTTACTCTGGCCCAAGTTAGTTTGCAGTAAGTTTTAGCTGGTTAAATTTGCTTAAATGGCCAAAACAGGCATAAGTGGCTGGTAACGCCCCCTTTTGAAAAAAAAACTAAAAAAAAAACCTAACTAACTCACTTACACTGGAGCAACTTAATTGGGGAGAATTGCAATTTTTAAGTTACTCCAAAAAAAAAATCTAGTTGCTCCAAAAAAAAACGGAGCAACTCCTGGGGAAACGTGGGCCCATAGATTGGCAGGCAAAGCTGTAGTGGAATAATGGCCTGCCTTTAAAGTGGAAATAGTTCGGGTACAGTCGAGGTACATTCCCACTAGGGGAAAAGGTATGGCAACTAAAGTCAGAACTCCCTGGATGAAGACAGAGATAGAGAGCTAGATGAAGCAGAAAAAGAGCGCGTGTGACAGATGTCTGGTCGAGATTACATCTGCGAATCAGGCTATATATAGCCAGGTCAGAGGAGAAGTAAAAATGAAAATAAGAGGGGCATAGAGAGGGTATGAGAATAGGATAGCAGCCAACATAAAAGGTAATCCAAAAGTATTCTATGAGCATAAAAATAGTAAATGGCTAGTAAGAGGGGTGGGGCTGATTTGAGACCATAAGAGAGACCTATACATGGAGACAGAGGGTATGGCTGAGGTACTAAATGAGTATTTTGCATCTGTCTTCAGCAAGGAAGATGTTGCCATATACATAGTAAAGGAGGTAGGAGGTAGTACTGGATGGGATAAGAATTGATAAAAGACAAGGTACTAGAAAGGCTGGCTGTACAAAGTGGATAAGTCACCAGGACTGGATGGGATGCAGCCTAGGACAGAGGGAAGTGAAGGAAGAAATAGCAGAGGCACTGGCCATAATCTTCCAATCTTCCTTAAAAATGGGGATGGTGCCAGAGGACTGGAGAATTGCAAATATGTTACACCCTTGTTCAAAAAAGGGTGTAAAGATAAACCCAGCAACTATAGGCCAGTCAGTTTAACCTCGGTAGTGGGGAAGCTTTTAGCAACAATAATCAGGGACAAAATTAACAGTCACTTGGACAAGTGTGGATTAATTAAGTAAAGCCAGCATGGATTTGTTAAAGGCAAATTGCGTTTAACAACATATGTGTTTTTTGATGAGTTAAGAGAGGGTTGATGAGGGAACTGCAGTTGATGTGGTGTACATGGATTTCCAAAAGGCATTTGACAAAGTGCCACATAATAGGCTTGCCAGCAAAGTTGAAGCCCATGGAATAAAAGGGACAATGGCAGCATAGATATGAAATTGGCTAAATGACAGGAAAGAGAGAGTAGTGGTGAATGGTGGATTTTCGGCCTCGAGGAAAGGTGTTCCCCAGAGGTCAGTTCTAGGACCACTGCTTGTCTTGATATATATTAATTGAAGGCCGATAAATCCCCAGGGTCTGATGGACTGTATCCCAGAGTACTTAAGGAAGTGGCCTTGGAAATAGCGGATGCATTGACAGTCATTTTCCAACATTCCATTGACTCTGGATCAGTTCCTATCGAGTGGAGGGTAGCCAATGTAACCCCACTTTTTAAAAAAAGGAGGGAGAGAGAAAACAGGGAATTATAGACCGGTCAGCCTGACCTCAGTAGTGGGTAAAATGATGGAATCAATTATTAAGGATGTCATAGCAGCGCATTTGGAAAATGGTGACATGATAGATCGAAGTCAGCATGGATTTGTGAAAGGAAAACATGCTTGACAAATCTTCTGGAATTTTTTGAGGATGTTTCCAATAAAGTGGACAAAGGAGAACCAGTTGATGTGGTATATTTGGACTTTCAGAAGGCTTTCTACAAGGTCCCACACAAGAGATTAATGTGCAAAGTTAAAGCACATGGGATTGGGGGTAGTGTGCTGACGTGGATTGAGAACTGGTTGTCAGACAGGAAGCAAAGAGTAGGAGTAAATGGGTACTTTTCAGAATGGCAGGCAGTGACTAGTGGGGTACCGCAAGGTTCTGTGCTGGGGCCCCAGCTGTTTACATTGTAATTAATGATTTAGACGAGGGGATTAAATGTAGTATCTCCAAATTTGCGGATGACACTAAGTTGGGTGGCAGTGTGAGCTGCGAGGAGGATGCTATGAGGCTGCAGAGTGACTTGGATAGGTTAGGTGAGTGGGCAAATGCGTGGCAGATGAAGTATAATGTGGATAAATGTGAGGTTATCCACTTTGGTGGTAAAAACAGAGAGACAGACTATTATCTGAATGGTGACAGATTAGGAAAAGGGGAGGTGCAACGAGACCTGGGTGTCATGGTACATCAGTCATTGAAGGTTGGCATGCAGGTACAGCAGGCGGTTAAGAAATCAAATGGCATGTTGGCCTTCATAGCGAGGGGATTTGAGTACAGGGGCAGGGAGGTATTGCTACAGTTGTACAGGGCCTTGGTGAGGCCACACCTGGAGTATTGTGTACAGTTTTGGTCTCCTAACCTGAGGAAGGACATTCTTGCTATTGAGGGAGTGCAGCGAAGGTTCACCAGACTGATTCCTGGGATGGCGGGACTGACCTATCAAGAAAGACTGGATCAACTGGACTTGTATTCACTGGAGTTCAGAAGAATGAGAGGGGACCTCATAGAAACATATAAAATTCTGACGGGGTTAGACAGGTTAGATGCAGGAAGAATGTTCCCAATGTTGGGGAAGTCCAGAACCAGGGGTCACAGTCTAAGGATAAGGGGTAAGCCATTTAGGACAGAGATGAGGAGAAACTTCTTCACCCAGAGAGTGGTGAACCTGTGGAATTCTCTACCACAGAAAGTAGTTGAGGCCAATTCACTAAATATATTTAAAAGGGAGTTAGATGAAGTCCTTACTACTCGGGGGATCAAGGGGTATGGCGAGAAAGCAGGAAGTGGGTACTGAAGTTTCATGTTCAGCCATGAACTCATTGAATGGCGGTGCAGACTAGAAGGGCTGAATGGCCTGCTCCTGCACCTATTTTCTATGTTTCTATGTAATGACTTGGATGTGGGTGTACAGGGCACAATTTCAAAATTTGCAGATGACACGAAACCTGGAAGTATAGTGAATAGTGAGGAGGATAGTGATAGACTTCAAGAAGACATAGACAAGCTGGCGGAATGGGCGGACACATGGCAGATGAAATTTAACGCAGAAAAGTGTGAAGTGATATTCTTTCTACTAAAATGTAAGGCGAGAAAATATAAACTAAAGGGTACAATCCTAAAATGGGTGCATGAACAGAGATCTGCCGAACCCGACCTAGTCGCCGAGTTGAATCCTCTGGGCAGATAAGGAGAAAGGCAGAGAGAGAAAGAGAGAGAGAGAGAGAAAGACAAGGAGAAAGGCAAAGAGAAAGGGATCTTTTATATGTGCACAAATTGTTAAAGGTGGCAGGTGGGTTGAGAAAGCGGTTTAAAAAGCTTACGGGATCCTGGTCTTCATGAATGGAGGTATAGAGTACAAAAGCAAGGAAATGATGATGAACCTGTATAAAACACTGGTTCGGCCTCAACTGGAGCAGTGGGTCCAATTCTGGGCACGGCACTTTAGGAAGGATATGAAGGCCTTAGAGGGGGCGCAGAAAAGATTTGAGAGAATGATTTCAGAGATAAGGGACTTCAGTTACGTGGATAGACTATGGAAGCTGGGGTTGTTCTCCTTAGAGCAGAGAAGATTGAGAGGAGATTTGATAGAGGTGTTCAAAATCATAAGGGGTCTGGACAGAGTAGATCGAGAGAAACGGTTCTCATTGGCAGAAGGGTTGAGAACCAGATTTAAGGTGACTGGCAAAAGAACCAAAGGCGACAAGAAAAAAACATTTTCACACAGCGAGTGGTTAGGATCTGGAATGCACGGCCTGAAAGGGTGGTGGAAGCAGACTCAATCATGGCTTTCAAGAGAGAGTTGGACAAACACCTGAAAGAATGAATGTCCAGGGCTACAGAGAAAGGAGTGGGACTAGCTGAGAAGCTCCTGCAGAGAGCTGGCATGGGCTTGATGGGCCAAAAGGCCGCCTTGTGTTGTAATCAGTCTGTGTAATGTAGGAAACATGGCAGATAATTTGTGCACAGCAAGCACTCTGCTCTTCTTCAAAATCATCATATCATCATCACAGGCAGTCCCTCGGAATTAAGGAAGACTTGCTTCCACTCTTAGAATGAGTCCTTAGGTGGCTGAACAGTCCAATACGAGAGCCACAGTCCCTGCCACAGGTGGGACATACAGTCGTTGAGGGTAAGGGAGAGTGGGACAGGTTTGCCGCAAGTTCTTTCCGCTGTCTGCGCTTGATTTCTGCACGCTAACTAAATCTGGAATTAAAAGTCATAAAAACTACCAGATTGTCATAAAACCCCATCTGGTTCATTAATGTCCTTTAGGGAAGGAAATCTATTGTCCCTACCTGGTCTGGCCTATGTGTGACCCACAGCAATGTGGTTGACTCGTAACTGCCCTCTGAAATGGTCTCAGTTGGTTCGCAACAAAAAAAACTGCAGTGATTCAAGAATCACCTTTCACCACCACCTTCTGAAGAGCAATTAGGGATGGGCAATAAATGCTGGCCTTGCCAGCGATGCCCACATCCCGTGAATGAATAATTTAAAAAAAAACAAGACCTGGTCCAGCCAGGCCACCCCACATCAATACCTAGACCGACCCAACGGCCTCACTCAGCGATATCATATCCTACTCTACTCTGGTCACTCACTCACTCACCTCTACGGCCCGGCCCGGCCCGGCCGTCCGCCCGCTCAATCATCTCTATCCGATCCGGCACGGCTCGCTCAACTCTTATCCCATACGGACGGACGAGCGGCACTTACTCAGCTCTGTCCCACACGGCACGGCACGGCACGGCCCGGCCCGGCCCGGCCCGGCCCACCTCACTCACTCACTCACTTCACTCACCTCTATCCTATTGCCGGCGCCGCTGCTCCAAGAACAACCACCTCTACCGCGCACGCGTCAAACCAAGCTCTCCTGAAACCTGAGTTTCTGCGCCTGCGCATCAACGGCGATCCTTATCAGAATGTTGCATCTTTAAAAAAACATGATAATGATTTTTTTTTTTACATGACATTTACAAAAGTTGGTTATCTCCATGTTGCTGGCCGCTGCGGTTATAACCGTTCAGCCGCTGTCACGTGACGGGGCCGGCCAGCCAGCCAGCGCCGCGCCCTCTGACCTCGGGGTGAGGGGGTGCGCGGTGCGCGGCGCCATTTTGCCGGGCAAGGAGTTGGTGCCGAATTTGTGTGCGGGAAGCCGCGGCCTGCCTGCCTGCAGCCAGCGCGGGGAGGGCCATGTCCTCCTTCTCGGAATCCGCGCTGGAGAAGAAGCTGGCCGAGCTGAGCAACTCCCAGCAGAGCGTGCAGACCCTCTCCCTGTGGCTCATCCATCACCGAAAGCACGCAGGCATCATCGTGCACGTCTGGCACCGGGAGCTGAAGAGAGGTGAGCGGCTCCCCGCGCCTCCGCCCGGCAAAGGGGCAACTGGTCGGACCCGTTCCCGTCCCCTAGCGGGGCGCGGGGAGGGCAGAGCACCCACCTACCCCGGCTCTCGGGTTCAACGCTCCTGTGTGAAGTGCTCCCTCCAGTTGCAGCGGCAAGTCTGCCCTCCGCGCTTCTACACATAGAAAAAGACAGACTTACATTTGCATAGCTACTTTCACGACATCAGGACGTCCCAAAGCGCGTTATAGCCAATGAAGTACTTGTGAAGTCTAGTCACTGTTCTAATGTAGGAAACGCTGTACGCACAGCAAGCCCCCACAAACCGCAATGTGATAATGACCAGGTCATCTGTTTCAGATAATAATTGAGGGATAAATACTGGCCCACGACACTGCTGTTCTTCAAAATAGTGCCATGGGATCTTTTTCATTCACCTGAGAAGCCCGGACGGGGGCATCTCATCCGAAAGACAGTACCTCCGACGGTTCAGCACTCCCTCAGTATAGCACTGAAGTGCACTAGATGATGTGCTCAAGTCTCTGGAGTGGGACTTGAGCCCACAATCTTCTGACTCTGGAGAGTGTGCTGGTAAGCCGTGGCTGACACTGTTGCGAAGCGCTTTGGACCAAAATGTAGGTTGAATTCTGTGATGTTTATTTTGAAAACATTTCCTTGTTTCAAGAGTCAAGTGTCTGATACTTTGAAGTGGATGGAGCATGTGGTTTAAACTGAGTGGCAAATGTCAGCAATCTCCGATTTGGAAAGTTCTGTGATGAAACTAAAGTCAAGAGATTGAGGTTCTGGCAATATTTCTTGTAGTCGAACTGGATTGAACGTTTTTAAATTGTTCTGAGGATTAGTATTAGATCTGGAAGGTGCAGTTTCTCTGTTAACGCTGCCTGCCTCTATTATTCCCCACAGTGCTCTTGTTGCAGTAGCGCGAGTGTCTATGAACTTATTTCATGTGAAATAGCATATTTTGGGAACTGATCAAAGTAAGCAATATTTTAATGATTAATTCTAGCAAAGCAGTTATGGACAACTAATGAAGCATTTACCATTTGTTGGGCTTTATTCTATTGCTCTGAGGTGAATTACATTCCTTTGGGTTAAGTAGATGAATGTACAATTTCTCTAAACATTTCTAATGAGTAAATTTCATGACGAGATAGAAGCTATTAAATCAATAATTAAACATTTAAAACAAATTATCCTAATTACAGTCAAAGTCTTAGTAAAATCATAGGGTTCAATTTTCTCATTTACATTTGATTTTTCTGATGGCTGTGTCGCCATTCTCTCTCTTTCTGACCGTGTTCTTCGCTTGCTTAAGTACTGTTTCTGCTTCTCTCCTACAATAATGGTCTCAGTTTCTCTGTTGGATCGTGTAAACTAATGACAGATTTGCATGGAAAAAACCGCACAAACATCTTTCTCCCGATCACTACATCTCTGACCTTAACAAGAGAAAGCAGGCAATTTCGTTGTGCCTTTTTTTTAAAAATAGCTCTGGGACACATTGGAAACAGAAAATTAATTGTATTTCTAGAGACCTGTACTAACAGGTTGGTTTACTTGATAGGCTCTGTTTGCTTTCATTGACAGCAGAAAGATACATATTTATTTATTTGCCCCGTGTATTGAAGTAAATTACATTTTGACAAGATGGAAGAGAAGGGTATAAAAAAAATTATCCAAGTAGTGAATTACCATTAATACAGGTAGTCTGCCTTATCTATACACAGCATGTCTGCTTGTGTTCTATTTCCTCATTTTGGTTGTCTGGTGATGAATTTGCTTTTGCCTTGTGGCTTTTCCATCTATGCTGAAAAGGAATGAAAAAGATGTTTTAAATGGGTGGAGGGTGGTGACAGTATTGGGGAGGGAGAGATAAGAATTAAACAACTTTTACAATACAAAGAAAGTGCATGTGGACTATCTGCTTTCAATTTAAGTGCCAAATTCAACCATCTTTTTTGGGGGAAAAAAGACAACCTTTGAATGCTCACCAAGTTTTATTCTCTATTCATGGATCTTTGTGATGTGCTTTTCTGTACTAAAACTAATCCCAGTTCTGTTTTGGAGTTCTAATACTTAGATCAGAATCCATGTATCATATGCCCCAGCAACACTCTCTATTAAACGATGCGCTACTAGTTTGTACTCACGGGTTGTGGTGTGCCAACAAAACAATCAGGTAATTCCTGCAAGTAGTTTAAAAAGTGGTCATACATTTTTGTAAAGAAAAATTGATGGCAAATTGTGTGCTGAAATTAGCAAGAGGCTGTCCATTGAGGTTGTCCATTGAGCCGGGTTTGATTAAATGCTTGACTTTTTAAAAAAAAATTCTAATTTGCATCTCGGAGATCAGAAAATAGGGTGTGAAATAAACTGAGATGAGAGGGCAGAAACATCTTTCTGCAACATAGAAAAGTGGGAACTTTTTTTTGAGGGTACAATCTCCCTTTTCTCAAGTTATTTCTCCCTGCTTCCCTTGAAGCCACAGACCAATCATGAACCAAATCCAAAGATGAGAATGACTTAAAAAGTGCAGTCATATATTAATATTTCAACCAACTTAATTTTATGTGTTGATGAAGGAAATTTTAATGTAATTTAAAAAAAATGCCTGCAATATAAAGTATTACATTTCAGGAATGCTGTTTAAGCCTCTGAGTCTGTTCGAGTCTTCCTAGAAAATAAAAAACTTTATGAATGATGAGGATTGTCTATATCCCACATTTTCTGATTATAAGTATCTTAAAGTGAAATGTGCTCACTCTAAAAGTTGCTAAAATTGTGAGATCTTCACATGGTTTAACCACCACCCACCCAATCAACTCTAACACCACAGATCCTTACAAATTTACAAAGTCACGCATTTAACCCATAATAGTTACAGCTTTAAGGTAAGTTATCTGCAGTTTGGAACTAATTTAAAGCCCTTTTTGTTGTTTCAAACAGAAAACTCTTGCCAAGTGTGCAGGTATGTTATCCATCTGAATGTCTGATTGTTCCTTAATAGCACTGTTATTTTCTTTATAACACCTAGCTAAACCAAGCAGGAAATTGACATTCATCTATCTGGCTAATGATGTCATTCAGAACAGTAAGAGGAAAGGTCCAGAATTCACCAAGGCCTTTGAGGGGGTTCTTGTGGATGCGTTTTCACATGTCGCCAGGTACAGTATGAGTTGTTGAAGAGCTCTTTCATGCTCCGTGGAGGCCTTATTCTGCAATAATAACTTGTGATGGGTATGTTGTGTAGTGGAGGAAGCTCATTTGAGTAATCGGTTGGTAAAGAAGATGAGGTGCATCCAGAGTACTGGTTCATTTGCTGTGGCCATTGAGGTGCTAATATTAACCAGTTCTTGAAGGGACAATGGATCGAATGTTGTACAGAAAGCCTTCTTGCTCCACAGCATGGAGAATACATGCAAATACGGATTTCTGTTGGCAAAGTGACGACGATTGAAAAGAACTTTGCGAACAAGACTCTATATAGGCGTGTTGTAAGTAACATTATTAAAAAGATGAGTGGAATTTTGGGTACCTTCACTCATTGCAAAATGGCACCGATGTATGATGCAATAGACTCATTGAACAGTAAAGTTGTGTAATGCATGATAATTCCTCAGTTTTGGTGTCTGCATTATATAACTAATTCTGACCAAATGCAAGTTGAACAGTCTTGGTGAGATACCGTTTCATCAAAAGCTTTCTGTGCTTTCTTGAAAATGAAGTACATAGTACAACATTTTTTGAAGTTATAAATTAGTGCGATCAAAGCTGATGCGAATTATGGTTTGTTGTATATATGCCAATGTGAAACATGCATTTAAATTTGTCACAAGATGAGGACATGTGAAAGATATTACTAAATGGATTTAGAAGCACCTTTATATCCAAGGGAATTGTTGCCACTATATAAAAAGAAAAACCTAAGGAAACTAAAGGTTACTTGTAATGCACTGTCATTGTAGAGTTTATCCAGCCTTGCTGATTCGTCTGTGCTAACTACATGTACAAAGTGCCACATGGTTGGCAGCATCTAATCAAATTCGTAGGATTACACAGGATATACGGCACAGAAACGGGCCATTTGGTGGGTGTGGGCGTCTATGCTCCACTCGCGCTTTCTCCCGTATTTCTTTATCTCGCTCTTTATCAGCATAACCCTCTATTCCCTTCTCCCTCATGCTTATTTAGCCTCTCCTTAAATGCATCTATACTATTTGCCTCAACTACTCCCTGTGGTAGCAAGTTCCACATTCTCACCACCCTCTGGGTAAAGAAGTTTCTTCTGAATTCCCTATTTGATTTCTTGCTGACTATCTTACATTGATGGCCTCTAGTTATGCTCTTTCCCACAAGTGGAAACACTCTCTGTATCTGCTCAATCAACATTTTTCACAATTTTAAATACTTCTATTAGGTCCCCCCCTCAGCCTTTTTACAAGTGAAAAGAGACCAGCCTGTTCATCCTTTCCTGATGGATATACCCTCACATTTCTGGTATCATCCTTGTTAATCTTATCTGCATCCTCTCCAGTGCCTTTATATCCTTTCTATATTATGGTGACCAGAATTGTATACAGTACTCCCAAGTGTGGTCTAACCAAGGTTTGATGCAAGTTTAGCATAACTTTACTACTTTTCAATTCTATTTCTCTAGAAATAAACCCTAGTACTTGGTTTGCTTTATTTATGGCTTTGTTAATCTGAGTTGCTACTTTTAGCGATTTGTGTATTTGTACTCCGAGATCTCTTTGCTCCTCGACCCCACCCAGACTCTCACTCTCCAAGTAGTAAGTGACCTCACTATTCTTCTGAGCAAAATGTAATACCTCACATTTATCTGTATAGAAATTAATTTGCCTATTATATGGCCATTCTGCAAGTTTATTAATGTCCGCCTGCAGTTTGTTGCAGTCATCCTCCCCAATTTATGTCATCTGCAAATTTAGAAATTGTGTTTTTGATTCCAAAGTCTAAATCGTTCATATAATTTGTGAACAACAGTGGTCCCAGCACTGATCCTTGTAGAACACTACTACCTACCTTCTGCCACTGTGAATAGCTACCTTTTACCCCTACTCTCTGCTTTCTGTCTTGATGCCAGCTAGCCATCCATTCTGGTACTTGTCCTCTGAATCCACATTCTGTGACCTTGTTCATTAGTCTGTTATGTGGTACATTATCGAAGGCCTTTTGAAAATCTAGATAAATTACATCTACTGCATTACCATTGTCTACTCCCTCTGTTGCCACTTAAAAAAATTCAATGAAGTTGCTCAAGCAAGACTTTCCCTTTTGAAACCCATGCTGACTATTCATTGTTATATTTTTGGCTTCTAGATGTTCTTTTTTCTCCTTTAGTAGGGATTCCATTATTTTTCCTGCCACCAAATTAAGCTGACTGGTCTATAGTTCCCTGGACATATCTCCCTTCTTAAATATAGTTATTGTGTTAGCTATCTGCCAGTCCTCTGGCACTACACCTTTTTTTTTAAACAAATTATTAAACATGTGTAGTAATGCCTTTGCTGTCTCTTCCCTAGATTCTTTTAAAATGCGCGGATGTAATCCGACCGGACCAGGAGGTTTTTCCTCTTTAAGTTTGATTAGTTTATTTAATATATCTCCCCTTTTTATGCATTTATTTCATTACAAATTTCATGATCCAAACCACCTGTTCTATCTCCCTGGTAAATACTGAAGCAAAGTAATTATTTAATTCTGCCATCTCTATCGTTGCGTGTGCTGTCCATCCCTTAGTGGCCCTATTCCTATCCCGGCAGTCCTTTTCTATTTATGTACCTCTAAAATATTTTACTATTTTTTTATGTTCTTTGATAATTTAATTTTATAGTTCCTCTTTGCCTTCCTAATTATTTTTTTGACTTCTCTCCTAATCTCTTTATAGTCTCCCTTATCATGCTCTCTCCTGCTGTCCATGTACTTATTGTATGCCTCTTTCCTTATCCTCAATTATTCCCTTATGGCTTCATTCATCCATAGTGTCTTAGTGCTTATTTTGTTTTTTCTTTAGCAGAATATATTTTTTCTGGACTCTGTTGAACACCATTTTAAATGTCTACCATTGCTGTTCTATGTCATTGTTTGCAATATTGTTGTGCACTTTATTTTTTCAAAGGTCTATTCTAAGCCCCTCAAAATCAGCATTCCTCCAATCTATTATCCTAGTCTTTGTCATGCTTGTGTCCTTCTCAATTATTATCTTAAAGCATATTAGATTATGGTCATTATTACCTAGATGTTCCTCTACTTTTACTTTTCATCTGCTCTGGTTCATTCCCCATTACTAGATCCAACAGCGAATCCTCCCTTGTTGGGCTTTTTACATATTGGGTTAGAAAGGAGTCATGTACACATTGTAGGAACTCCATTCCTTTATTCCCTTTTCTTACCTCTTCTGTCCAATTAATATCTGAGTAGTTGAAATCCCCCATGATTATTATTCTATGTTTTTTACTCATTTTCTTAATTTATCTGCATATTTCTTCCTCCACCTCCCTTGCACTATTAGGTGGTCTGTAGACTACACCTATTGGTGTGATTGATCCTTTATTACCTTTTATCTCTATTCATATGGATTCTATTTTTGTCTTGCTGATAGCTGTGTTACTTTATTCTACTGCACTTACTGAGTGAGCAATCTCACTTGACAACCTAATGCTAGCATGTGCAACCCGACAGCAGAGCTGGCATGGGAGAAGGTCTGGAACATTCCCAGCTTTTCCAGCATCTTCCACTTGTTATGTGCATCTATGACATAACACCTCTGAATCTCAGACTGACAATTGCACTGAGTGACTAAACTTACTTAATGTTGGTATAAGACGTCAATGACCGAGCATGATTGTTGAAAGGTGACCTCCAATGGCCATTCTTCATCTCCAAGTGCTTTCTTGCTGGAAAAGTTACCCTTTATCCCATCAGTAACTAATCAGTGGTCAGTCTACACATGCTTAAAAGCCATATTATGGTAGATCCACTTTAGGAAATAGAAAACACACAAATCAACTTTGGAAGTGTTAGCTTCACATTAGATCAGGACTTCTGTCAGGTTCTCCAATGGCTCAACTGATTAGGAAAGTAAATTACTGAGCCATATCTGAAACAGGAAAGTTTCTCTGGTTTGTGCTATGTAGGTTGATCTTACTCATGACAATGGTAGGAATACTACAATTGTAATGCATGCCCTTGGGTTAAAAATGGGGAATTATGCTAGGATACTACTGCCAATCGCTATCCAGCAATCCATGCTGCAAGTAGGCATGTGTGGACGTTAGTTGAGGACATGATCAGGCTTGATTGTGATTCCCCCCCGCTCCCCCCCCCAACAATTGAACAATCTGCTGGTGCTCATTGCATAGACGTATATGTGAAAAGTTTGTGTGAGGTACCAGAAGGTGACCAATGCCTCCCGAAACCTTACCACAACAAAGATTGTGTTATCAGGGAGAAAATTGGTGGAAAAAGGGAGAGGGCCTGGGAATTCCGGCCATCGTGAATGAATCAGAAAATTTTACAGTACAGGAGACTATTTGACCAATTGCCTCTGTGTTGATTGAAAGGGCCACCCACTTGGTCCTGTTCCCCTGCCCTTTCCTCATATCCTTTTAATCTTTTTCAAATATGTGTCTACTTCACTTTTATAAGCTATTGTGGATTCTGTTTCCACTGCTGTTTCTGGTAGGGGATAACATATCCTAATAATTTCTCCCAGCTTGTAGGTAGTCTTTTCTATTCTTTAACTCAATTTTGCATCAGGATAACTAATGGAAGTTGTGATGTTAATAATCTTAAACAATCATGATGAAGTTACTGTAGTTTTTGTTGACGTTTCTTTCTCCTTTCCTTCCCCCAGAGAATCTGAGCAGAATTGTAAGAAGCAAATGGAACGAGTCCTGAATATCTGGCAGGAAAGAGTTGTCTATGATGTTGATTTTATTCAACAACTTAAGTTAACTGTGGATGAGTCTAACAGTCCACTTCTAGTAGGTATGCATATCATAAATTAAAATGTGACCTTGTGTTAACCAGTGGTCAGAGTATAACCTGCGTACTATAATCTGAATCAGTCAGATTATCTTTGTGCTTAAAAGTACTTGGTTGAAATCAACTACCTGTTAAGCTTCATTTGTAAAGTGGTATAGTGCTGTATGGGTTGGTTGCATGTGGACAGCTATCCACCAATCAATGAGTCTGTTCAGAATGAATTACATGTTTGATGCTTATGTGTTTAATCTCCCACTTGCACTGGTATTGCTTTGAGCAGGTGTCAAATGGAAAGCAAACACTATTCAAGCATTGGAAAATTGGAGAACCAGTTTTTCCTGGCCTCTGGCTTCAGAGCAATGTAGCTGATCCTTTCAGTCTGGGAAGGTGCTTGCCATCATAAATTATAAAGGGGAATAAGGTGGACAAAATAAATGCTTACTAAAAAAATAAACTACTGTTTAATGGCGATGTATTTTTTTTAAAGTTCAATGGAACAGTCACAAGATTGTTAAAACGATCAGAATAAGATTCCTAAGTTTGTGTTGCGATAAGGAATGGCAAAGCACAGCTTTGTACAAGTGATGCTCTGCACGCTGAATTGCTGATATCCACCAATATCACTGAGAAAAACTGAGCCGAGGTGAAATATTTCTCAAGACAGGGAAAAGTGGAAGAACTATACTTTCATTTCCTGACGTCCAAATCAAGTGCCGTACTGGCACAATGTTTTATGTTGTACTGAGAGATAAATTGAAAATGCATCCAGCAAGTTGAGTTAAACTAGGACTGCCGTAACAGCACTGACTGAATGCAGAACAAATTGGGACTTAATAACCAATTTATCGTATTGTAATTGATTTGCATACAAGTGGATTTGAGAGAAATTGAATGGAGAATATTACAGTGGGTTTGTTTGGTTGTACTTGTGTTAATTTATGGACAGAACAGTCTGATATGTTGGTGCATCCTGTTGCACGTTTGGACAGATTAAAAGTGATTGCAGAAATAGAGTGTAAAATGCTGTGTTGCGGACCACAGGAAACAGCAGTCAAGCCATAAAAATAATTCAGTTAAATATCATTACAAAACTGTTGACTAAATGAAGAGCTTTGAAACTTTGATTCAGGCCTGAAAT
Source organism: Pristiophorus japonicus (assembly GCF_044704955.1). Lineage (NCBI taxonomy): Eukaryota > Metazoa > Chordata > Chondrichthyes > Pristiophoridae > Pristiophorus > Pristiophorus japonicus. The sequence continues at coordinate 157,435,714 of NC_091988.1, read as the reverse complement.
GCACAACTGGGGCTTAAAAAAACTTTCTTCCAAAAAATAATTGTTTGTTTGGCTATATCATTATAGTATACTAAAACATGTATTTTAAACTTTCCATAAACTTGCTGTGCCCTTGTGCTCTTTTCACAAATCATAATGCTATGGTAAGTGTTAAATTCAGGATTGGCCAGTCAGGTCTGTGTATGTCCTGGCTAATGATTATTCAATGCCGTTGACTTTTTTTAATCCAAATATAAATGGTCATTGCAGACAAGGCTGAAATGTGCTGAACTAATCAGTGACATACTGCACTTAAACTTATGCTGTATTTTAAAAAAGTATATATTCCTAGATGGCATTTATCCTGATGGTTTACTATAGTTTTGTTCTGCTGTATAATTAACATATATTAGAATAAATATTATAACGAATGAGAGACTGTATATAGTAATGTTAATTTGTGGGGAGTTGATAATTAAATCTTGTATTATAGGGCTCAATTTTCCCCAGTGATTTGTGCCGTTTGTTTGGAGCAGGCTGCTTTCTTTGACCTAAGTTTAAAAAGCCAAAGTTTCCCAATCAATGTGCACCAGCGTAACTCAGTTAGTTACGATTTTTTTAGATTAGATTTTTTTTTCAGCTAAAGGGGATGTAACCTGCCCCTGTCCCAATTCTGGCCATTTAGGCAAGTCTGGCGAGCTGAGAGTTAGTCCACTTCTGCTTAGGCCAGCGTATGTGGCCTCTGCAGAAAAACCTTCTGGAGAGTTAAAGAAATTGGCACAGGTAAGTGTAGCGAGAGAAAGAGAAAATGAGGAAAGACGAGGGAGGACTGGCAGATAAATTGCTGCAATATGTTTTATTGTGTAGCGAGCTGCCTGGATGTTTTACTTTGTAGCCTCAGCTCGCATTGTGTCCCTAGTTACCATGGCAGCCCTAACCTTTTGGCACAGATCAAGGCTCCACCCACAAAACTGAAGGACAGGTTAGAAACATAGAAAATAGGTGCAGGAGTAGGCCATTCAGCCCTTCGAGCCTGCACCGCCATTCAATAAGATCATGGCTGATCATTCCTTCAGTACCCCTTTCCTGCTTTCTCTCCATTACCCTTGATCCCCCTTAACCATAAGGGCCATATCTAACTCCCACTTGAATATATCCAATGAACAGGCATCAACAACTCTCTGCGGCAGGGAATTCCACAGGTCAACAACTCTGAGCGAAGAAATTTCTCCTCATCTCAGTCCTAAATGGCCTACTCCTTATCCTAAGACTATGTCCCCTGGTTCTGGACTTCCCCAACATCGAGAACATTCTTCCCGCATCTAACCTGTCCAGTCCCGTCAGGATCTTATGTATTTCTATGAGATCCCCTCACATCCTTCTAAACGCCAGTGAATAAAAGCCCAGTTGATCCAGTCTCTCCTCATATGACAGCCCAGCCATCCCTGGAATCAGTCTGGTGAACCTTCGCTGCACTCCCTCAATAGCAAGAACGTCCTTCCTCAGACTAGGAGACCAAAACTGAACACAATATTCCAGGTGAGGCCTCACTAAGGCCCTGTACAACTGCAGTAAGACCTCCCTGCTCCTATATTAATTTCCCCTAGCTATGAAGGCCAACATACCATTTGTCTTCTTTACCGCCTGCTGTACCTGCGTGCCCACTTTCAGTGACTGATGAATCATGACACCCAGGTCTTGTTGCACCTCCACTTTTTCTAGTCTGCCGCCATTCAGATAATATTCTGACTTCGTGTTTTTGCCCCCAAAATGGATAACCTCACATTTATCCACATTATACTGCATCTGCCATGTATTTGCCCACTCACCTAATCTGTCCAAGTCACCCTGCAGCCTCTTAGCGTCCTCCTCACAGCTCACACCGCCACCCGTCCTCCTCACAGCTCACACCGCCACCCAGTTTAGTGTCATCCGCAAACTTGGAGATATTACATTCTATTCCTTCATCCAAATCATTAATGTATATTGTAAAGAGCTGGGATCCCAGCACTGAGCCCTGCGGCACCCCACGAGTAATTGCCTGCCATTCTGAAAAGGACCCGTATATCCCGACTCTCTGCTTCGTGTCTGCCAACCAGTTCTCTATCCATGTCAGTACATTACCCCCAATACCATGCGCTTTGATTTTGTACACCAATCTCTTGTGAAAGTCCAAATACACCACATCCACTGGTTCTCCCTTGTCCACTCTACTAGTTACATCCTCAAAAAATTCCAGAAGATTCGTCAAGCATGATTTCCCTTTCATAAATCCATGCTGACTTGGTCCAATCCTGTCACTGCTTTCCAAATGGGCTGCTATTTCATCCTTAATGATTGATTCTAACATTTTCCCCACTACTGATGTCAGGCTAACCCGCTTTCTCTCTCCCTTTTTTAAAAAGTGCCGTTACATTAGCTACCATAGGAACTGATCCAGAGTCGATAGATTGTTGGAAAATGATCACCAATGCATCCACTATTTCTAGCGCCACTTCCTTAAGTACTCTGGGATGCAGACTATCAGGACCCGGAGATTTATCGGCCTTTAAACTCATCAATTTCTCTAACACAATTTCCCGCCTAATAAGGATATCTTTCAGTTCCTCATTCTCACTAGACCCACTGTCCCCTAGTACATTCGGAAGGTTATTTGTATCTTCCTTTGTGAAGACCGAACCGAAGTATTGGTTCAATTGGTCTGCCATTTCTTTGTTCCCCATTATAAGTTCACCTGAATCCGACTGCAAGGGACCTACATTTGTCTTTACTAATCTTTTTCTCTCCACATATTTATAGAAGCTTTTGCAGTCAGTTTTTATGTTCCCTGCAAGCTTCCTCTCGTACTCTATTTTCCCCTTCTTAATTAAACCCTTAGTCCTCCTCTGTTGAAGTCTAGATTTCTCCCAGTCCTCAGGTTTGTTGCTTTTTCTAGCCAATTTATATGCTGCTTCCTTGGTTTGAACACTATCCTTAATTTCCCTTGTTAGCAATGGTTGAGCCACCTTCCCAGTTTTATTTTTATTCCAGATAGGGATGTACAATTGCTGGTTCATCCATGTGATCTTTAAATGCTTATCCACCGTCAACCCTATACGTATCCTCTGTCAGTCTATTCTAGCCAATTCACACCTCATACCATCGAAGTTACCTTTCCTTAAGTTCAGGACCCTAGTTTCCAAATTAACTTTGTCACTCTCCAACTTAATAAGGAATTCTACCATATTATGGGCACTTTTCCCCAAAGGGCCTCGCACAACAAGATTGCTAATTAGTCCCTTCTCATTACATATCACCCAGTCTAGGATGGCCAGCTCCCTGGTTGGTTCCTCGACATATTAGTCTAGAAAACCATCCCCAATACACTCCAGGAAATCCTCCTCCACCGCATTGCTACCAGTTAGGTTAGCCCAATCTATATGTAGATTAAAATCGCCCATGATTACTGCTGTACCTTTATTGCACACATCCCTTATTTCTTGTTTGATGCTGTCCCCAACCTCACTACTACTATTTGGTGGTCTATACACAACTCCCACTAGCGTTTTCTGCCCTTTGGAATTCCGCAGCTCCACCCTTACCGATTCCACATCATCCAGGCTAATGTCCTTCCTTACAATTGCATTGATTTCCTCTTTAACCAGCAACGCCACCCCGCCTCCTTTTCCTTTCTGTCTATCATTCCTAAATGCTGAATATCCTTGGATGTTGAGTTCCCAGCCTTGGTCACCCTGGAGCCATGTCTCCGTGATGCCAATCACATCGTATCCGTTAACTGCTATCTGCGCCACGCCAAAATGAAAAAATCCAATGGGGAAACTTAGAACTTTTTTTTTTTGGCGTACTTGGGCCCGAAAAAAAACGGGCGTAACTCTTCAAGTATGCCAAAAAAAAGGCTTTGGGGGAAAATTGAGCCCATAGTTTAAGAACTTCAATAAATTAAGTAGCTTTTAAAAAGTAATTTCTATTGAGTTCTTGCTACATGGGAGAAAAAAAATGTCTTTAATAAATTCTGGCTTTAACCGTTCTGGAAATAAGTCTGTCTGCAGTTAAAATGACTGCACTCAATCCCTTTTCAAAATTATGAGGACATAAAAATAATTACAGTTACTGAGAGAATTTTGAAACAAAATTAACCAAAACAGCGATCTGAAGTGGGGAATAGAATCGGGCAAATAATGTGTGGGAGTTAAAACTCGAAGGGTTGCTGCTATGTGTCAATCTGCATTGGCAATGCGAGAAACTGAGATTTGGATGATGAGGTAATCTTCTAAAATTCCGGTTAAACTTAATCTGGTTAGTTTTGCCTTATTTTGTTCTTTGAGAATGTCCTTTATCCACTGTTCTGCATCCTTTTGCTTTGATGATGTAATGACAATGTTGATTTTTATCCTAAGCATTAAATAAAAAATCGTAATGTTTTTGAATTTATATAAAAAATGTTTGTTCTCTGAAATACATTTTCCTTTCTAGTATGTAATGAAACTAACGATGTATTTCGAATATATATGTTTCAGTACTGTAAATGATAATGTTGAGTAGCACTTTCATTTGCATTTTCTTGCAAAAATCTTGGCATCCTAATGTTGCCCTCCTGGAATAATTCCTAAAGGAGCAAATCTAACTTGGATTAATATATCGCAAGCAACACATTAATCTGTAAAATATATGACTGACAGCGAAGTCTGACTATATTCTGTGGGTCCCAGGAAATGAATCATCTTTTAGGGTGTTTGCTTCTCTGTAGGCAGTGTCTCAATCCAATTTGGGTGGTCATTTCAGTGAATACAGCGTCTATGATGTGGTGCTGTATTTGTTGCCTATGATCCTTAGTTACAAATGGAATAAATATGCAGGTAGCCAGGTTCTCAGTTTGCTTTTTGAAGAGATTTAATCTGAACAATGTCACTTGAATATCACAATCCTGCTTCGTAGAAACAGTAAGGGAAGGTTGACCCTATGCACCTGTAACATCCGATAACTTGCTGAGTAGTTAACAAGCACCATACAATATAGATGGGTCTATAAGTACCAGATCTTTGGTAGTTGTACAAGTCCTTTACCTGTACAGTAATTTCTAATTAATTAGTGTCAGGTGCTAATTGCAGCAAGTGGCTGAAAAAAATGGGCCATCTCTTGGACTTCAGTCAGAAAACTCGTGAATAGACAATGTGTGCATCAATCCTAGGTAAATCTAGGTAGCTGTAGAATCAAGGCCCTAAATAAATACATCTAAACGATAAACTATGTGAAAATATCAGGAATTCCGAGGAGTGGAGAAAGATGTATAAATACAATTTATTGAGAACTGACAACTTTGAAAGTCAGTCCTGTCTAACCTGTAGTGACTAAGCTATATATAATGTAATTTGATCAAATTTATCAATGAATTTATACTATGACTTGAATTCTTATTTAGCCAATTAATACTCACTGAGAAAGAGTTTGCATTTATATAGGACCTTTCACCCCCTTTTGGATTTCCCCAAATGCTTCACAGCTAGTGCTAGTTTAAACCTTTTTATATTCTGCTTGCCACTGATTTGGGCTGGGAATTTGGCAATAAATTGCAAATAAAATCTGCCCAACAAACATTGCCATGTGGTGAAGTGTACTCTTCATGTGGAAAAGTCAATTCGGATGAGATCATATTGATTGTGAGCAATTATTTCCCAAAAGTCAGTTAGTATGAACATTTAACTTTGCTGCCATCTTTTTTCAAATTATTTAAACCAACAAAATAGTTAAACTTTAACAAGATGTGCCATGAAAAGTAGTCACGGTTCTTCTGGGTATAATGGGCAATGGTAATTGTAAGATTCCACAAACATTACTCAGTATCTCTGCTCGAAAGTAAGTAATCCATGCTTTTGTGTTGATTTTCTCCCTACCATCATTTTGGGATTATTGTACTAGCTAAGAGTTTCTCTGCTTTTTAAATACCTTTTTTGTAATACATTTTTCTTGTAGGGCACTGCAGCTTAAAGTGATGTAGAATTGCAGTAGTATTTTATATGTACAATGAAAATATTCTAAGATTTCATACTGCAGTAATTACCTTCTGACAGCAAATTTAATCTTTGCAGAGAGTGCTGGTTCTAAAGTCGTATATGATCAACCACCATCTTGCCCGTCGTCCAGTGAAAGGCAGTCTCGGTCTAACAGAGTTCGTAATGCTGAAGCTGTGAAAGGTCATGAATCAGCAACATCTGACTCTTCATCCAGCATCTCATCTGAGACCAGATATATAGGTCAGTAGGTTTCCAGAGAGCCTCTAATATACCACCTCATCTAAAGAAGATGGAATGATTCCATAAAAAGAAGCGATTTAAGATGTGTCCAATCGTCATTGTTTCCAGCTTTTGTTAAGTTGGTTGTGCCTGTGTCCAACCTATGATTAGCATGGCTCGGGACGTTAGAACTGGTTAATAGCTAGTTTTTTTTAAATGCTTGATTTATAAAAGGTGGAATTGATTTGTCTGTCTATGCTGTTTATCGATAAGATTTTGTTACATTTTGCTTTCTGGACTGAAAATCTGGTGGAGTGCAAAAGCGTGAGTGGCGAGGTGTTCAGGCTGTACAGAGATCGTGTTTCCTCCTCAGTATTGAGAAGAGAATCACTTCGGACTAGAAATTCGATTTGTGGTGAAAGTGGTATTTCTTTCGCCAAAAATACCGCCTTCACTCCGCTACCGCTACAAGGCTTAAAATTTAAGGTTTAATTTGCGCAGTGGTAAAAAATCTGCGCTGCACGAGGGTGCGTGCCGCAAACTGCGAATTTTCTGCAACTTTACTCCGAGGCCGATACCACTGCGCGAGAGGCCTTGGGAGGGGGGAAAACACCAAAAAAAACACTGCGAAAAATAAAAAATTACAAACTTTTCGACATTTAATTGGCGAATCGTTAAAAAGAATGAAACAATAAAAACTTTAACTTACCTTTTTTGCAGGTCTTCATACCTGTTCCAAGGGCTGCAATGCAGGTTTTTTTCGTGCAGAATACGGGTGTGTTGTGAGCTAAATTTTTGGCGAAAGTGCTATTTCGGGTCTTGCACAGCAGCAGTCCTCTCCCCAGCGGTACTTAAAAAAAAACGCCGCCGCAAGACTTCTCCGAATTTCCCGGCTCATGGTGAACGATCGCAGAAAAAACGGGCGCAAGGGATAGCTGGAAGAATTCCCCTGTTTCATAAGAACATAGGAATTAGGAGCAGGGGTAGGCCATTTGGTCCCTCGAGCCTGCTCCGCCATTTAATAAGATCATGGCTGATCTGATCATGGACCCAGCTCCACTTCCCTGCCAGCTCCCCATAACCCTCTATTCCCTTATCGCTCAAAAATCTATCTATCTCCGCCTTAAATATATTCAATGACCCACTCTCCACAGCTCTCTCGGCAGAGAATTCCATAGATTTACAACCCTTAGAGAAGAAATTCCTTCGCGTCACAGTTTTAGATGGGCGGCCGCTAGTTCTAGTTTCCTTTGAGTGGAAATATCCTTTCTGCATCTACCTTGTCGAGCCACCTCATTATCTTACATGTTTCAACAAGATCACCTCTCATCCATCTGAAGTCCAATGAGTACAGGCCCAACCTACTCAACCTATCATCAAAAGGCCAACTAAGTAAGCACTTACATACAATAACACAGAACAATCCCGGTCCGGCCACGCCTCAATTTAAAATTCTCATCCTTGTTTTCAAATCCCTCCAGGGCCTCGCCCCTCCCTATTTCTGTAACCTCCTCCAGCCCTACAACCCTCCGAGATCTCTGCACTCCTCCAATTCTGTCCTCTTCCGCATCCCTGATTTCTATCGCCCCACCTGCAGGTGGCTGCAGTACTTTCAGCTCTCTAGACCCTAAACTCTGGAATTCTCTCCCTAAACCGCTCCACTCCTCTACCTCTCTCCTTTTTTAAGGTGCTCCTTGTTGTTGAGGCCATTTCGTTGGATATATTCAAGAAGGAGTTAGATATGGCCCTTACGGCTAAAGGGATCAAGGGGTATGGAGAGAAAGCAGGAAAGGGGTACTGAGGTGAATGATCAGCCACGATCTTATTGAATGGTGGTGCAGACTCGAAGGGCCGAATGGCCTACTCCTGCACCTATTTTCTATGTTCTATAAGTCAACCCCCTCAACTCCGGAATCAACCTAGTGAACCTTCTCTAAATTGCCTCCAATGCAAATATATCCTTCCTTAAATACGGAGACCAAAACTGTACGCAGTACTCCAGGTGTGGCCTCACCAATACCCTGTACAGTTGTAGCAGAGCGTCTCTGATTTTATACTCCATCCCCTTTGTAATAAAGGCCAACATTCTATTTGCCTTCCTGATTACTTGCTGTACCTGCATACTAACTTTTTGTGTTTCATGCAAAAGGACCCCCAGGTCCCTCCTGTATTGCAGCACTTTGCAATTTTATTAAATGGTTCTGTTGCATCTTTTACGTTTATCCATCTGAAGAGGCAGACAGGACCTCGTATAAAGTTTCATCCAAAAATGGCACATCTGACAATGCAGCACTCCCTCAGTGTGTGCCCTGAAGTGGCAGCCTAGATTTATGTGCACAGGTGCAGTAATGGGTCTTGAACCTGTGATTTTTTGATTCGGGTGTGAGAGCTAGCACTGAGCCAAACTGACTAATAAAAAAAATTAGATAGCAAAACTTAATGAATGCTAAGTAAGAACATAAGAAATAGGAGTAGGCCATTTGGCCCCTTGAGCCATGCAATAAGAGCATGACCGATCGTCTACCTCAACTCCACTTTCCTGCACTATGCCCATATTCCTTGATTTCCCTTAATATCCAAAAATATAAAGTTGGCAATGTTGTAAAAAAAAATGGCAACTGTGATGGGGAGGATGTGCTTTGGATTAAAAGTACACCACCTGGTTTGTACAGGTTGTTTTTGCAACAACTTCCATGTAGTTTCCAGCTTCTGCTGTGCCACAGGGGGGAGCTGGTGAGCAGCAATCAAGCATTTTTCCACAGGGAGAGAAAATCTGCGAGGCACACAGACCAATCCTTGCACATCTGATGGCTAGGTGACGAGTAGTGTTGACAGAAGCCTGAGAGGAGTGTACCAACCCAAGATTGATGCTCTTGGTGAAGGAAGCTCTAAGAAAGGTGGGTGGGGAGAAAACTATCATTAAAATAAATGGACTAAAATGATATGCGATTGCCACTCTTAACTGTACAAATGTGAATGTTAAGGCTGATATCAATTGAGCCCCTCGGCCAACACAACTGTGCACATTCAGATGTTACAAGTTATGGGTCTTGCCTTGGATATTCTCGGGTACTAGCCAATCCTGTAAGCAATCTGAGCGTATTGCATTTGGGATGTACCCGTTCTGTCCAATATTTAATTATACGATGACAACCCAGAAGTGTAACAACGGTTGATATAACAAAGACGCCAAACATTCATATTTTTCCACATGCATCAATCTCTTCGAAGGCGGTCTGAGAAAACACTTGATAAAGTAAGGCCAGATACAACTGCTTTAATTTGCAACAAATTAACATAGTTATAATCTGTTTCACTTAGTTCTATTGGTACAAATTTGCTTTGTGTAATAATACAAAATAATGACCACACTGTACTTTCTCACTTGAGTGGGTTGTCTTACTTAACCTAAACAAAATGGCTTCCAGCTACTCTCCTGCATTCTCCTTCGCAGCTTTCAATTTTGAACTTTAAATGACTTTGCAGCCTTTGGACCTTTTTAAAGAATTCTAAGTGACAACCTGATAAGATTGGAAACAAATAGTCTGAAACATGACACATTTCCAGCTGTAAGGGAGAGCTTCCTTTATAGGAGAAACCATCCAATTATGTTTGGCAGTTTTATTTTATGAGAGCTCTCAAGTTGGTGAGATTGTAGATCTAGGACCATGGTAGGATATCTGATTATCTAGTTTCTATCCCAATTTGATACTTTTTAAGCAACGCATAAACAAAAAAAACTGTAAATACAAATATTGCCAACATTACATTCTCAATTGAAATTCCCCTTCATTGATACATTCCCTGTACCATAATTAGGAGGGTTGCAGCTTAAGGGTAGCTGTAAGAGTCTTTTCATCCAGAATCCACATGATCTCTTGCAGTATCCTTGCAAAATTGTTCCTAAACTGCCCAAGTATGTTCTTTATTTCCTGTGACCAGTATCAATAATTGTGTGCTGCTCAATCTCACGAAAAAAGCCTGAAGCTTTGCAAAAAAGGTTTCACAGACTACAAATTCAGCCAGTACCATTTTAAGAAAATAAAAGCAGTATGTTGGATGACTGTAAGATCTGGTTTCTCAGCGAAGGTATCATTTAAGAGGAAGTTTATTTCAGAAATAGAGCACCACTTGGGACTTCCAAGAGCTGGATATGAGAATGTTATAATAACTCCCTAGTGCTCTTGAAGTGTGTACCTAATAGTAATTTTTCAGTGCCCTAGTTTTCCTATGTTCAGGTCCTAGTTACTTAGTTGAAATAGGCATACTAAATAATGCTTTGCCAAGCTCGGGTACATTTTACCTGTCTAGCAATGTACCTTCTAATTTTTTTTCATGTGAGATCCCTTTAAATTTGCTGCGCGGCCATGGTTTCCGCGTCAGCAGCTGGTGAGCGGCCTGCGCGGGACCTCTGCATCGATGCGTGGCTTTGCACCTGGGGGGGTGCTTACTAAGTTTAAATATGTATTGTCTGGTTGGGGGTGGGAGGGAAGAGGGAGGTTCAGTCTACTGAAGAAAGATCATACAAACTGAATGTCATAGCACATGAGGGTAGATTTTCAATTTGCTGCCTGGGTGTAAAACCGACATTGCGGATCAGTAGAAATTAAATTCGGGCAATTTCTAGAACGGGTAACCGATTCACACCAGCAGTTTTATGCTTGGGTGGCAAGTTGAAAATCTACCTGTGAAGTCATCTTTAGTCCAGCAAAGTGCCTACAATCTGATAGGGCAAATGTTGTTTACTGGCAGCTGTTTGCAGTATCGTGAGCTAACTTCTGATAAAAGTGCCAATGCTACAATGCCTCTTACTGACGATATGGTACTGGGAGCCTTAAACTTGTGATGCATGGAAAGTGAATATCGAATGATCCCATGAGGTTGCTTAATTATATTAGTGTGTGATTTTAACTATTGTGGAATGTAACTATCTTGTCTTTGTTATGAAACTGGGAATAAAACAGCAAAATCAGACTCTCAATAGAACTAGTGACTTACTTAGTTCATATTCCCTGGTCTAAATCAAAAGTGATGAAACTGAATAAATAAAGTGATTAGTGTTCGTTATGTGTCAGTATGCCATCGGTGATGAGGAACAACTCCCAGCGTACACCAGTACTGCGCCCAAGAAATTGTACAACAGCCTCTTATTGAAATACTGCAAACAACTACTTCACTTGAGTGACCAGCAAATGCAATTTTGTACTCCAGCTTGATGACTGCCTCATCCAAGCTCGCATCTTGGTTACTATTCAAGATGGTGTATTTTAGACATGCAAATCTTTATACAGCTAAGTTTCTTTATAAATTTAAATCGATCTGTAGCCTTTCAAAGCCATGTACCGTCATTCACTTCCTGCTGAAGCTGTGGTTGGGCAGGCAGTAATGAATGTGGAAAAAAAATCTACTAGTAGCTTTGCTACTGTATAAATGAGGGTTTTCTCTCCACTCCAGGAGCATATTTGTCTCCAAGCTAATGAGGGGGCTACCACTTGGGAATACTTTTTGTCCTTCAGTACTTTGCGCATCTCTCCTAATCATATAGCATAGACGGAGGCCATTCGGCCCATTGTACCTGTGCCAACTATTGGAAAGATCAATCCAATTAGTGCCACACCCATGCTCTTTCCCTGTAGCTCTGCAAGTATTTATCCAAGTAACTTTGAAAGTTGCTACTGAATCTGCTTACATCATCCTTTCAGGCAGCACATTTCCGATCATTGTAACTCACTGTCTTTGTTAATTTAAAAAAAATTACAAATTCTCCATCTACCCTCTTTTTTTTGCCAATCACCTTACATCTGTGTCCTCTGGTTACTGACCCTGCTGCCAGTGGAAACAGTTTTTCCTTATTTACTCTTTAAAAATTCCCTCATGACTGACCCAAATCTACATAAAAGCTATGCAAGCAGACGATTTGCATTGGTGTCCAATTCAAGGCTTAAACCCTAACTTATAGCGAGGTGGTTCAAGTCGGGGTTTACTTGCATTTCTTACCAAGTACCTTTTGCGATCCATATTTTTTTCAATGAGCGGTAACATTTATTCACCCATCAAATGTGCCTTAAGTTCCCTGGTCAATTGAATCTGGCTTCATTATTGGTTGACAGGATGAGAGCACTGGCTAGATTTAAGCCTTTTTCTCAAACAATGGCTACTGCCTGGGCTAAAATTTTGGATAACAAGTCTCGTGAAGAGACTGGCATCCCTCTGACTTTCCTCTTTGCAATCAAAAGAAATAACTTGCATTTGTATAGTGCCTTTCACATTCTCTGGACATCCTAAAGAAGCCTTCGGCCTCTTTTTTCTTTTTTCCCCTCCTATGCTGCAATCGCAGTCAAACTCTGTCCTGATTGCCTTGGACCGTCCCCAAAGGTCCCCAGCTATGGTCTCATGCCATTGGTTTTCCTGCCTGGCAGCCGGCCAGGCTGTCAATGTGTCTGGCTGATGGTGAGGAAAAAAATGATCGAGGTTGGATTTCCACGTACCTAGCCTTACTGGGGTTTTCAGTCTCCCTGTAAATATCGGGGCCATGGTTTGCAGATTCGCACACAGCAAGGTTACAGAATCAGCAAATAAATGAATGGCCAAATAATCTGTTTTTGTTACTGCTGATTGACCAACATTCATTCCTCAATGTGGAAAGAGGTTCCTGCTCTTAAAAAAAAATGCCATCAATTGCCATGGTTTTTTTTTTACATCTTGGTTTAATACCTCATCCGCAAAACAGCACCTCTTGACCACATAATTCCCTCAGTACTACATAGGAGTGACGGCCAAGATTGTGCTCAAGTCCTGGAGCGGGGCTTGAACTCATGACCTTCTGACTCACTCAAAACTGCTACCAGCTGAGCCAATCTGAAACCTTATGATCTGTGGAATATATTTTCATTCACTACAAGAGTTAAAGGCAGAATCATTTTCTATAGTCTTGATTGTATACCTATTTTCACCTAGACCATCAAACCTGTTTACCCTCATCAGCAGATGATAGACATTGCTCTTGGTTATTAAGTGGTTATTTTTGGAGAATATATTGTGACAAGTTTTGGAAGGAATTAATACACATGATCACCATGAGCAATTGCTGATGTTTGACTTGCAAACTTTGTGTCGCAAGAAACCAGTTTATCAACTTGAGCCATTTTTATTCCTCAGATTTTTTTTTTTTAATCCTTAATTTTCAGTGTATCTTTTGAAAGTTCATATATAAAGGCTTTTGTTGCAGAAATATAGGAGTCACTGCAGCTATTCCTTTTGATGAAAAAATAAATTTTTTCCTTGGTACTCTCTTGGAATACAAAAGTGAGGAAGTGATGCCTTGGTCAGACACCATCTGAAGTACTGCATTCACTTTTTGACACCGAACCAAGGGAAAGATATATTGACCTTGGAGGGGATATAGTGGAAATTCACCAGAATGATACCAGGGCTTTAAGGATTCAATTATAAGGACAGCTTTTGTTTAAACTTTGTATTCCCTTAAGTTGAGGGGATATCTTTGCAAATTATTTAAATTAATAGAGATTCAATAGTGTAGATAGAGAAACTATTCCCTCTGCTGGATGAATCCAAACCAAAGGGGCATAACATTAAAATTGGAGCGAGGCCACTTAGAAGTGAAATCAGGCAACACTTTTTCACACAAATCTGGAAGTCTCCAAAAGTTTATGGATATTGGGTCAATTGAAATTTTTAAGAACAAGATCGATAGATTTTTGTTGGCTAAGTGTATCAAGAGATATGGATCAAAGGCAGGTAAATGGAGCTGTATAGATCAGCCATGATCTCATTAAATGATGAACAGCCTCGAGCAGCTAAATGTCCTACTTTTATTCCAATGAGTTTAGGCTTGTTTAAAGTTGGATTGCAGTTACATAAAACATTAATGTAGGTGCATAGAAGATTAAGAATCCCCAAACATGAGAGCTGTGCTTCAGAATGAAGAAAGAAACTGGTGTTGTTTTGCCACCTTGTCTCTTTCCCTTTATTTTTTTTTTGTAGGTGTATTTTCATAGTCATAGAACAGCACAGAAGGAGGCCATTCGGTTCATTGTGTCTGTCGGAAATCACTTGGGAGTGGGAAAAAAAAGTCCTTATTTTTGAAAAAAGACATCATAAATATTCCAAATGTTTATTCTGTTTTGAATGCATAATATAATAGAAAGTGGCAGTGAATTTTCTCTCTCGTATTTTGAACACTTTACATTAAAGGCATTAAAACCAAATTTGGGACCTGGCTGTTAAATGACACATTCACATGCATAAATTTCCTGCATCACCAGTAACTGGATGGATTTTAATTTGTGACTTGAAAAGCTGAATAGGGTAGCTAAAAGAATTGGACCATAATTCCACACCTGATGTCTTTAGAATCAGTGAGTAATGAATGAAACCAGCATTTTCAGGATGGACTGATTTCTCTCTTTTTTTACTACAAGCTGCACAATTTGAGTTTGTATGCTTGGAGATGGGGAAGAGAATTGTTGAAACTTGGGTGCAGTATAGCACTGCTTTCTGCCACTAGTGCTGCCCATACTTGTAAATAGTCTACATATTTTCACTAATAATTTTTGATCCTTGTGTTTGTATATAGTTCTGAAAAAATAAGCTGCAATAACCTCTACAGTAGCCGGAGTGTTTTATATGCAATTTATCAATGGGATAAAAAACTTTATTTCCAAAAAATTGGTTTGATTCAGAAGTGTTTTTCTTAATCTTGTGGTATAAAAAAATCCATACCAATTTGTTAGGTTTAATTATGCCTGCAGTGTCGCATATGGCACCGTGTGAACCATAAACCTTTATTTTCGTAGGTGAAGAGAAACGAGCACCAAAACGTAGCTATCCTGTTGTTGAAGATGAAGAAGATGATGATTACAGAGTCAACTACTCCCCTATAGACACTGGCACAGGTCCAATGTTGGTATGTACTTTACTGGAAGCCATCGAACTATTATGAATGTACGATGAAACGAGTTTCTGGAGGATTATGTATGTGATCCACTTCAAGTCGCACAAGTGCCATTTAATAGTGAGCGGATTTTGTTTCTATTTAGCAATTATACTTGAGCCAGTACAATGAGAAGGTGCACTTTGACCCCTATTTTTGGAGGCTTTGATGGGAAGTGAAGCAGGGTAATAATTTTGAAAGATTTTGATTGATTGCAACCTAAATGTTTTACCATAGATTTGACATCTTATGTTACTATGGATATGATACCAGATTTATATTAAATCAATGTAAATCCTGTACAAAACTGGTAGTGTAACAGTCAAAATAGTGTACTGGCTCAGAATATTGTCCTTTCAACTCTGACCAAGCTTAGAATATAGCTCAAACTGATCAGATGGAAGTCTCCTTTCTGTGAGGCTTTAAGAGTTATCAGTGAAAATTCTAATTCAATGCTGTTCTATTGACCATGCATCCACTATAGACACATTTTCCTTTACATGGACGCTATCCCCAGAATTATCCATACTAGTGTAGATGTGCAGGCATTCAGCTGTGATTGCAGGGCACTAGCCTGTTTATGTAAAAGCTTCAACCCTTCATCCAGTTTGGGTAGCTCATTGTAGACAACCTGCTTAATGTCAAATTAATAATGTATAATTGGTTCATATACCCTGCCAAATGTGGTCTTTTTTCTTAAATCAGACACTCCCCAACTAAATAGCTTGTACAGCCTGCCATTAACTGTTTTCATTTACATTGTTGAGCATACATACTTTTGATATAATCTATTTTCCTTTAAAGACTGAGAATTTGATTAAAGCTCTGCAAGAGCTGGAAAATGCAGCATCAGGGGACGCAACTGTTCGTCAGAAGATTGCATCATTGCCTCAAGAAGTGCAAGACGTTTCACTCTTGGAGAACATTGCAGGTAAAGTTTGCTGTATAATTATTGACCCCTAGGGCTGGGTGGTGCTGTGTATCCCTGTGCTGTTGTTCTCCCTATACCATTCTTTTTAATAGATCGTACTCACCAAGTAGTGAATAACTTAATGAAGCTTGGGGGGTGGTGGGAAGGGAGAAATTGGTAATGCTGGAAAAATGAAACAAAATCAGAAACTGTTTGGAGATGGACCAGGTCCATCATTGTTTTTGAAAAGAGAAGACTAACTAATGTTTTCAGTATAATAGTTTTACAACTGGTTGCACCCAAAATGTTAACCTGTCTTTCCTCTTTATAGTTGCGTTTTCTGTTTTTTTTTTTTAAACAACTTCTATGATATTTCAGCACTGAGATATGAAAATGAATAAGTTGGAGGGAACCTATCCTTTTTATAGTGCCTGATTCCAGTTCTAATTAAATGACATTGGCTGTAGATGTGCACAGTGCAACATGAACGGGCTGATTTTTGCTGACCAATTGGGTAGATTTGTCATCACGATTATAATAAACTACATTAAGCATCACGTTAATCATCATTAGCACTATGATAACTCTAGACACATAGGTTGAGGTTTTTTTTCCGACAGACAGTTTTGTGTAATAAAAACAGAAAATGCTGGAAATACTCAGCAGGTCAGGCAGCATCTGAAGAGAAACCGAGTTAACGTTTCAGGTTGATGACCTTTCATCAGAACTAGAAAAAGTAAGAGATCTAATAAATTTTAAGCAAGAGCAGATGCAGGGAAAAGAGGAAGAGGAGGAATGAACAAAAGTGAATGTTTGTGGTTGGATGGAAAGCAGGAGAGTTTTAAAGACAAAAGGGATGATGGTGCAAGGGTGATAGTTTTGTTTAAACTGCTAATATGGTTCACTTTAAATTTAGCCTCAATGTAGCAATTTCTTCTGTTTCTTGCACTTAGATAAAGCAGCTGCTGAAAGGCTATCGAAGATCGTTGATGAGGCTTGTTTGCTGTTAGCGGAGTACAACGGGCGACTGGCAGCAGAGCTGGATGACCGGAGGCAGCTGGCACGAATGCTGACTGAATACATCAATAGTCAGAAGGAGATTCTGGGGGAGAAAGAGAAAAAACTGGCGGTGCGTACATCGTTCTCTCCTGCGTCGCTACTTTTTAAACTGCATGTCAAACAATATCGGCCGTGAAGGAAACCAAAGCCCCTATGTTTAATGTGGGCCCAAAATAAAGCTGCTGTTTCTACCTCCACTCTTCGACATTGTAAAAATAACTAGATAATTTTTACATTCATAAGCGCAGTGCAGTTATTTCCTGGACTGTTGAGTGCTCTCTAGTAAACAGATAAGATTATGCTGTTTGCATAGAAATTTTATGCATCAAATTAGTCTACACTTGCTGCAGGATCTCAACAATGAATTGCGGTTTTATTTCAGTTGATAAAATTTAGCAGTATTGTCATTAATCCTGAATGTAGTTGTCTATCAGTGACCTGTCACATTTAAAGTCAGTCATTCAATTTCATGTTGAGGTACTTGTAATATTGATCAGGAGACTTAGAAACATAGAAAATAGGTGCAGGAGCAGGCCATTCGGCCCTTTGAGCCTGTACTGCCATTCAATATGAAGATGGCTGATCATGCAACCTCAGTACCTCACCCCTGCCTTCTCTCCATACTTCCTGATCCCTTTAGCCGTAAGGGCCACATCTAACTCCCTTTTGAATATGTCCAACGAACTGGACTCAACAACTTTCTGTGGCCCAGAATTCCACAGGTTCACAACTCTGGGTGAAAAGTTTCTCCTTATCTCGGTCCTATGTGGCTTACCCCTTATCTTTAGACTGTGACCTCTGGTTCTGGACTTCACCGACATCGGGGACATTCTACCTGCATCTAACCTGTCCAGTCCCGTCAGAATTTTATAAGTTTCTATGAGATCCCCTCTCATTCTTCTAAATTCGAGTGAGTATAAGCCTAGCTGATCCTGTCTTTCCTCATGTCAGTCTTGCCATCCCGGGAATCAGTCTGGTGAACTTTCGCTGCACTCCCTCAATAGCAAGCACGTCCCTCTTCAGATTAAGAGACCAAAACTTCACACAATACTCGAGGTGTGGTCTCACCAAGACCCTGTACAACTGCAGTAAGACCTCCCTGCTCCTATACTCAAATCCCTTTGCTATGAAGGCCAGCATGCCATTTGCTTTCTTTACTGCCTGCTGTACCTGCATGCCTACCTTAAATGACTGATGTATCATGACACCCAGGTCTCTGCACCTCCCCTTTTACTAATCTGTAAAAATTCAGATAATAATCTGCCTTCCTGTTTTTGCCACCAAAGTGGATAATCTCCTATTTATCCACATTATACTGCATCTGCCATGCATTTGCCCATTCACCTAACCTGACCAAGTCCCCCTGCAGCCTCTTAGCATCCTCCTCGCTGCTCACACTGCCACCGCAATGTCATCTGCAAACTTGGAGATATTACCTTCAATTCCTTCGTCTAAATCATTAATGTATATTGTAAATAGCTGGGGTCCCAGCACTGAACCCTGCGACATCCCACTAGTCGTGGCATCCCACTAGTCACTGCCTGCCATTCTTAAAAGGACCCGTTTATTCCCACTCTTTGCTTCCTGTCTGCCAACCAGTTCTCTATCCACGTCAATACATTACCCCCAATACCATGTGCCTTAATTTTGAACACTAATCTCTTGTGTGGGACCTTGTCAAAAGCCTTTTGAAAGTCCAAATACACCACATCCACTGGTTCTCCCTTATCCACTCTACTAGTTACATCCTCAAAAAAATCGAAGATTTGTCAAGATGCGCTGCTATTACATCTTTAAAAATTGATTCCAGCACTTTCCCCACCACCGATGTCAGGCTAACCGGTCTATAATTCCCTGTTTTTTCTCTCCCTCCTTTTTTAAAAAATGGGGTTACATTAGCTACCTCCATTCCATAGGAACTGATCCAGAGTCCATGGAATGTTGGAAAATGACCACCAATGCATCTACTATTTCTAGGGCCACTTCCTTAAGTATTCTGGGATACAGACTATCAGGTCCTGGAGATTTATCGGCCTTCAGTCCCTTCAATTTCCCTAACACCATTTCTTGACTGATAAGGATTTCCCTCAGTTCCCCCTTCTCGCTAGATCCTCGGTCCCCTAGTATTTTCGGGAGGTTATTCGTGTCTTCCTTAGTGAAGATAGAACCAAAGTATTTGTTCCATTTGTCTGCCATTTCCTTGTTCACCATTATGAATTCACCTGATTCTGACTGCAAGGGACCTACATTGGTCTTTACTAATCTTTTTCTGTTCACATATATCTATAGAAGCTTTTGCAATCAGTTTTTATGTTCCCTGCAAGCTTACACTCATATTCTATTTTCCCCATCCTAATTAAACCTTTAGACTTCCTCTGCTGAATTCTAAATTTTTCCCAGTCCTCAGGTTTGCTGCTTTTTCTGGCCAATTTATATGTCTCTTCCTTGGATTTAACACTTTCTCTAATTTCCCATGTTAGCCACGGTTGAGCCATCTTCCTTTTTTTATTCTTGCGCCACACAGGGATGTACAATTGTTGTAGTTCATCCATGTGATCTTTAAATGTCTGCCATTGCCTATCCACCGTCAATCCTTTAAGTATCATTCTCCAGTCTATTCTAGTCAATTCACATCTCATACTGTCGAAGTTTCCTTTCTTTAAGTTCAGGACCCTAGTCTCTGAATTAATTGTGTCATTCTCCATCTTAATGAAGAATTCTACCATATTATGGTCACTCTTCCTCAAGGGGTCCCGCACGACCAGATTGCTAATTAATCTCTCTAGTTACACAAGACCCAGTCTCGGATGGCCTGCTCTCTAGTTGGTTCCTCGACATATTGGTCTAGAAAACCATCCCTTGTACACTCCAGGAAATCCTCCTCCACAGTATTGCTACCAGTTTGGTTAGCCCAATCGATATGTAGATTAAAGTCACCCATGATAACTGCTGTACCCTTATTGCACGCGTCCGTAGTTTCCTGTTTGATGCCATCCCCAACCTCCCTACTACTTACTGTTTGGTGGTCTGTACACAACCCCCACTAACGTTTTCTGCCCTTTGGTATTCCGCAGCTCTGCCCATATAGATTCCACATCCTCCACGCTAATGTCCTTCCTTGCTATTGCGTTAATCTCCTCTTCAACCAGTAACGCTACCCCATCTCCTTTTCCTTCCTGTCTGTCCTTCCTGAATATTGAATACCCCTGGATGTTGAGTTCCCAGCCTTGGTTACTCTGGAGCCATGTCTCCGTAATACCAATGACATCATACCCGTTAACAGCTATCTGCACAGTCAATTCATCCACCTTATTACGAATGCTCCTCGCATTGAGACTCCGAGCTTTCAGGCTTGTTTTTTTTTTAAACACTTTGTCCTTTTTGAATTATGTTGTAATGTGGCCCTTTTTGATTTTTGCCCTTGATTTCTCTGCCCTCCACTCTTGCTTTTCTCCTTCCTACCTTTTTGTTTCTGCCCTCTTTTTACTTCCCTCTGTCTCCCTGCATAGATTCCCATCCCCCTGCTATTTTAGTTTCAACCCTCCCCAATAGCACTAGTAAACACTCCGCCTAGGACATCGGTTCTGGTCCTGCCCAGGTGCAGACAGTCCGGTTTGTACTGGTCCCACCTCCCCCAGAACCGGTTCCAATGTCCCAGGAATTTGAATCCCTCCACCGTGCACCATTCCTCAAGCCACGTATTCATCTGAGCTATCCTGCAATTCCTACTCTGACTAGCACGTGGCACTGGTAGAAATCCTGAGATTACTACCTTTTGAGGTAGTTCCAGGAGAAGCAGCGAGGGGTGAGCAGCAGCCTATAAAGGCCCAGCGGAGGTCCCAGACTCTGTGTTGCCGATAAGCCAAGAGATTACCTGGTCAGCTTTGTGGGCGCTTCTTGTCTGTAGAATGTGGGTTGACAAATGAGATTTGATTAATCTGTATCTCTGCGGGATGTTGAGTAGCATCTCTAAATAAAATGAACAGTTAGCCAGCATTAAAGGTAATGGGTCAGCATACTGTATTATGTAAGGTTCATAATGCAGTAGAGAACCAAGCTGAATATAGAAAGTATAAAAGAGATCTAAAAAAGAGAATGAGGGGCAAAGTAAAAGTATAAGAATAGATTAGTAGCTAACATAAAAGGAATCCCAAAGACTTTTATAAACACACAAATAGTCAAAGCAAGGATGGGGCCGATTAGGGACCAAAAGGGGATCATCTTGTGAAGGCAGAGGTAGTAAATGAGAACTTTGCATCTGTCTTAGATGCAAAGAGGATGCTGCCAATGTAACAGTAAAGGAGGAGGCAGTAGTGATATTGGATAGGATAAAAATAGATAGAGGATGCACTTAAAAGGTTGGCAGTCCTCAATTCAAAGTAGAAAAGTCACCCAGTTGTGGATAGGATGCATCCTCAGTTGCTGAAGGAAGTAAGAGTGGAAATTAAAGGGTACAGAGCCTCTGGCCACAATCTTCCAAAGCTCTTTGGATATGGGGGTGATGCCAGAGGACTGGAGGATTGCAAATGTTACACCCCTTTTTCAAAAAAAGGAGAGAGTGATAAACTTGGAAACTACAGGCCAGTTAGCCTGACGTGGCGGTGGCAAAACTTTTACAAACAAAATTAGTTGGCATTTGGAAAAGTATGGTCTAATAAATTAAAGGCAGCATGGATTTGTTAAAGGCAAATCATGTTTGACTAACTTGATCGAGTTACGGTTTGAATTAATGAAGAGGGTTCATGAGGGTAATATCGTTGATGTGTCAAAAGGCGTTTAACAAAGTACCACAAAATTTAAAGCCCATGCGATTAAAGGGCAACATAGAGGGAAAATTGCCGAAGGGAGAAAGCAGAGAGTAGTGGTGAGTGCTTTTCAGACTGGCGGGAAGTATACTGAGGTGTTCCCCAGGGGTCCGCCACTGCTCTTTTTGATGCATATTAATGACTTGGGTATACATGACAATTTCAAATTTTGCAGGTAATGCGAAACTCAGAAATGTAGTAAACAATGAGGAGGATAATAACAGCCTTCAGGAGGACATAGATTGGTGAAATGGACAGATACGTTGCAGATGAAATTTAACAGAAATGTGAAGGGATACATTTTGGTAGTAAGAATGAGGCAATATGAACTAAAAGGTATAATTTAAAGGGGGTTCAAGAACAGAGAGACCTGGGGATGTATGTACATAAATCTTTGAAAGTGGCAGGATAAGTTGAGAAGGCTGTTAAAAAAGCATACAGGATCCTTGGCTTTATTAATAGAGGCATAGGGTACAAAAGCAAGGAGGTTATGCTAAACCTTTATTTAAAATAAAGCACTGGTTAAGCCCCAGTATTGTGTTCAGTTCTGGACACCACACTTTAGGTAGGATGTCAAGGCCTTGGAAAGGATGCAGAAGAGATTTTCTAGAATGGTACTAGTTATGTGAATAGATTGGAAAAGCTTGGGTTGTTCTCCTTGGAGCAGAGACGGTTAGGAGATTTTATAGTTATTCAAAATCATGAATGGTTTGGATAAGAGTAAATAAGGAGAAACTGTTTCCAATGGCAGAGGTGTCGATAACCAGAGCATACAGATTTTAAGGTGTTTGAAAGGGTAGTGGAAGCCAATTTAATAGTAACCTTCGAAAGAGAATTGTGAAATACGTGAAGGAAAAAAATTGCAGGGCTATGGGAAAGAGCATGGGAGTGGATTGAATTGGATAGCTGTACCAAAGAACCAGCACCGATGCAATGGGCCGAATGGCTTCGATCTGTACTGTATCATTCTATTATTAGTCCATTAACTGATGCTGACATTTGTGAAGTGTTGCCAGTTTCTGTGGAGTAGCAGGCATTGCTATAACACTGACAAAGGCTGATAGTTATGTAGTTGGGCTGTAACCAAGGTCCAAGTTTTGGTATTGTACAACTTTGTTGGTACTACAGTGACATGAAAGATTTGCCTGGAGGTGCTGTTGAAGGTTGGACATGAAGGATGTGGCAGAACTATTTTGGTTCACTTTCATGGAAAGGTGTGATTATTGCTAACAAGGTACAGAAACTGTTTAACATAGTCACTAATGCTACTTCAAACTTGGAGACCAGCAGCTGATGGAGAGTGTTGACAGAAACATTGCTTTCATCTTCGCCTAGTCAATTAATTCCAAACTCAATCATTTTTATGTGTGTGTGTGTATATATATATATGACTTAAGATCTCTGAAAGATGTTTGTTTTTAGCAAAAATTACTTGTATTAACATAGCGTAAATCACTGGTAAAGTATCACTGAATTCTGGCTCGTGGCCCAGCTATTGCTGTCATAATCTTGGGCATATGGGTTTTGGGTCCATAAGATTAAGCCCAAGACTAAATTTCTGACCATCGAACTTTCCTTTCTCAGCTCCATGCGAGCTGATATTGTAAATGTCCTCTCTTTTTAAAAAAAACTGCCCTCACAGCGCCCCTCTCTCTTTCCCCCCACCGGCACCCTCCAAAAAACAACCCTTTTCCCTCCGTCTTTGTTAACTACCACCCCATCTCCAACCTCCCTTTCCTCTTCATGATCCTTTATATGTTGCTGCTTGCCCAATCTGTCTCACCTACAACTTCCTGTTTGAATCCTCCAATCAGCTTTCTGCTCCTCCCACAGTATCAAATCAATCTTAACCAAAGTCACAAGCTCCCTTCTCTGTGACTGTGACCATGGTGCATTATCCCTTGTGGACCTCTCTGAATCCTTGCTCATCTCCAGCACCTAACCTCTCATTGTCTCGTTGGTGGAGTTGCCTCGCTTGGTTCCACTCTTACTTGCTCATAGCCAGAGCTTCGCTTCTCATCGCAGCACCATTACTTGGGGATTGCATGTCCAGCATCCAGTGTTCAATGAGTCGTAATTTCCATCAGCTAAACATTGGGGAGACCAAAACCATAGTCTTTAGCCTCTACAACAAGCTCTGTACCCTGTCCACTGACTCCATCCCCTTCCTGGTCACTTTCTCAGGCTAACCTGGATTATTTATAATCTTGGCATTATATTTGTTTGACCCTGAATTGAATTTCCAACCCTGTATGTTCTTCATCACAGACCACCTACTTTCACCTCTAAAATCGCCTACCTCTGCACCTAGCCTAGCCCACCTGCACTCTCCATTCCTCTGACTCTGGCCTTTAGCACCCCCCTCCCCGGCCCCTGTTACCCCATCACTGACTGCCATGCATTCAGGCAACTAGGAATTCTGGAATTCTACATTGTTCCCTCTCTCCTTTTAAAACCCACCTTTTTAACCAAGCCTTTGGTCACCACTACTAATCTTTCCTTCTGTGGCTCAGCACCTGTTTTCCTAGGGCTTCTGTGTTACACAGTGGGACTTTTCTGTGTTAAAGTTACTATATAAGTACAACCAGTTATTGTAGCAGCAACAGAATTATAGGAGATGTAATACAGGTGATGTTGTTGCTGTCTAATGGTAACTCTTAATTCTGTTCTGCAGGAATACAAACAGAAACTGGCTCAAGTAACACAAGTTCGGAAAGAGCTGAAATCTCACATCCAGAATTTGCCAGACCTTTCTTTGCTTCCAAACGTTACTGGTGGTCTAGCGCCATTGCCCTCCGCCGGCGACCTTTTCTCTAGTGACTGAACTCACACCCTTTTCTCAGGAGTCAAACCGCAATACCTCCACTGTGTGTGACAACTTCGTGACGGCATGGACCTGGGATATGATGGGGGCTAAATCAGCAAGGCTAAACTTTTATGTGCAAATTGCATTAGAGCTGTAGTAACCCTAACGTGATGGCTTACAGCAGTTTGAAACATATGGAGGAAAATAAACACTATTCAAAGCCACTGCTGTTCACCTGTAAGTTCCAAATACACATCAATCCTAGACCAGGGGTGATGGAAGCTTTCTTCTCTGATCAGGATGTCAAGTGACATCTGTTGTGACAATGTGAACCAAATGAGCAATATAAGCAGTGTACATGAGTCCGCAGTACAGAACATCCCTGAATTCACCAGGATTGAATGTAGTTTAGTGAATTGAAGTACAGTGCTGGTATGGTACACCAACTTCCTCTGGAAACTGAGGCAAATGGTTGGCAGTGTGAAGGGAGTGCAGCATTGCTGGTAGTCTATCTGCTGTTCCTGGGTTAGGAGTTCTTACTGCATCTAAATGTTAAATGTCCAGTTCTCCAAGTTGACCACTCATTTTGCCCTTTTAAGCACAACTATTTTAAATTTTTTTTTAAATGTTCCTCCAAAAATGAGGGAACTCAAACTTTAACCATGACTGATAGTTATATAACCTGGAATAATCATTTCATCGTGTACTCAGCAATAGTTCCTGTTGGACCAGTGATGAGAAGCTTTTCCACTGTAGAAGTTTATAGTAATTTGCAACCAGTGTCCTCCTTTCAAAAAGCTGGTCCTGCCAGTTTGCATTGAGAGCACAGAACCTTTGCATATTTGATTTAAAAAACAATTGGACATTTCTAAACCAATAAAGCCATGTTCATATTGAAGTTTGGCTCATAGTACAGTACAAAGCTACATACCAGAGCTTTCCCATTGGTGCCTGTAACAGGTCTGACAATACTGCTTTGCCTTCTGTAGAAGAATGTGGTGCACTCTTTTTTTAAAAAAAAAATATTTTGAGCTTCAAGTAACTTGTGTAGGTCTGTGACTGCTGAATTTGGTTTTGTACTGTGGGCTCATAATTCAGCTCTTTTCTCTCTGAGGACTGCATTAACTATTGAACGGTATGCTACATTTATAAAGATTCATATTGCATCACTTGTGTGTTAAGTTGTATTTCAGCTGTTTGATAACACGGAGCAAAATCATTGACCCCACTAAGTTGCTTTTTTTTTTAAATTAAGAAAAAAAGCTTTCTTTTATAGACTCCCAAGCTGATTCAAATCTTTTCAGTCATGCAAACAGTGCAAACCAAAACTTGGTTTTATCTTGTGCAGGGAGTACTATGTTCTTTTTTTTAAAAAAAGAACATACATGGTTCAAGCCTGTTTTGAAGTTTTGAATTTGTGTTATTTAACAGCTGTGACCGTTTCTGAACTCTAGCCCCTTAAGATGTAAAAGTCTGAGATCACCGGCAGTTTGTTTTCCCCTAACTTCTTTTCATGAACAATTGGTTAAACACAAACTCTATATTTATAGATAAATTAGCAGTTGAAAAGCAACTCGAATGGAAAAGACCTTTTGGTCATGGCAAATGTGTAAAGAATTGTGTGAATTCAACTGGTTAGAAACTTACATAATTGGTGTTTTTATTTGTTTCCAATGGATTAAATTCCAAAAAGTAGCTGGGACAGGAATTTTTTTAAGTAAAAAGAAAAAAAATTCAGCCATCCTGACCAAACACTGTATTAAATTGCCTTGGCCTTATCAACATAAATTTCTCTTTCTCTTTTCTGTTTGACATTTTTTTCATTTGTATGAACACACTTGCATGCATCTTTATGGGGGAGACAATCTGCACAAATTAATGTGTGCAAGTATGCAATGAACTTGTACATTTTAAGAGGAAAGGTAACCACATTTTCGGTATAGGTACAACTGAGAAGAAAGGCATGATGCCCACCCATCTCATGATAGAGATTTTGAGGAGTAGTAGCTACAACACTGAGTGCCGACCTCTTGACATGCGACAGCTGAGCCCCAACTTCCAACCCTGACTGACATTTGCACTTGGGCTCCTCCCGGATGGGCGAGTTTCATTTTTGTTACGTTTACATGGGGTGGGAGGATTGAATTTACTGAAAGGAACTTCCTCCCGCACTACTCGAGCATCACTAACGACAAATTGACCAGAAAAATTGACTGGAAATGTCTAATACAGGGGATTTCTAACTACGTGCAATGGTGGGAGCTGCAAGTCCCAGGATGATCTACAGTGATTTGAGAAAGAGAGAGAATGCTTCCTAAAATTCAAAATAATCTTTGCTTTATTTATGTCGTGTTTGTGGCAAACAATTGGGAAATGCAGTGGGACTGTCTTGCCACAGTAACTACATAGTACTTTACGCTTTTAAAAAAAAAATGGAAGAACCTCTTGGGTTTGACTGTGAAACCCAAGCTTGGTATCTTAAATTTATAGTTATTTTTCCTCTTGACTGAAAATTAAGAATAGCTCTCTGGAATAAAGTTCCCACCATTGCCGTCTATATAAGGTTATCATTTTACATTTTAAAGTATATTCTTCAAAGATCACTAATTCCTATAAGCAATCAAACTATATTAACATTTGTAATTTGTTGCAAGAACTTGTATTTCGTCTAACATCTGCATCATAAACACACACACCCTAATTTGGCAGCCATTCTGTCCAAATATTTACTTGAAAATTGTGCTTGGTAGTGTTGAAGGAAAAACCCTATTTTCCTTGGTGGAAAACCAACCTGTATCTAAATGGGTAAATCTGACACAGGTAGTATTTGCATAATGTGTTCTGGGTATGTGCTTTGTCACTACTATATTTTCAATAATGCCAAAACTAGCAATTTTGCGCGGGATTGGGCATTATTATTTAATAAGCAAATCAGGGATTTGTTTGATTTCCGTCTAACTGCATGCAATTCTTGGGAATTGCAAGGCAAGACCTTTCTTTGTCTCAAAGCAAATGCGCTTTGTGCAGTTTGCTGATGTCAACAGTTTTATGGTCACCTATAAACGGTCTCTGTACAGGTAATTCTAGGTCATGGTACTTAATGTAGAATGCCCTTTTAAGGTTGGATTAGGAGTATTCGGGCCATTTAATAAATGGAATGTAATACAAAGCAAATAGTAGTTTTTGCTTATAATGTTGCACCCTCCAGAATATGCCTTAAGTCAGTACCATACATAGTTTTCAAATGGCTCTCAAAATGGAGCATTTTAGAAAAGGTTATTTCTATTTTCTTGTGGGAAATTTCTCCACCTTGCAAATGTGCAGAAACCTTTGAATGTATTGTAAGAAGCCTTAATAAAATTAGTAATATTGAATAGAAATCAAATTACTAGGTGAATGTGTAATGGGTTAGTGTTGAAGTATAAAATAAAAAATGAATTAGATATATCAACCATATTCTGGTACACCCTTATTTTAAGATTTACTTATTTTTAGCCAATTGAGTGAAACATGGATGTATTAATTTGAGAAAAATACATCTGAAAAGTCCAATTCAAGAAAGATTACAACGGGTTATTGGGAGGAAACTCCATTTATCAATAGCTTGAAGAGAATGGGCACAGCCATTTCAGTTGATTATGTTTTAGCAAATAAGAGCTAGCTTTATGCAAGACTTGAATCAACAGTCCTGAAAGTTGCACGCATGCTGTTCCAATGGATTGGATTATTTTGGAGTGTATTGGGACTGGGGGCTAGCTGAGTAAAGCCAAGAGTTTGAAAAACCTTTCTAACAGGTGCTTGGATCGTGAGACAGAAGTGCACTTGTTACTTCTTCTGGCTTAGGTTTTCTGTTCAAAATAATTCCAGTCCAGCAAACTAGTTGTACTGCAGCACCTAAATAAAATGCAATGCAGCCCTTGATCAATCCTTGTATTTCAATTAATAGTTTGAATAATTGTTCTGCTTCGGCTTTTGCTCAAAACCAGGTTTCCAGTTTGTTTTTATTTGAGATCGTTATGGCAGTTTTTCTACTCCGAGGAGGATACAGAGTACTCATGTACAGTCATCAGTAAATTTATAAAGTAGACTATGAAATTTAATCTGCTAGAGGTAGATAGCTAAATCTACAAACCTATAATATTGTCTAAAAAATTAAAAATGGAATTACCTATTTCAGTCTTAAATGTTGTATACCCAGTGACTGAGTTCAGAGGTCCCAATAGGTTATAAAACTACGTCCCAGTGTTTTAAAGAATCTTCTTCATTTTTTTAAAGAAGAAGCTATGTGCCAATAGGATTTTTTTAAAATTATGAGCAAAATATTCCTGATATAAATTTTACAAACATCAGATCCTGGCTGCATATCTAGCAACAATTCTACTAAAATCAAGTTGGCTAATCTATTTTGTAATCACTGTTTAGAAGAAAAGCAAAAGACGTGTAATTGAGATGTTATTGAGAAGAAATAGATGACCGATTAAATCATACAATCAAATCAGTAATTTTGTATTATATTTTGTATCCAGCTTCCTACACATGCAGATTGTATTTTTCTTGGTTTATTACAACTGACTACGGATAGTACTGTGATTTTAAAAATTGATATTCTACAAAATCTTTTTTGACCCTCTTAACCACACCCACCCACCCCACATTTTTGGGGAAACTGTCTAGGAGATCATTAAATAAATTGAGCCATGAGGTGATAAAGGTGTATGGATTGCAGTGAGGGAGAAGTGTGGCTGGACATGGATGATGTTTGACATTGAAAAAAGCAGTCTTGGTAATGAATCAGATGTGCAAACTGTTAAACAACTTAAACTTCAACAAGCAGTGAAGGGCAAGAAATATTTTCAGTAGCTATCTTTAAGAATTTAAATCCAACTTGCACTTGGTTTTCTAGACTGCCAAGTTACTTTCAGATAGTTTGGGTACAGATTTTAGTAACAAAGTCCATCTTTTTGGAGAAAATAATCAATCTTGGCTTCCAAGTTTGTGACTGACTGGTTCATCAGTTTTGGGTATTTGATCTTCAGTTACACCCATCTGCCACTCAGCCCAATTTAGTGAAGAGTTTAAGAACCCAATTTTGTGAGGCGATTGCTCACCGGGGCATAAGTGCACTGGCAGTGGGGAAGACTGGCCTGTTATCACCCTACTCTCCTTTATTCAATAGTAGGGGCATACATTGTGCAGCAGTAGCAGACTAAATATATTGGCTATTTTCTTCACTTGGAAGGCATTCAATCATGGAACCTCTGGTTATCTGCAGAGGTAATTAACACCTGGGGTCTAGTAGTAGAAGGGGTAGATGAGGTAAATACATGCAATAGATCGTGATTATTTCAGAGACCATTTCTAGGCTGTAGGGTAGCAGTCCCAACTCGAGCAGTCCCAACAGCAAAATTGTTGCTTTAACACTCCTTTGGTTGTGTCACTTTAATTTGGGTGGTGGTGGTGTGGGCATCATTTTATTTGTACTTTGATGCTTCTTGGTGATTTCTAATTATGGTCAACAGCCATGTATGCAAAGGTTAGTCCTGGTATCCTGTCAGTCAATGGTTCATCCTCTTGGAGCCTACTGAGAATGCATGTACATGGACTGCTGTTTAATGAAGATTATGGTCCATTCACTTCCATTATGTTGTGATCAGACTGAATGTTAATGAACTAGATAGAGGCCTTTCCTGTTCATGTAGACTATTAGGTTGATGAGAGGAGGCCTGCTTCTTACATGGGTACTGTCTACTATACCCTGGTGAAAATTCTGTGCCCTGTCCAATTGATGTCTCCTTTCCATAGTGGGCCTGCTGCAGGGATTTCCTCTTACAAACACTGCATTATTACTTGCGTGATTCATGTGTGCACCGCAGCCTGGCAGATTAGATGGATTTCCTCTGTAGGCTTGTAGGAATCTGGTAGCATAAAAGCTAACAGCAATTGGTAATATTTATTGCTGCAGGAAAAGCTGTCCCCGTTCTGGAAGTTGTCTGCACATAACCTGGTGCAGATGATCGAGCATTTTGCTGACCTCTATTGTGAGTTGAATTATGTCTCCTTTGTCATGCCCAGAAAGGATTGGTGGGGTGTTAAAGTGGGTCCTATGGTAATAATGTATGCAGGAAAAATGATTATGGTGTCACTGTACCTCCAATTGTTACTTCCCCCACTCAAATTGGTTGTCCTCATGTAAATTATGCAGTGCTATCAGAACCCCTGAAGGAAATTCCATCTTCAGCATATTTCTGCAACTTAAATTGCAGTATCGCCTGTGTGACATGGGAGATGCTCAGAAAGGGAAATCTCTTGCCTAATAATAAGAGTTACTATGATAAATGAAATTGAAAAAAGTTTCTAGAAGCTTGGTATGTATAACAAAAAATATATTCATTCACTAGATGCGGGCATCACTGGCAAGGCCAGCATTTATAGCCCATCCTTGGATGTTGTCCAGGACTTGCTGCATGCGAGCATGGACTGCTTCTGAGGAGTTGCGAATGAAACTGAACACTGCAATCATCAGCAAACATTCCCACTTCTGATCTTATGATGGAGGAAAGGTCATTGATGAAGCAGCTGAAGATGGTTGAGCCTAGGACACTGTCCTGAGGAACTCTTCCTGGGGCTGAGATGATTGGCCTCCAACCACCACAACCATTTTTCTTTGTACTCGGTATGATTCCAGCCAGTGGAGAGTTTTGCCCCTGATCCCCATTTGACTTCAGTTTTACAAGGACTCCTTGGTGCCACACACTCAAATACTGCCTTGATGTCAAGGACAGCCACTTTCACCTTACCTTCGTGAATCAAGCTCTTGTCCATGTTTGGACCAAGGCTGTAATGAGGTCTGGAGCCAAGTGGTCCTGGCCGAAACAATAATTGAGCATTAGTGAGCAGGTTAATGGTGAGTGCCACTTAAAAGCACTGTTGACGACCACTTCCATCACTTTGCTAATGACTGAGAGTAGGCTGATGGGCCAGTGATTGGCTGAAGTGGATATTTATTTCTTTTTGTGGCTAGGACGTACCTCGGCAATTTTCCACTTTGTCGGGTAGATATCAGGGTTGTGTTTCTACTTGTAAATAAAAAGGTGGAAATCTTCATTTCGGAGTCTCCCTACTAACTAACCTGAACTAAATCAATTGATTCTATTATTAATTGTAGTTTAAAGATTTCAATGTTATTGCTACATTTAAACTCTACTTGTAAACTCTGTTGTAATATACCCTGGGTAAACTCGGTTAGATCTTAAAATGGAAGAGACTGAAGTGCTGGGCCTTGGTTGGCCAAATTAAAGATGCAGACAGCTAGCATGGGAAGCAAGGTCTTTTATGGCTGCCACTATAAGGAATGTTATAAAATCTGCAGGGAATTAAACACATAGGCAAACGGCAAGGACACCATGGGGCCGAAATTACCCTCCGCCCCAAATGAGATGCACTAACCGATTCAATTGTTGTCGGGGCCCATGGCCATTGCTCTATCTAGTGTACTTGGCCGTTTCTTGATATCACGTGGAGTGAATCGAATTGGCTGAAGACTGGCTTCTGTGATGTCGGGAAGAGGCCGAGATGGATCATCGACTCAGCACTTCTGGCTGGAGATGGTTACGAATGCTTCAGCCTTGTCTTTTGTACTCAAGTGTTGGGCTTCGCCATCATTGAGGATGGGGATGTTCAAAGAGTCTCGTACTCCCAATACTTAGGATGGGGATATTCATAAAGCCGCCTCCTCTCGTTAGTTATTTACTTGTCCACCACCATTCACGACTGGATGTGGCAGGACTGCAGAGATTTGATCAGATCTATTGATTGTGGGATCGCTAAGCTCTGTTTATAACATGCTGCTTCCACTGTTTAGCATGTATGTAGTACTGTGTTGCAGCTTGCCCAAGTTGGCACCTTATTGTTAGGTATGCCTGGTGCTGCTGCTGGCATGCTCTTCTAAATTCCTAATTGAACCAGGGTTGATCCCCTGGCTTGATGGCAATGGTAAAGTGAGGGATAGGCTGGGCCATGAGGTTACAGATTGTGGTGGAATACAATTCTGTTGCTGCTGATGATCCACATTACCTCATGGATGCCCAGTTTTGAGCTGCTAGATGAGTTCTGAATCATCCCATTTAGCATGGTGGTACTGCCACACAACACGATGAACAGTGTCCTTCGTGTGAAGACAAGACTTCATCTCTACAAAGATTGTGTGGTGGTCACTGCTACCAAAGCTGTCATGGACAGATGCATCTGCGACACATAGATTGGCGAAGACGAGGTCCAGTATGTTTTTCCCTCATGCCCTTCAAGACTCGGTCAGCTCAGTCAGCAATGGCGCTACCGAGCTATTCTTGGTGAAGGACATTGAATTCCCCACACCCAGAGTACATTCTGTGCCCTTGCTACCCACAGTCCTTTTTCCAAGTGGTGTTCAACTAGTTGGAGTACTGATTCATCGACTGAGGGAGGGTGGTAGGTGATAATCAGCAGCAGGTTTTCTTGCCCAAGTTTGGCCTGATGCCATGAGACTTCATCGTGTCCAGCGTCAATGTTGGGTTCTCCCTTGGCCACTCCATCCTTTTTTTTTAAATCTTAGTTTATGGCTGGCAAAACCAGCATTTATTACCCACCCCTAATTGCCCTTGAGAATGTGGAGGTGAGCCGCCGTCTTGAACCACTGCAGTCTATGTGGTGAAGGTACTCCCACAGGACTGTTGGAGAGGGAGTTCCAGTATTTTGACGCAGTGACGATGAAGGAGCGGCAATATAATTCCGAATCAGGCTGGTGTGTGATTTGAGGGGAACGTGGAAGTGATAGTGATCCCATGCGCCTGCTGCCCTTGTCCTAGGTGGTAGAGATTGTGGGTTTGAGAGGTGCTGCCGAAGAAGCCTTGGCGATTTGCTGCAGTGAATCTTGTAGATGGTACACACTGCAGCCACAGTACACCAATGGTGGAGGGAATTAATTATTAAGGTGGTGGATGGGGTGCCAATCAAGTGGGCTGCTTTGTCCTGGATGGTGTCGAGCTTCTGTCGTGTTGTTAGCGCTGCACTCATCCAGGCAAGTGGAGAGTATGGCATCCCACTCAAGACTTGTGCTTTGTGGATGGTGAAAAGGCTTTGGGGAGTCAGGATGTGAGACACTCGCTGCAGGATACTCTGATCTGCTCTTGTTGCCACTGTATTTATGTGGCTGGACCAGTTAAGTTTCTGGTCAGTGGTGACCCCCAGGATGTTGATGCTGGGGGATGCGACGTTGGTAAAGCCATTGACTGTCGAGGAGCGCTGGTTAGACTCTCACTTGTTGGAGATGGTCATTGCCTGACACTTGTGTGGCGCGAATGTTACTTGCCACTTCTCAGCCCAAACATGAATGTCGTCCAGGTCTTGCTTCATGCAGGCATGGACTGCTTCATTATCTGAGGAGTTGCGAATGGTACGGAACACTGTGCAGTCATCAGCAAACATCCCTACTTCTGACCTTATGATGGAGGGAAGGTCATTGATGAAGCAGCTGAAGATGGTTGGGCCTAGGACACTGTCCTGAGGAACTCCTACAGCGATGTCCTGGGGTTGTGATGATTGACCTCCAACTACCACAACTTCTTTGTGCTAGGTATGATTAGCCAGTGTAGAGTTTTCCCCCTGATTCCCATTGACTTAAGTTTTACTGGGGCTCCTTGATGCCACACTCGGTCAAATGCTGCCTTTGATGCCGAGGGCAGTCACTCTCGCCTCACATCTGGAATTCAGGTCTGGATCTGAGTGGTCCTGGCGGAACCCAAACTGGGCATCGGTGAGCAGATTATTGGTGAGCAAGTGCCGCTTGATAGCATTGTCAATGACATCCTCCATCACTTTGCTGATAATTGAGAAATTGGGGCAATATTTGGTTGGATTGGATTGTCCTGCTTTTTGCAGAATGGGGCAGTTTTCCACATTCAGATAGATTCCAGTGCTATAGCTATACTGGAATAACTTGGCTAGCGGTGTGAATAGTTCTGGAGCACAAGTCTTCAGTATGACAGCCGGGACATTGTCAGGGTCCATTGCCTTTGCTGTATCCAGTGCTCTCAGCTGTTTCTTGATATCATGTTGACTACGCTGGTTTGGAGTTCGGCCTCTGTGTGCAGATTCAAGCATCGTTCATTTACTGTAGTTTGATGACAGAGGACGGGACGACCTTGGATCTAGCCTGGAGGCGACGAAGGTTGAACAGGTTCCCATTGGTTCTATAGTTTAGTTCCACTCCAGCGGGGAGCTTGTTGAGAGTGAGGTGGAGCATTGCAGCGAGGAAGATCGAAAAGAGCGTTGGCGCGATGGTGCAGCCCTGCTTGACCCCGGTCAAGATGTGAATTGGGTCTGTGGTAGATCTGTTGGTCAGGATCACGGCTTGCATGTCATCGTGGAGGATGGTGACAAACTTTTGGGGGCAGTCGAAACAGAGGAGGACGCTCCATAGTCCCTCACATTCGCATGCCCAACACGAGACTCTCAAAGCAAGCACTCTACTCGGAACTCCAGGTGGGCAGAGGAAATGACCCTCAAAGCCTCCTTGATAAAGTGTAACATCCCCACTGGCACCTGGGAATCCCTGGCCCAATGCTGCCCTAGGTAGAGGAAGAGCATCCGGAAGGGCGCTGAGCACCTCGAGTCTCATCACCAAGAGCATGCAGAAACCAATGTGAAACAGCGGAAGAAGAGTGCGGAAAACCAGACTACCCACCCACCCTTTCCTTCAACCACTGGTGACAGAGACTGTAATTCCCGTATTGGACTGTACAGTCACCTGAGAACTCACTTTTAGAGTGGAAGCACGTCTTCCTCGATTTTGAGGGACTGTCTATGATGATGATATCACATGGAGTGAATAGAGTTGGCTGAAGACTGGCTTCTGTGATGGTGGGTACCTCAGGAAGAAGCCGATATATCATCCACTCGGCACTTCTGGCTGAAGATGGTTGCAAACACTTCAGCCTTGTCTTTTGCAATCACGTGCTGGACTCCGCCATCATAGAGGATGGAGATATTCATGGAGCCTCCTCCTCCAGTTAGTTGTTTAATGGTCCACCACCATTCACGACTGGATGTGGCAGGACTGCAGAGCTTTGATCTGATCTGTTGATTGTGGGATTGCTTAGCATGCTGTGTTGCAGCTTCCCCAGGTTGGCACATCATTTTTATGTATGCATTGTGCTGCTCCTGGCATGCTCTACTACACTCCTCATTGAACCAGTGTTGGTCACTTGGCTTGATGGTAATGGTAGCGTGAGGGATATGCCCGGTCATGAGGTTACATATTGTGCTGGAATACAATTCTGTTGCCGCTGATGACTCATGGATTCCTAGTTTTGAGCTGCTAGATCTGTTCTGAATCTATCCCTTTTAGCTATCTGTATACTACTGTGCTGCCACCTCTGGTGGGTCTGTCCTACTGGTGGGACAGGACATCACCAGAGATGGTGATGAAGGTGTCTCGGATGTTGGCTGATTGGTCCGATTTCGGTTATATGATTATGTCAGGCTAATGTTTGACGAGTCTGCAGGACACCTCTCCCAACTTTGACACAAGTCCCGAGATGTTTTTGAGGCTGTCTTTGCAGAGTCGACTGAGCTGGGGGTGCCTTTGTCGTGGCTGAATCCAATGCTTGGGTCAAAACTGAGTGGTCCATCAGGTTTTATTCTTCTTGTACTTATTTGTAGCAGTTTGATACAACTGAGTGGCTTGCTTGGACATTTCAGAGGGCAGTTAAGAGTCAACCAAATTGCTGTGGGTCTAGAGTCACATATAAGCCAGACCGGATAAGGACGACAGGTTTCCTTCTCAAAAGGAAATTGGCACAAAAACACAACTACTTCACTAATCAGATAGCTTCATGGTCACCATTACTGATCCTTTACACTGTTGAGGTGGTGGTCTGGTTCTCAGTTGTGCCATCATAGTGAAACATTGGATGGTGACCACAAACTTCAACACACAGATGAAAATTGAAGGAAAGAACATACACATTGTTAGTAGCAGCCAGTAATGGAATACAATTGAGAATCATTTGAAAGGATGACCTCAGGCAGAGCTGTATGGAGACTACTGACAGGTAGGCAAAAACAAATCTTTTTTGGTATGCTGAGGTACATGCCCTAGATTAGTGAAATAAGAGCTTGCAACTTTGGTTCACATGCTGGTTAGTTCTTCACCTGAGCCTGTTTCTAAGCGACAAACTTCCCCTTAAGCAAGGAGGGCAATCAATTTGCTTAACATGGAAATAAGCCTGGGTGTTGGTTTTCTGGGTTTGACAATAATAAATGATTAAATAGCTCAAATTTAGCGTGAGACAAACCTGTCAACTCTTGGCGAATGCCTGCAAGCAGCTCCCAGCATATTTCATGCCAGGCACAAAGGACTTGCATAGAAATTCCACCCAATATGTTGCACTGCTTTTATGCCAATGGAAAATGATTTGTGCCCACTGGGCTGGGGAGGGGTATTCACACCAGAAATTTCCTGGGTCAACTCATTTACATATTCATTGGAGTAGCGATTTGTATAAAACCCATGGGAATAATCTGTGCAGTGAAGTTAATCCCCCATCCCCCTTTGTCCCTCCACCACACCACTGCCAGTGGACGGTGGCTGAGAAATTTTTGGCCCTAGTCACTGAATAACATGCAGAAGTACCCCCAGGTCCCGCTGTATTGCAAAGTGCCGCAGTACAGCGGGACCTGGGGTTACTTGTGCATGAAACACAAAAGGATAGTATGCAGGTACAGCAAGTGATCAGGAAGGCCAATGGTATCTTGGCCTTTATTGCAAAGGGGATGGAGTATAAAATCAGGGAAGTCTTGCTACAGCAATACAAGGTTTTGGTGAGGCCACACCTGGAATACTGTGTGCAGTTTTGGTTTCCATAGTTATGAAAGGATATACTTGTTTTAGAGGCAGTTCAGAGAAGGTTCACTAGATTGATTCCGGTGATGAGGGGGTTGTCCTATGAGGAAAGGTTGAGTAGGTTGGGCCTCTACTCATTGGAGTTCAGAAGAATGAGAGGCGATCTTATCGAAACGTATAAGATTATGAGGGGGCTTGACAAAGTGGATGCAGAGAGGATGTTTCCACTGATGGGGGAGACTAGAACTAGAGGGCATGATCTTAGAATAAGGGGCCGCCCATTTAAAATAGAGATCGGGAGAAATTTTTTCTGAGGGTTGTAAATCTGTGGAATTTGCTGCCTCAGAGCTGTGGAAGTTGGGACATTGAATAAATTTAAGACAGAAATAGACAGTTTCTTAAACAATAAGTGCGATGTATGTAGCACTCAAATCACTGACTCCACACAGTCTGGTGTTATAGTAACTGCTGTGACCTTAGTCCTTTATTGTGTAACTCCAGAATGCCTCTCAGGTGTGGTGGGTAGCCTTTTATACTCTGTCTTGCAGGTACTTTCAGGTCTCCCACTACAGCGTCCTCTGTGGTGCACCATTGTAACCATACATTTAATGTACCTGGACAATACATCAATACATAACATCTCATTCCTCCTCCACCTCCCCACCTCCCCCAGTTCCAAAAACAATTGCTGGTAACCGCGGCCTTGTTCGTCCTAGTTGATTTGTGAGTGAGAGTCCATGACCATCCACTTCCCTCTTCTCCCCCATGTAGAGATTATGCTTGCGATCCGGTGCAAGCATGTGATATTTGCAGTCCTTACATGGGTGATGAAGTACACGAGCATAACCTCCATCAGAAAGCAGGTATACATAGACAGTATATTTGTATGGTACATATAGATGCATTGAAGAATTATAACAAAAGGTTGCAGGTACACTGAACAGTTATTTAATCCAAGCTCCACTGGATGAGGTACGGTGGCGGCATACAGCCCCTTTTTGCCCGAGGTAATGGGCTGCTCTGAGACAGGGTATTGCAACTAGTGCGTTGCCTCTGTTCTCAGAAAGTAATCGCTTTTGTGGCTCATCTGCAGCCGCTGAACCATTGCATGAATCACATAAAATCGGAAATCGTATTAATCAATTCGTCATGTTAGTCACAGATCCATTAACCTTTTTACTTGTACCTCGTGGTATTAACTCTTTCCGTAAATCATATCCATCATTTTAAACACCGTAATCATTTCAGCATCAAAATATTAACTCTTGTCATAAATCACATCATCATACAAATCACATTACTCATTTAGACTCGCTCTTGCCTTACAAAAGTCTCACTATGGGGACTGCCAACGGTGTAAGGTCCTTTTAAGACTCCCGGGTACATTTCCCTTTTAATACGCCATCTTGTTTTTCACACACGGTTTCCACTGGGCGCCACCATTTTAGGTACTCTGCTTGCCTTTCTCTGCAGAGCTCTGCTGCCACGAGGCTCGCCACCATCTTGAGCTCGCTGTGCCCCTTCACGTTGAAACAACTCCGCCAATAGTTTGCAGCCAATTAGAGAAAAGGAGGTTCCAAGCCAAAAGGGATATAGCATACCTGAAGAAATGGTACAGAAAAGGCGTAGGTTAAACGCTCATTTTGTTGAGGAAGAGCTTCCTGCAATTACTGAACCAATTGAGGATGTGAGTGGCTTGACTGCACTGCTGAACGAGTTTGAGAAGAAAAATGTGAATCCCGTTTCTGCTCTACACCTATTTCGCAAGCGCAGAGGATGCCGTCTGCATTTCCAAGAGGTTTCTGGCACGACATGTTACTCTCTTCGTGCAGTTGTGGATGGGGTTAAAGAAGGAATAGGTGTCAGCAAAAAAACCGACCAAGAACAATTGTGCTGAAGCCGAAACCGCGGGACGCTTGGGTGCCTTGATCACTTGCACCTCGGAGATCTGCCCATACCTGGAGAACACTTCTTCCAGGGCCTGCTCGTCTTGTCGAGATTTAGACCGCCGATGAACAGCTTTCCTTCTCCGGACACTTCTGCGAGGTTGGTTTGCTGGGTGTTTTCCCTACTGAACTCTAGCCTGCTGCTGCCTACCGGTTCGCTCTCGACTCTCTCTCGGGATCCACCACACTTCGACCGCACCTGGGAGCCACAACGCACCGGCCCCCGCACCGCCGCATCCTCCGGAGCCGGCCTCTGCCCGCGGGCCGACGGTGCCTGCTGGAGCAGCGCGTCGAAGCCCTTCTTTCTCCTCCAGCTCGGTCGGCGCTGCTCTTTGGGAACCCGGGGGAAAGCGGTCTGCGGAGGAATGAAGTCTTCCCAGCTCCCACGGACCTTCCCCATCCACCTCCTGCCGAGTAGCGTCAGCCCATCGCCTGCAATGATCCACAAAGGTAAACCGTGCGTCTCGTCACCGTGAGATACCTGCACATCCGCTCTGCCAAGAACAGGTATCAGTTCCTTGGTGTAGGTACGCAGCTTCGCCGTGACCGGGACCAGCTTGGGTCGTGCAGCTGGGTTGATCCACAGTTTATCAAAAGTTTCCTGACTCATCAGCGACTGACCCGATCCAGTGTCCACTTCCATACTCACTGGGACTCCGTTAATCTTGACTTCCAAAACCACTGGGGCCGAATCGTCGGTACAAGTACACAGTCCAAACGCTTCATCTTCTTCTGCCTGCTCCTCGCTGGATGGTGGATCATCTACCATCTCCTCAGCCACACAGTGAGTCAGGTTTCTTTTGCACATACGCTGAAGGTGGCCTTTCGTGTGGCAGGTATTGCACGTATACTCCGCAAACCTGCAACGGTGAGCCCCATGGCTTCCTCCGCAGCGCCAGCATGGTGCTACTTGATTAGCCCCCTCGGCGGACTCTGAGTTCCAGGATCCCGAGGTCCATGCTCTCTGCCCTGGCCAGAGCCACGTTCTGCAGTTTTTCCGTGGCGGGTGCTATCCTGTGGACAATGCCTGCCGGGTTCGAGACTGTGTGGATCATCTGCTTGGTGCTGCAAGTCGAGGTCATAAATACCAGGCTGATAGTGATGGCTTGCTGCAGGCTGACTGTAGGTTCAGTGGATAGCAGCTTATGAAGGAGACCCTCATGGCCATTCCCCATAAAAAAACGTCTCGCAACGCCTCGTCAAGGTGTGTGCCAAAATCACACGGCGCCGCGAGTCTCCTGATGTCCGCAGCATAGTTGGTGATATCCTGGCCCTCAGGTCTGCAGTGGTAGTAGAATTTGTGCCTGGTCATAAGGATGCTCTCCTTCGGTTTCAGTTGGTCACGAATGAGTTCAATCAGCTCCTCATATGACTTGCCCTTGGCGCTCGCGGGTGCCAGCAAATCCCTGATGAGACAGTAAACCTCATCGCCACAACTGGACAGCAATATCACCTTACTCTTCTCTCTCAGTGCACTGGTGTCCCTCGTCGGGTCATTTGCTATAAAGTAGTACTCGAGCCTTTCCGTAAAGGCCTCCCAATCATTACCCACTATAAAATCCTTTAGCGAGCCCAGAGTAGCCATGGTTGCGTGAAGCTCGTCTGTGTCCTCGTCACCAATGTGATGTATGCAGCACTCAAATCATTGACTCCACACATTCTGGTATTATAGTAACTGCTGTGACCTTAGTCCTGCATTGTGTAACTCCAGAGTGCCTCTCAGGTGTGGTGGGTAGCCTTTTATACTCTGTCTTTCAGGTCTCCCACCACAGCGCCCTCTGTGGCGCACCATTGTAACTAAACTAAACTGGGTGGTGGTGTGAGCTGTGAGGAGGATGCTAAGAGGCTGCCGGGTGATTTGGACAGGTTGGGTGAGTGGGCAAATGCATGGCAGATGCAGTATAATGTGGATAAATGTGAGGTTATCCACTTTGGTGGCAGAAACATGAGGGCAGAATATTATCTGAATGGTGGCAGAATAGGAAAAGGGGAGGTGCAACGAGACCTGGGTGTCATGGTTCATCAGTCATTGAAAGTTGACATGCAGGTGCAGCAGGCGGTGAAGAAGACAAATGGCATGTTGGCCTTCATAGCTAGGGGATTTGAGTATAGGAGCAGGGAGGTCTTCCTGCAATTGTGCAGGGCCTTGGTGAGGCCTCACCTGGAATATTGTGTTCAGTTTTGGTCTCCTAATCTGAGGAAGGACATTCTTGCTATTAAGGGAGTGCAGCGAAGGTTCACCAGACTGATTCCAGGGATGGCTGGACTGACATATGAGGAGAGACTGGATCAACTGGGCCTTTATACACTGGAGTTTAGAGGATGAGTGCGGATCTCATAGAAACGTATAATATTCTGACAGGACGGGACAGGTTAGATGCGGGAAGAATGTTCCCGATGTTGGGGAAGTCCAGAACCAGGGGACACAGTCTTAGAATAAGGGGTAGGCCATTTAGAACTGAGATGAGGAGAAACTTCTTCACTGAGTTGTTAACCTGTGGAATTCCCTGCCACAGAGAGTCATTGATGCCAGTTCATTGGATATATTCAAGAGGGAGTTAGATATGGCGCTTACGGCTAAAGGCATCAAGGAGTATGGAGAGAAAGCGGGAAAGCGGTGCTGAGGTGAATGATCAGCCATGATCATATTGAATGATGGTGCAGGCTCGAAAGGCCGAATGGCTTACTCCTGCACCTATTTTCTATGTTTCTATACATTTAACGTACCTGGACAATGCATAACATTAAGGGGATAAGGGGTTATGGGGAGCGGGCGGGGAAGTGGAGCTGAGTCCATGATCAGATCAGCCATGATCTT
This sequence comes from Pristiophorus japonicus, assembly GCF_044704955.1. Taxonomy (NCBI): domain Eukaryota; kingdom Metazoa; phylum Chordata; class Chondrichthyes; family Pristiophoridae; genus Pristiophorus; species Pristiophorus japonicus. The sequence continues at coordinate 157,393,328 of NC_091988.1, read as the reverse complement.
ATTGAATGGCAGAGCAGGCTTGAGGGGCTGTATGGCCTACTCCTGTTCCTATTTCTTATGTTTTTAAGCTTACTTTTGTTGCTTTATTTTGAAATTTACATATTTCTTGAAGATTTAGGAGTGGGTGAGTAGCTGAGGTCTCAGTTTGTCATTTCTGCCAAAAGATAGCACTTCTGACAGTGCAGCATTCTCTCATTACTGCACTGCAGCATCAGCCTAGATTTTGTGCTCGAGTCTCTGGGGTGGGACTTCAATACACAACCTTCTTGACTTGGAGGCTGACACCTGAAGAATTGAAGGGAGTGGAGCACTGCCATGTTGTGATTGAGCTAGTACATTCCTGAGCTTTCTGAAAGTGTGAAAGCAAATTCAAACAGTAATGCAGTAATATCCAAGTCAATAACACCTGTCTAAACCAAGCAAAGTGTGTTTTTTTTTTTCAAAACCGATTCCAATGATCTGTGTACTTGGAGGGAGTTCCCCTTTTAAAAAGCGTTAGAAGTGCCCATTTCTGGCCAGTACACTGGGCGGTCCAGCACTGTGAATTCCCCTTGCTAATTTGCCTGAAAATAGTATCAAGGTCCTATTTATTTCATGGGATTCCAAATTGCATACTGTAATGAGGCTTCCACCAGGTGGCTGCCCATCTCAAGGACCCCACAAAAATGGTGGCAGCAGTAAGTGCTGCACTATTCCTGCTGGAAAACGGGTGAAAATTGTCATCAGTATTTCATAGAGTTGGTAATTGCTGCATAAAGTAACAGCCACCTGATGGCACTAGTCACTTAAAAGACACACTCCTATTTTGAAGTTAGCAAGCTAAATAATAAATGGTGATCATCACAGGCAAGATATATTGAACCAAGTACCCAGTGCCAATGGTAAAAGCTCAAATATATTTTAAAGTCGTCTCACTTTTGTAAGATTGAAAAGACCTTTCTTTCTTTTAGGGCCTCTGAAATGTTTTATTTTTTTTAAAGAAGAGTTTTCAACAGGAAAACAGTTTGCCTTTAACATAGAAAACATCCCGAGGTGTTTTACAAAAAGGGAAGAAATTAAAATAACAAAAGAGAGATCCTGACATCTTAGATTGACGGCTCTCCCAGCAGCCACTACTAACTCTCCCTTGCTGAACTTGTGAGGTAAAATAGCTAATTTTCTTAATTCTTGTGGATTCTCAGTTTCTTTTTCGTGGATTGGTGGAAGTTAAACCACCAACAAACTGATGGTGGGAGTATCATATGTGCTGTCATTCCCCCCCGTCCCCAAGAATACCCTATGCACACCCCCATAACGTTTTGTCAACATTATTGCCCAGGCAAAAAGCGTAATACTCTGCGTTGAGGTTCTTTCAACAGGTTTGTGAATGTAGTCTCGGGTGGCAGTTTGAACATAGGAACAGGAGTAGGCCATTCAGCCCTTGAGCCTGTTCCACCCTTCGGTTAGATCATGGCTGATCTGTACCTCAACCCCATTTACCCACCTTTGCTCCATATCATTTGATATCCTTGCCTAATAAAAAATAAATCGATGTCAGTCTTAAAAATTCAATTGATCCAGCATCCACAGCCTTTTAGGGACGAGAGTTCCAGATGTCTATTACTCTTTCTGTGAAGAAGTGCTTCCTGATTTCACTCCTGAATGGGCTGGCTCTAATTCTAAGATTATGCCCCCCAGTTCTGGATTTCCCCACCAGAGGAAATCGTTTCTCTTTATCAATTCTCTCATTCTTTTAACACCTTAATTAGATCACTCCTAATCTTCTATACTCAAGGGAATTCAAGCTTGGTTTATGCAACCTGTCCTCATAATTCAACTCTTAAGTCCCAGTATCGTTCTAGTGAATCTGTGATGCAGCCCCTCCAAGACCCTGAGATGCAGTGCCCAGAACTGTACATAGTACTCAATCTGGAATCTGACCAAGGCTGTATAAACTGAAGCATAATTTCTTCCCTATTGCCCCCTGAAATAAACGGCAACATTCCATTAGCCGTTTTGATTATTTTTTTGTACCCGATTATTAGCTTTTGGTGAAATATGGACTTCCAAATCTCTTTGCTCTTTCACAGTTACTAGTTTCACACCATTTAGAAAATACACTTGATTTGCCTTCCTTGAATCCAAAGTGGATGACCTCTCACTTCCCCACACTGAACTCCATATGCTACAGTTTTGCCCAATCAATCTGTCTATATCCCTTTGTGTCAGCTGGGGCACAGTGGGTAGCACACTCACCTCTGAGTCGGAAGGTTGTGGGTTCAAGTCCCACTCCAGGATCTTGAGCACATAAATCTAAGCTGACACTCCAGTGCAGTGCTGAAGGAGTGCTGCAATGTCGGAGGTGCCGTCTTTTGGATGAGACGTTAAACCGAGGCCCCGTCTACTCTCAGTTGAACGTAAAAGATCCCATGGCACTATTTTGAAGAAGAGCAGGGTAGTTTTCCTCTGTGTCCTAGCCAATATTTATCCCTTAATAAACCTAACAAAAATAGATTATCTGGTCATTAATACATTACTGTTTATGGGATCTTGCTGAGCGCAAGTTGGCTGCCACGTTTCCCACATTACAAGAGTGACTACGCAATTGGCTGTGAAGCACTTTTAGACGTCAGGTGATCATGAAAGGCGTTATATAAATCGAAGTCTTTTTTGGTAACTTCCTGCTCCTATCTTCACTACATGTTGTCGTCTGCAAACTTGGATACACAGCTCACTATTGCTTCATCCAAGTCATTGATCAATATGGTGAAAGGTCCCAGTACAGATTCCTGGTGAATACCACTTGTCACATCCTGCCAATCAGAGTTTGTATTCTTTTATTCCTACTCTCTGTCTCCTTCTTTCCCAACCAATTTTCAGCCCATGTTGCAAGGTTGCTTCTAATTCCGTGGGCTTTCATTTTTGCTTGGGCGGAGCATTATCAAATGCCTTCCGGAAGTTTATATAGATAACATCCATAGACACTTCCCTGTCCATCGTTAGTTTAATTTTTTGAGAAGGTCAATAAGTCAGGATTTGACTTTCACAAATCTGCTCTGACTCTCTGATCATATCAAATTTGTTTAAGCGTTCATTCATTCTTTCTCTAATGACAGATTCTAGTAACTTCCCCACAACTGACATTAGCCTGACAGGTATATAGTTATCTGATTTCTCTTTCCAACCCTTCTTAAATAAATATTTGATCAAGTTCCATAACTTGTAAAAGATTAGATGCGAGATTGCAGGTCTTTTTGCGTGTCAGTACTAATGTTTACCCTGTGGCAAGGGTGTGGAAATGTAAGTATGAAAGGTTGAGTTGCTGGTTCTCATGCTTTTTCGCTGATACTGCAATAAGTTAAGAGTACAATGCTGGCATGCGTGCAATGGCAAAATTTAGAAAATGTTGATGCTCTTCGCACGCCCAAAAGCTTTCTCCCTTCATTTGTTCCCACAAACTACGGGCATGAGAGACAGTGCTGACTCCATCTGCCACCTCCTGCCATACTTGCTTCATGTTTGGGTGCAAAGAATGGTTTTGCTCAGCCCTAAGTATGGCTGTTTTCCTCAATTAGACATCTTCCAGGAGAACAGGCAGATTGTCTTCATCAGAGGGGGCGGTTCTGCCCACTTTCCCTTGGCCTGTCGCCTTCCATTTTTATCATTGAAGATGTGCTGCATTAAAAAAAAACATTTGTTCGTCTGAAATGAGAGCAGTAGCCTTTTATGAACTGGCTCTCTCCAGATATCTCAAATATCTCTGTCATAGCATTACCCACTTCATGAAAAATGCGCAGGGAGTTTATCCTAAATACATTTATGAGCTAACCTGGCTGAATCAGGTGAGTCAGCTGGACACACTTGTTGCCCAAAGCCCATGAACGTGCATCAAAGTTGGTGCCATTTTAGAAGGTCACTGAATTGGTATGGTACATAGGTGGAGACCGGAAATGAAAGCGTGATGACTAGAAGCTAGTTGAAAAAGACGAATGTATCAAACAGAAAGGCTGCCTTAAAGCAATATATTGAAATGGAGGAAAATAAACAATAAACAATTTTAATGATTAAGGTTGGGGAGAGTTTAAACTAATTTGGCGTGGGGGGGGAGGGGGCGGGCGGGGCACAGGGATGTAACATTATAAAGGGGAAATAAAGTGTTCAAAGGATTGGGAGAGGCAGAGAGCACTAAAGTAAGAAATAGTAAGGTGGGGTCAAACTAAGAGAGAATACAGGAAGGTCTAAGATGGGTTTACAGTGTATGTATGTGAACACACGGAGCATAGTAAACCAGGTGCAAGCACAAATAGCCACATGGGAATATGATGTGGCAATAAGGGAGACCTGACTCTCAAAAGGGCAGGATTGGGTATTAAATTTTTCTGGTTATAAGATGTTCAGGAAGGATAGGGAAGGAAAGATAGGAGGTGGTGTGGTAGTATTGGTTAAAGAGACTGTTACAATGCTGGGGAGGGAGGATATCCTGGGGGAGTCAAGGACAGAATCTATATCGCTTGAGTTAAATAATAGAGATGCCATTACATTGCTAGCTGTATTCTACAGACCATCAAATAGTGGGAAAGATATTGAGGAGTAAATTTTCAGAGACATTACAGAGCGATGCAAGAAATATAGAGTAGTGATAATAGGGGACTTCAATTATCCTAATATAGACTGGAATTGTAATCGTGTAAAGGGCAGAGAAGGGAACGAATATCTGAAGTGTGTTCAGGTGAACTTTCTTGATCATTATGTATCCGGCCCGACGAGGGAGAGGGCATTGTTGGATCTGGTTCTGGGGAATGAGGTAGGTCAAGTGGAGCAAGTGTCAGTACGTGAACATTTAGGGAACAGTAATCATAGTATCGTAAGGTTTAGATTAGCCATGGAAAAGGACAGGGAGCAATCTACAGTAAAAATGTTTAACTGGGGCAAGGCCAATTTCAGTGGGATGAGAACGGATCTAGCCCGGGTAAACTGGAATCAAAGATTGACAGGGAAACTGTTATTGGACAATGGGCTGCCTTTTAAAGAGGAAATAGTTCAAGTACAGTTGAGGTACTTTCCCACTAGGGGGAAAGGCAGGGCAACTAAAGTCAGGGCTCCCTGGAAGCTGAAACATGGAGAATACATGAAGCAGAAAAAGAGCGTATATGACAGGTTGCAAATACATCTGAGAATCAGGCTATATATAGAAAGATCAGAGGAGAAGTGAAAAAGAAAATAAGGGCAAAGAAAGGGCATGAAAATAGAATGACAACCAACATAAAACATAATCCAAAAGTCTTTTATATGCATATAAATAGTAGGAGGAGGGGTGGGGCCGATTAAGGACCAAAAAAGGAACCTATGCATGGCCGAGATACTAAACGAGTACTTTGCATTTGGTTTCACTAAGGACGAAGATGCTGCCATAGACATAGTGAAGGAGGAGGTAGTGGTGACACTTGATAGAATAAAAATTGATAAAGAAAAGGAATAAAAAAAGGCTGGCTGTATTTAAAGTAGATAAATCACCAGGAGCGGATGGGATGCATCCTAGGATGCTGAAGGAATTGAGGGTGGAAGTTGCGGAGGTGCTGACCATAAAACTCCAACCTTCTGTAGGTATGGGGGTGGTGGCTGAGGACTGGAGAGTTGCAAATGTCACACCATTGTTCAAAAAAGGATGTAAAAAATAAACCCAGAAACTACAGGCCTGTCAGCTTGACCTCGGTAGTGGGGAAGCTTTTAGAAACAATAATCAGGGACAAAATTAACAGTCACTTGGATAGGTATGGATTAATTAAGGAAAACCAGCACAGAATTGTTAAAGACAAATTGTGTTGAACCAACTCAACCAAGTTTTTTGATGAGGTAACCGAGAGGGTTGATGAGAGTAATGTGGTTGACGTAGTGTACATGGATTTCCAAAAGGCGTTTGACAAAGTGCCACATAATAGTCTTGTAAGCAAAGTTGAAGCCCATGGAATAAAAGGGACAGTGGCAGCCTCGTTTTGTGAGGCTTGCTGCAGCATTCTCCCTGGCTGAAGCACTTTCACACAGGTAGGAACATGGTTTATTTAATCTTTTCTTTGCTTATAAATTTTTATTCAGGTTGGATTTATTTGTATAAGTATAAATAAGGATTTATTGTAGAATTTAATGAGTTCCCTTCCCCCCACTCCCCCCCCCACCTCGTTCTGGACGCCTAATTTGTAACCTGCGCCTGAATTTTTAATGTGTAGAACAGGTTTTTCAGTTCTACAAAAATCTTCACTTGCTCCATTCTAAGTTAGTTTGGAGTACGTTTTCACTGTGGAAACTTTCAAATCAGGCGTCAGTGGCCGGACACGCCCCCTTTTGAAGAAAAAATTCTGTTCCAAAGTGGAACTGTTCTACCTGACGAGAACTGCAGAAAAAAAAATGTGGAGAATTGCGATTTCTAAGATAGTCCGTTCTCCACCAGTTGCTCCTAAAAATCAGGCGCAAATCATGTGGAAACTTGGGCCCAAAATGTGGAAGTATAGTGAACAGTGGGGAGGATAGTGATAGATTTAGGAAGACATAGACAGGCTGGTGAAATGGGCAGACACGTGGCAGATGAAATTTAATGCAAAAAAGTTCTCGGGACATCGGAATTTCAGGACCCGGGAAGGCATCGGGAAAAGCAGGGTTTCAGCGCGCAATGCGCATGCGCTGATAACCGGCTTTTCCGATTTGTCAAGTTTCTGGCTTGACAGATCTCGTGCATATCGGGAGCGCGGACACTTGAAGGGCAAGATTTCCGATATTTACGAATATCTTGCCCTGCAAATGTCCTTTAAAATCTTGCGCCTGAAAAAGCAGGCATATAGCCTACTTTTACAGGCGCAAGTGTTTAAAAATACATAAAAACATTAAAATTAAATTACATAAACACATATGAAAACATACTTTATTGTTTAAAAACCCTTCCCACTACGGCAAGTTTATTTTAAGGCATCTTTAAAAAAAAAAGTCGGGAAAATATTATTTTTTAATAAGAACTTTAATTTAAATGATTCTTAAATATGTCGTGTATTTTTCTATTATGTTTTGTGTGTGTTTGGGGGGGGGGGGGTTTCTCATTCATAATAATGGGAACTCCAACTTAGAGTTCCCATTATTATGAATTAGAAAATACTGCACCTTGATTGGCTGCCCTGAGCCATGTGACTACAGCTCAAGCCCTGCGCACGTCCCAACGTGCCGCACTCCGATGCGTAGGAGTGAAGGCCTTAGGCTCGGAAGTTCAAGCGGGCGCAGCAGCAACAGGTAAGTGCGCAGTTTTTTACCTATTTTCTTTAGTTTGCCCACGGGAAGACCTCTAGCAGAATTGTCCAGAACTTAAAGAAGGGTAACTTTGAAGGTATGAGGCTTGAATTGGCTAGGATGGATTGGCGAATGATACTTAAGGGGTTGACTGTGGATGGGCAATGGCAGACATTTAGAGACCACATGGATGAACTACAACAATTGTACATTCCTGTCTGGCGTAAAAATAAAAAAGGGAAGGTGGCTCAACCGTGGCTATCAAGGGAAATCAGGGATAGTATTAACGCCAAGGAAGTGGCATACAAATTGGCCAGAAATAGCAGCGAACCCGGGGACTGGGAGAAATTTAGAACTCAGCAGAGGAGGACAAAGGGTTTGATTAGGGCAGGGAAAATGGAGTACGAGAAGAAGCTTGCAGGGAACATTAAGACAGATTGCAAAAGTTTCAATAGATATGTAAAGAGAAAAAGGGTGGTAAAGACAAACGTAGGTCCCCTGCAGTCAGAATCAGGGGCAGTCATAATGGGGAACAAAGAAATGGCAGACCAATTGAACAAGTACTTTGGTTCGGTATTCACTAAGGAGGACACAAACAACCTTCTGGATATAAAAGGGGTCAGAGGGTCTAGTAAGGAGGAGGAACTGAGGGAAATCCTTATTAGTCGGGAAATTGTGTTGGGGAAATTGATGGGATTGAAGGCTGATAAATCCCCAGGGCCTGATGGACTGCATCCCAGAGTACTTAAGGAGGTGGCCTTGGAAATAGCGGATGCATTGACAGTCATTTTCCAACATTCCATTGACTCTGGATCATTTGTTATCGAGTGGAGGGTAGCCAATGTAACCCCACTTTTTAAAAAAGGAGGGAGAGAGAAAACGGAATTATAGACCGGTCAGCCTGACCTCAGTAGTGGGTAAAATGATGGAATCAATTATTAAGGATGTCATAGCAGCGCATTTGGAAAGAGGTGACATGATAAGTCCAAGTCAGCATGGATTTGTGAAAGGGAAATCATGCTTGACAAATGTTCTGGAATTTTTTGAGGATGTTTCCAGTAGAGTGGACAAGGGAGAACCAGTTGATGTGGTATATTTGGATTTTCAGAAGGCTTTTGACAAGGTCCCACACAAGAGATTAATGTGCAAAGTTAAAGCACATGGGATTGGGGGTAATGTGCTGACATGAATTGGGAACTGGTTGTCAGACAGGAAGCAAAGAGTAGGAGTAAATGTGTACTTTTCAGAATGGCAGGCAGTGACTAGTGGGGTACCGCAAGGTTCTGTGCTGGGGCCTCAGCTGTTTACATTGTACATTAATGATTTAGATGAGGGGATTAAATGTAGTATCTCCAAATTTGCGGATGATACTAAGTTGGGTGGCAGTGTGAGCTGCGAGGAGGATGCTATGAGGCTGCAGAGTGACTTGGATAGGTTAGGTGAGTGGGCAAATGCATGGCAGATGAAGTATAATGTGGATAAATGTGAGGTTATCCACTTTGGTGGTAAAAACAGAGAGACAGACTATTATCTGACTGGTGACAGATTAGGAAAAGGGAAGGTGCAACGAGACCTGGGTGTCATGGTACATCAGTCATTGCAGGTGTTAATTCCTGGATTCTTTTACTTCAATCTGGTTCAGTAAAATTACTGAGTCGAATACCTCTTGTGCTTTGAACAAAGCAGTCTTTATTACCGGCCAGTAAGACCTATCAGACAGAAGATATACTCTCTGGATAGAGCGTACACACTCCCTACGGATAGGTGAAGTTACATCGTAAAGCGTTAACAGTTATACAGTTTTGAAATCAGATAACAAAATACAAATGGATTGACAGTCTAACTCAGCCACTCATTAGTCAATCTATATGAGATGTTCTTCTTGAAAGCTCAAGTATTGCCTCTAAATGTTTCAATCTAATGATGTGACTATTTACTGAGACCTTGCAATTCTGCAGATGTATTTCATGTTACAATTATATATTATTGGCAGGATTAGTGACTTGAAACCTTGAGACAGACTGTTAGCTATGCTGATGTTGCACTATTTGCAATCTGACATTCTCCCAGCTATTCTTCCATGGCTTATACATTTTCATATATCCCGTTTACTTTACTGTCCTTAATTCCATATATTCCGTTCAGATATCCACATCCCCCCTTTTATCATTCTATGATAACATTTAGGATCATTCTATGAGTATTGCATTGTTGAGTAGTTCTCTAGTTTGTTGGATCATAACCCGGGAACCCTTGACCACAAGAGAGTCTGCTAACCTTGTCATTGCTTTACAGCAGAGGTTAAGGCAACCAACAATCAAACAGCAGGTAATTATTATGATGAGAACAATTAGATAGGATCTCCAAGATCCACCCAGAAACCAATCAAACCTGCTAAGTTCTTTTGCTGGTGTGGATAACTTTTTCACCTCCCTCCTTATGTGATCGGCAAGGTGGGTTATGTTTTCTGAACTATCAGGAATGTAAGTGCAACATTCAGATCCTATCAGGGCACACGTTCCCCCTTTCTCAGCTAACAGGTAATCGAGGGCCATTCGGTTTTGTAATGCTACGGTCCTTATCGCTACCATTTCAGCTGTGATGCCCTCCAGAGCCTCAGCAGTGCGGTTAGCTACCTGTTCCAATATCGTTTCTTTGAATCCATCTAACAGTCTCAGTTAGGGTCAGGGGAACGGTGCGCAAAGGAATTCCCCCTTTGGAATGTATAGGGATATGTGAACACACCCAGCATCTAGTGAAGTGCCCTTTTTCCGCATAAACGTAAGACATATACAAAAAGGTGTTTACATGGAGCTCTCGCCTTTGTCTTCCTTCCCGTGCACCAAAACTGTCATATATCAACACTATTATGCAGACAGTAGCATACAGACACAGTCTCATCTTATAAATAGTCCAATTATTTAGCTGATAAAAAGAGTTCTGTTTTCACGTTTCCCTTCAGGTCTCCGTCAGTGTATTTGGCTGTCTGACAGGTAAGAGTTCAAACTGATCCTACTTCAACTGCCTTGTTCAGCTATAGGGAGGAGGAGATCTGGAACAGAAACAGGAATTAGACTAACCAGCAAAATTTGTTTAAATGGTGATGAGCTTGCAGTGGTGCAGGTGAACCCAGGCACTTTTCCCCTCAACCTTGGCTGCAGTGGGGGTAGTGAGTGACACCTAAAAAGGCCCCTCCTATTGTGGCTCTAATCCTTTCCGAATCCATACTTCCCTGGTGCCACGAGGGACAATTCGGGTAAAACTGGGAGGTCGAGGTGAGCATCTTGAACCTGGTTGTGAACTAGTCGCAGAGCCTGAGTCAGAGAAAGAACATTGGTGGTCATCAGTCTAGCTGAGATCTCATATCTAGGAACAATTTCCCTCATTAACACCTTAACAACAGTCTGAGTCTTATTGTCCAGGTTAGGGTAGGCTTCAATCCATCTGCTAAACACATCTACTATTACTAACACATATCTGTAACACTGAACTTTTTGCAACTCAATGTAGTTCTACTGAAATGTCTCAAAGGGACCTTCGGGTAGGGGCGTTTTACCCCAATCACAGGGGACTCCCTTCCCTGGAATATGTTGCTGGCCAACCAGGCAACGACTACTGATGTTCTGGGTGAGCGCCTGGAGTTTAGGGTGCCACCAAGTAGCCAAAAGCGTATCACTTGTTGCCCTTGCTCCACAATGAGTAGCAAAATGCAGACATTCTATAACCCATGAGGCCAACTCGTCAGACATGCAAGTCTGTTCCGCGGGAGTGGTCCAGAGTTTAGAAACATTGTCATAAGTACATGCATAATATTTCCACAACAGTTTATCTTTTTCAGGAGCGTCCCCCTGTGCTTTTATAACATCTTGGATGGTTGGCATTGGTTTTTCCGAGGCTAACTTATCCTTCGCAGGATTTTTAGTCTGACTCATAATTTTGGGCACTACCATCTGTTGGTCACGAGAGGCCTGTTTGGCCTCTTGGTACAATGGCAATGCGTTTGGGGAACATGAGGGCTTGCAACAAATCAGATACTAGCTGTTTGAGATATCTCATTCCCCTGTGAGGTTAGGAATCCCCTATTTTTCCATAATTGTCCGAAATCATAGGCCACCCCAAAGGCATACCTAGAGTCGGTATAGATATTGACTTTGAGATCTTTGGCCAAGATACAGGCTCGGGTGAGGGCGAATAGTTCAGCTTGTTGAGCAGAATAGGCGGTTTCAAAGCAGCAGATTCCAAGACCTGATTCTCCTGGTTTACTATGGCGTATCCTGAGATTTGTGTATCTTCTGGATTAATAGAAGTACTTCCGTCAACATACATAAACAATCATGACTGGGTTCTTCCTCATCTTGGGGTGGCTCAGTAAGAATACAGTCTGGATCTTCCATCAACTAAATCTTCCCTGACTGATGTGGCCTCTTAAATTAAAGATAAGCAATCATGACTGGGTTCTTCCTCATCTTGGGGTGGCTCAGTAAGAAAACAGGCCGGATTAATTGCAGTACAGTGCCGAAAAGTCAGTTTAGGATTGCCTGTGATTTCAGTGGGTTCTGTCGGATAGAGGGCCAGTCCACATTGCCCTGCACTGGGATCTCAATTAATGGGAGTATAACCCACTTGGAAAGGGGTCCTCTGCCCACACATGAGGATCCACATAGTCAGGTATGTCCGAGCCAGTATGATGCCGTAGAGTTGTTAATACTTTCTCGGGGTCCCCATTAAATTGGACTGTTCGGCCATGTTTTACAATTTGCACATCCCGGCTGGTAGGGTCAGCCTCATCTATGGCCTTGCGTACCATAACTCCCAAATCTTTAGCATGGTGAGGGGCTAATACTTCACGAGCAATATGCGGTGCCATTGTTAGGGGCTGTTTCCACAGATTCTTATCCACTTCCACAAAATCTGCCTCTCTTTCCAGTCCAGTCACTCTAGCCCTTAATAGAATTCCCTTCACTTCCCCTTCGTGATCCTGATATTCTTTCCACTGGGATCGTATGCTAGGGTCACGTGATAGGGTGCCTGCGGCAGGTCCAGAGACCACCACTGAGGGGTTCTAGTGGTATAATACTGCCGCTTAAGGGTTTCCTGTTTTACAATAATCTCCATACTCCAAATGCAACTGGAATTTGCAAAGGAGGTCTCTAGCCATCAAGTTACAGTCCAGATTGGTTGTGATAACAACTCGATGTTCCACCGATTCTTCCTGGTAACCCATTTTAACCGGTTCTGACACTGGGAATGTCAAGATTTGTCCCAGGAATCCTGAAAGTTCCTGTGTTTCAGTAGAGGCAGGGAGTTTAAGCTTTGATTGTACAGAAGACATGAAGGCTCCCGTATCTATCAAAAAGGGTTGCCACTCATTCAGAATGGGTTGTCGTCCGGGGAGGATCCCTGCACAATTAAGCTGCGTAGTCAATTGGGGGACAATTGACCAAAGGGGTTGTTCTGGGAGAAGTTAGTGTAAGATCCTCCTCTCCCCCCTTGCCCCCCTCCTCTTCCTTTTCCATGCTGACGGTAGGGGCAATTTTTATTCCAATGTCCTTCCTGCCCACAATTAAAACAGTCAATTCCTCTTATCCAGTCCCGGCCTCTTCCCATACCATGCCGGGGACAATAGGGAGGTTTATTAGCAGGGCTCGGGCCGTTTGGTTGTTTAGTATAACCGTATCCTTTCTTATCCATCCAATCCTGTATGCAACACTGCGGTTCTATTGATCCTTCCTCCCGAGATGGCTCTTCCTTTCTAGTCACGTATTCAGTCTTGACCCAGGTTGGGGGCGCACCTCCCCCCTCCCCTTTCTTTTTCTGCCAATAATATCTAACTGCCCTTTCCATCTGTCCGGATAGCGTGAGCAATCAAATAGTTGTTTGAAGATTACAGACATCTATAGAGAGGTGGTCTGCAGCTTGTTGTGCATCAGGGTTTGGCATTGGTCTGACAGGGAATTGGTGTCGGGACTTTGGGATCTTGGAAATCATTTCTAGGCCGGAGGATGTTTCAGAGCTGTCTGACTGCTTGACAGTTCTGCGTCTCGATCGGCGGGGGTGTTTGCTATGTCTTTCACAACTTGGACTGGTAGGTTGACTAGAAGATTTACGGGACTGTTTGTGATGTTGAGATATAGTTCTGCCCTTTCGAGTGTGAGATCTGGTCCTTTCGGCTATATTGCCTGTGAACTGGGGATCCGAATCGCTATCAGAGGATGAGGAGTCAGTTTGGGTTTGTTGCTTTGGTGATATGTGGTTGTTCCTAACTCTTTTTACCGGAGTGTTAGGTGGAGGGTGTTGGGAAGAGGACTGGAGCAAGAGGCCAGGGGGTGCGGGAGGCGCCGTTGGGCGCTGAGTCAGTGGCCACTCATCAATTTCATCATCAGCCTCGGTTAACACAAAGCCAGTCATTTTAACTTGTAGTTGATCAATACCTTTCTCAGAGGTCCCAGAGGATCTCTTAGCAAGTTTCTCGTGCGCACATTCATTCTTTTTTTTTTAAAGACGTCTACAGTTTTAACATGTGTTCCCTCTGTCAATGCAAGTCCTAATTTAATAGCATTTGTTTGCCAACTCGATAGAAGTGATGCATCTTTTAATTTCTGACAATAATGTCGCCAGGTTGCAATTAAATTTTTTTATCCCCTTTTCCTCGTCCCCTCTCCAAATTAATTCCTGTGCTTTTCTTTTACCTCTACGCTTCTAGTGTCACTTAGAGGCCACTGGTCATCCCCTAATAATTTGTTCAGGGCTCCTGATAATTTTCTAAAGTCTTCAGCTCTTTCAGGGAATTCCTCACATAGCTTTTGTAGCGGATTATCCGCATCCGTGGTTTTATCTAACTGATTACCCATTTTCACACTGCCCCTCGTATTACTGTGTCGCTACGCGTTCGTGTCGTCATGCAATTTAAACAAACTTAAAAATAGACACAGACTTTACAGAACTAACACGGACTTTAACTAACTCCAAATAACCAAACTTTACTAACGCTAACACTTACCTGCGTCATCGCGCGGTTCGCATCGCCGCGTGATTTCAATACTAAACTACCACGTCGCCTCGCAGTTCACGTCGCCGCGCAATCTGCGTTGCCTCGCAGTTCACGTCGCCGCGCAATCCACGTCGACCCGTGGCTCGTGTCGCCGCGCGAGTTAAGATACTTTAAACTTTAAAAGATAAACAAGGACTTCTAACACTTACCCGCGTCGCCGCGCGGTTCGCGTCGCCGCGCGATTTACAAAATAGACAAAGACTTCTAACACTTACCCGCGTCGCCGCGCGATTTCAATACTTAAAACTTTACTTAAAACTCTAAACACTTTAAAACTTACAGACTTACTGCCATTAGCACTGACTTTCGCGATTCGCGTTGCTGCGCCTCGGCGTCACTGCACGTTGACGTCACTGCGCGTTCGCTTCACTGCGCGTTTACGTCACTGCGCGTTCGCTTCGGCCCTTCTCCTCTCGGCCGCGCGTTCGCGTCGGCCCTACCTTCCGAGTTGCTGCGGGGTTTTTTAAAAAAATTCAATCAGAGCCTAGACGGGCCAAGTGATATACAAGGTCGACGTCGTACCTGAGTTGAACACCTATCTTCTATTTACATCCCCATTTTATTCCCTGTGAGCCTAATTTCCCTATCCTTTCGCGTTACTGCGCAGTTTAAATTCAATCAGTCAATGAAAGCCCTAATTTAATGGAGTTTTTCTGCCAATTGGACAGGAGTGATTTTATATTTTTCATAATTTAAAATCTCAGAACATTTTTTTTCTTTCAGCACCTATTTAGTACGTTACTTTTTTTTATAACTAGAGAGAAGTCCGGCACGTAGGCTGTGGACTGTTTTTCGTTATCTCAATTGTTCCAGCCTCAAGGTCGTGTTATTTAATATAACTTTTTTTTAAAAAATCCTTTTGAATCCATCTCAGTTGTTTTGCTGTGCCTTCTCTGAATGTTTGCTTTCAACAAGTTTTTCTTTTTTTTTTAACCACCGGGACCATGTAATTTTTTCTTTTTTAACAAATCTATCCTTTGGGCATTTCCTGGCTCCGCAACTTATCATCCGAATATACGTAATTCAATAAGGTTCACACTCTTAAACTTCCCACATACAGGACAACACTACGAAGGGTTAAAACAAACTTTCATTCTGTTTGAGATAAAACAAACCACAACTCCCCGGCTTTTTTTTTTTACAGTAAAAGTCACAGAAGCATTTCTCATTTAAACAGACATTCACAAGAGTCTCTTTTCTTTCCTATTAATTTTTTTTGGATCCATGATTGATCATCTATCCCTATCTAGCTCTAACTATCTTTCCAAGTCGCCGCTTGGTTTGCGTCATCGCGCAATTTCCCTATCTCTATCCCTATTCTAAGTTTGAAAGGTATTCACCAGATTGTCCTGGATCTCGTTCAGACACTACCTGAGAACCAGCGAGTGGCTAAACTTTCCTCAGACTTTTGAAACCGGGGGAAACTGGAGCAGTATTGAAATCATACTCACTCCAGTGGCCATTTTCCCCTCGTCTCGTCCAAGGCTAGTCTGGCTCTTAATTCACAAGTTTTCGGCAGTCGTCCGTTGAGATCCCACTTCTGACACCAAATGTTAATTCCTGGATTCTTTTACTTCAATCTGGTTCAGTAAAATTACTGAGTCGAATACCTCTTGTGCTTTGAACAAAGCAGTCTTTATTACCGGCCAGTAATACCTATCAGACAGAAGATATACTCTCTGGATAGAGCGTACACACTCCCTACGGATAGGTGAAGTTACATCGTAAAGCGTTAACAGTTATACAGTTTTGAAATCAGATAACAAAATACAAATGGATTGACAGTCTAACTCAGCCACTCATTAGTCAATCTATATGAGATGTTCTTCTTGAAAGCTCAAGTATTGCCTCTAAATGTTTCAATCTAATGATGTGACTATTTACTGAGACCTTGCAATTCTGCAGATGTATTTCATGTTACAATTATATATTATTGGCAGGATTAGTGACTTGAAACCTTGAGACAGACTGTTAGCTATGCTGATGTTGCACTATTTGCAATCTGACATTCTCCCAGCTATTCTTCCATGGCTTATACATTTTCATATATCCCGTTTACTTTACTGTCCTTAATTCCATATATTCCGTTCAGATATCCACACAGGTTGGCATGCAGGTACAGCAGGCGGTTAAGAAAGCAAATGGCATGTTGGCCTTCATAGCAAGGGGATTTGAGTACAGGGGCAGGGAGGTGTTGCTACAGTTGTACAGGGCCTTGGTGAGGCCACACCTGGAGTATTGTGTACAGTTTTGGTCTCCTAACTTGAGGAAGGACATTCTTGCTATTGAGGGAGTGCAGCGAAGGTTCACCAGACTGATTCCCGGGATGGCGGGACTGACCTATCAAGAAAGACTGGATCAACTGGGCTTGTATTCACTGGAGTTCAGAAGAATGAGAGGGGACCTCATCGAAACATTTAAAATTCTGATGGGTTTAGACAGGTTAGATGCAGGAAGAATGTTCCCACTGTTGGGGAAGTCCAGAACTAGGGGTCACAGTCTAAGGATAAAGGGTAAGCCATTTAGGACCGATGAGGAGAAACTTCTTCACCCAGAGAGTGGTGAACCTGTGGAATTCTCTACCACAAAGTTGTTGAGGCCAATTCACTAAATATATTCAAAAGGGAGTTAGATGCCTTACTACTAGGGGGATCAAGGGGTATGGCGAGAAAGCAGGAAGGGGGTACTGAAGTTGCATGTCAGCCATGAACGCATTGAATGGCGGTGCAGGCTAGAAGGGCCGAATGGCCTACTCCTGCACCTATTTTTCTATGTTTCTATGTTGCTAATTTCAGGCCCATATAAACTAAATGGTACAATCCTAAAGAGGGTACACGAACAGAGAAACCTGGGGGTCTTTGTGCACAAATCATTGAAGGTGGCAGGGCAGGTTGAGAAAGCAGTTAAAAAAGCTCATGGGTTCCTGGATTTCATAATTAGAGGTATAGAGCACAAAAGTGTGGAAATTATAATGAACCTGTATAAAACATTGTTTCGGCCCCAACTGGAATATTGTGTCCAATTCTGGGCATCACACCTTAGGAAGGATGTGAAGGCCTTGGAGAAGGTGCAGAAAAGATTTATGAAAATGATTCCAGGAATGGGGGACTTCAGTTACGTTGATAGAATGGAGAAGCTGGGATTGTTCTCCTTGGAGCGGAGAAGATTGAGAGGAAATTTGTTCGAGGTAATCAAAATCATGAGGGGTTTGGACAGAGTAGATAGAGAGAAACGATTCCCATTGGCAGAAGGGTCGAGAACCAGAGGATACAGATTTAAGGTGATTGGCAAAAGAGCCAAAGTCGATGTAAGAAAAAACCTTTTTACACAGCGAGTGGTTAGGATCTGGAATGCACTGCCTGAAAGGGTGGTGGAGGTGGACTTAATCACAGCTTTCAAAAGGGAGTTGGATAAGTATCAGAAGGAAAAATATTTGCAGGGCTACAGGGAAAGGGCGGGTAGTGGGACTAGCTGAGAGTTGGCACGGGCCGAATGGCCTCCTTCTGTGCTGGAACCATTCTATGATTCTATGAGGGGTGACTGGAATTTGATGTGTGTGTCATGAGAAAATAAATAAGGCAGAATTAGAAAATGGCAATACTGATTTGTAGCGACGGTGTGACTTAAAAACCACAGCACAAAATAGGCTGAAAAACTCAGAACAGGATAGATGATTGTACAATTTGTGAGTAAGTGGATATGTTAAAACAAAAGTACATGTTTCTTTTTGATTTCTTTTGCTTCCAGCATATTCTTCATTTTTTCCATCTTTAAAGTTTATATGCTGTTTTATACCAGAGGGACTGATTGGATAACCTACAAATCTCAGTGTGAAGTTTTTTCTTTTGGCAAATTCACTGGCTTAGCTGACAATATGCTATTATGTCTTAGATTAAAGAAAAGTGCTTGACATCCTGGACGTGTTATATTAGCGAATTTAACTTGCGTTGTCATGGCTACTGCAGCGTAATTCTTGGTAGTGTGAGTAACTGGGGTTGATCTCTGTGTTGCACTCCACTGCCTTTTCCAATTAGAGTTAATACAAAGAAAGACTCACAAATGGAGGGGTGTTGGTGGAAATTACTGTCTATAATGTTACATGGTGGAATGCGTCATTAGACTGTGTTACAAAAATACTCCCAATAAAGTGTAGCTCTGGAAAAATATTAGATCTTGCTCATCATATCTATGATAGAAACAGCAGGGCTGAAATTCAAGGTCTGAGGGACATGTTAATGCCCGTTTGCTGCTGCCATTCGTCAAAATCGAATGGCCGCTGCTTTGGGGTCAACCCGACCCAAATTCAAGTCAGGGATTTTTCAGCCTGGACCACATACTGGCCGATGCTGGTGATTGCCCCAGGCGAGTCATCAGTTAGTGCATCGCCGCTTTTAATTACAATAAAAACTTTCCGAGCTAAATGCAGCTGTACTCGTCGATCCCCTGCCACACGGTGCCCCCAACAGGTTTTTCTATCGGTACATCCTTTCCGCACTGAGTGAGGCCTGGCAGTGCAGCGGCCTTAAAGGGGAGGGCCCACTGCCGCGGCCAACTTCCCAATCGGCCGGCAAGACAGCGCCAACGGGCGCTGGCCCAGCCGAAACCATCCATGGTGAATCTCTCTCCTTTTAAAGGAGGGGAGAGAGCATGGTGACGTACATGTGTTGTGATATCACCACTACTCCACCGCTGATTGACAGTGGTGGAGTCCTGATTGCACCCCAAATGCAGCCATTTCCTGTCTAAGTCCCACCCCCACTATGATCGCTTTCCATTGGGACTTGAAAAAAATCAATCATCGGACTGTATCAGACCTCCCAGCGGTAAGTATCACTTACAAAATTCATAGGTGTGCCAGCTTTCATGTCTGCTGGGTATCCGTGCGATTACTGAAATGTAGCAATTTTTGAAACATATCCCATACAAAAGCTACAGTTACTATGTAATAATTTTGTCATAGAAACTGAAATGCAGAAATTGGTCAATGGTGAAACCTCTAATGCAGAGTACACCTAACGCTTCACCGCAATACTTCTGCAACTGTCGATTTGCTCAACAACCTTTAATGCCCTTGTTCCCAATAAAACCATGACTCTCTCCCATCCTGATCATTTCCTCTGGTGTGGCCACCATCTTTGCTCACTCAAATCCAAGGGGTGCAAAATTGAGCATATCTGGCACCCAACTGGTTTAGCCATCCATCACCATATCTGGCTGGGCCACATCAAGTATTGTTGGGCCTCGTTCTTTTCTGTGAAAAACCATCTGCTATTCAGGATCATCCTTGGGAACAAAGATAACCCCATGCTTCTTTTATCCACCGTCAACCATCTTCTTAAACCCATCTTCCCTGTTCCTTCCAACCTAGTCATCAATAAATGCCAGGAACTCATTGACTTCTTTGTTACTAAGGGTAAGATGATCTGTTCAATTCCTTCTCTTCCTTCCCCACCAAGCCATGCCTCCCTGCCCTAGCCCTGAACTCCTGGCTCCATCTAGTTTCTCTCCTATCTCCCCTTATGATATCTCTAAGTTCATCTCATCCATGACTCTTCCACTCCTTCCTTGACACAATTCCTACTAAACTGCTGACCAGTCCTGGCCCCCCTGATAGCTGAAATTGAGCAGGTTCCCTCACCTCTGGTACCATCCCTCTGTCTTTCAAAACTATCAACAACCTCTCCTCAAAAAACATACCCTTGATTTCTTTGCTTTTGCAAACTACTGTCCCATCGCCAATCTCCCATCTTCAAATAATTCAGCATGTTGTTGCCTTACAAACCAGTTCTCGGTCTTCCTGCAACTTACTTTTTCAATCTCTCCAATCAGATTTGTGTCTGTGCCACAACTTCAAAATGGCCCCAATCAAAGTTACACACGACGTCCAATGGTGCATTACCCCACTTTGATCTCTGCAACCTCTAATATAGTCGACAACACCATCCTGCTCCATCCTCTCCTCTATTGTCACGCACAGTGGGACTGCCCTTGCTTGGTTCCACCCTTACCTTTCCAATTGTAGCCAGAGCTTTTCCAGCAGATTATTTTCCTACCTCTGGACTGTAAATCTCTGGAATTCCCCAAGGATCTATCCTTTGTCCCCGTCCTTATCCTCATGACAATGCTGTTTGCTGATGAAATTGAGTTCTAACTTCTCCACTACCTCTCTTGAACCCTCCCACTGCCTTTATGTTGTCCGACTCCTTCTCTGACATCCAGTCGTGGATTACCCATGATCTACTCACGTTAAGTATTTGGAAGATTTTAACCATTGTCTTTAACCCACCCTGCTCCCAAACTCTGTACTCTTGCTATCAATTCAATCCTCCTCCTTGGCCACTTCTCAGGCTGAATGTGAATGTTCACAATCTCAGCGTCCTATTTAACCCTGAGCTGATTTTCCCACCCCAAATCACTCTGTCACAAAGACTGCCTTGTCCATTGCATTGTCCACCTCTGTAACATTGCTCACATCTGCTTCATTGCCAACCTCCAAATCCTGCCTCAGTCCATCTGAGGGGGGTTTAGGAAGGAAGAGGGGTTTAGGAAGGAACATGAGAACATAAGAACTAGGAGCAGGAGTAGGCCATACGGACCCGCGAGCCTGCTCCGCCATTTAATACGATCATGGCTGATCTGATCATGGACTCAGCCTCACTTCCCCGCCCGCTCCCATTAACCCCTTATCCCCTTATCGTTTAGGAAACTGTCGATTTCCGTCTTAAATTTATTCAATGTCCCAGCTTCCACAGCTCTCTGAGGCAGCAAATTCCACAGGTCCACAACCCTCAGAGAAGAAATTTCTCCTCATCTCTTTTTTAAATGGGCGGCTCCTTATTCTAAGATTATGCCCTCTTGTTCTAGTCTATCCCATCAGTGGAAACATCCTCTCTGCACCAACCTTGTCAAGCCCCCTCATAATCTTATACGTTTCAATAAGGTCATCTCTCATTCTTCTGAATTCCAATGAGTAGAGGTCCAACCTACTCAACCTTTCCTCATAAGTCAACCCCCTCATCTCCGGAGTCAACCTGGTGAACCTTCTCTGAACTGCCTCCAAAGCAAGTATATCCTTTCGTAAATATGGAAACCAAAACTGCACGCAATATTCCAGGTATGGCCTCATCAATACCCTGTACAACTGTAGTAAGACTTCCCTGCTTTTATACTCCATCCCCTTTGCAGTAAAGACCAAGATTCCATTGGCCTTCCTGATCACTTGCTGTACCTGCATACTATCTTTTTGTGTTTCATGCACAAGTACCTCCAGGTTCTGCTGTACTGCAGCACTTTGCAATCTTTCCCCATTTAAATAATAACTTGTTCTTTGATTTTTTTTCTGCCAACGTGCATGACCTCACACTTTCCAACATTATACTCCCTCTGCCAAATTTTTGCCCACTCACTTACCCTGTCTATGTCCTTTTGCAGATTTTTTGTGTCCTCCTCACACATTGCTTTTTCTCCCATCTTTGTATCATCAGCAAACTTGGCTACATTACACTCGGTCCCTTCTTCTAAGTCGGAAGGGGGGTTTAGGAAGGTGTTGGGGGGGGGGTCTCCTTCTTCCTTCCTAAACCCCCCCCTCCCCCTCCTTCCTTCCAAACCTTATTCATGACTTTGTCAAACCCACATTCAAATATTCCAATGCTCTGCTGGCCAACCTCACATCCTCCACTCTCCATAAACTTCAGGTTATCCAAAACTCTGCTGTCTCTATCCTATCCTGCATCAAGTTCCATTAATGCATCATCCCTGTTCTCGCTGACCTACATTTACTCCCGGCCCCCAGTGCCTCCAATTTAAAAATCTTACCCTTGTGTATAAAGCGCTTCATGGGCTTTCCCCTCCCTATTTTCTGTAACCACCTCCAGCTCTACAACCTCTCTTAAAATCTATGTTCCTCTAACTGACCTTTTGTACATCGTCAGACCCTTCTGCACAATCATTATCTGCCATGCCTTCAACCCATAGGCCCCATTCCTTCGAATCGCCTTCCTAAACCCCTTTCCTTTCTAAAACCCCCACTTCCTTCCTTCCTAAACCACCCCATTCCTTCCTCAACCCCCTCCCTTCCTTTCACAACCCCCGCCACCTTAAAACCCTTATCTTTGACCAAGCTTTTGGTCACTGCTCCTAACATCTCCTTTGTCTCAGCATCAATTTTGTTTCCTTGTGTCTGTGAATCGCCTTGGGATGGGTGTTAAAAGTGTGTTTTTTTTTTTTGTAAACTGTCTATCGAGTGTCAAATGTTTACCGTTTAACAGTTGCACTGTGTACAGATTGGGAGGAGAGCAGAGAAAGAAAAGCACTCTTCAAACCTTGAGAAGGACTACATCCAAGGCCTATGAGTGCAAACCCTAAAAAGGATACTGAGGTGCAGGAGAAGGTGCAAAGAAGTTTACAAGAACAGTACCAGATTTGAGAGGTTATAACTATCAGGAACGATTAAATCAGCTGGTGCTCTTTTCTCTAGCAAAGAGAAGGCTGAGAGGTAACCTGATAGTGATCTTTAAGATTGTGAAAGGATTTGATAGGGTAGACATAGAGAAGGGGAGAGAAATTTGGTCTTGTCTCATTTGGGGCGGTAACCCAGGCGGAGTGGTAATTTTAGCGCCTTGAAAAAGTTTGCACCCTCCGCTCAGAAATTTGTCAGAGTTGGGCGAGGAGCTGACATGAGCATTAAACATCAATCCTTGCAACCCTTGCACACCAGAGCTGAGGGGGCAATAACGGAAGGTTCGTCGGTAAATTTGGCGGACCCATTGTGCATGCGTGGAACTCCGAGGCAGACCCCAGCAACAGCCGAGTCTTAAAGGCGCAGCATAGTAATGCACCCATTAAAGTTTTCGAAATCATTTGTTTTCAACCTGTACTGTTATGTCTGTCTGCTGCTGCAAACACGGAGGCCCACGCGCCATGCTCTGTGTAAACGTTGCACTGACTCTGACCTCCGAGGGAAGCGCTTCCTCATCCCTTTAAGTAGCCACCAGTTAATGACTCTGCAAGCCTGGACCGGCTGTTTTTCCCAACATTGTTCTTGCGGCTGCATCTAATTTTCCGACCAAGGCGCAAGCGTGGGCGTTGCACCAGGAATATGTTATGATCGGAGTGATCGTCAGCAGCCCGGCATTACTGGTTTGCACCCTTGGTGAACCTCTAATGAATTTTCGGTCGTGGTGCTAAACACTGTGCTCCAGGCCGGTAACCTCTTACGCTCCCATTAACAACCCCTTTGGCCGCTAATTGAGGCATTAGACGACCAAAAATCCAGCCCAAGATGTTTTCACTTGTGGGGGAGACCAAAACTAGGATTCATAAAATAAGATAGGATTTATAAGTGACTATCGAGAATTCAGGAGAAATTCCTTTACCCAGAGAGGGGTTAGAATGCGATGCGAATAGTATAGATGCATTTATGGGGAAGCAAGATGTCCATGAGAGAGAAAGGATTGGAGGGATATGCTGATAGGGAGGTTCGTGTGGCGTTTAAACACCGGCATAGACTAGTTGGGCCGAATTGCCTGTTTCTGTGCTTTATATTTGATGTATTCTTTCTACATTACAGGTGCTATATAAGTGATTGTTGGTTCAGAAATTGTGCCCCGTTAAATTATATTAATGCAAGAACTAAAGTTTGATTAATGCAGTTATTCAGAATTTATTCATGAACATTGGCTTTATTTTCTTCACTTTTGGAATACAATCAATATAATTCCCAGTACCCAGGAAATCAGTAGACAAATGCAGTAATATATTGTCATTTTTCTACAATGTGCTGTTACAGTACAATGTTTTCATTATTGTTCATGTGTCATGACTATAATATACTGAAACTAAAAGCAATGCTGTCGATAACAAAACATCAGGAATGTAAAATCACAAACATTTGGATTCATAAAGTTAAAATAATGAATATGTAAAGATGCATAGTTACACGAAAATGAATCACTTTGTTGGTCAACCTGGGGCAGATGATGTCCAATGGATAATGTGGTGCTTTGAATAGGCCTGCGACCCAAACAGCAGGCAGTCGGCCTCTCCTGGCTAAGGCCAACTCCAAGTATCACCACCTCTCTCTATGCTTGGCTTCCTTTTTGGTCTGTGCTCTCCCAATTTTACAAACTGCAGCAGTCAAAAGGGGACTGGTCTCTGCAAAGTCCTCCTGATCTTTGACTAGACTGGACATCAGTTCAGTGACACAGTGTCACTGCACGAACATCTCTTACAGTTATGTCTAGATGCAGATGATTCAGAACACCATCGCTGTCCTGTAGTTTCAATGTAAAGTGTTCAACCCAATTAAGTCATCAACCAAATGTAGTTTCCAGTTCTACAGAAGGATTTGTTACCCGATATTACTTGTCTATTCCTTCCATTATGCTACCAAGAATCTGGGCTTCTAAACGTCATGTTAAACTTCCTAAAAAATTAATCAAACCAACCCTTCTTGCTGCCATTTTATGTTCCATTGATTTAATAATACAGTCATCCCTTCACCTGTAACACTGTCAAAGAAACACAAGAATTTAAATTATGAAAAAGTCAAAAGCCTTTCTATTAAACATTCCGTGTCATTAGGTTTGAAGATTGAGGCCAAGGAATTGCTCCCGTGCAAAAAAACACGGCACAATATGGGCAATGTGCCAGTAACGTGTGCCCGATTACGCACGCCCAGGGCCCACTGGAAATTGGGCCTTGGGCCTCATCTGGCAAGATATTGTCAAGCTGAGGATACCGATCGGTCGGGGCACACTGGTCGGGGCATTCACAAAATCGACGGGCCCTAACTGCAGGCACTCGCAGGTAGGGCCCTTGGAGAAAAGGGATGGCAAACGGGGAAGGGGGAAATTGCGGGCTAACAGTGACCTGCAGAATCCCTGTGGAGCCAGGAGGAATACTGTTGCTCCTCTGGCTTTACATTAAGGTAAGTTTTAAAGAAAATTAATGCTTGCCTTCTCTTTGCCGGTCTTCAGCAGTCTTGCTAAGGACCGTTGATTAAACCACGGAAAAGCTGAGAATGGCATGCGACGTTTAGTTTTCCCCCAATTTGCCACCCTTTCCTAAATGAGGTGTTGGGCCACTGATTAGCATATTCATGGGGCCTGATGCCTCTTTTCGACAAGTGCTCCAAGTACTCTGAAGTCGCCAGCTACCAATATGATATTGAATGCAGGAGGTCGCCCATACGCCTTGATCTTTTGTCCAGAAATCAGCCTCGATGGGGATTAATTTCTGCCACAGTATTTCATACAATAGTCATCTTAAAAATGAGCAATCACTGATGATTACAGCAGAATAAGGGACATTGGGCTCAATTTTCACCAAGCCTGTTTTCTGGTGTATTGCCAGAGTTCCGCCCGTTTTTCTAGGCCAGAAATGCGGCAGAAATATTTTGCCAAAATTTCCCCAATGTATAATTCAAATTTTACATCGCGCAGTGTGTCTGGTTGCCGCAGGGGATGGAGCCTGCTGTCTGCGCCGAAAACAAAGCCGCACCTTCTGCGCATGCATGGAAAAAAAAGTTACGTTTTTGAGGTCGTTCCAATAGATGTGCGTGCGCAGTACAGCTTGGATTTGGCAATCGACCATTTTTAAAGAGGCAGTTGTGTGTGTGAGAGAATATTGAGTGCTATGAGGGAGCATTGGAAAAATCGCAGCTGTAGCAATACAAGATGCAACACACTGCAAGGACCAAGAATTTCTTATAGGAAGAAGTGGAGGCATTAATTACTGTAATTGAAACATAGAAACATAGAAAATAGGTGCAGGAGTAGGCCATTCGACCCTTCGAGCCTGCACCGCCATTCAATATCATGACTGATCATCCCCTCAGTACCCCTTTTCTGCTTTTTCTCCATACCCTTTTGATCCCCTTAGCCGTAAGGGCCATATCTAACTCCCTCTTGAATATATCCAATGAACTGGCATCAACAACTCTCTGCAGCAGGGGATTCCATAGGTTAACAACTCTCTGAGTGAAGAAGTTTCTCCTCATCTCAGTCCTAAATGGCCTACCCCTTATCCTAAGACTATGTCCCCTGGTTCTGCACTTCCCCAACATCGGGAACATTCTTCCCGCATCTAACCTGGGATCCAGTCCCGTCAGAATCTTACACGTTTCTATGAGATTCCCTCTCATCCTTCTAAACTCCAGTGAATAAAGGCCCAGTTGATCCAGTCTCTCCTCATATGACAGCCCAGCCATCCCTGGAATCAGTCTGGTGAACCATCGCTGCACTCCTCAATAGCAAGAACATCCTTCCTCAGATTAGATCAAAACTGAATCCAATATTTCAGGTAAGGCCTCACTAAGGCCCTGTACAACTGCAATAAGACCTCCCTGCTCCTATACTCAAATCCCCTAGCTATGAAGGCCAACATACCATTGCCGCCTTCACCGCCTGCTGTACCTGCATGCCAACTTTCAATGACTGATGAACCATGACACCCAGGTCTCGTTGCACCTCCCCTTTTCCTAATCTGCCGCCATCCAGATAATATTCTGCCTTTGTGTTTTTGCCCTCAAAGTGGATAACCTCACATTTATCCACATTATACTGCATCTGCCATGCATTTGCTCACTCACCTAACCTGTCCAAGTCACCCTGCAGCCTCTTAGCGTCCTCCTCACAGCTCACACCACCACCCAGTTTAGTGTCATCTGCAAACTTGGAGATATTACACTCAATTCCTTCATCTAAATCGTTGATGTATATTGTAAAGAGCTGAGGTTCCAGCACTGAGCCCTGCGGCACTCCACGAGTCACTGCCTGCCATTCTGAAAAGGACCCATTTATCCCGAACAGGAGGCGGCCCGGCAAGTCTGCAACCACTAACACCCTTGGAAGAGAGGGTCGCTGCTTTGATGGGTCCTGCCTGGAAAAATCAATCAGTCCTGCACAAGCTGAACCCACACTCGAGGGAGAGGCTAAGTCCTGTAAATTTATCGTGGCCCTTCAAATCAACCTGCTGCCTGGCCTGCGATGTGTGAGCCTACTCATGCAACCCACCCTGCCCCCTCCTCTGCTGCTAACCATTTGACTGTTCTGTTATATTTTGCAGAACTTGAGGCCAACCCTGACGATGCAGCACAAGATTCGGATGCGGACGAGCCTGAAGAGAACATCTTCCAATCCATCCATCCATGGGGGTGAGGGTGAGGGGATAGAGCTGGATGAAGCTCCCACTGTTGTACTGACTTTGGAGGAGGTGCCACTCATGACGGTAACAGTCCCTTCTGTGACTAGTGGTGGGACATTCCATGGTTTCAAACCTTCCGAGGTTGTGAGTCCCAGTGGTGTGGTGCAGCAAGGCACACCCAGAGTCCCACCATCCCAGGCTGCGGGTCCCAGTGTTGGGATGTGAGCCACACCCATGGGGAGGAGGGGAAGGAGAGCTCGACTGCGAGCTCCTGATGTGCAGGATCTAACAGATGTGGTTCAGATGATGTCATTGAGTGCGGAGAGTATTGACCTTACCCGATCACTCCTGGACGCCATCAGTGAGGTGAGTGATGAGGTAATGGGACTATTGGGAGAGGTAACAGCAATGAAACGAGAAATGGGAACGATATCTGGGACCATCAGTGAGGGAATAGTGGCCATGAGGGAGAGAATGTCAGAGGTAGTGCAAACCACGTCACTTACCATGAGGGAGGGAATGTTGCAGGTCATTGAGACACTGTCCGGGCGCATGAGGAATGGCATGTCGGAGTCAGCTGCTGCAATAAGGGAACACACCCAGACCCAGCGCCCATTGACAGAATCAACTGCCACTCCCACTCCAATCCCCACACCAGTCCCTGAAGAGTCCAAAGCCGGGCCCTCCAACTTTCCGCCTGACGTTGACACCCCCCACCCACAAGATGTGCACAGTACCCGAGAGATTAGAAAGAATAAGCTTGGTATCAAGCCCATAAACACTGCGCCACCGCCTGCAGGCAGGGGTAGTGGAGTGTCCAAGATCAAGCGCAGCGGGCGGTCTTAAAATAAAGGGGATGAGAGATGAGTGCAGCCTTTCTTTGCTGCTGCTGTTGTTGTTGTTGTTGTTACGTTGTAACTGTTCTCAAATTAAAAGTTTTTTGTAAGTTATGTAAATTTACAAGTTTATAAGTGATCTAAAAGAGTGATATTAAAGTAAAGTTTGATACAAGAGTAATAAAGTTTGATAAAGTTAAGTACATTGTAAACTTTTGAATAAAGTATATTTTACGTTAAAACTGAATCATGTTCCATTGACACAACACAATATTACGGAACAGCTCCAAACAGAGAACATGTTCATGTGGAATAGTTGTCGCAGAGCCCTTGGGATCAGTAAATCGTTCACGGATGAGCTGCTGGCGCAAGGCTCGAGCAATCATTAAAGGAGCACGATGGGCCGCCCTCTTCCATCGTCATGCTCTGGCCTCGGGCACTTACATGTCTTCCTCATCGTCGTCGCCCTCCTCCTCCTCCTGCTTGTCACCTGTGTCTTCCACATCATTATCATCAGCCACTATCACCGCAGGTGTGTCTTCAACGACCAGGTGCTGCTACCTCATGATGGCTAAGTTATGCAGCATGCAGCATACAACAGTGAACTGACCGACAATCTCAGGGGAGTACAGCAAGTAGCCTCTGGCATGGTCCAGGCATCAGAAATGCTGTTTCAAGATGCCAATGGTCCTCTCAATGGTGCTGCACGCCGCAATGTGTGACATGTTGTATTGACGGGCAGCTTCCGTCCGGGTTACGCGTAGGGGCATCATGAGCCAGGTGGCGAGGCTGTACCCTTTGTCTCCCAGTAGCCAGCTCTGCCCTTCTGGCTGCTGCTGAAACCTGGCAGAGATAATGCTGTCGTGTAGGATGAACAATCCTGGGTGCAACCAGGGTATCTTGCATTGACTGACATGATTTGATACATGTTGTCACACATGAGCTGCACATTAATGGAGTGGAAGTCTTTTGTTCCTGTACATCTCGGAATCCTTCAAAGGTGCTCGCTAGGCGATGTGGGTACAATCAATGCAGCCCTGTACCTTTGGGAAGCCAGCAATCCTGGAGAAGCCCACAGCCCTGTCATGGATTGCTTGGGCGGTCATGGGTCATGGGGAACTTTATGAAGTAATTCCTACGTGTGTACAGTACAGCCATGATCTGGCGAATGGAGACATGTGTTGCATGTTGAGAGATGGTGCACACATCCCCAGTTGTAGCTTGAAACGATCGGAGGCATAGAATGAAAGTGCAGCTGTATCCTTCACTTCAACTGACAAAACGGTCTTCCTGATACTTCTAGGTTTCAGGTCTGCTTTGACCAATTCACAGATCTCACTTACAACTACTTTGCAGAAACGCAGCCTTCTGACACAGTTTGCATCACTCAGGTGGAGGTATGAACGCCTGTCTCGATATACCCAAGGTGTAAGGCCTCCTGCCCAGCACTCTACGGGCTCTGATGTTCCTGATATGATGAAGTCGAATCAATTGTCTCCTATGTAGCACCATGATGCAGAAGGCTCGCACAAAGTATGGCATTGTCAGTCTTGCCCCCATAGTTAAATTTAACCTTTGAAAGAAGCTCAAAACAGCAGGAAAGCAGGCAGCACAGGTTTATAGTTGTATCTCTCCAGGTCTGTCTAGATGGACCACACCCAAAGGTTTTGTGACATCTCCTCTCTTTCCCCGCCACGCCCCCCTGCCCCCCCCCCCCCCACCCCCGGAGTCTTGTGACTTCTCTCTCGCCCTCCCCCTCCCCGGGCTCCAAGCCTTCCGATCGGCTCCTCTCCTCTTTTGTTCTCTCCTCTTTTTGTTTTCTTCCCCCTCCCCCCCCCCAGCCTTTAATAATTGGAGTTGTAAGGGGATAAAAGATGGTCAGTAAGGGGGATACTGAAGGTAGTGAATTGATCTGACACATGGTCCAGATTGACCGATTGTATGTAAAACTCGCTTATGTATGTAAAGCACGCTTATACACTTGCTTGAATGTGTTTTAAGAAGGGGAAGCAGCAAAGCTTGATGGTTAATGAACCATCCGTTGTATTAACCTTAGTACAGATTCATGGAAACTTACATATTCAGTACAGAACAAGGACAGTAAAATATTTGGGAACATAGATTATAGCAGCATGGGAACAGGATTGTATTGACTGGTAGTTTTGACTCGAGTTCTTGGGAGAGGGATAAGGAGGCACCACCCTGGAAAACCAGGTTAATCAAACATCATGAGGAACTGAGGCAAAGTTGACACCACTGAACACCACATTCCGGGAGGGTGACATATGATGGGAGATGGACAGACGGGGGGGAACCACTCAGAGCCAGTCTGATAAGGGTCAACAAATCAATGTAACTTCGCTGATAGCAGTGGGCCAATCGGTGGTTTTGTAGGAGGGTCGCAAACCTCGAAAATGTGTAACTGTAATTGTAAACCCTTTGTTCTGAGAAGGTTCATCCGTGTACGCTTCCCTAACATGCTTGAATAAAAACCGGTTACACCAACGTTTCGTCTGAGTGATTCCGTGGTCGCTATACAGGCAGGTGGGTGTCAATTCCTTATATCAGGGAGTCCACCTTGAGGAAGCGAAGTCTTCTTTTTACCCCATTTGGCGCTGCGAGCAGTGTACAGACACTCTGACCCAGATGATGTGGCAGCTAGCTATTGCAGTGAGTATGTTTTTTTGTACCACTTGCAGAGTTGTAGCATTGACTGGGAAGGAGGTAATCTGTATAAAGAACTAAGAGGGGGTAATCTGTTTAACTAAGTTATAGCAAACCACAGAAAGATGAAAACCGAGGTAGGATAGGTGTATGTCCTAAAGCGTGACAGATGACATGGTAATAACGGAGAAGCCTGTATTGATGATGCGCGGCGCAAACTAGAAGGAATACAACCTAAAGGCGCGGTGGGTGCCCAGGATGGTTCGGAAAAACTGGCCAGTGGGATTAAATGAAGACCAAGGGGGGGTCTCTGAGATATGTACCAGAAGGGTCTCGAGTATAAATGCTAGCAGGAAAGAATGTGAAAATAATCCAACAAAAACTTACAAGTTAAAACCGACACAGAAGCTGCTGCTTTTGTGCCGAGGAAGAGAAAACAAAAATGTTTAATGATGGACTGGAGGAAGACGATCAAAAGATTATTAAGTTAGGATTTAAAGGGGAGGGGATGATGAGTCTGTATGTTTGTTCCAGCTCCCCCACTTTTTGGATATGGAGCTGTGTTAAAATGTTCATTGTGCACCTGAAATTGAATTAGATTTTAAGTTAGAAATGCAGGTGCAGAGTTAATTTGATTTACGGAGCCATGAAATGCACAAAGGATGGGTTGTTTAACAAAAGAAAAAACCTCAACCTTGAAGCTAAAGTTGCTAAAAGAAGAACAAATTGAACGTGTAATTGGAGTACAAAAAATTGCGATTGTCTGAGTAGTTTAAATTAACAATTTCTCGGAGCCACAAGCCTTCTGTGTAAAATGTTTGTTAGATACGAAAACTAATTCAGTATTTTTACAGTTCATTGGAAAGGCATTTGAAGAAAGGAGCATATGGAAAATGATGTAACTTACTGGATGCTATTTTATATTGGCTATGAAAAAGATATTGGTTTAATTGGATTATTGAGGGTAATTAACCAAAGAAAACCGGACTTCTATTGTGGCCACGGTGAATTTCCGGTTCCTTTTCAAAGTATGAATATGAAACCTTCACCACATTGGAAAAGAGATAAAAGACACTCGATGTTGATAATGATTTTTGCTGGGCAAAATAAAAGTTGCCGTTTGGTTGTTGGAAAATGCTATTTTAAATCATGGGAACGTTTCTACTTCAGTAAAGGAGATTTAAATTTCGGGTTTGAAAACCTTTTTAAAATGGATGCCGTATTCTGATATTGGGAAAGGTTTTAAAAAAAAGAATTACGCGAAGTCACATAATGACGTCATACCTTCTTACAAACCTGCAAAGGAGTTAACCCTTTCCACGGATAGTTATTTTATTTAGTTCACCAAACAACTTTAGCAACACTGCATGGAATTTAAAAAAATACTGGACATTATTAATTTGGGTTTCTTAATTGGAAGTGAATATTTTCCCACATGCCAGAAGAAAAATACAATTGTGATGGTTATAAAAACATTTTTTTAAACTGTGTAATCTTTAATATAGAAAGAGTGAAGTAACATATCTAGAATATAACACAAGGGTAAAGACAAATGCTCAAGGACAGAAAGGAGGCTATTAGATCGATACCAAAGCCAGGGACCGTGAGAGGGGTCAGGCACGTACTAGGACTATTCAATTACTGCAGAAATGTTATCCCCGAATATGCTGAGATGGCCCAACCTCTACAGGACCTGGTCAAAGGAGGACAGCCCTCCCAAGATCCAGTGAACTGGGGCCCTGATCAGGAAACGGTGTTTGTAAAGTTAAAACAAGCTCTCACAAGTGCTTCAGCCCTGGGATTACCTGACCAGAAAAGGCCCTTCCACATCTATACATACCACAGTAAAGTTTACATGGGGACAGGCATAGGCCAGTGGCATAGTAATGTCAGGACACGTTATCCTACATACCCAGCATACCTTAGTAGAAGTGCTTAACACAGGAAGGCTAAAAACGGTATCTGACGTACGAAGGGCTAGGTGGGAAGCAATGCTCTTACCTCCCCAACGGGACAGTAACAATAAAAGACAACTGTAACAACCCTGCAGGGTGGATCATTGCGCAGGGAGAGGAGCATCAGTGTAGCCCGACAGGAGAAGACGAGGGAAGTAGTCAGGCTAGTGAAACCCCGCTTGAGGAGGCAGACATGGATCTATACATAGATGGGTCCCGGCGCTATATCAGCGGAACACCACGGATGGGATGGGCCGTGGTAGATAGCAGCTGACAGGCCCCTTGCTAGCCGTCCTTCCCTTCTAACTTATCGACTCAAATGGCTAAATTGGTGGCTCTCACCGAGACTCTGAGGATGGCTAAGGGAAAAAGAGTAAACATCTATACAGTCGGTATGCTTTTGGAGTAGTGCATGATTATGATAGCCTGGAGTAGACGGGGATACATGACTTCAGGAGAAGGACCAATAAAATACGAGGATTGTTAAGAAATTAGTGGAAGCCTCTCTCCTACCTCAAGAGTGTGTGAAGGGCAGACGAGGCAGCCAAGGAAATGGCGGAGACAGGTACACTGGCTGGGGAAGCCCAGGTCAGAGCACGTACATTCAGGCCTGAGGAAGGAAACATGCTTAAGATACAGGGAGAAGCCACTCCACAGGAAAAGGAGGGGTGGAAGCAGAGAGGAACCCAACAAGGGACCGATGGGGTATGGAGGAAAGATGGGAATTTATACTACGGGAATGTTCATACAAGTAGAAGCAACATGATAAGCTCGATGTCCAGATGGTGGTGATGGAAGAGAACTGGTAGCGATATAGAGAACCACTGTAGAAGGTGCATGCCATGCACAAAATACAACCCAGGGGGAAAGTAAAGGTCAGAATGGGACATCAGCCCCCACCGAAAGGACCCTGGGAGAACTTAGATTTTACTGGACTATTACCCAGCAACAAGGGGAAGACATACTGCCTAGTTATAATAGACCAATTTACGAAGTGGGTAGAAGCTTGCGCCACTAGAACTGTTCATCAGAAACCATGGCCAGGATCCTAGCAGAGTAAATACCACGAGGGGGAATACCACAACAGCTGGACTCAGATCAAGGTACACACTTCACAGGGAAGATCGAAGAAATTGGAAACGGATGGGTAGACAGGTTACCCCGAGTACTGATGAAACTCAGGGCAACCCCTAGTCAGATGACAGGACTAACACCCTTTGAACTAATGACCAAAAGGGCTATGAGACTGCCAGAAGTCTTGGTTACAGGAAGTGAGGATAGGACCTTATAAAGACAGGATACGGGGGTTTGTGATGGAACTCTGTAAGCAGTTACATGACTTAAAAGCACAGGCTAGAGACAAACAAGTAATCAAGGACTTAGAGAACGACACGAAAGAACAGAAGGTCCAAATACCCCAACTAGGCAGTCAGGTGATGGTGAGAATGGTAAGCAACACGTGCGCCTGCGTAGTTATAAGAAGTATCGGCAAGTGGAAACACTGGACCCAGTTGGAAAACATAATAACTAACTAACCGGTGATGACCGGGAAATATTGTTTTTTGTAGGCTTTTGGTGCTCATGGGAACAACGTGGGATAACTCATCCTCATATCAAGGGCATCAGGCTGAGGGATGGCAAGGCCTGTATTACAGGGACGCAGGCGACATTATTTGTGATAAGGAATCAAAAATGCTGACTGTGACAGATAGAGCAATAGTGAACTTAAATTGCATGGTCGGAATAACGGGCATAAAACAACGTAACGAGAAATTGGGGATGGGCCAGTAATACGGGACTAATAATTAGTGTGAATAAGACTGCAGTGTGTTTTATAACCAGGAGTGCGGGACAAAGATACTGCACCCGGGGGAAGGGGGGGGTGCAGATTTCACTCAATGAATGGTGTTGGAGGGTTATTTCCCGAGATAGACCCACCACCATAGCCCCACCCATTACTTTAGCAACAGTGAGCACTACCGGAGCCCTGACCACCACAACCCCAGTACCACCGTGTCCAACTATGAACGCTGGGACAAAAGGTAATAAGGCAGACCAAGGATAAGATACACTTCGGGGTACGTCAGCGAATAACTTAACAGACTTAGCCATCCCCAACTTCTGCGAGTCAAAACTATAAGCCTGTATTAGAACCTGACCCTACGAGCACTTGAAGGCCCTGAATCAAAAATCATGAGGTCTAAAGTGGAAAGAGGGACCGGATAAAAGAGGGATACTAGAAATGGTAGGCACGGGATATGCGGCGGGAGTTGCAACGGTAAACACTATAGACCTGCCCACGATAGGTGATTGGGTCAACACCCGAACCCGAATCTTACAGGGATTGTTGGATAGGGATCAGGATAATGAAAGGGTACAGACATAACTGGGTAGTGACGCGGAGAGGGAATTGTCACACATTGCGAGACCATGCCAGAACTAGAGCGGAAAGAAACTTGAATAGAACCATACAGACAGAAATAGTTTGCGCAGGGTACGGAGCATGGTTACTCAGTGGTATACAACATAACCAAGAGCAACTTCAAAATGGAAAGGTGCCGGATTGGTTAACACTTGATGTATTTACCAACTAGACCTTGGACAAAAACATGACTCATGCATGTGAAGTGTGGAGAAACAGTCATGCTTGAGTCCCAAAGGTCAGATGTGTAACTGGACATTTAACTCTATACCGCAGTATGATGTGACAAAGGGAGATCCCCTATACCAACAAATAATATAGGGGAAATAAAAAATCAAACTCGTGTGCGGTACCATGTCAATCCAGATATGTAATTAAAGAGAACAACAGTACTAAGAGTCTCAGCATAGATAATTGTTATAAAAATAACTACTTTGTTTTATGCCGAGATCCACTACAAATCAAAGACGACTGTGGATATGATCAAATTGACGGGTGCACCTTGAGTATCACCCCGCTAGCAGGGGACTACGAAACCAGCACTGTTCCACAAGGAAATGGGGAATAGTGTGTGAGCACCACGGTGATTGAGATGACGGTCACAAATAAGGGAGGAGATACTCCATGCGCCATCAATGGATACGGACTTCTGCTTTACCCCGCATGTTTAAAGGGATACGTTATGAACCCTGAACTAAAGGAAGAAATGGGACAATGATAGATACTATCCAACATGGGTATGAGAAGGCCATCGGGCCACAAGGAAAACCGATACCCGAACTGAATGAGGAACAAACTCGACTGGAGCAGGATATTCGGAGGCAAAAAATAGCCTTGGTACACGAACTATGCTGGACTCAATGTACTAGTTGTAGTGTAAGGGATCATACTGGTCATCTTGCTATTGTTAGTCTGTAAAAGGTGTAACCGACGTAAGAGGCAGGCCATAGCCTGAACTATGGTTAAAACATTGAATAAAGGGAATATAGACAGTCCGGCAGAAAGGACTTATCTAGTATAATCTTGATGGGAAAGCCAAAGGTGTGTCCTGCAATGCGGGAAGTAGCGCTACCCAAGCGAAAGGACAACCCCGGAGGCTCACCCATGAGGAATTAATTGGGAAATGGCCTATCTTGGGCATATAGTCAAAGGCCATTAGGGGGGATTGTAAGGGGATAAAAGATGGTCAGTAAGGGGGATACTGAAGGTAGTGAATTGATCTGACACATGGTCCAGATTGACCGATTGTATGTAAAACTCGCTTATGTATGTAAAGCACGCTTATACACTTGCTTGAATGTGTTTTAAGAAGGGGAAGCAGCAAAGCTTGATGGTTAATGAACCATCCGTTGTATTAACCTTAGTACAGACTCATGGAAACTTACATATTCAGTACAGAACAAGGACAGTAAAATGTTTGGGAACATAGATTATAGCAGCATGGGAACAGGATGGTATTGACTGGTAGTTTTGACTCGAGTTCTTGGGAGAGGGATAAGGAGGCACAAGATTAATCAACGTCATGAGGAATTGAGGCAAAGTTGACACCACTGAATAACACATTCCGGGAAGGTGACATGTGATGGGAGATGGACAGGCGGGGGGGGGACCACTCAGAGCTGGTCTGATAAGGGTCAACAAATCAATGTAACTTCGCTGATAGTAATAGGCCAATCGGTGGTTTTGTAGGAGGGTCGCAAACCTCTAAAATGTATAACTGCAATTGTAAAATCTTTGTTCTGAGAAGATTCATCTATGAACACTTCCCTAGCATGCTTGAATAACAACCAGTTAAACTGAGGTTTCATCTGAGTGATTCCGTGGTCGCTATACAGGCGGGCAGGTGTCGATTCCTTATATCAGTGAATCCACCTTGAGGAAGAGAAGTCTTTTTACCCCAACAGAGTCTTGTGATTTCTCTCTCTCCCTTCCCTTCCCCTCGCTCGCTCGCTCCGTCTGTCTCTCTGTCTGTCGCTCTCTCTCTCCCGGCCAAACCTATGACCCTCCAGCCCTGCTTCAAGACGTTTGCTGTGGCGTGTGAGTGAGTAAAAAAAAAAGAGAAAACTTCTGAAATCCAACAAATTTACATTTCTACGTTGATAGGTTTAAAAAAAGTTGAACTTTATTATTGATTTTGACAGTGCTCCTGACTCCCTCCAAAATCTTTGATTTAAAAACAATGGCGTCTTTCAGCGCCGATTTGTGAATGTGCGCTGGTTTCTTAACTCACCAGAAGGTTTTTCGGGAGGAGCCAGATAAGCCGACCTAGGAGGAAAAAATGTTGGCCAAACTGCGAACAATTGAATAAAACTAGCGCAGACATGACGTTAAAAAAAACTGGCCAAGAAAAGTCGTAACTAAGTCAGTTATGTCGGCGTAGATCACAGGGGGAAACTTGGAAAAAGATAAATAAGCCAGAAAAAATGGTGCGTGCCAAAAAAATAGCGCAAATGACCGAGGAAAACTGAGCCCATAGAGTTTCCAACACCCTGAATGATTTTGATTAAAAAGTGTTTCCAAGCATGGAGAATGTGAATATGATGTATCATGTAATAGCACTAAAGTTGCAATGCAGTCTGAAAGAGTTAATCAGACTAGTTTAAAAACTTTGGACGATGATATGCTTGAATCCTTTCACATCCTTCATTTTGTTGCAGTCAAAATCCACCATTAATTTCCGTAGGCCGGTATTCTTGGGAATGAATTGAAATTTCACTTGTGCCATTTCGTTCACCGCTGTGTTACCGAGACTGCAACAACATAAGAGCAATGTCATATGTAATATAATGTCATTGGATAAAGAAAAAAATTCCTCAATAGATTTTTAGAGATCTCGAAAATAGTTAAATTCACTTTAATGTAAAATAAAAAGAACCAAACTGAAATGATCTTCAGCTGATTTAATATTTTATTCTGCAAACCAGTAGATCACAGGTCCTCTGTCTATGCTCAGTTAGTTCTGGGGACTCCGCCCCGTGGGCCATCCACTTCTCAGAACGTAGCGATCCCAGGAAGCTTTGACCTTTTATCCCTCATGTCTATCCAGCTCGGTTATCTTACCCAATATCTTTCTATTGCTTCTCTTTTGTCCTCTAAAGAGCTGGGAATTCCCAATGGGAAACCCATCGTGCCTTGTCTAAAATGATTCAGCCCCACGGGAAATTGCACAAAGGCAGTTGTGAAAGTCAGCTGAAAATGTTGAAAATAAAGAAATCAAAATCAAAAAGTATGAGGGACGATTTTCTTCTCTGTTGTGCCTGGGGAACACTCTGCTCACAGACGTAATGATAAGGAAACTAGGGCCAGTTATGTGAAGTCCATGCATTTCTAGGATTCCTTAAATTGGTGCAACTTGGTCTCCACCTACATTAGGTGCAGGGCCAGTGTTAGCATGCTAAAGGCCCCCCCCCACCATCCCCCCCCACCCCCCTCCGGGCATTCCTGGACTTCCTGCTTCACTTTCCTCTTAGCGTGCCCATTGGTCACCCAAATGTTGAAGTGCAATGAAAAACTGATAGCGAAGCTTGTGCTGGAACCTTGTGCAGACCACAGGATCTGCAAGGTTCCATGAGCAACACGACAGAGTATAAGAAAAGCCCACCACCCCCTCTCAGCATAATCTTCATGCCTTATGGCTGCTGCTCTCCCATTCTGGTGCTGGCAGACAGGAATGTAGCTACAGGCCTCCTGGATTCGGAAGTTTAAGAACATTGACCTTGCAGAAGGAGCAGTACTCCTCCCCTATGCTCTGCTCCCACCCCCTCCTCACAGCGAAAGGAGAAGTGGCCCTAACATCTCTGGGATTCCTTCAAATAAAGCAACTAAACTACACCCAGCAACATAAATGCTGTGGCTACCAGAGCTGGTCAGAGGTTGAGTATTCTGCAGCAAGTAGTGCAGCTTCTGACTGCCTAAAGCCTCTCTGCTACCTACAAGTCAGGAGTGTGATGGAATACACTCCACTTGCCTGGATGAGTGCAGCTCCAACAGCACTTAAGAAGCTTGATTGGCAGCCCATCCACCACCTCAAACATGCACACTCTCCACCACCAGCACATCGTGGCTGCAGTATGCACCATCTACAGGTTTCTCTGCAGCAACTCGCCAA
Source organism: Pristiophorus japonicus (assembly GCF_044704955.1). Lineage (NCBI taxonomy): Eukaryota > Metazoa > Chordata > Chondrichthyes > Pristiophoridae > Pristiophorus > Pristiophorus japonicus. Next base: position 157,353,901 of record NC_091988.1, on the reverse strand, counting down.
GGCTTCTTCAGCAGCACCTCCCAAACCCACGACCTCTACCACCTAGAAGGACAAGGGGCAACTGGTGCATGGGAACATCATCACCTCCAAGTCACTCACCATCCTGACTTGAACAAATATAATTGTTTTTTCTTCATCGGGACAAAATCCTGGATATCCTACCTAACAGCATTGTGGGAGTTCCTTCATCACACGTACTGCAGCGGTTCAAGAAAAAGGTTCACCACCACCGGCTCAAGGACAATTAGGGGTGGGCAATAAATGCTGGCCTTGCTAGCAATACCTATATCCTGAGAATGAATTAAAAAAAATAGCCCAGCTCAATGTTCCCTGTAATATTTTGGGGGCCACGTGGGATATTTAAGTGACTGCGTGGTCCATTGTCAATACTGTGCAGATGCGGTTTTTCTATTTAAAAGCTGAAGCACTACGTGGCCACGCAACTTAAAGGGAATGTTGTCCCGCCTCCTGTTCAACCCTGAATTGAGCTTCCAATCCCACATTCTATCCATTACAAAGATTATCTACTCTACCTCTGTACCATTGCCTGTCTCTTCCCAATGTTCAGACTCTTCCAATGCTTTTCTGGCTGGCGCTCATCCTCTATAATCTTCAGTTCACCCAGAATTCGTTGCCTGGATCCTAGCCTGCACCAAGTCCTGTTTGCCCATTACCCGTGTCTTTGCTAACCTACATTGGCTCCTGGTCCCCCACACTCTCAGATGTAACATTCACATCCTTGTGTTTAAATTCTTCCAGTTTTTTTAAATTGTGTTGGGGAAATTGTGTTGGGGAAATTGATGGGATTGAAGGCCGATAAATCCCCAGGGCCTGATGGACTGCATCCCAGAGTACTTAAGGAGGTGGCCTTGGAAATAGCGGATGCATTGACAGTCATTTTCCAACATTCCATTGACTCTGGATCAGTTCCTATCGAGTGGAGGGTAGCCAATGTAACCCCACTTTTTAAAAAAGGAGGGAGAGAGAAAGCAGGGAATTATAGACCGGTCAGCCTGACCTCAGTAGTGGGTAAAATGATGGAATCAATTATTAAGGATGTCATAGCAGCGCATTTGGAAAATGGTGACATGATAGGTCCAAGTCAGCATGGATTTGTAAAAGGGAGATCATGCTTGACAAATCTTCTGGAATTTTTTGAGGATGTTTCCAATAAAGTGGACAAAGGAGTACCAGTTGATGTGGTATATTTGGACTTTCAGAAGGCTTTCGACAAGGTCCCACACAGGAGATTAATGTGCAAAGTTAAAGCACATGGGATTGGGGGTAGTGTGCTGACGTGGATTGAGAACTGGTTGTCAGACAGGAAGCAAAGAGTAGGAGTAAATGGGTACTTTTCGGAATGGCAGGCAGTGACTAGTGGGGTACCGCAGGGTTCTGTGCTTGGGCCCCAGCTGTTTACATTATACATTAATGATTTAGACGAAGGGATTAAATGTAGTATCTCCAAATTTGCGGATGACACTAAGTTGGGTGGCAGTGTGAGCTGCGAGGAGGATGCTATGAGGCTACAGAGTGACTTGGATAGGTTAGGTGAGTGGGCAAATGCGTGGCAGATGAAGTATAATGTGGATAAATGTGAGGTTATCCACTTTGGTGGTAAAAACAGAGAGACAGACTATTATCTGAATGGTGACAGATTAGGAAAAGGGAAGGTGCAACGAGACCTGGGTGTCATGGTACATCAGTCATTGAAGGTTGGCATGCAGGTACAGCAGGCGGTTAAGAAAGCAAATGGCATGTTGGCCTTCATAGCGAGGGGATTTGAGTACAGGGGCAGGGAGGTGTTGCTACAGTTGTACAGGGCCTTGGTGAGGCCACACCTGGAGTATTGTGTACAGTTTTGGTCTCCTAACTTGAGGAAGGACATACTTGCTGTTGAGGGAGTGCAGCGAAGATTCACCAGACTGATTCCCGGGATGGTGGGACTGACCTATCAAGAAAGACTGAATCAACTGGGCTTGTATTCACTGGAGTTCAGAAGAATGAGAGGGGACCTCATAGAAACGTTTAAAATTCTGACGGGTTTGGACAGGTTGGATGCAGGAAGAATGTTCCCAATGTTGGGGAAGTCCAGAACCAGGGGTCACAGTCTAAGGATAAGGGGTAAGCCATTTAGGACCGAGATAAGGAGAAACTTCTTCACCCAGAGAGTGGTGAACCTGTGGAATTCTCTACCACGGGAAGTAGTTGAGGCCAATTCACTAAATATATTCAAAAGGGAGTTAGATGAAGTCCTTACTACTCGGGGGATCAAGGGGTATGGCGTGAAAGCAGGAAGTGGGTACTGAAGTTTCATGTTCAGCCATGAACTCGTTGAATGGCGGTGCAGGCTAGAAGGGCTGAATGGCCTGCTCCTGCACCTATTTTCTATGTTTCTATGTTTCTATGTAGGACATAATTCATTTCTAGCTCTATAACTTTCTTCAGCCATACAACCCTTTTCTCCCGAACTCTCCGTTCCATCTGACTCTGACCTTTACTACACCCACCTCCCTTCATCCCATCATCGGCTGTCATGCCTTCAGCCCTTTAGACTCCATGTTCTGGAATTTCCTGCCTAAACCTCTTTGCTTCTTCTCCTTTAAGCCCCTTCTTAAAACCCACGTCTTTGATCAAACCTCTGGTCGCCCCATCTATCATCTCTTTCTTATGCTCAGCGTCCATTTTTTCCTTTCCTCTCGGTGAAGTGCTTTGGGACAATTTTCTACATTAAGCCACAGTATAAATGCAAGTTGTTGTGAATGGCATTGTCCCAGGATTCGAAGAAGTGCAAACTAGATTGGAAGTAGGATATGGCAGATTTAATTTTCTGCGTACATGTTGGCAATTTAATCATGCTGTAATTTAATCAATTAGATGCAGTCCAGTTGCTTGTTGTACCACAAGGATCTGCCCTACTGTTCCAAACAGTTGGAGACCCATAACTTAACTCCTCTCAGCTTGGTGGGGACAATAGTGGCCGCTGTGCCTCTGGGCTACAGGAGGAGAAACTAACCAGGGCTCCCATGACTGATCAGTACTGAAGTGATCTTTACTGGAACATGTGCATGTGTCAATGTTTGATAAGGGCAGGAATAGGCTGAGTGCGATGCTCCTACAGCTGAATATTCTGTCACCACTTGCTGTTTAGGATTGTACATGAAGAATAGGCACTTGAAAGGGGTAGTGGAGGGCACCTGGTGCTGGTGGAATTGTTCCACAGCAAGCGATTTGTGCTTTCTATCCACTAAAGTAGGTGCAAAAATACATTGGAGCCCTGACACTATGATAAATGTATTTGGGATCCACGAAATGAAACATAAATTTGCTTTTCATTCGAATTATTGTCAATTCAACCTCCACTATTTTGCTCAGGAAAACAGATTTGATCATTCATTAGGTAACAAATGTAACTTACTTCACATCTATCTATACACTTAGAACTAAGTTGAATCAAGTATTTCTACACACAATAGTCTCATTTATTATCACATGTGGCATTGTTCCTATGGTCTCAAGCTTGGGATACACCAGACATGGGTGACACTGAGTCAACCGCATAGTGTGGGACTGGAGTCTCATGTAGGCTCAATCAGGTTGGAATGACAGATCCCGCCTCTGAAGGACACTAGTGGAACCAATTGAGATTTTTATAACAATTCAGCAGTCAATTTTCTTGGTGCTAGCCCGTAAGTCACCAGATTTATTTAGTTGAATTTCACAACTTGCCATGTTTAGATTGGAGCTGCCATAAGCACTAGGGCACTGTACCCTGTTGTGAGGTTTAGCTGGTAATCAGGTCATTCCCTTTTAAGCAATTGCTGTAAACATAAAACCCTCATCACTGTATTTCAGCTACTTGTTAAGTCACATGCCCTCATATGATCTTCCCTGATTATTCCAGGTTATATAAGTTTCAGTCATGGCTAAAGTTTGAGTTCCCTTATGTTTGGTGGAATATTTAAAAACACAATGTTAAAATAGTTGTGCTTAAAAGGGCAATATGCGTGGCCAATTTGGGGAAATAGACATTTAACATGTCACAGTAAGAATTCCTAATCCAGGAACAGTATTATCGGCTACCAGCAATGCTGCACTCCCTTCATACTGCCAAATATTTGCCTCAGTTTCCACTTCAGAGGAAATTGGTTTACCATACTAAAGTAGTGCAAAAATACATTAAAGCCCTGACAGAGTATTATACATTTATTTGGGATCAAGGAAATAAAACATAAATTTGCTTTTCATTTAAATTATTGTCAGCTCAATATAAATACCCTAAGTATTTAACTGGACTGGAGCTCTGGCTACAAGTTGCCAAACTTTCACAATTTGTTCTGGACAAAGGAAATGTTTATAGGTATCTCGTAAACTCAAATAGAACTACCAATCAAATATTTATTCAAACAAAACAAACTATGCTTGTATTCGAATCGATGGCTGCACCATCATCATCATCATAGGCAATCCCTCAAAATCGAGGAAGACTTGCTTCCACTCTAAAAATGAGTTCTTAGGTGACTGAACAGTCCAATACGGGAATAGCAGTCTCTGTCACAGGTGGGTGGGTGGAAAACGATGGGTGGGGAGACTGGTTTGCCACACGCTCCTTCTGCTGCCTGCGCTTGCTTTCTGCATGCTCTTGCCGACGAGACTCGAGGTGCTCAGCGCCCTCCCGGATGCTCTTCCTTCACTTAGGGCAGTGTTTGGCCAGGGACTCCTAGGTGTCGGTGGGGATGTTGCATTTTATCAAGGCTGCACCACAGACATAATGGACATAAAATGGAACTTTGGCTGGAGCGCAAAACAGGTGCTAGTGGATCGGGCACCTAGTCCATTGCCAATCTGCTACCACCCATGTTACGCCCCCACCGAAGTTTAATTTTATCCTCGACATCTGTTCTGGGTCCTGTTGTGCATCAAAACAAGCTGGCTTATTTCTTGTTAGTGAATCTGATTTTAACCCTATATGTACTGTTACAGAAAGAGACAAGCCAATAATATTCTGCACAATGCAAGGAATGCAAATGACAGACTTATGTATAACAAAAATGAATAATTTGTTTGCTCTATTGTGTGCATTTTATATTTTTAGCAACCATTCCTTTTTCCACTTACAATAGCCGTTCCAGCCCGTTAATCAGACCCACCCCTTCTACGGTGAAGGTGCAGTTCATCAGTGGCACTTGCAGAGGGTTCATGTAACTGATTTTTGCTATCATCGGTTGGTTCAGGACAGCCTTACCAAGAATCTGAGGAAACAAATCGGTGTTTAACGCTGTTGTCCCAGACTGTTGAAATCAGTTAAACTCATGTTTATTAATATATCGTGGTTGGAGCTGAACATTTGTTGAAACAAACTCCTGTCTAAACTGCCCCTAAAATGAATGTTTTCTTCTTCCACTTCTCTATTTATCAGAGTATTGAGGATTGATCTGTCATTAATTTGAGAACTCTTACCTGCATACCAATGATCAGCCTTTCAAGTTGGCATCAGTTCTGGGGGCTCAGTTCACATATCAGTGTTTGCTGACACACAAGTCAGTGCAATCCTTTTGCCCTCGACACTGTTCCTCCCTGGTTGCCTTACTTAAGGAAGGATATACTTGCCATAGAGGGAGTGCACCAGACTGATTACTAGGATGCGGTGATTGTCCTATGAGGAGAGATTGAGTGGACTAGGCCTACATTCTGTAGAGTTTAGAAGAATGCGAGGTGATCTCATTGAAACATACAAAGTTCTTACAGAGCTTGACAGGATAGATGTAGGGAGGATGTTTCTCCTGGCTGGGGAGTCCAGAACCAGGGATCACAGTCTCAGAATAAGGGGTCCGCCATTTAGGACTGAGATGAGGAGAAATTTCGTCACTCAGAGGGTGATGAATCTTTGGAATTGTTTACCCCAGAGGGCTGTGGAGGCTCAGTCTTTGAGTATTTTCAAGGCAGAGATCGATAGATTTTTGGATATTAAGGGAACCAAGGGATTTGGGGATAATGCAGGAAAGTGGAGTTGTGGTAGAAGATGAATAGCAGAGCAGGCTCGAGGAGCCAAATGGCCTAAACCTGCTCCTAATTATTATGTTCTTATGTTCTGAGACCTGCTGCTAAATTGGATTCCGTACACTTTAAACTGTAGGCGGGAACTCTTGTGAGAACTGAAGATTCTATGCCTAGTACGCAGCAACCAGAATCAATTCCATTTGCAGCTGGACCCGAGTAGGAGCAGCACCGAGGGGAGAGGGAAAGGGAAAGGTAAGAGAAATGAAAGGTAGTGGAAAGGAAAAGGAAGAGGACAAGGGTCACAATTTTAGCCAGTGCTTTGAGGGGAAAAAGGGGAGAAGCTGAAAGTGGTACTTTGTGGTGAAAGAGAAAGAAAAGCTTCAGTATTAACTAAGAGGGTGTGGGGAGGGAGAGTACCAGCTTAAAGATCAGCTGGAACCGTGTTTGAAGGGGAGAAGAATGCCAGATTAAATTTATGGGGAAGATGAAAAAGGATGTCATTATGAGCTGGTAGAATTGGAGGAAGCAAATGATGGGAAAATTCCTCAGAGTTGTTCCTGCTCCACCAAAAATCCCATTTATGCTCAGTTTCTCTCCAATTGCCAAAGGTTCTCCAATACCATCTTAATCTTCTTTCCATTAAGTCATTAATGAAAATAATCCAATTATTTATAACTTTATAATAATTCAGATGTTGTACCTGTATTGTGTTCTATGGTGTAATGTTTGAAAATCATTCTGTGTATTAATTGAGGGTAAGTGTATTTAGACCAATGAATGTGATGGGGGAAAAAGTGAAATATCTCCAGAGATGGACAGATCAATTGTAGTTTCACTGGTGAAGCATTGTTGCAGGTTATTACCTCAATTGTGATATCAGGATTGATCACGGAAATATCCGTCACTGCCAATGCATTTTCATTTGTCACTGCATCAGCTGCCAAAGCTGTCAGCTTGATTAAATGATGATTTTCAAGGTAATCGCCATACTCTGAATACAACACTTTGAGAGCTATTGTCATATCTGAAAGAACAAATTTTTAAAAATTGCCATAAGTTTAGATGGAATAGTCTTTTCTTATACTTATATAATGTCTTTAAATCTCACAATGCTCCTCAAAGGGGAGGAGGGACTGGAATTGGATAGGGGAGTTAACCGAAGAGAAGGTTGAAGAGATTGGTTTTAAGAAGGCTTTTAAAGGTGTGGAGAGATATAGTAATACAATGGGATTTAGGATGAAAATTCCAGAATTTAAGGCAATGATGGTCGAAAGCTTTGTCATCAGAGGTGGAGTGAGGTGGGGTGAGGGAATGGGGGTGGGGGGAATGCAGCGAATCAATTCTGAAAAGCAGATGGTGTGAGCCAAGATGTAAGTTGGAGGAGGTCGTAAAGATAGGGTGGGGTAAGGCTGTGGAGGAATGTTTAAACAAGCATTTTGAATTCAATGCACTGAGGCACTGGTAGCCAGTACAGGTTACGAAGGTCTGGGTGATGTATGAATTGGACTTACCATGGGATAGGGTGTGAGTGATATGAGCTCTGGCTGAATTGGAATTTCTGTAAAGTGGAGATTTGGAGGTGGGTGAGGGTGGTGTTGGAACAGTCTAGTTTGGAGGTGACTGGCATGGATGAAGATTTCAGCAATGGTGGAGGTAAAATAGGGACAGAAAGGGCTAATAATTTGCACTTTAAACAAACTTTGGTTTCTTTGATTGTCTTAGAACTGGTTTCCCTGGGGACCTTCACTCAGTAATTTTCCAGCTTACAAACAGCAAGTCCCAGCATGCTTTGTGAATGTCTAATCTTGATGTCAATGATGAACATTTCTATAATTTCTGGAAAACCTTACTACAGACATTTTCAATGCAGAAAGATGAGGGGATTGAAGATTTGAAGAAGTCTATTTTTCACATAGTAAATGAACATGTGATTTTATGTTATTTTGAGGTTTCGATGGAATAGAAAGCCATCTCATTGACTTTTCATCACAGAACTAAAGACTTGCAAGTAGCAACTCCTCTGTCATGCTGTGAGTATTCAATACACTGAAAAGGGAAGAATTCTTAATTGCATTCCGATTCAAAATGAAGTGGAGAAGGGAAGGGTTATGATGATGCTATGGACACCAGCCAATCAGAAGGGAACAAGACAGTTATATGAGATTTAAACAAATCAGGTAAAAGTGTGACAGAGATACGCATATAATAGCTCTTACATTCTGCCATAACTGGTTACTAAATTATATCTTTTAGTAAGCCTGACAATTTAAGCAGATCACTTTACTACTGTATACTCAACGTAGTATGTTTCTGGTATCATGGCAGATATGACCAAATCATAATAGATTATATGTTACAACAAATGAAGACAAGCCAGATGCAAGATCAGTAGCGGTTTCATTACCTCCATTGGCTTTAACGGCAATTTCTTCCATGTTCTTTTCTATAAAATGACTGACCAATGATCCGTTATACATCATTATGTGAGCATTAAAGCTAAGTTTGCAGGCCATATTTACTGAGCTGCTGTTGGAGATGGTGACAAGAACTTGAATATCAGATCCATGGTTTATTGATTCATCAGCCTTCACATGCAAATGCAGTTTCTTTTCTGGCTGAGAATCCAGTCTGTTTTTGATATCAGCCTCAGAAAAGATTGCTCGTTCTCGCGCAGAGCCTAAATATATGGAAAAATAAGTTGGTTATATCAGAAAATAGTGGTTCACTTATTTTTCTCGCTTTCTTTATTTGGATAATTGTGAATGGTTTCTTAATCCACATTTGTATCTATAAAAACACACTTTACTGGCAATTCATCTTCATTATAAAATATCATGTGGTATTGGAACCTATTGCCATAAAATTGGATTGTTATGGGCATCATGATGCAACCAAGAACAATAATAAAGATTTTTAACAACCATATTTTGAAATGTCTGCTTCTTTTCCTTACCTTCAAAATATTTGTAATTGTGTGTGATGTCTTCACGATCAGTGCGGCCACAACTCTTGGTGCTGATATGCTGGCCCACATTTTGTGTTTCAACAGATGTCTTTTCTTTTCTGCCATCTCTATAGCAGATCCAAGTTACTTGGTCTGCATTGACCTCCGCAAACACAAAGGGAACGTCAAACCTTTTATCCACGTCCCCTTCTTTGATTGCATTGACTGGAGCAGGCCCACAGCAGAAAACTCCTAAAAACCAAAGTAATGAGTGCAAAACAACCTTAATCAATTTAAATGAACCATACCATGGTTCAAATTTAATAAAACTCTTTCAGAAGTCCTTACAGTCATGTCACATTAGTGTGCTCAAAAATCATTCACTTTTATTAAAATAAAGCTGCTTGTTTTTATTTTTTTTAAAGATTTGCTTTTTCTGTCATGTAATTGGGTCGAAATAGTATTATTTTGGATTGATACCCTCATGCTAGTAAGCACTGAAAGTGGTGTGAATGAACTATGCTGAAGAATTTGTTCCACAGTCTCTATTGATCAGAGGACATTTTCCATTGAGAAGCTAATACTGCCACCTGGCAGACCTATGTTAGGCCTATAGAACATTAGTGCAGGACACAAGCACCATTTACACTCAATACATCAGTAATTAAGTCAATATAGTGGGAAAGGTATAGACTGCTTGAAGTCCATAATTATAGTTTACAATATCAGAACCCCTCAATTAAACTACTTTCAGATATTTCACTTCTGATCTACTATGCAATGAAACCATAAATCTTATTTCAGTCTTTACCTTCACTTTTCTCCTGTGGTGTTGGGTCTAGTACCTGCCATCCATCGTAACCTTGCTTCAGATCATTTCGCGCCATCCAACTCTCTATCCAGACATGGAAGTTCCTAAAGTGCAACAACAGCAGGATTTCTTCAGGTTACTAAAATTCTCAGAAATAATTGTGTCATGTTTGTGCATTTAATTAGGGCAATAAAAACATATCAATACTTGGTTGACCTATCGGTGACCATCAGTCACAACTTCAGCTTCAATGATTATTTGATCTTTCAATTCCATAAGAATCAGTTATGATTTATCTGTCCATGATGTGAAGTTATCCACTTTGGTGGTAAAAACAGAGAGACAGACTATTATCTGAATGGTGACAGATTAGGAAAAGGGAAGGTGCAACGAGACCTGGGTGTCATGGTACATCAGTCATTGAAGGTTGGCATGCAGGTACAGCAGGCGGTTAAGAAAGCAAATGGCATGTTGGCCTTCATAGCGAGGGGATTTGAATACAGGGGCAGGGAGGTGTTGCTACAGTTGTACAGGGCCTTGGTGAGGCCACACCTGGAGTATTGTGTACAGTTTTGGTCTCCTAACTTGAGGAAGGACATTCTTGCTATTGAGGGAGTGCAGCGAAGGTTCACCAGACTGATTCCCGGGATGGCGGGACTGACCTATCAAGAAAGATTGGATCAACTGGGCTTGTATTCACTGGAGTTCAGAAGAATGAGAGGGGACCTCATAGAAACGTTTAAAATTCTGACGGGTTTAGACAGGTTAGATGCAGAAAGAATGTTCCCAATGTTGGGGAAGTCCAGAACCAGGGGTCACAGTCTGAGGATAAGGGGTAAGCCATTTAGGACCGAGATGAGGAGAAACTTCTTCACCCAGAGAGTGGTGAACCTGTGGAATTCTCTACCACAGAAAGTAGTTGAGGCCAATTCACTAAATATATTCAAAAGGGAGTTAGATGAAGTCCTTACTACTCGGGGGATCAAGGGTTATGGCGAGAAAGCAGGAATGGGGTACTGAAGTTTCATGTTCAGCCATGAACTCATTGAATGGCGGTGCAGGCTAGAAGGGCTGAATGGCCTGCTCCTGCACCTATTTTCTATGTTTCTATGTTTCTATGATGTCAATGGATATCAGTGACCACTATTACTGAGCATTTTCCTGTTACAATTTGAACTTCAATTAAATGATTCAATACATATTCCAATTAATTTTTCCCCATTCACACCAACTTCTTTGAGGCAGGTTTTAGACCCAGTCTAAAACTTTGTCTTAGTTGTGAAAATATTCAGCAGGGCAGAAGTATTAAATTAAATGAAGTGGGGCAAGTATTGTGGAACATCTGGGATATAGTGTCCATAATAAAATTAAGTTTGATATAAAAATTGAAAAGGAGCGGAACAATCAAAGATGATTTTAAAACTCTCTCCTCCTTTAAGCCACTTTCTAAAATCTACCTCTATAACCAAGCTTTTGAGCACTTGTCTTAACGTCTCTTTATGTGATTTGGTGTCACACTTTGTCTGATATTGCACTTTGGGATATTTTACTATATTAAAGGCACTATATAAATATAAGTTGCAGTTGTAAACTACCTGACTGGCAAAGAAAGGAAGTTTTAACAAGATAAAAAGAGAATTATCCCAGATCTGGCTCAACTACATCAAGCTCTCCTTTGTACAAACTGCCCACAACTCTAGAATCATCTTGGAGGGAAAAGATAACCACAGGCTCCTTTCTCTATTACCAATTGCTACCTTAAACTCCTCTCACCTGTTTCCACCTGCTCACCTCTAAGAATTTCAAGAAGCTCATGGAATTCTTTGTCAAGATAGTGACCATCCATTCAGTTGCATCTGCTGCTTTCCCATTGACTTTTCCAACTAAGCTAAACCTCCTCCAATCGCCTTCCTACCCATCTCACCCAATGCCCTCTCCAAGCTCAACTCTTTCATGAAACCTATCTGCTGCTTGCTTGACTCCATTGTCACTAAACTCCTGCTTACCTAACTTAGCTTCCTAGCTTCCATGTTAGCAGACATTCTAAATGGATCCTTCGCATCAGGTACTGTCCTCTTCCCTATCAAAACCATCTTAAACTCCCCTGAAAAAACATCCTCAGCACCTCTGACCTCATTAACTACCATTTCATCGCCATCCTCTCTTTCCTCTCCCAAGGTTCTTGAATGTGTTGTCCCCCATCCTTGCCCATCTCTCCTTGTTTGAATCTCTCCAATCAGGATTCTGCCCCTCTTGCAGCACCAAAACAGCCCTAACCAAAGTGCATTCTTTGTAACTGTGATCATGTCCTCCTCAACCCCTCTGCAGCCTTTGACATAGTCAAATATACCATCGTCCTCCAATGTCCCTTCTCAGTGGCACTGCCCTTGTGATTCTCTTACCTCTCCAATCATTGCCGGAGCATCTCTAACAATGACCTCTTCCCAGTTCTGCACCATCACTTTGGCAGTTCTGCAAGGATTCATTTCTGGCCCTCTCCATCTATATACTGCCCCTCAGTGATATAAGCTACAGGTCTAGTAGGCAGTCCTCTGACCTAAGTTTATTAAATGTCTTCTTTTTCACAGGTCAATAAATCGTAGCATTCGGCAAAACCAGAGGAGCTACGAAAGGACCGCCTTCCCCTTCAAAAGGTGAGTCTCTAAGAGACAACTGTCAACCTTTCCAAACATCTAGGTGACTGGGACTGATTTTCCTTTTGCCCCTCCTCTACATGGGTAATATTTGGGTAGAGTGTACTTGACCTGAGCTTGTCTCTATTCCCAGGTTCAGATCATTTGCATAGGCCAGATACTGCCCGCCCCTGGCATTTCCCAGCACCTGAATGCGAAGGATAAGTTGTCAGCCACTGCCGGAGAGATCTGCGGCAGTCGTGATGGCCACTGGTTGTAGAGCCTTCTGGCTCCTGTCTTAAAACAGGATCTTCATTTCTGATGAAGGGTGGACTGGACACTGCAAAAAGCTAACCTGTCTTTTCACTTTATGGTGATGACTGACCTGCTGTGTATTTCCAGCAATTTCTTTTTTTTATTTCATGATTTGCATTGCTAACATTTGCAATTTTTCCTATCTTAAAATGTTATTAGTATATCTATACTAATTATACTCACCACACACTATCTTTTACTGCTCCATATGGTTTCCCGTATTCATCATATAGTTTATCAATTGTTAGGTTCCCATTGGTGTCATGAGCAGAGTTAAAGTTTGTGACAACACGAGAAGGAATTCCTAAGCATCTCAAAACTAAAGGAATAAAAATGAAAATGGTTACTTCATAATAACTTCATTGCATATACTTATAACTGTAGCAGAATCAGAGATCGGAGAAAACTAGCAGCATCTCAATACCGTTTTTGATAATGTAGTATTTTATTTTCAGGAAACACTTACACAGGGGTGTTAAATATTAGTTCCTTAAGTATTTAAAAAAATCTAGCAAACCAATCAGTATAACAAGAAATAACTTACATTTATATAGCACCTTTCACAACCTCAACATGTTTTTCAGCCAATTAAGTACTTTTGAATTATAGTCATTGCTTTAATACAGGGATACACAGCAGCCAATCTGCACACAACAAGCTCCCGCAACTAGCAATGAATGAGATGACTAGATAATCTGTTTTAGTGATGTTGGTTGAGGGATAAATGTTCATCAGGATATCAGGAGAACTCCCTGTTCTTCCAAAAGTACCATAGAATATTTTACACCAACCTTGAGCAGGCAGACAGAGTGTAACATCTCATCTGAAAGACAACACCCTCAGCAGTGCAGCATTCCCTCAGTATTGCACTGAAGTGTCAGCCCAGATTATATGCTCAAGTTCTGGAATGGGGCTTAAACCCACGGCCTTGTGATTTAGAGGCGAGAGTGCTCCAACTGAGTTAGGGCTGACACCTAACAAGCAGCCATTTTTCTCATTCGCACCTGGCTTGAGGATTGTTAGGATCAAGTGAGTAATGAATGGGTAAATTTTGTTTGGCTCTCCTCTTGGTGTGTAAGCTAACTAAACAGTAATGTGGGATAGACATAGCAGTGTAACATTATACGCCAATGTTAAGACTCGCACCCACATCTAGCAAAGTTATATGCCAAGACTGGAGCTGTGTAAAATTTGGTCTATTAAACTTAATGCATTGAAAATGTTCTTCTATTTCCTTCCTATTCCTGAGCAAAATTAAAATTTGTGACAACCTAGGAGTGAATTAGGTAGCACAAAGTAGATTAAATATGTAGAACAGTATTTTATTTTGTGAACGGTAGCATACTGGTTATGTTACTGGGCTAGTCATCCAACTGACCTGGATTAATGATCTGGGGACATGAGTTCAAATCCCACCATGGCAGTAGTGGAATTTAAATTCAGTTAATTCAATTTTAAAAATATCTGGAATAGAAAGCTAATATTAGTAATGGTGACCATGAAACTTCCGATTGTTGCAAAAACCCATCTGTTCATTAATGTCCATTAGGGAAGGAAATCTGCTGCCCTTACCTGGTCTGGCCTATATGTGACTAGACCCACAGCAATGTGGTTGACTGTTAACTGCCCTCTGAAAAAGCCTAGCACGTCAATCAGTTGTATAAGGCGGCTCATCACCACCTTCTCAAGGGCAATTAGGGATGGGCAATAAATACTGGCATTGCCAGCGACGTCCACATCACACGAATAAATGCATTTTAAAAAGTACAGTCTCGGAGTTTGTAGAGAATGGCATAGGGAGACAATGGCCTTGTTTCAAAGAATCCGGGAGTTTTGGAGTTTCAGATATTGTGCAACAAGTTTTGGTAATTTTGAGTAGTTTGGGTTGGCTTGAATAATGTTAAGCAGAACAGAACTAAGGAAGATATGGATATCCTTCAATTGATATCCTTCAGCGTGAAAGATATGGAGGTGTGAGCCATAAGTATTTCTCAATACTACACTATGTATTTTATCATATCATCTGTAACAAAACTAAAAATGAGTCTCTTTAGGTTTATAGTTTTAAAAGGCGAACGTAACTCATTAATAAAAAAATGGAGCAAGTGCTGGTTTGTTTAAAATTGACATGAACCAACTAACTCTGGAATTCCATTGAGAAATCTATTTCATGATTAAAGAGCTTTAATCATTACTGAAATGATCAATAACTGTTTGAGTACTTTGCCAATTGAACGTTTTATCCTTTATCATTTTATTCAATCTGGACATCTGACATAAATGGGTTTTCAGTCTTGTTGCCCATAACATAGCCCATTGTTTAGTTTCCTGGCATTGTCGTGGCAACATTTCAACTGATTACCTTGCCAATTATGTATGACTCTGCAAACTTGTCACAGTGCTGTTAAGGATAATCTTTGAAGACACTCCTTCTATATGAAAGCAATTTATGTATAAACATTTCAGTGTTCTGCACTTCTGTCACACTGCCAATATACAGTCAGCTGCATCAAACTCTCTATAAGTAATGTAGGAAATTGATTATATATTATAGCAAAAGATTGAATTACACATAAGAACATAAGAAATAGGAGCAGGAGTAAGCCACCTGGCCCCTTGAGCCTGCCCTGCCATTTAATAAGATCATGGTTGATCTGATCATGGACTCAGCTCCACTTCCCTGCCTGCTCCCCATAACCCTTTATTCCCTTATCGCTCAAAAAATCTGTCTATCTCCGCTTTAAATATATTCAATGACCCAGCCTCCACAGCTCTCTGGGGCAGAGAATTCCACAGATGTACAACCCTCAGAGAAGAAATTCCTCCTCATCTCAGTTTTAAATGGGCGGTCCTTTATTCTGAGACTACGGGCCCAAGTTTCGGCATCTGGTGAAAACGGCGCACCTCCGAGACTTACGTGACCTGCCTGGGCTCGAAGGTGCGCCGGAATATTCTGAGCAATTCTCCGGTCCTCTTGGACCATGGTGTGGCGCGGCGTGGCGCAGCGTAGTCTCCCTGGGGAGGAGCCTGCCTGCAGGGGGGCGGGGCTAGGGATCATGCCTTCTTCTCAGTGCCGGCAGCGTTGCGCAGGCGCATTGGAGCATGTGTGCCTGCGCAATGGCTTGGGGGAGCGTGGGTACCGGGGGGTGGGCGAGGGTACCGGGAGGAGGTGGGGCGTGGGTACGGGGGGGGGGCGTGGGTACCGGGAGGAGGGGGGGCGTGGGTACCGGGAGGAGGGGGGGGGGCGTGGGTACCGGGATGGAAGGGCGTGGGTTGGGGGGTACTCAATGATCGAAGGGCTGGAGGAGAGAGCAGGGGTGCCTCCTTCCAGCCTCTTCCCCCACCCCACACACACCCACCCCGCCACATCCCTGCTCCACACACACACACACCCCCATCCCCCCCCCCCCCCACACACACACAATCCCTCCCCCCTCTCCCCCCCACCCCCACACACCCTCCCCACCCCCACCCCCCGCACCCCACACACACACACCACTCTCCCACCCCCCCACACACAAACACCGCCTCCCACCCCCCACACACATACCCCCTCCCACCCCCCCACACACACCCTCTCCCACCTCCCCCCACACACACACACCCCCCCACTGCCACACATACACATACACAGACACACACCACACACATACTCCCCCCCGCACCCCTCACTGTCAGATAGAGAGAGAGAGAGACACTACAGTGAGAGACACTGACAGAGACACCTTCCCGTCACATAAAGGTAAGACATCTATTTTGTATTGATTGATTACTTAATACTTTGGTCTTGGCGCTTTAGGTTCAGGGTTCCTTCTATTTTTTATTAATTAATTGCTCATTACTTTTTGTGCTTCGTTTAGAGCTTAGCGCTTTAAATGTACTTTGCTTCTTTAGGCCCCAAGTTTTGCCATGATTTGCTCCTGATTTTTAGGAGCAACTGATGTAGAACGGAATATCTTAGAAATTGGAATTCTCGCCATTTAGTTTGCTCCAGTTCTAGTCAGTTAGAACAGTTTCACTTTGGAACAGAATTTATTTTTCAAAAGGGGGCGTGTCCGGCCACTTACGCCTGTTTTCAAAGTTTAGGCAGTGAAAACTTACTCCAAACTAACTTAGAATGGAGTAAGTGAAGATTTTTGTACGCTCGAAAAAACCTTGTCTACACTTTAGAAAATCAGGCGTAGGTTACAAATCAGGCGTAGGGAATGGTGGGGGGGCGGTTTAAAGGGAAGTTTACAAACATTAAACACTTCAGTTTTACAAATAAAGAGCCATCATCAATAATAAATGATAAAAACATCAATAAATCAACCAATAAATCAATCAAAAAAAATTAACAAGAGATAATTAAAAAAAAATCAATAAATAAAACATTTTCTACTTACCGACTGCAGCACCTGGAGCCCTCCAACAGTGTGCTGGGATGCCCCCCTCAGTGTGTCTCTGTCAGTGTCTCTATCTCTCTGTCTGTGTGTCTCTCATTCTCTGTCTGTCAGTGTCTGTGTTTCTGACAGCGAGGGGAGGGGGGTAGAGGGAGAGAGCAGAGGGAGGGAAGGGGGAGAAGGGGGAGGGATGGGGAGAAGGGGGAGGTGGGGGAGAAGGTGGGGAAGGAGTGGGGAGGGGGGGGAAAAGGGAGGAAGTGGGGGAAAAGGGGGGAGGGGGGGAAAGAAGGGGGAGGGGAGGGGGAGGAGAGGGGGGGAGAAGGAGAGGGGGGAGAAGGGGGAGAAGGGGGATGGGGGAGCAAGGAGAGGGGGTGGGGGAAGGAGATGGGGGAGGGAGGCTGAACGGGCCGGGCCCGGCCCGAGACTTCGGGCAGGGCCCGTCCCCAGCACCAGATTTACAGGTAGGTGGCATTGGGTCGGGTCGGGGGGAGCGCGGGTCGGGGGGGGTGGTGGGAGGTCGGTCGGTTCTGTTCGGGTTGGGGGGAGGGAGGGAGGGAGGGAGAGGGAGGTCAGGTCGGGGGGAGGGAGGTCAGGACGGGTCCAGTCGGGGGGTGGGGGGGGGGGGTGGGGAAGCGGGAGTCGGGTCGGTGTCGGGTCCGGTTTGGAGGCGGGGGCGGGAAGTGGGAGTTGTGTCGGGTCCAGTCTGGTCCGGGGGGGGGGGGCGGCGGGGGGGGAAGCGGGAGTCGGGTCGGTGTCGGGTCCGGTCGGGAGGCGGGGGGGAAGCGGGAGTCGAGTCGGGTCGGGAGGAAGCAGAAGCTGGGCGTGGGAGGATCCTTATTCACACAGCCTCAGTGAGGCCATTCGGCCAGGGCTAGGGGCTGCGTGCTTCGGCCCCTCCCACACAGTTTCGGGCGCCTGGAGCTACTGCACATGCGTTCCCACTGTTGCGCGCATGTGCAGAGGTCCCGGCACTGTTTTCAGCGCAGGGACCTGGCTCCGCCCCCTACAGCTCCTGCTGCGCTGCGCCGAGGGCCAGAGGACCTGTAGGGAGCTGGAGAATCTGGATGTTTTTTTTAGGCGCACTTTGTGGCGTGAAAAATGGGCGTCCAGGTCGGGACTGCGCCGTTCTAGGCGCGGCTCGAAACTTGGGCCCTTAATGTTGTTGTGAAGGTGTTTATGGAAAATCCACTAACTTCCCTTACCCCCCCGCTGTTGTGATGTTGATGTGTCCTTTATGCTTAATGCTTCCCACCCGCCACTGGCTGTGCCTGCACTAAACTTAACTCTAGGTAAGGTTTTTCAGAACTTACAAAAGTGGACATTTACTCCATCCTAAGTTAGTTTGTAGTAAGTTTTCACTGCCGAAACTTGCAAAACAGGCCTGAGTGGCTGGACACACCCCCTTTTGAAAAAAAAGTACCTTACCTAAAGCCAACTTAAACTAACTCACTAGAACTGGAGCAAACTAATATCCGAGAATTGCAATTTCTAACATACGCCAAACTAAACTAGTTGCTCCAAAAAACTAGGAGCAACTCCACCCGAAACTTGGGCCCATTGTCCCTAGTTTTAGTTTCCCCTATATGGAAATATCCTCTCTGCATCCAACTTGTCTAGCCCCCTCATTATCTTATATATTTCGATAAGATCACCTCTCATTCGTCTGAACTCCAATGAATATAGGCCCAACCTACTCAACCTATCTTCATAAGTTAACCCCCTCATCTCCAGAAGCAACCTAGTGAACCTTCTCTCAACAACCTCCAATGCAAATATATCCTTCCTTAAATACGGAGACCAAAATTGTACGCAGTACTCCAGGTGTGGCCTCACCAATACCCTGTGCAGTTGTAGCATGACTTCTCTGCTTTTATACTCTATCCCATTTGCCTTCCTGATTACTTGCTGTACCTGCTTACTCACTTTTTGTGTTTCATGTACGAGGACTCCCAGGTCCCTCTGTAATGCAGCACTTTGCAATTTTTCTCCATTTAAATTATAATTTGATTTTCTATTTTTTCTGCCAAAGTGGATAACCTCACATGTTGCCACATTATATTCCATCTGCCAATTTTTCGCCCACTCACTTAGCCTGTCTATATCCCTTTGTAGATTTTTTTTTGTCCTCCTCACAATTTGCTTTCCCACCCATCTTTGTATCATCAGCAAACTTGGCAACTCAGTCCTTTCATCCAAGTCATTAATATAGATTATAAATAGTTGAGGTCCCAGCACCGATCTCTGTGGCACCCCACTAGTTACTGTTTGCCAATCAGAAAATGACTCATTTATCCTGACTCTCTGTTTTCTGTTAGTTAGGCAATCCTTTATCCATGCTAATATATTACCCCCAACCCCGTGAACTTTTATCTTGTGCAGTAACCTTTTATGTGGCACCTTATCGAATGCTTTCTGGAAATCCAAATACACCACATCCACTAGTTATCCACCTTGCTCGTTACATCCTCAAAGAACTCCAACAAATTTGTCAAACATGATTTCCCTTTCATAAAACCATGCTGACTCTGCTTAATTGAATTATGCTTTTCCAAATGTCCCGCTACTGCTTCCTTAATAATGGATTCCAGCATTTTCCAAATGACAGATGTTAGGCCAACTGGTCTATAGTTTCCTGCTTTTTGTCTGCCTCCTTTTTTAAATAGGGGTGTTACATTTGCGGTTTTCCAATCCGCTGGGACCGCCCCAGAATCCAGGGAATTTTGGTAGATCACAACCAATGCATCCACTATCTCCGCAGCCACTTCTTTTAAGACCCTAGGATGTAAGGCATCAGGTCCAGGAGACTTGTCTGCTTTTAGTCCCATTATTTTTCAAGAGTTTATTTGGAGGGACTGGTAGAACAATGCACTCTTTGAGAAAAACACAATTGTAGCTTGTAATCTAGATTACTATTTGTACTTTACAGTACCTGTCTTTAAATTTGCTTCTGTAAATCGATTTTCACTCATTTGCTATCCCTGTTAGTGCCCCGGAGGGGTGGCAATGGTGGCGGTAAACACTTCTGGGAGGGCGTCCAGCTTCCAGCTCCCCTCTGGGGCATTTGGTGCTGGTTTCGATTGGGCGCAGAGCAGTACCGCCCAGAAGAGGCTGGTGTGCAATGCCCCTGGTTGCATCACCGGCTCAATTTTTGGCTGCCGCCCGATCTGTGAAAACGGGTGGTCCGAGCTGTAGCAGCCGCAGTGAGGCAAGTAATGTCGACCTCAGGTAAGTGTGATTGTTTATTTTTGCGATTTATGTTGTGGTGGCGTGAGCTATAGATTGAGAATGTTTTTGGTGTTTTTTTTCAGCGAGTAGAAGAGCAGAGGTAAGGCGAAACTATGCAGATCATTGGTTAGGCTGTAGATGGAAAAGGGGGTATATTTTCCTGTTGTAGCACTTGAACATATTGGCCTGAGTATTGTGGTGAGCAGTGAATGAGGGGCATTTATCATTACGTATGCCCACAAACTTCCTGTGGGCTTTTACATTTATGATAATTAGAGAGCCAAAATGATGTGGCACCCTCTACAGGGGGTCTGGGACCTGTGTGAGCAGGCCATGGAATGGCGTGTCGCTTCAACTAATCAGATTGAAGAATCCTTACTGAAATACACAGAGTCTAAACCAAGAAGTATAAGCTAGAGGGGGTAAAATTCTGTTGAACCTGTTTGGGTAACATCCAGGAGGCGGGACATTTTGCACCAGGCGAGCAGGCTGCAGCCCGGCTCATGTCCCTTGAAGCTGTCGTTGGCATCCGGAGCAATAACGGGATGCTGCACATGGTGATGACGTCATCACCGCCGGCAGAGCAGGGTGGGGTATGGGTTACCGATGCCAAAAACCCCCCACGAAATTTAGCGAGAGACGTTAGCAGCGCCGTGCCCGGGTGAAAAGTTGTTGGTGCCCCATTTGCCTTCAGGGGCACTAAGGATGACACAAACATCCCAAATTTCTAGGCCAGAATATTTAATTGAATGTAAGATCATGTACAGAAAGTGAAATAAAGAGAGGGCTAAGAAAGATGGGATTAAAAGAGAGCCATAAAAGACAGAAAGAAAAAGTCTAAAAACATTTTTAAATCTCCAACTGTAATTAACATTTGATGGAATGAGATACCACACTGGGAAAAGCAAATCTCCAGTGCCAGAGAGGTTGTTTGGCTGTAAGGAAAACTTATCACCGATGTTCCCTGTAAGCTGCACGGCCAGTTTCTTTTAATGCACTGTCCTTTAAATGTCTGCGCATGCGCGGTATTCACAATGTAAAAGCTGGTGAGCGGCCTGCGCGGGACCTTTCCCAGCTTACATAGAGTGAACATTGCTTTCGCGCTGTTAAAAATTCACTTATGCTTGAATGGACAAACCCTAACTTTTCTGGTGTGTTTAAATGCAGTCTCTGAGATACCAGTATAGCGAAGCTTGTGGAGGAGCAGTGCATCTCGCACAGCAACTAACGGTAAGCACTATTAGCCTTGCCAATATTCTTACTGCAAAATCCGAGCCATTAGGTCACTTGAGTGCAGTATATAGCACATCAGTTAGGGAGCCCGCCCAATTTTCTCTATGTCCTGCACCCAGGGAATCCAATGCACGCACGTTCAATAAGAGGAAAACCTGCTGCATTATGTCCAGTTTTGGGAACCCTACTCTGGGGAGGATGTCAAGGCCATAGAAAGAGTGCAGAAGAGAGTTACCAAGATGATCCCAGGAATGAGAGGGTTTAGTTATGAGACAAGACTAAATAAACTGGGACTCTTTTCACAAGGAGGAGATATAATGGTGCTCTTTAAAGTTATGAGGGCTTTTGATAAGGTAACTAAGAATTAAACCATTGCCACTGGTCAGTGAGTCAGGAACTACCCAAGGCACAAATTTAATAAAGAACAAGGAGTGGCTAGAAGTTGTTTTTATCTGCAGAGCTTTGGTGTGACACGGAATTACTCTACCAGACACAATGATGAGAAGCAGAATCCACAATCGCTTTTAAAAGGAAAGAGGATTCATAATTGAAAAATATAAAAACTAAAAGGGTGTGAATAAAGAGCAGGAGAATGGAACTAAGTGGCTAGCTTTTTCAGAGAGCTGGCACAGGCACGATGGGCTGACTGTCCCTGTTCTGCACTATAACATTCTATGGGGGTTGAATTTCACAGAGTTCTGATCATCCACCGTAACCTCATTGGAAGATCCACAGAAACCCCAGAGAAATGGTGAAAAGGGTATTTACAAGGTTTCTGTGGATCTTTCGCCGGAGTTAAGGCAAAGGATCAGGAGAACGCCCATGGAATGATTCTAATTGTGAGCTACACAGAACGCTAGAAAGTGATCGACACGGATTTCAGATTGTAAGTGTCCATTTACAGTAACTGTTACCAGGCCATTGGCATGAAAAAAAAAGAGTTTGGGGAAAAAAAGTCCAAACCATAAACAGAAATGAAATGGTTGGTATGTGTTTCTGAATAGGAAGCTCCATAATATATCTTAATATATCATAAAAACTTCTCTTTGTTATTATTTCCACAAAGGTGGATAGATTTGTTTGACGGTCATTATTTTTTGTGTTTCCAGAACCAGTTCATGACATTGGTTACAACTTGGCCATCTAACTTGACACTTAAGAGATCAATGAATTACCACTATTGACTACCTTCTCAACAAAAGAATTACAAAATAGATATTAATATAAACATATATTCCAAAACATCTAAATGTTTCCAAACACCTGAGCAGTCATACAGTTATAACTATATTTCAAATACTTTAGGATATATTTTAATGCATTGACATTGAGGTTTTAGAATTAGAATCCATTTCAGAATGAAATCCCTTTTTCCTCCTCCCCTCCGTACCTGTGCAGGCCACCGCTGCAAACACCCAGCACTGCCCATAGCGAACCGGTCGATAGCCATTACGATTCCAATCTTGAAGGATGGCAACGCTTCCATTCCAATTCCAAGGGCATACCCCACATTGATATGGTGCATTCCATTTGCCCTGAAGTATCCCTCTGTCATCATTACAATTCACCTGAAAAAGGTAGAACAGTGGATCTGTATTAACACCGTTGTGTAGTTTGTATTCCTGAAACTTGCAACGAAGACCATTACATGGATGTTATCAAAAAGGTTATTGCAATAGAAAATTTACAGCCTTTTATTGAACTTTTATCAAGATGACTTTAGTTTTTCCCTCATCCCTCCCTGGCATGAAGGGCGAACCACACACTTCAACACTTGTTAGATTCTTGGCCTTGCTGCAATTTGTAAGGCCATCAACTAGTCCACTATATCTCAAACTGAAGATCAAGGCCTTTATTTACAAAGGGAGGTGCAGTAAGTTTAGTAATAAGACACAACAATGCTGAATTAAATTATGCTGAATGAATCTCTCAATCTTTTTTATAAAAAGCAGGTTATGCACAGTCACAATAAATTAGGTTACTGGAGCCTTACAGACCTGCAGTAAAGAAGAAGCAAGCTTGATGGGTTGAGTGGCCATTTCTTGCATCAGGCTTTATTTTCTTAAATAATATGTGGCTATTGAAAGTATTAAGTAAGCACAACAGACATAAAATCATAAAACATGACTAGGAATAAAGAAATAAGAAAGGATGAATGAGAGGGAGATTGAGTGATGGCCAAAAAGGATAGCAGTGCTTTTGATGAATAACTAGATTGGAACCTTTGGATAATTCAATCAGAACCAAATGCCTGCACTACTGAATATCTCCTAGATTTTCTTTCCATTATCCTGCAGTGTGACTTAGAAAGAAAGAAACAAACAAACAAATAGAAAAAACTTGCATTTATCTAGTGCCTCCCATGATCGCACAGCATCCCAAAGTGCTTTATAGCCATGGAAGTACTACAATGAAGTCACTGTTGTACTTTTGAAAATGCGGCAAGGTCCCACGAACAGCAATGAGATAATGACCAGATAATCGTTTTTTTAATGATGTTGGTTGAAAGATAAATATTGGCCAGGACACTGGGAAGAACTCCACTGCTTTTCTTGAAAATGGTGCCATTGGATCTTTTACATCCATCTGAGAGAGCAGACAAGGGCTTAGTTTAACATCTCACCTGAAAGGTGGCACCTCCGA
Source organism: Pristiophorus japonicus (assembly GCF_044704955.1). NCBI lineage: Eukaryota > Metazoa > Chordata > Chondrichthyes > Pristiophoridae > Pristiophorus > Pristiophorus japonicus. Next base: position 157,329,715 of record NC_091988.1, on the reverse strand, counting down.
CAGTGCAGCACTCCAACAGTGTCAACTTAGATTATGTGCTCAGGTCTCCTGCGTGGGACTTGAACCCATAACCCTCTGACTCAGAGACAAGAGTGCTACAGACTTAGCCAAGGCTGACACTTCAATGCAGTACCGAGGGAGCACGGCAAAAAAAGAATGGATGATCTTCAGCAAGGCCTCAAAGCTCCATTGTGTGGTGTAGTGTTTTAAAGGACAACCAGACCACAACTAACATCACAATCTCAAAGTGTTGGTTGTGATCTGGAAGAAGGGATTGCGGAGACAGAAATATTAAGTCAGAGAACACATTAAATCTGCTTAGACAAATAAACCCTAGTTGAAAGCCAACACATTATCTATAACTTTTTACTCCCACCACTATCAAATGTACTGTTACAATGCTTACCATAGCTGCCACAACTCTACTGATGTAAATCGGATCATTTCTGCGTAAATAGTCCTTCTCTGGGGTTTTCAGGCATTTGAGATTGTTGTCCAGTAACTTCAGACAGATATCTACGATATTCTCTTCAAACTGCAAAAGAACACATCCATTATTCTGTGAATACTATTTGACAATTGTTCAGCGATGATAGAATCTTTTCTATCCATTTCTGAATAGCAGCAATATGCTTAACTTCAGTTGCTGCAACATGCAGTGATATTGTTATGGCGTTCTCTTTCCAGTGCTGGAACAGCATGGCCAGGTTGTTCCGGAGGTGCCTACGCTGCTGAAAGGGTGGTGCAGCAAGCTTTGCACTCTCCTTTTGGTCATGAGCTGACTCCAGCAGATTTTCCACGGTTAGCTCATTTAAATACATTTTGGCAGGCTTCTGTCAGAAATCCAGCATGCCCAGGGAGTTCACCTTGTTGGAGGCATTGGGTGTCTATAGCATAGCATAGCCCGGCCAATGCCCTTGTAACCACAGCAGGGCCGGCGCCTGTGACATAGGGCAATAATTTTCCTCTTTAGCACTTGGGTGTAGAGCATCACATGGTTGGAGCACATAAACAAAAATTATGAGTGAAAGATCACATGCGAATAACACAGCCAACTCCAGTGTAGAAAATAGGTAGGTGTCTGTTTGAAATAGATGCTGTCCAGTTGGGTAAAGCATATTACTCCAGCCTTTCTTAGCACCACATTCAACACTTGCCTTTGCATTTGTCTAGGAACTCAAAAGACAAATCCTTAAAATAATTGTCGACTTTATGTGCAAATAGAGGGTTCATGCTTTTTGAAGGATCTGTTCCAAAATCTTACAACAAGTGAAGAGGGCAAATAGAAATCAATATTGACATAGAGGCGAAGATCCAATAGAGCATTTTGATTAATAACTTGCAAGGCTGTTCCAATGAGGAATATTTGGCTGAAGTGAATGATAATGTCCCTCACTGACAACACAAAACCATGTCACCCTGAATACTTTGCCTGTATATTGTTTCGCTGTGAAGGATATAATACATTTGTTCCTGAAAGAATATAATGAAGGGCTCGTTTCAGCACAGGCGGTCTTACTGACATCCACCTCAATGCACAACTCTGGATTGGAGGCCAGTTTTCACATCAGATATCCAAAACAGGCAAGGAAAGCTTGAACCTCTCATTTGGAAAGCTTTCACTTCAGCTAGAAATACTTCTGAAAGAGCCATATCTTAAAATTCTCATCCTTGTTTTGAAATCCCTCCATGGCCTTGCCCCACTCCCTATCTCTGTAACCTTCTCCAGCCCTACAACCCTCGGGGATCACTCACTCCTCCAATGCTGGCCTCTTGCTCATCCTCGATTTTAATTACTCCACCATTGGCAGCTGTGCCTTGGTAGGAAAAATAAAAAAGCAAATTATTATTTAAATTGGGAGAGATTACAGAATGCTGCGGTGCAGAGGGATCTGGGGGTCCTTGTACATGAAACACAAAACGTTAGCATGCAGGTGCAGCAAATTAATTAGGAAGGTAAATGGAATGTTGACCTTTATTGCAAGGGGGATGGAGTATAAAAGTAGGGAAGTCCTGCAAAAGATGTGGTTGGTGAGACTACACCTGGAGTACTGAGTACCGTTTTGGTCTCCTTATTTAAGGAGGAATATATTTGCATTGGAGGCAGTTCAGAGAAGGTTCACTAGGTTGATTCCTGAGCTGAAGGGGTTGTCGTATGAAGAAAGGTTGAACGGGTTGGGCCTATACTCAGTGGAGTTTAGATAAATGAGAAGAGATCTTATTGAAAGGTATAAGATTATGAGGGGGCTTGACAGAGTCATCATCATAGGCAGTCCGTCAGAATCGAGGCAGACTTGCTTCCACACCTGAAGTGAGTTCTTTGGAGGCTGAACAGTCCAATATGGGAGCCACAGACTCTGTCACAGGTGTGACAGATAATCGTTGAGGGAAGGGGTGGGTGGACCGGTTTGCGGCATGCTCTTTCCGCTGTCTGCGCTTGATTTCTGCATGTTCTCGGCGTTGAGACGCGAGGTGCTCAGCGCCCTCTCAAATGCACTTCCTCCACTTAGGGCAGTCTTGGGCCAGGGACTCCCAGGTGTCAGTGGGGATGTTGCACTTTATCAGGGAGGCTTTGAGGGTGGCCTTGTAGTGTTTCTGCTGCCCACCTGTGGCCCGTTTGCCATGAAGGAGCTCAGAGTAGAGCACTTGCTTTGGGAGTCTCGTGTCTGGCATGCGGACTATGTGGCCTGCCCAGCGGAGCTGATCGAGTGTGGTCAGTGCTTCAATGTTGGGGATGTTAGCCTGAATGAGGGCGCTGATGTTGGTGTGCCTGTCCTCCCAGGGGATTTGTAGGATCTTGCGGAGATATCATTGGTGATATTTCTCCAGCAACTTGAGGTGTCTACTGTACATGGTCCATGTCTCTGAACCATACAGGAGGGCAGGTATTACTACAGCCCTGTAGACCATGAGCTCGGTGGCAGTTTGGAGGGCCTGATCTTCAAACACTCTTTTCCTCAGGCGACCGAAGGCTGCACTGGCGCACTGGAGGCAGTGTTGAATCTCGTCGTCGATGCCTGCTCTTGTTGATAGGAGGCTCCCGAGATATGGGAAGTGGTCCAAGGTGTCCAGGGCTGCGCCGTGGATCTTGATGACTGGAGGGCAGTGCTGTGCAGTGAGGACAGGCTGGTGGAGGACCTTTGTCTTACGGATGTTTAGCGTAAGGCCCATACTTTCGTACGCCTCAGTAAATACGTCAACTATGTCCTGGAGTGCAGCCTCTGTATGCCGCAGGTGCAGGTGTCGTCTGCATACTGTAGCTTGACAGAGTAACTGCAGAGAGGATGTTTCCTCATGAGGGAATCTAGAACTAGGGGGCATCATTTCAGAATAAGGGGTTGCCCATTTAAAACGGAGATGAGGAGGAATTCCTTCTCTCAGAGGGTCGTGAATCTGTGGAATTCTCTACCCCAGAAAGCTGTGGAGGCTGGGTCATTGAATATATTTAAGGTGGAGATAGATATATTTTTGAATGATAAGGGAGTCAAGGGTTATGGGGAGCATGCAGGGAAGTGGAGTTGAGGCCATGATCAGATCAACCATGATCGTATTGAATGGTGGAGCAGGCTCGAGGGGCCAAATGGCCTACTTCTGCTACCATTTCTTATGTTCTTATGTTATGTTCAGGAGGCAGTAAGAGCTGGAATTTTCTCCCTAAACCTCTCCACCTCTCTTTCTTCCTTTAAGATGCTCCTTAAAACCTACCTCTTTGACCAAGTTTGCCCTAATATCCCCCATGTGGGTTAGTGTCAAATTTTGTTTGATAACGCTCCCGTGAAGCACCTTGGGACATTTTACTCTGTTAAAGGTGCTATATAAATGCATGTTGTTGTTTTGTTGGCTAGCAATGGGAGATGTTATCACCGGGGGTTTGAGTGGTTGAGGGCAGGGATGGCAACAATGGTGGCGAAATTACCAATAGTCGTGATGATTTGCAGAAGGGCCCCAAAGTACCGAAATTTCATTCTAACTATTCTATGTTTCATGCAATACCTAAAGTTAGATATATTATAGTTTGTGGAAGTATAAGAGTAGACAATGGTAATGCAGTAGATGTAATTTATCTAGATTTTCAAAAGGCCTTCGATAAGGAAACCCATAATAGACTGATGAACAAGCTCAGAGAATGCGGTGTCAGGGGACAAGTAGCAGAATGGATAGCTAACTGGCTTCAAGTCAGAAAGCAGAGAGTAGGGGTAAAAGGTAACAGAAGGTGGGTAGTGGTGTTCCACAAGGATCAGTGCTGGGACCACAATTTAGATTAATGATTTAGACTTTGGAATAAATTTTATTTATCTAAATTTGCGGATGACACCAAATGAGTGGCGGGGGGGGGTGGTGGATAGTCAATACTGAGGAGGACTACAACAAATTACAGGAGGATATTAACAAACTTGCAGAATGTGCATATAATTGGCAAATTAAGTTCAACACAGATAAATGTAAGGTATTATATTTTGGTAGGAAGAATAGGGAGGTTAATTATTACTTGGAGGGTGCGAGTCTAGGTGGGGTAGAGGAACAAATGAATTACGGAATACAAATACATAAATCACTAAAAGTTGTGACACAGTTTAGCAAAGCCATAAAAAAAGCAAACCAAGCACTAGGGTTTATTTCTAGAGGTATAGAATTGTAAAGTAGGAAAGTTATGCTAAACCTGTATTGAACCTTGGTTAGACTATACTTAGAGTAGTACTGTGTACAATTCTGGTTGCCATATTATAAAAAGAATATAGAGGCACTGGAGAGGGTGCAGAGATTTACAAGCATGATACCAGAAATACAAGGGTATACATATCAGGAAAGGATGAACAGGCTGGGTCTCCTCTCTTGAAAAGATAAGGCTGATGGTGACCTAATAGAGATCGTTAAAATTATGAAAGGTTTTTATAGAGTGGATATACAGCGAATGTTTCCACTTGTGGGGAAGAGCATTTCTAGAGACCATCAATATAAGATAGTCACCAAGAAATCCAATAGAGAATTGAGAAGAAACTTCTTTACCTAAAGAGTGCTGAGAATATGGAACTCGCTACCACAGGGAGTGGTTGAAGCGAATAGTATAGATGCATTTAAGGGGAGACTAGACAGGTATATGAGGGAGAAGGGAATCGAGGGTTATGCTGTTACATTTAGATGAGGAAAGATGGGAGGATGTTCGAGTGGAGCATAAATGCCGGCATGGACTGGTTGGTCCGAATGGCTTGTTTTTGTGCCATATATCTTATGTAATAAGCGACATTAGGGGCAAAATTCCCAATACTGTAAGCAGGATGGCAGGGAATCTGACACTATGACCTTAAATTCCTGGAGAAGCCAGAGATGGGGTGTAAATCCTGGGCAAAGTCAATTTTTCAACATGAGCTTCACCCCATCAAAATCATTGGGCTAGAGTTGGCTAGGGTCATTTACACGTCTTTGGCAGCCATTTCTGAGCACGGGGGTGGAATTTTACACATTAATCGGCACATGGGACTCAAGAAGAAAGCCAGAACCGTTTTTGTACATCCGCCATTTTCTCTTTGTCCGGTTTCAACAATGCACTCGACCTCTCTGCAAAAGCGGCCTTTGGATTTCGAAAGCCTCTCAGCTCATGGCTCTACCAATGCTGGACACCAGGAACTCAAGTATTGCTAATTCACAAATGTGCAGAGATAAAAGGCAGCCGCCCCCAATGTTGCTGGGGTTTCTGATGGGACTGAAAAGGAGTGGAACTCTGATGGATCTGGGATCATTCCAAATCCATGCCTATCCCCTTCCATTGCCACTGCTATGCAAATCTGCGCTCCCTGAACCCAGGAATTTTGGAATTCGTATTGCTATCTTGACCTATTACATCGCTGGATTCTGAACCATCATTGTTATGGTTGTAATTGTCATGTAGATCTTAGGATTCATGCATCCCGTGAAGTGTCAGCCTCTCTGCTATTTAACATTGCTTACAGAATTTGGAAAAAACCTGCTGCCTGGAAATTACTGTTGGTGATATTAATGATCAAATACATTAGTATTGCATTCCTTTTCCACTATTTTAATGCAGCTATTAACCGGTTTATTTTAAATAGGTTATTGCTTTTGTTAAAATAGCAGACAAAAGAATGTCATATGAAGGTGTTAAGTTAATATCACTGACAGTAATATCTAGGCTACAGTTCTTTAGTGGCAGGAATCAAAATTATATTCAATATACATCACTTGCAACTTTTACATTTATCTTCAATGCATGTAACTAAACTTTGGAATCCATGGTGAAAAAAAGAAAGACTTGCATTTATATAGCACCTTTCACAACCACTGGACATCCCAAAGTGCTTTACAGTCAATGCAGTACTTTTTGAAGTGTAGCCATTGTTGTAATGTAGGAAACATGGCAGCCAATTTGTGCACAGAAAGGTCCTACAAATAGCAATGTGATAATGACCAGATAATCTGTTTTAGTAATGTTGATTGAGGGATAAATATTGGCCAGAACACTGGAGAGAAGTCCCCTGCACTTCTTAAAATAGTGTCATGGGATCTTTTATGTCCACCTGAGAGGGCAGATGGGGCCTTGGTTTAACGTCTCATCTGAAAGATAGATGGTCGGAACCTTGCATTTGTTCATGTAAGTTTAGCTGCATATATTCAGAGATAAATTTTATTGAGTCTGCAGGGGTTTAGTGTTATTCTAAATGCTGCAATGGATATAGCTCACAGGGCACAAGAGGCTGTAGTTTGGACCCATTTAAAACAACAAAAATTTGCAGTTATATAGCACATTTAATGTAGTAAAACGTCCCAAGGCGTTCACAGGAGCGTAAAAAGGCAAAATTGACACCGAGCCAAACATGGAGACATTAGGACTGGTGACCAAGTGCTTGGTCGAAGAGGTAGGTTTGAAGCAGCGTCTTTAAGAAGGAGAGAGTTTGAGAGGCGACGAGGTTTGGGGAGGGAACTCCACAGCTGAAGGCACAACCGTCAATGGTAGGAGCGAAGGAAGTGGTGGATGCACAAGAGGCCCGAGTGGGAGGAGCGCAGAGTTCTCGGAGAGATGTAGGGATTGAGGATGTAACAGAGATAGGGAGGGGTTAGGCTGTGGAGGGATTTGATTACCAGAATAAGAACTTTACAATTGAGGCATTGGTGGATCGTGAGCCAAAGTAGGTCAGTGAGCACAGGGGTGATGGGTGAACGGGATTCGGTGTGAGTTTGAGTATGGGCCGAAGATGTGTTGTCGCTCATGGGTAAACAGAGTTCAATATTAAATTGTTCAAGGATTTTAAATACCTGTCCAAAGTACCAAGAGCGACTTTGAATACAACGACTACTGCCCGTGAAGATGATTCCGTCTTCATTCAGCACATATTCCTCTCGTTGTTCATCACTGTCCAGAAAGACTTCATCCTCTGACAGGGTAAAGCACAGATTTAATAACACAGTTGTAATCTGTATATGTGCAATGACAAGGCTAACAAATATTTCTTCAGGACTGGATTAGGAATCGGAGCTTTCAACAGCAGGAAAAGAAGAAGAATAAAATTTATGATCAGTAAATTGACAGGGTATATGAATACAATAATCCTGCTGTGTTTATTCTTCAAAGTAATTAGAGATTAGATTATGCTGCGCCTGTTTGAAGGTGTAAAACAGGCGCCTAAGTAAAACAGGCGTTTGTGTGCTCATTCCATGCAGGACGAGCACTCCATATTGGTTAGCACTACTCCATAGGCGTCAAGATCGCATGCCTGAAACTGGAGTTAGGCCAATTGAAAATGCCTAGCGCCTGTTTTAGCATCCCGTACGAAATTGGACTGTGATTTATCACAGCACGTTCCCTGCACGCTGCAGTCAGTTTCTTCAGGCGCTTGACAGCTGAACCAGTGGTTCTTAAAGGAACCGCTGGAGGCTGCCACCTGAAAGGTTGGTCAAAGGCTTATTTCACTTACCTTATTGCGGAGCCTGGAGGAGCAGGAGTGCTCCTCCGTGCTCCACATTAAAACCGCTGCCTGCCACTGCTCACTCCCCTCCTGATTGCTTTCCTTTCCCCGGACTCCCCTGAGGCCATCAGCCGGCATCCAAGCCAGACGATCTTGCTACCACTCCCCCACTCCTCCCCTGCCCCTCCCACTCCCCATTCCACCTGCTCCCACACCTAGAGTGGGCTGGTGCTATCTAATTGATGCCAGTGGACCAATTTGCCATGCTCCTGCTGCCAGCCTCATTGTGCACGTGCACCAGGATCATGCCCCAATTCAGGTTTGATCCAATTTCTCGGCCCACAGTTTTAAACAAACGCAATGTGATCCCACGTAATGCTGCTCATGGGGAGTCTGAAGATATGTTTAAAGATTGCAAGGAATGTGACAGGTAGATCAGCCCTTGGGGATGGGCAGACACTATCCAAACTGGTTAGATTGCTCTCTTAACCTTATGTAAATAATGACTACCACCAATGGCAGTGTGTTTGGCAAGTAGGATTTATAAGTAGGTGTCCATGTTGAGATACCAGCCTGGAAATTACTGAAGGTTTTACTAGGATTGCTGGCACTATTTATGAATTGGGTAACAGTAATTTCAGAGGTGTGGAACTGTGCAAAATTAGCCCGTTGCTAAATTCCCAATGATGGGCTCATCAGCACTGAATCCATATGTAGTACTTTGTTGAGGTAGTGAATACTGGAATACTGGAATTGGGTTTGAAATTCAACTCACGGCATTTTGCAACTCTCCCCACTTCTCTTGAGCAGTGCATTTCCATACCTCATTTATCCCTATCATTTCATCAGCGCATGCAGAGTGCTCTGCTTTACTGACAAGCAATCGGCTACAGTGCGGAGTTCCAGTTCACAGTATTTGGAAAAGAATGGGTATCGCAGCTAATTACAGCAACAGGCGGGGCAGGCTGTGATGTAAGATGGTATGCAAGCACACTGAGGTCCTGCCAATGTGCAATGTCGTGTCTACTGTTCTAAGCACAGCTGCCTGGGAATGACTGAGGAGTAATACCTTGGGAGAGTAAAGCTAAGCAGGGAGGCTATGATAAAACTACACCATCTCCCCAATTAAGACCTTTGGACACAATCAGGTATGCATTTGGTACTGTCAGTGACTGTGAAAGTTACAGTGGCCCTGGATCTCTATGCATCAGTGTCAGCTGTGGCTCAGTGGGTAGCACTTTCACCTTTGAGTCAGAAGGTTGTGGGTTCAAGTCCCACTCCAGGGACTTGAGCACAAAAATCTAGACTGACACTCTCAGTGCAGGACTGAGGGAGCGTTGCATTGTTGGAGGTGCCGTCTTTCGGATGAGTTGTTAAACTGAGGCACCGTCTGCTCTCTCATGTGGGTGTGAAAGATTCCATGGCACTATTTGTATTGTGTACAGTTTTGGTCTCCTAACCTGAGGAAGGACATTCTTGCTATTGAGGGAGTGCAGCGAAGGTTCACCAGACTGATTCCCGGGATGGCGGGACTGACCTATCAAGAAAGACTGGATCAACTGGGCTTGTATTCACTGGAGTTCAGAAGAATGAGAGGGGACCTCATAGAAACATATAAAATTCTGACGGGGTTAGACAGGTTAGATGCAGGAAGAATGTTCCCAATGTTGGGGAAGTCCAGAACCAGAGGTCACAGTCTAAGGATAAGGGGTAAGCCATTTAGGACCGAGATGCGGAGGAATTTCTTCACCCAGAGAGTGGTGAACCTGTGGAATTCTCTACCACAGAAAGTTGTTGAGGCCAATTCACTAAATATATTCAAAAAGGAGTTAGATGAGGTCCTTACTACTAGGGGGATCAAGGGGTATGGCGAGAAAGCAGGAATGGGGTACTGAAGTTGAATGTTCAGCCATGAACTCATTGAATGGCGGTGCAGGCTAGAAGGGCCGAATGGCCTACTCCTGCACCTATTTTCTATGTTTCTATGTTTCTATGTTTCTATGTTTCTAAGAGCAGAGGAGTCTTCCTTTTTTTTTTATATACAATGTCAGCCAGTTTGCTAAGGCCCTGGATACTAACATTTAGTAGTCATCAAAGGGTTGCTGGCTGCCTGATTTTGTGGTATGCTTGGAGAAGAGGAATACTTTGCATGGACCATGTTGATACTGTAATAACACGATAATGAACAATGTTACAGAAGTGCTGAACTGGATTAAGGTGATAGAGAAGAGGGTGGAAGTTTGTGACTGTAGTGCTTCACAGTGATGTCAGGACAACAGTGTTCATTCTCATGTTATTACAGTATCAGCATGGCTTATTATCATTCTTGCAACTCCATGCCCAGTGTCCTTCTGCCTGCTTGCCCATGCAGAACACCACCCTTCTCCAGTGTTTGTATTCAATTAATAATCTGATACCACAATATGTGGCTGACCTTGCTATCTCCCATGGTAACAGTAGAATGCCTGTCCATGACCTCAATGGCCAGCTCCTTGTAGATTGTGAGTTGCTTAAAGTTGGGGTTACCCCCTCCATGGGCCTGCCTTTCGCAGGCATTTTGTACCAATTTCTCCTGCAAGAAGATTGAGTACATGAGGGGAAGGCTAGCAGTTGAGGAGTGGGTTCTAAGTGGCATGAGAGCTAAAGAGCTGTTGAAATGGAGGAAAGGGTTTTAGCATTGTGCATGTCAGCAATTGCTCTTCGGGAAGTTGGGTAACCATAGCTAGACCCTGAATTTGAGATTCCCAGAGTCCACTGTGAAGGGTTAGTTGTACAAGCGGATGAAGAATATGCTGGTACCCAGGACGGGCAAGGAAGTAAAGGGAGAGTGTCTGTCATGTTACCTTGCCTGGTCTAGTTAGGTCATTGAACTTTTTATGGCACTGCTCTGCAGTCCTTGGTGTGAAAGATTGACACTCAGTTTCAGTGCCATTTCCTTCCAAGTTGTATGAGTGACATTCCGTGCCTGCCGATGTCAATTTCCTCCAAGAGGGCTTTCAGGTCAGACTCTGAAATTGCGGCATCTTCATCTCTGCCTGCATGCCAGTCTCATGTTGCCTTGTTTGGTTGTGTACACCAGCAACAGCTGTTGCAGTAGCCATTGCCTCACCTAGAATTTTTGTGTGCACGCACATGGGCCTCGGATCCGGCTCTGAAGCAGGCGGTGGAGGCCGCAGGTAACGAACAGCGAGGCGGGTGTCTATTCAAACAGCAGTCCCTTCCTGTGCGGGCCAGTGGCAGCAGCAGCAATCGGAAGTGGAACGGCGCAGCATGAGAACTGACCATCCGCAACCAAAGATCCCGTCCCAACTACCAGCCGGTTGTAGCAGTGGCGGAATTCGGCCAAAAAGAACAGGCCACGTAAGCAATGAATTAAGTTGATCTGTCTGTCCAAGGTCAAGGGTTGACCACAAGAAGTTAATCTGACTCTTAAAAATCTAGGCAGCAGATTGCCTTTACTTGAATAAAGGATATATTTGTAATTTAAAAAAATCACATTTAGAGAAGTTCACACTACCATAATATATATATATAGTATAAGGGCTTCCCCGCTATGTAGTATTGGTAGCCGTATAAATCACTAGTAACTTGGAAGCATACTTTCCGCAAGAGGGGCCACCACCATGGTAACATGATGGCTTGGTTAGCATGCCTCTCAAAAGGTCACCAGTTGCCTCTGCAGCGCAGTCCTCACTTGTAATGTATTTGCTTCATGGGTCCTTTGCTTAAGAATTCACAGTAACACATTGCTATTAAGAACTAGCTGGTTTATTAACAATCACACTACACATTACCAGTTCATCCACTAGGCTCACAACTGCAAACCTCATCGTGGATGACCTAGACTCTACTGACTGGGGTTTATTGACCACTCACAATGCAACAGCTCTACAAACCTGTGAGCATACTTCCATGTGCATACATTACAGCACTGACCTACATTGGCTCTTTGTCTCCTAATGCATTGAATTTAAAATCCTTGGCCTCATCTTCAACTTCTTGTTCTTAGTAAACTTTGACTGTGAGCATAGAGCTAGGGCGATACTTGTGAGGGAGGGCTCCCTCCACCAAACCCTGTGCAGTAGGAGCACATGTTGTAAATTTGGGCCTTGAGCCTAGTGTGCATGATTTATGCTCTGCATTGCTTTCTCCATTAATATTAATAGGCAATTCAGACACTCGACTTTCTGGTATGCGATACGATCGCCTGAAGCTAAAATCATAAAAGTCAACCCTAATAGGACATGAACACAAAATTAACAGTTCTCAAGTAAAAGATTAGTCACTCTCGACCCTTGCACGGTCTCTAAATTGTCAGTCTGCTTGTTTGACATCCAGTTCTGGATGAGCATAAATTTTCTCCAATTGAATATTGGGAAGACCAAAACCATTGTTTTTGGCCCCCGCCACAAACTCTGTTCCCTAACCACTGACTCCACCCCTCTCCCCAACTTCTGTCTGAGGCTGAACCAGACTGTTCGCAACCTTGGTGTCATATTTGACCCTGAAATGAGCTTTCGACCACATAGCCACAGCATTTCTTCGACTGCATATTTCTACCTCGAACATCGCCCGTCTCCGCCCTTGCCTCAGCTCATCTGCTGCTGAAGCCCTCATCCATGCCTTTATTACCTCTAGACTTGACTATTCCAATGTTCAGCTGGCTGGCCTCCCAAATTCTACCCTACGTAAATTAGGGGTGATCCAAAACTCAGCTGCTCGTGTCCTAACTTGTACCAAATCCCACTCACTCATCACTCCTGTGCTCGCTGACCTACATTGGCTTCTGGTTAAGCAACGCCTCGATCTTAAAATTCTTATCCTTATTTTCAAATCCCTCAATGGCCTCACCCCTCCCTATCTCTGAAATCTCCTCCAGCCCCACAAACCTCCGAGATGTCTGTGCTCCTCTAATTCTGCCCTCTTCAACATCCCTGATTATAATCGCTCAACCAGTGGTGGCTGTGCCTTCTGTTGGCTAGGCTCCAAGCTCTGGAATGCCCTGCCTCAACCTCTCCGCCTCTCTATCCTCCTTCAAGATGCTCCCATACTCTTTGACCAAGTTTTTGGTCACCTGCGCTAATTTCTACTTATGTACCTCGGTGTCAATTTTATAAATCTCATAATACTCCCATGAAGCGTGTTGGGATGTTTCACTATGTCAAAGGTGTTATATAAATACAAGTTGTTGTTTTTAGAAGTTGTGCTTCCTGATCGACCAGTGATTTATACAGGTACCAATATTACATAACGGGAAGCCTTTTTTATAAATTATGATGTTGCGTGGACTATTCTAAAACAGTGATTTTTATTACAAATACATTCGTTAATAAAGTAAAGACAATCTGCTGCACAGATTTTTAAGAGTTCGATTTACTCCATGCGGCCAACCTCTGACCCTAGACAGACAAATTGAATTTATTTATTACTTACGTGCCTTGAGACTAAGTTGCACATGTGATTAGAAAGCTGCTTTCTTTTTCCTCCCACAGAGTAGTAGATACGTCCAACAGGCTTCCAGCAAAACATTCAATGCAGTGTCAACTCACACCACTGAAAAGGCACTAGATAAATTTCTGGCTATAAGCAGGATTGAAGGTTTAGGTTAAGTAGACAGACATGATGAAGTGCTGTGTGGAAACCGCTATTTCCTGAGTTGCCAGGACAATAAAAATGTTTGCTCAGAAAACAAATTGTCAAGGATGAATAATAGAATTAAAATTAGATCTAGAGTAATACTGTGTTTTTAAAATTTTCCTTGGCAGAGCCATTGGGGAGTGGTGAAGAAACTTTTCTCAACCTCTTTTTCAGAGAATAAATGGTTTGAATAGTAGGATTGAGTTGGTGGAAGGAGCACAGTTAATGGGCTGAGGCTTTCCTGTGGGTTCTGGTAAATAGATTCCTAATGCTGGAGCAGCTTGCATCACCTAAATTTGGAACATGAGAACCAACAACTGGGATTATTAAGTGCTTGGAGATGTCTTTTTGTAAATGAGAGGCATTATTTAAATGCAAGTGTTGTAATGGATCCTGTCCATTTAGATACGTGTCCACAGTAGGCCTGCTCTGGTACAGTTCAGAACATTTAGAAAATAAAGATATGCCTTTTTTTCTTAAAAGATTTCCCCCCAAAACATATTCTACAAAATGGCCAATTTTTCCGAAGGATACAATCACGTCACATCTAATACTGCACCTGGATCATATGATCGTTGGATACAACAACAACTTTCATTTGTATAATATCACAGGCTATCCTGTGATATACACCATTTGACCAACTATCATAATGCAAAATAATTAAAAATTATTGGATAATTCAATATTTTTGCAGAATTATCAATAAGTAGATTGTACACCAGCTTTTTTATATCTGCAAAGTTGGAATCTATTTTTTTTACATAGAAGTTACAGCACAACTAGTCAATGCTCCACATGAGCCTCTTCCCACTCTACTTCATCTAAATCTATCGGCTTATCCTTCTATTCCTTTCTCCCTCATCCACTTATCTAGTTTCTTCTTGAAAGTTTGTGCTATTCACCTCAACTATTCCTTGTGGTAGTGAGTTCCACATTCTCACCGCTCGCTAGGTAAAGACGTTTCTCTTGAATTCCTTATTGGATTTATTAGTGATTATCTTATATTTATGACCCCTAGTTTTGGATTTCCCACAAGTGGATACATTTATTTCTGGCCATGGTACAAAAATTCAGTGGATTCATCAATGTTTTAATGTTGGCACGTTTCTCATATGCAGCCTGGTTCTAACTTTCTAAATGCAAAAGGACCATACCTGTGCACCAGGGGTTGAAAAGTAGGATGAACTCTCCAAGTCTGTAGTTCCTGTACTGGTTTCCTGTTGGCCTGAGCAGAGTTAAAGTATATTTTCCGATCTTAGCATTTGGAGATGGGGATATGGCTAGGACCAATGTGGTTCCGGTGCTAGAAACAACTGCTCCACTCCACTTGTATGTATTAATTGAACTTAATGGGAACAAGACTTTGGTTCCAGATGTTGCTGAAGGTTTTGGTCCTAAAGACAGACAAGAAAAATTTAATTAAGTCCACCTCTGACCAGGTTGTAATTGCATGCTAACAAATCAACCAACTCTGTTTTCTGGAGAATCCCCAGCTTTTTCAATTTTAACTAAACAAAAAAGTCAGTTATATTTCAAAAAGTAGTTTTAAGTATATTTTGTGTCATTTTTTAATAACAATATAATTAGGGTAACTTCTGCACAACCCTGACATTTTTCTTATAATTTTGATTACATTATAAACACTGTTCTGGACCAAAGTCCAGGGGAGAGGTGGCTACAGTGGGCTTCATTGATTTGTTTGTAGATTTCCATGGCCCATCTCATTAACATCAAGCAAGTGGTCTCCCGATATGTGCAACACCAATATTGGGAGCTCCCAGCTTTGTGGATGGGAAATTTAATGGGCTGCTAGATTAAAAATCCTGCCGTTAGGTTTTAAAGCCTGTTGTGGTTGCGGGAAGTGACTTCAGTTTCATAGAAAATAAATACTTGGATTTATATACACCAGATGTCTCAAAGCGCTTTACAGCCAATGAGGTACTTTTGAGTACAATGAGTGTTGTCACTGTTGTAATGTGGGAAATGCGGCAGCCAATTTGCGCACAAGCAAGCTCCCACAAACAGCAATGTGATAATGACCAGATAATCTTTTTTTTTGTTATGTTGATTGAGGGATAAATATTGGCCAGGATGCTAGGGATAACTTCACTGCTCTTCTTCGGAATAGTGCCGTGGGATCTTTTATGTCTACTTGAGAGAGCAGACTTGATTTAACATCTCATCCAAAAGATGGCACCTCTGATAGTGTAGCACTCCCTCAGCACTGTACTGGAGTGTCAGCCTAGAAGTTTTTGTGCTCAAGTCCTTGGAGTGGGACTTGATCCCACAACCTTCTGACTCAGAGGTAAGGGTGCTATCCACTGAGCTACAGCTGACACTGTTGGTGCAGGAAGGCAAAGATTATGGAAACAGCTGAGAGAGCAGCAGGAAGATCGCAAAGGCTTTTGGGTGCTAGTATGGAGGTGATACTCAACCGGATGTAGCTCAGGAGGGCTGCAATACTTGGAACACAAGGCCACAGAAGTGTAATACCAGGTGCCTGGCAGGGGATGGCCACACATGTCAACTCAGAGACCAATAGGCAGAAAGTTGTTGCAAGTCCGAAAGAAGCTTAGGACCTCAACAAGCTCTGCAAAGGTTGCTTCAAGAACTATTACATTCTCTGAAGTGTATTGGAACATTACACTCTTTCAGGCCCTTAGACTATCTGTCACTCATGGTGATGCTTACCATCGGTATCTATAGCTATGCATAACAGCCAAGAGCAGACAGCAGGAAGGGGATCACACAATGACTGTACATCAGGTCTTTTAAAGTCACTTGGCATAGCAGCTATATAGAGGGTTGGGAATGGGGAAGGTGAAGGTCCTTCAAGCTCAAGCCTAATGTCATTTGTATAATTATCTTTATTCTTGCTCTGTCCACTCACTGCTACAAACGCATGCACCCAAGGACAATAATGTGCAAGAAACTCTCATGCAATTAATATTCTATGAGATTCAACCATTGCAACATATCTTCATCTCTTCTTTTTCTAGATGTAGAACAGGAGATAATTCAAAGGCCAGTGATTCGTACCTCCCAAGCACTTCACAGCAGCCACCATCAGTTATCTCTACCTGAACAAACCTAGGGAGTTTCTTCAGGTGAGCTGGTCAGGTGATGTTGGAGGCAAAGAAAAAGCAAAGAAAAAGTAGGAACTTGCTAACTGAAGGGCCAACTTGTTTCCTAACTGCATCTGAGAAGCCAAGAGATATAAGGGGCGAAATCGTCCCTTTTTTCAGAGGCCCGTTAGCGCCTCCACAGAACACTTTTCACCCGTGGCGGGGGTGCGGTGGGGGAGAATTGCCTGGGAGTTTGCGGAGGCGCTGACATGGCAGTGGCGCATCGGGCAGGGGCGCGACTGGCGATGATGCCATCACCATGCACGCTGACCCTTTACTTCCCCCCACGGCGATCGCAAAGCTGGCCGACCTCTGCTCGCGGGGCGGAAGTTAAAGGGGAGGTTGCCAGCGCCCTGCGTCACCATCTTACATTTTTTTCGCTGAATCTCGGGTTGGCTTCCCTACCTGTATTTTCGCGTGGTCCGGGCTGCCATCATGCAGCCCGCCATTCTGTTTTGGATGTCGGGCCTGTGCTGGTCTAGTGGAAGCGACCAGAGGCCTTGCAGAGTGCGCAGCGGCCCTCCCCATCAGCGCTACGCTGTTGGTGCCGCTGGTCCCACCCCTAAAGGAAGTGGAAAGCTACACTTCCTTTGAGCGGCAGTAAGCCCAATTCAGTGGCCGGGGCAGGACTTCTACACCGGGCGCAGGAAGTCCTGGCCCCAGCAGGTTACCACACCCAATCGGGGTGCAAGGCAATTTCGCCCCTGTAGATCTCACAGGTTTACTTTACACCATCACTGGTTGCATAAAGCATAGGAATATAGAAAGATAGGGCTATGAATAGGCCCTCCTACCCCCCCCCCCCCGCCCCCCCACCACCACTGCCCCGAACCTGTTCTTAATTTAATTAGATCATGGCTGATGAGTATCTCAATCCCATTTACCCTTTGGTTCCTATCCCTTGATACCCTTAACTCAGTGGTTCTCAAACTGGGGTCTGCGGACCCCTGGGGATCCATAGTGACTTTCCAGGGGCTCCGTGAGTAAACCCCAATGGAGAGCGAGCCAGTGCGGAGCAGCCGGGCACTGCTGAACAGGGCAATGAATGGTTACTATAGCGGTGGCTGGCTGTTTTAAAAAGCGCATATGAGAGATAGATCTCAGCCCTTGCTCTCTACTCCGAGCACAGTCAACGAGCACAAAGTACAGAAACAAGACAAAAAAGAACACCATCAGCACAAAGGGTTCCTCACACAGAAACAAAAACAGCAAGAGGATAAGGTTTAAAGGGAAAAAGAAGCAAGAAAATCTATGCTTTGCTGGGTCAGAAGGAGAAGCACAAAATGAAATACAGTCTAAAGGGACCTGAAGAAGCCTGAAGCACTAGGCCTCGCCAGTTCACATGCAAAGAACGTTGCCTGCAGAGAGCTGAAGCTGCAAAGTGTTCTCTGTATTTAAACCAGGGGCCATTGGTCACATTTGTAAAACTTTTAAGTTGCATCTTTCTAGGACTAGCTTACTTTACAAGGTAACTGTAAACAACTTGGTTTTTGTGAAGATTTGGATCCACAGATGGTAAAGTGACAACACACAGTGCAGAGTTAAATACTCTGTGTTCTATAATGTACAGTATTTATGAAAACAGTAAAATTCCTCTTAATGTAAAAAGAAAGAGGAGGAGGAAAAGGAGGGAAATAAAGACTACATGCCAGCAGCTGCCGCAGGTGCCACTGCCGGCAACAAGGGTCGGAGTCGGAAAAGCACAGAGCCAGTTGTTTGGAGAGGAACCAACCATCTGTAAACTACCAGCCGGCTGCAGCAGTGCCGGGATATGGCCAACAAGAACAGGCCTTGTAAATCGGACATACATTACATTAGATCTGTCTGTCCATGGTCAAGGGCTGATCAAAGGTTGACCAAGGAGCAAATTTAACATAATAATCTGGGCAGCACTTGAATACACTGGATAACCAATGCAGGTGTAATTTTAAAAAAAATCATTGCTTTAAAATCAGTATCATTTTATACATGCATGCTTGAGTGATTTCCATTTTGTAAATGTCACCATAGCTATATTGCAATTCATTGTCAGCAGATCCCAGTACAGTATCAATACAGGGGTCCAACAATAATTTATATGCGAGATCTGTGAGTACTAATCCATTTGAAAAAAGGGCCTTCAACCAAAAAAGTTTGAGAACCTTAACTAACAAAAATCTATTGAACTAATTCATGAAAATTTCAATTTGCCCAACCTTTTGAGGGAGAAAGGCCCAATAATCACAGCCTTTTTGGGGAGAGAATTGCAGAATTCCACTATCCTTTTGTGTGAAAAAGTGCTTCTTGATTTCAATCTAGTTTATATTCATTCCTTTCAGAGGAATGTTTAAGCCCTCACATTGTACCCATCATTCAAGTCTCCACAAGAACCAACCATCAGTGTGGTATGCGCTGATCTCATTGTGTATTACTTTTTTTCCATAGAGAAATTTAAACTGTGTGATTCAAATCTATTGTAAAAAACTGAGCAAGTTGGGGCACTATAAGTTTGAGTAACTATTAGAAAAGTTTACATTTTTTTTAACCTTGACTTTCATATAAGTCATTTAAAACTCTCCAATACATACCTGTCTCAGCAGAAAGCATAATGTTGCCGCTGTTTATAATATATCCATCTATGTTGCATTGCACCGTGATGTGGAAGGTCTGTCCCCGCCTGACTATCAGTCGCTCGGTGCTGATCTCAGCAGTCTTGTGCTGCTTATTGTTCTGCTCACAGTGAAAGTTAGTGATGTAATTCTCGTCACCAACTGCAACAGAATCCACAGGATTATCAAATTATAAAAGACAAGAGAAAAGAAAACCATAAACTGTTCCATTTTATTTTGTGTGAAATGGATATAGTTTTGTGTTTTGTAAGTAGAAATTAGTTACGGACTGATAAAATGGGCTGCTGATTTGCTATCACCCACTTCACACAACTAAAGTCAAAATCAAACATTTGGAATGGACTTCCAGAGAAAGTAGTGGTATAAGAACCCTGGAATCATTCAAGAAACAATTAGATGCATCAACTGCAGGCGGGGGGGGGGGGAGGGGAGGGGGGCGGGGGTGGCGGGGAAACTGTAGGGTCTTTCTCGATGGATGAATTAAGGTGGGCCGAATGATCTTCCTCGACTATAATTATCTTGCAATCTCTTAGCTCTTTCTCTTGAAAGAAGAGGCACTCCCTAAATAGTATGGTGCCGGCTTGAGAATAATGAGGCTGCTGCCTCTACATGTACTTCTTAAGAAAAGTACTGCCTCTGCTGCCAGATATGCATTGCAGGCTGAATTCTTCCATAGATAACAAGTGGGTGTGTACATTTTGAGATGATAACTCAAGAAAATTTATAGTTTAAATTTACTGCAGTTAGTTCACCTCACTGGAAATTGCAGCTACATTTATTCACTTGAGAGAATGAATAAAATGCGGATCAGCAAACGATTGTACACATTCAGGGTCTGAAATTCACCGTCCCCGAAGGGATGGCTACCGTGGAGTTTGGGCAGTCGACCGAAAAAATTGATTGGCCATCGCAGTCAGGTACTTTTCCATCCCCGAGCCATATTCAGCTCGGGGGGCGATTTGAGCGGTGTGCACTTCCGCTGGAAACGGTGCAGTGAAGCCTCTGTAAAGGTAACTTTCCAGCTGTGAGCTCTGTAGCGGCGGGCCACTGAAAAATGGCAAGGACAAGGATTTTCAGCTGCAAAAAGTGCCCCCGCGAGGTATTCGAGTCAGTGCTTGACCGGGACACCACTGGAGTGTTGCCGCGATCGGGGTCCTTTGGCAGGGGAATCGTTTTATTAATTTTAGTATTTTTATTTAAGATTACAGCATCCACTGTATTTATCTTTTAATAATTTTATTAATTGTTTTGGCTCCATTCAACCTACTGAGGGCTGCTCAGAGGTTTGCACATACTTTTGTACAACTTTCAGGTCTGACTCTTTAGTGGAGGCCTGTGGGCTGCAGAGACCTGCTTGGCAGGGTTCACCCTGAGGATGGGAGGAGTGTTGGGAGGGAGGGAGACAACTGATACACCTGCTCAGAAGCAGGGCGGCATGCAGGAGAAGGCATCGCCATCAGCACCATGCAGACAGGCAGCGGGCAAGGGAAGCAGCAGCCATGATTCGTTCATTCTGCGCCAGACCAGAGAGCCTGCCGTCTTCACCGGCCCGAATCAGGATTGTGGTTGGCTGCTTGGGGACAAGGGATATCCCCTATCCATTTGGCTGCTCACTCCACTGCGGATCCCCAGGACAACGCCAGAGCATGCATACAATGACGCTCATTGTGCCACCAGGTGCATCATCGAGCAGTGCATAGGCGTCCTTAAGCAAAGGTTCCGGTGCCTGGACTGCTTTGGTGGCACCTTGCAGTACTCTCCTCAATGAGTCTCCATCATCGTCTTGGTCTGCTGCACAACCTTCCAAAACTCTTTCTTCCCCCCCCCCCCCAGGGCTTTGCTGCAAACCCTAGCCTTTAAAAAGGCCAGGGAGCAGCTGGCTCATTAGAAACCCTTACCTACATGCTGAATGTCTTAGTGGTGATAACGCCCAAATTAAGACAGCGACACCGCTGAAAAATCCATTTTGGAAGGGTTCATTAGTACTGGAACCCATTTGTTCACTTTTGGAGCTGAATATGGAGTGTCACTGGAGTGTCAGCTTAGATTTTGTGCTCAGGTCCCTGGAGTGGAGCTTAAACTCACAACCTTCTGACTCAGAGGAGAGAGTGTTACACCTGAGCTATGGCAGATACCGTTTTAGTTTTAAGAATGTAAAGCAATAGACATGGCCATCATTTAGTTGCAGCACATCAGCTAGGTTTGCATCCCTTACATCATTAAGCACAAGTATAAATATTGGACCACCATTTGGTGTGGCAGGGCCTCTAACAGCCTCTGCTGTTAGTTAGACTTGCCCTTGAATGAATCAAATTGAAGGATTGTGAAATTAACTTCTGGGGACAGGTATCACAACTTCACAAAAACAGGATGAAGTTTGAGAGCAAAGCAATCAATGTAATGAGTTTCCTTCCATTTTCCCTCCATATTACAACTATAATTTAGGCACACTTCCAGAGCAGGGAAGAGGAGAATCACCTGTATTGTTCCCAGTTTTTGATGGCTTACTTTAGGAAAGATGTCAATGCTATGGAGATGATGCATAAGATGATAACGGGGATGAGAAGCTTTAGTTAAAAGTATGGACTAGTGAAAACTAAGGCCCCGGTCACTGAAACAACACAGGTTAGATTAAAATTAAAAATTAGGACCTCAAAGGTAGTAATCTCAGGATTGCTACCAGTGCCATGTGCTAGTCAGAGTAGGAATTGCAGGATAGCTAAGGTGAATACATAGCTTGAGGAGTGGTGCAGAAGGGAGGGATTCAAATTCCTGGGACATTGGAAATGGTTCTGGGGGAGGTGGGACTAGTACAAATCGGACGGTCTGCACCTGGGCAGGACCGGAACCAATGTCCTAGGGGGAGTGTTTGCTAGTGCTGTTGGGGAGGGGTTAAACTAATATGGCAGGGGGATGGGCACCTTTTCAGGGAGACATAGGGAAGTAGAATGGGGGCAGAAGCAAAAGATAGAAAGAAGAAAAGTAAAGTGGAGGGCAGAGAAACCCAAGGCAAAAATCAAAAAGGGTCACATTACAGCAAAATTCTAAAGGGGCAAAGTGTGTTAAAAAGACAAGCCTGAAGGCTCTGTGCCTCAAAGCGAGGAGTATTCGTAATAAGGTGGATGAATTAACTGCGCAGGCAGCAATTAACGAATATGATATAATTGGCATCACGGAGACATGGCTCCAGGGTGATCAAAGCTGGGAACTTAACATCCAGGGGTATTCAACATTCAGGAAGGATAGACAGAAAGAAAAAGGAGGTGGAGTAGCATTGCTGGTTAAAGAGGAAATTAACACAATAGTAAAGAAGGACATTAGCTTGGATGATATGGAATCTGTATGGGTGGAGCTGCGGAATACAAAAGGGCAGAAACGCTAGTGGGAGTTGTGTACAGACCACCAAACAGTAGTAGTGAGGTTGGGGACAGCATCAAACAAGAAATTAGGGATGCGTGCAATATAGCGTACAACAGTTATCATGGGCGACTTTAACCTACATATAGATTAGGCTATCCAAACTTGTAGCAATACGGTGGAGGAGGATTTCCTGGAGTGTATTAGGGATGGTTTTCTAGACCAATATGTCGAGGAACCAACTAGAGGGCTGGCCATCCTAGACTGGGTGGTATGTAATGAGAAAGGACTAATTAGCAATCTTGTTGTTCGAGGCCCCTTGGGGAAGAGTGACCATAATATGGTAGAAATCTTTATTAAGATGGAGAGTGACACAGTTAATTCAGAGACTCGGGTCCTGAACTTAAAGAACGATAACGTCGATGGTAAGAGACGTGAATTGGCTAGAATAGACTGGCGAATGATACTTAAAGGGTTGACGGTGGATAGGCAATGGCAAACATTTAAAGATCACATGGATGAACTTCAATAATTGAACATCCCTGTCTGGCATAAAAATAAAATGGGGAAGGTGGCTCAACCGTGGCTAACAAGGGAAATTAAGGATAGTGTTAAATCCACAGAAGGGGCATATAAATTGGCCAGAAAAAGCAGCAAACCTGAGGACTGGGAGAAATTTAGAATTCGGCAGAGGAGGACTAAGGGTTTGATTAGGAGGGGGAAAATAGATTATGAGGGGAAGCTTGCTGGGAACATAAAAAGTGACTGCAAAAGTTTCTATTGATATGTGAAGAGAAAAAGATTAGTGAAGATAAACATAGGTTCCGTGCAGTCAGAATCAGGTGAATTTATAATGGGGAACAAAGAAATGGCAGCCCAGTTGAACAAATAGTTTGGTTCTGTCTTCACGAAGGAAGACACAAATAACCTTCCGGAAATACTAGGGGACCGAGGGTCTAGTGAGAAGGAGGAACTGAAGGAAATCCTTATTAGACGGGAAATTGTGCGAGGGAAATTGATGGGATTGAAGGCCGATAAATCCCCAGGGCCTGATAGTCTGCATCCCAGAGTATTTAAGGAAGTGGCCCTAGAAATAGTGGATGCACTGGTGATCATTTTCCAACAGTCTATCGACTCTGGATCAGTTCCTATGGACTGAAGGGTAGCTAATGTAACACCACTTTTTAAGAAAGGAGGGAGAGAGAAAACAGGTAATCATAGACCGGTTAGCCTGACATCAGTAGTGGGGAAAATGTTGGAATCAATGATTAAAGATGAAATAGCAGCGCATTTGGAAAGCAGTGACAGGATCGGTCCAAGTCAACATGGATTTATGAAAGGGAAATCATGCTTGACCAATCTTTGAATTTTTTGAGGATGTAACTAGTAGAGTGGACAAGGGAAAACCAGTGGATGTGATGTATTTGGACTTTCAAAAGACTTTTGACAAGATCCCACACAAGAGATTGGTGTGCAAAATTAAAGCACATGATATTGGGGATAATGTACTGACGTGGATAGAGAACTGGTTGACAGACAGGAAGCAGAGAGTTATGATAAATGGGTCCTTTTCAGAATGGCAGACAGTGACTAGTGGGGTGCCGCAAGGCTCAGTGCTGGGACACCAGCTAGTTACAATATATATAAATGATTTAGATGAAGGAATTGAGTGTAATATCTCCAAGTTTGCAGATGACACTAAGCTGGGTGGTGGTGTGAGCTGTGAGGAGGATGCTAATAGGCTGCAGGGTGACTTGGACAAGTTAGGTGAGTGGGCAAATGCATGGCAGATGCAGTATAATGTGGATAAATGTGAGGTTATCCACTTTGGTGGCAAAAACACGACGGCAGAATATTATCTGAATGGCGGCAGATTAGGAAAAGGGGAGGTGCAACGAGACCTGGGTGTCATGGTACATCAGTCATTGAAAGTTGGCATGCAGGTACAGTAGGTGGTGAAGAAGGCAAATGGTATGTTGGCCTTCATAGCTAGGGAATTTGAGTGTAGGAGCAGAGAGGTCCTACTGCAGTTGTACAGGGCTTTGGTGAGGCCTCACCTGGAATATTCTGTTCAGTTTGGTCACCTAATTTGAGGAAGGACAGAAGGACATTCTTGCTATTGAGGGAGTGCAGCGAAGGTTCACCAGACTGATTCCCGGGATGGCAGGACTGACATATGAGGAGAGACTGGATCGACTGGGCCTATATTCACTGGAGTTTAGAAGGATGAGAGGGGACCTCATACAAACATATAAAATTCTGACGGGACTGGACAGGTTAGATGCAGGAAGAATGTTCCCGATGTTGGGGCAGTCCAGAACCAGAGGACACAGTCTAAGAATAAGGGGTAAGCCATTTAGGACTGAGATGAGGAGAAACGAGTTGTTAACCTGTCGAATTCTCTACTGCAGAGAGTTGTTGATGCCAGTTCATTGGATATATTCAAGTGGGAGTTAGATATGGCCCTTATGGCTAAAGGGATCAAGGGGTATGGAGAGAAAGCAGGAAAGGGGTACTGAGATGAATGATCAGCAATGATCTTATTGAATGGTGGTGCAGGCTCGAAGGGCCGAATGGCCTACTCCTGCACCTATTTTCTATGTTTCTCTATGTAGATGGAGAGCTGGTGGAGGTGTTCAAAATCATAAGCAGTTTTGACAAGGCTAATTGGGGAAATCCATTGATTGGTCAGCTAATTATTAGAGGGCATAAATTTAAGACCGCCATCAAAATAATTAAGGGCGTGTTTAGGAGAAACATTTTTACGCAGAGGCTTGTTAGAAATGTTAATTACGTGAAATATCTGACCAGAAACAGTGATGGAAGCAGAATTCATAAGGAAAAAAATAATTAAAAGGGTATGAGAAAAAGGCGGCTGAATGGGATTAAGCAGATAGCTCTGTCAGAAAAATGGCGCAGGTGTAGTGGGCTGACTGGCCTCTTTCTGTGTTGTAAAATTCAACGGTTGCATAATTGGACTGCAGCAGTTCAAGAAGGCGGCTCACCAGCACCTTCTCAGGGCAATAGGGATGGACAATAAATGTTGGCCTTACCAGCGGTGGCCACATCCCGTGAACAAATAAACTGAAAACAAAGCTAAAGCCGAGCTGGTTCAAATCAATAGGGGAAAATACACTTGTTAAAATCAATAAAAATATTTACATCAAAGAAAGAATTGAGGACAATAAAACAACAAGAACAGTGCTCGTTATATTAAGTGAAACAGAAAAATATCGATCAATATCAAATAAAAACTATCATGGTTTGCAGCACCACTCAGCCAACGAGTGCCAACATGAACACCACTGTGCTGCCAACTTTCACGATGAGAGACCTGCGATACATTAGGAAATGGGGTTTCCCGCAAAGTTTCTGCAATTTCCAACAAGTTATTAAACATCTCAATTGCTGGCACGCATGCAACTTTTTCTTTTTATACTTCTTTCCTTTCACAATGCCACTTTAAAATAAGAAGCTGTTTCTAATGCACCCTCTTTCATTACATTGTTAACTTTCCTAAATATTTTTTTAAACAAATCTTTCTTCCTTCTGTATCCCCTCCTCCCCCACCATCCCAAAATAGAATGCTTCATCTCAACTCACATGTTCCCATGTTTCTATCAAAGAAGTGGTCTCTCAGCTCTGATGTTCTTTCGGTAACTGTCATTTCTGTCAGAAATCTGTTAACATTTATACTTTCAACTTGTTTGTCATTGGCTGCAACATGTCTTCAAACTGTTCCTTCCTGTTAGCGAGGCTGTCCAAGCTTCAAAGTTGCCCAACCAGTTACGCCTACTTTCAACCCTGACAGCTGCCTCTCGTAAGAACTTAATGAATCAAATCAACCCTTTCAGCATTTTTTTTCTTCTTTCCCTGTAATGTTCCCCTGCGCCTCCAGGCCAGGCACTCCTTCTAATTGAGACGGTAGAATAAATTACTCTCTGGTCACCACCTGTGTGCACTTGGCCAATTCCCACTTGCAAGCACTCTACAGTAGAGCAGTTGAGGCCAA
Organism: Pristiophorus japonicus; assembly: GCF_044704955.1. Taxonomy (NCBI): domain Eukaryota; kingdom Metazoa; phylum Chordata; class Chondrichthyes; family Pristiophoridae; genus Pristiophorus; species Pristiophorus japonicus. The sequence continues at coordinate 157,303,053 of NC_091988.1, read as the reverse complement.
GTGCTCAGCCTCATGGAAGGCAAAATCATTCCCCCCTCCACACTATGAACTCAATTTTGGTTGTTTTTTTGGAGTAACTTGATTTTTCTGGCGGATCTTAAAAATCCCCATTTTGCACATTCAATTTGCGCCAGTGTGAGTGAGTTAGTTACGATTTTTAAAGTTGTTTTTTCTCAAAATGGCCTTACCAGCCACCTACGCCAGTTTTGGACAGTTAGGCCACTTGGGCCAGCTAATAGTTACTCCTGATTTACTTAGGCCAGCGTATGTGGCCACTTCAGAAAACCCTTGCGGAGAGTTAAGAAATCAGCGCAGGTAGGTACATCGGGGCTCACTTGGCCTGGGATGGGGCGGGAAGGGAAGTGGAGAGGACCTGCACCTAAAGCTCCAAGACTTACAAAGCACTAAACAAAGCACAAAAAGTAATAAGCATTCAATAACAAATAAAAAGTAGAAGTAAGTCCTACCTTCATCTGAAAACTCGGCCCGAGAAGGCAGTGTGCCGGCCGGTGCGGGAGGTCACTCAGCCTGGGATAGGTGCGGGACGATAACGCACCGGGAGGCCACTCGGCCAGAGCTAGGGGCTTGAGCGATTGAACTGCCGACATCGGAGCACACACAGCGGCTGCAGCAAGCAAAATCACCGAACAGGCTGCAACAAGCAAATGGCAAAACACAAGCAGCTACGTATCTCTTTAAAAATGGCCGATTGCCAAATTTCGGTGTTCATGCGCATGCGCGGACATCGCGACCCGACTCCAATGCGCATGTGCAGACGTCCCGGCACTGTTTTCAGCGCAGGACGCTAGCTGCGCCCCCGGCTCGACTGGCCACGCGGCCAAAGTGAGGAGGAATTTTTTCAGCGCATTTCTGAAAGGCGAAAAGCGCCACTACTCCGGTAAGTGTGCCAAAAAAAGAGGTGGGCCAAAATTGAGCCCTATGGTACTGCTTGTTACTGCCACAATGCCTGGTTCACCACATGGGTAGCTTTATTCTTTTGTCCTTGCAAGTACCAGAGCATGGTAATGGGAATTATGACAGAGAATGGCAAATATCACACTCCTGTACAAGAAAGGATTATTTGAAAAGAGGCACTATAACAGGAGACAGGGAAAGGGAAGGGCAACGATTAAAGTAGATCGTGCCACTTGAAGAGTTAGCACTGGTATAAATGCGGTGGGCCGTATGGCCTCCTCCTGTGCTGTAATTTCTGTGATTTGAGTGTAGGCTGCTGCTGGGGGCAGAAGTGGCACAGGGGAGTTAGGTTTCATCTTATAAGGAGGCAGCTGTTTCAGCCAATAGTGACTGGCGGGAGGGTGGATCCCTTCACATAAGCGGGAAAAAAAATTGGAGGAGAAGCCAAGGGTGAGAGCTGGTGGGTGAATGGATTTGCTTTACCTCAGAGATCAACATGGTGCAAAGGTAGGATTCATTCTTTTTTTTTAAAAGAATACGCTCTAAATTCTGAAACTATCTGAGAGAGGGTGTTTCATACCTTAAATAGAAAATCTCAATCTGTTTGGAACACATTTAAAATTGAGAAATTAAAAGATAGGGTACTTGGGGGTGAGTATAGATGGTACAGCACTATTGCAGTTGCCATAGCTATGATGCTGACTGAATGGCATATGACATAGAACACATGCAAGATTCGACTGTTCGTTCCTGAACAGTGTTATTGTATTTATGAACGGTGCCTTCAATAGTGTGCCATCATATCTGCGGTAATAATATGCACACTTGTTTTGCATTTGTATATGTGCAACTGTTAAAATATAGGCTGCTAAAAATGTTTTGCCTTGCTACGTTGCGCAACCTACATTTTCTGTCCTGCCTACTTTGCTGTGCTCCCACACTGTGTCTCCCTGGATTCGATTTAGAAAATATGGTCACCTTATTCTAACGGCTGTGCTAACGCATTCACTTTCTCTTCAGAGGGTATGAGTTGAAGTCCCCGCCTCATGTATCAAGCCAAACTCCATAACAAATTGTTCTAGGCCAAGATTTCATACGCAGTAGTGGGCCTTGCAGTGACAATGGGCCTAAGTTTACCCCCAGGGTTAGGACAGTGCACCTTCATATGGTGTGCCGACTTTTTAGAACCGAAACGGCGCCTATTATTTACCTTCGTATTCTCCCTGCAGTCTGGTCAATCCAGGCCCTTGGCACAGCGCAGCAGATCGTGTGGAGGGCGAAGCCAGGTCCCAGCACTGAAAACAGTGCCGGGACCTCTGCACATGCACACTAGAGTGTGCGCGCATGTGCAGTAGCTCCTCGTAGCCCGAATCTCTGCAGGCTGTGTGGGAGGGGCCCGAATCACGCCACAACTAGCCCTGGCCGAATGGGCTCCCCCAATGTCGTGTTCATGTGAGCAGCCCCCAATGGCCCTAGCAGCATTATTTCAGTGGCTGTGCCGATGTGTCAGCGCACGCTTTGATTTAACATATCTTGAATATTTTATGACGATTGGGATCTTTATAGCATAACTTGCCGAAGGCATTATTGTCAACCAGCAAGTCAAAGGCAGGAGATGTTTGGCAACAGGGTTAATGTGCGTGTGGGGCACACGAAGCATTCAGAGAGCGGGGATGGCTTCATGCAACGTGTGAAAGTGAAGGAACAGGCCAAGCGGAGGCGAGGCAGATGGGGACCTGACTCGAGCTGAATTACCAAGCTGGCTGAGGCCAGAAAAGCAAACTTTGAATGAACCAAGGCAAACAACCAACATCTGCTAGCACCAATCCAATATCGGTTCGTGGCGTTATTTTGTTGACCAAATTGAATACATTTCATGCGGGTATGTGTCTCTCTCTATCTCAAAAAATCCCCCCGCCTCCCTCCCCTCCCCTCCCCCGTTAAGATGCCGCATTCACCACCCACCACCCTCAGCTCCCTCCAGCCTGCTGTGTTGAGACTTCTTCCTCCCTCCCTCCCCCCGCCGCCCCCAGTTCAGATGCTGCGTTCTCCCGCACCTATCCCAGGCCAAAGGGACTCCCGCACGGCAAGCTGCTGCCGAGTTTAGTTGAAGGTAGGATTTATTTCAGTTCTTTATTTGTTAATTTAATTATTTACTTCAGTTCTTTATTTTTTATTGAATGCTTATTACTTTTTGTGCTTTGTTTGGTGTGTGGTGGTGCTTTAAATGTAGTTACTTGCGCCGACTCCTTAAATCTACGTAAGGTTTTTCTGTGCGGACAGAAGTGGCAATTTCCGCTGGCCTAAGTTAGTTTGGAGCAACTATTTGTTGGCAAAACTTGCTTAAATGGCCAAAACAGGAGTAAGTGGTTGGGAACTTTTGAAAAAAAAAACTAAACTTAAAAAAAAAACCTAACTAGCTCACTTACACCGGCGCAAATTAAATGGCCAGAATTGCAACTGAAAAGATACTCCAGAAAAATCAAGATGCTCCAAAATAAACGGAGCAACTCCTGGGGAAACTTGGGCCCAATGTGCTTATAATGTATTGTTGTGGTGAGGATTTAACAGGGAGTTCAAATTCACTCCATTAAGTATCTTTCCTACTGAGTACTATGAGGCAGTAATGTTGGCAGTGATATAAAGAAGCCCCGTGGAAAGTGGACAGTGGAATGCAGCAATAAGTATAAACAACAACCTGTATTTATATAGCGCCTTTAACATAGTAAAACATCCCAAAGCACTTCACAGGAGTGTTATAAGACAAAACAATGGGGCTAAAATTCTGGTCGGTGGCTTCCTTCGAACGAATGCCTCTGACCCGAAAATCTTTTGTGAACGTACCTGGTGGTCCTGGAGGTGCCCTCGGTTCCAGTCGGAGGCCTTCATTCAATGTGTAGCATATAGGGAGAGGACTTCCCCACACACACGAAAAAGCTGGAGTCACATGGGCCTGGACCACCAATCACTGTCTCGTATTTTCATTGATAATAATGGGAACTCTGTTTTTACAAGTTCCCATTATTATCAATGAGAATAAACCCCTAAGACAAGAAACACAACATAATAAATACATAAAACACTTCACATATTTGAAATTAATTGAAATTAAAGTTAATTTTCAGTCATCACAAACTAAAAAATAAAGTAGTTCCTGCCTTACTAAGCATTAAAGTGGCTGCATAGAATGGAAGCTGATCTTGAGCCACACCCAGAAATCACCACAAAATGAGCAGGAGTAGCTTGTTGAGTTCAGATAGGGGTGGATTAAAGAACTGTGTCAATTCAGTGATGCAATGGTATAGTTACTGTTAATTGTAACAAACGACAATATAACTTTTAGATGCAGATAACACCTAATATTCAGTCGATGTTCATTTGCTGGTTAAAACCTAGACTGTCAAATTATTATGAGTTTCATGGCCATTTTGGCTATGAAGAAAGGCTTCAAAAAATGCGTCTTTTTCACTGGAATAGGGCAGGATCAAGGAGATGGTTTAAGATGGAAAGTAAAGAATTAGCAATTCAGTAACAAGGAGCATAGACCCATGATTATCACCAGAAGAGCAAAGGGGGAGGTTAGAAAAAAGATTCACACAGAGATTATTCGGATGTTTTATCGCACGCGGCTGTTGAGGTAGAAATGATAACATAATTTAAAAGGGAATTGGACAAGTATTTGAAAATGCTTGAAGAATATAAAAAGATATAGGGAATGGGCGGGCAAATGGATTAAAATATCGGTGGGCCGATTTTAACCCAACCCACCTGACGAGAATGGAGTGGATGAGCCACGAAAACAGTGATAATCAACTTACCGCCCTGTTCCCGTTGGAAACCCATCAATTGTCATTTATAACTTAGGAGCTGACTTTGGTGGCAAACATCCCATCGGAAACAGATGGGTGCTCACGAATAAATGCAAGTTGAGGTCCTATAATGTAATTAGGCCTCCAATGTGATTAGAAACATAGAACCATAGAAACATAGAAAATAGGTGCAGGAGTAGGCCATTCGGCCCTTCGAGCCTGCACCACCATTCAATAAGATCATGGCTGATCATTCCCTCAGTACCCCTTTCCTGCTTTTTCTCCATACCCCTTGATCCCCTTAGCCGTAAGGGCCATATCAAACACCCTCTTGAATATATCCAATGAACTGGCATCAACAACTCTCTGCGGCAGGGAATTCCACAGGTTAACAACTCTCTGAATGAAGAAGTTTCTCCTCATCTCAGTCCTAAATGGCCTACCTCTTATCCTAAAACTATGTCCCCTGGATCTGGACTTTCCCAACATCGGGAACATTCTTCCTGCATCTAACCTGCCCAGTCCCGTCAGAATCTTATACGTTTCTGTGAGATCCCCTCTCATCCTTCTAAACTCCAGTGAATAAAGGCCTAGTTGATCCAGTCTCTCCTCATATGACAGTCCAGCCATCCCGGGAATCAGTCTGGTGAACCTTCGCTGCACTCCCTCAATAGCAAGAACGTCCTTCCTCAGATTAGGAGACCAAAACTGAACACAATATTCCAGGTGAGGCCTCACTAAGGCCCTGTACAATTGCAGTAAGACCTCCCTGCTCCTATACTCAAATCTCCTAGCTTTGAAGGCCAACATATCATTTGCCTTCTTCACCGCCTGCTGTACCTGCATGCCAACTTTCAATGACTGATGAACCATGACACCCAGGTCTCGTTGCACCTCCCCTTTTCCTAATCTGCCACCATTCAGATAATATGCTGCCTTCGTGTTTTTGCCCCCAAATTGAATAACCTCACATTTATTCACAATATACTGCACCTGCCATGCATTTTCCCACTCACCTAACCTGTCCAAGTCACCCTGCAGCCTCTTAGCATCCTCCTCACAGCTCACACCGCCACCCAGCTTAGTGTCGTCTGCAAACTTGGAGATATTACACTCAATTCCTTCATCTAAATCGTTAATGTATATTGTAAAGAGCTGGGATCCCAGCACTGAGCCCTGCGGCACTCCACTAGTCACTACCTGCCATTCTGAAAAGGACCCGTTTATCCCGACTCTCTGCTTCTAGCCAACCAGTTCTCTATCCACATCAGTACATTACCCCCAATACCATGCGCTTTGATTTTTCACACCAATCTCTTGTGCGGGACCTTGTCAAAAGCCTTTTGAAAGTCCAAATACATCACGTCCACTGGTTCTCCCTTGTCCACTCTGCGAGTTACATCCTCAAAAAATTCCAGAAGATTTGTCAAGCATGATTTCCCCTTCATAAATCCATACTGACTTGGACCGATCCTGTCACCGCTTTCCAAATGTGCTGCTATTTCATCCTTAATGATTGATTCCAACATTTTCCCCACTACTGATGTCAGGCTAACCAGTCTATAATTACCAGTTTTCTCTCTCCCTCCCTTTTTAAAAAGTGGTGTTTCATTAGCTACCCTCCAGTCCATAGGAACTGATCCAGAGTCGATAGACTGTTGGAAAATGATCACCAATGCATCCACTATTTCTGGGGCCACTTCCTTAAGTACTCTGGGATGCAGACTATCAGGCCCCGGGGATTTATCGGCCTTCAATCCCATCAATTTCCTTAACACAATTTCCCGCCAATAAGGATATCCTTCAGTTCCTCCTTCTCACTAAATCCACTGTCCCCGAGTACATTCGGAAGGTTATTTGCGTCTTTCTTCGTGAAAACAGAACCAATGTATTTGTTCAATTGGTCTGCCATTTCTTTGTTCCCCATTATAAATTCACCTGAATCCGATTGCAAGGGACCTACGTTTGTCTTCACTAATCTTTTTCTCTTCACATATTTATGGAAGCTTTTGCAGTCAGTTTTTATGTTCCTTCAAGTTTCCTCTCGTACTCTATTTTCCCCCTCTTAATTAAACCCTTAGTCCTCCTCTGTTGAATTCTAAATTTCTCCCAGTCCTCAGGTTTGTTGCTTTTTCTAGCCAATTTATATGCCTCTTCTTTGGTTTTAGCACTATCCTTAATTTCCCTTGTTAGCCACGGTTGAGCCACCTTCCCCGTTCTATTTTTACTCCAGGACAGGGATGTATGGATTTTAATTGGGCGGGGCAGAAGTCCCGCCCAGTATTGAACCCGTTGAGTAAAACCTCATGGGATTGGCTTCACTAATTGGCTGACATGATTGGAGGCATTTGCTTTAGATGGCGGAAGAGTAAGAGGGAGAGGAGCAGCAACAGTAGCAGGAGCAACAGTATGAACAACAAGGACGAGCAACAAATGGGCCTGTTAGAACATTGCAAGTAAGGGGGGCTGCTCTTCGCAGGCCTCACTCAGCCTACAGGATCCATAGGCCATGAGGTTGTTTCCTTTAAATCTCTGAGGAGCACTGCACCATGTGGCTAAGGTTCATTAGGTAGTCTGTTGCTGATCTATGCAGCTTTTTGCAGCAGGGCCCGCTGCCTGTTGGACCAAGGTATCCTCTGTGCCACAGACATCCAATAATTTACCTTCCCCATGGACATCAACAGCTGATTTTTTTTAATATTCATTCCTGGCCAGCATTTATTACCCATCCCTAATTGCTCTTGAGAAGTTGGAGGTGAACTGCCTCCTTGAACTGCTTCAGTGAACCTTGTGGTGAAGGTACTCCCACAGTTCTGTTAGGCAGGGAGTTCTAGGATTTTGACCCAGTGACAATGAAGGAACATCGATATATTTCCAAGTCAGGATGGTGTGTAACTGTGAGGGGAACTTGCTGATGGTGGTGTTACCATGCGCCTGATGCCCTTGTCCTTCTAGGTGGTAGAGGTCACTGGTTTGGGAGGTGCTGCTGAAGAAACCTTGTCAAGTTGCTGCAGTGCATCTTGTAGAGGGTACACACTGCAGTCATGGGTCGCCAGTGGTGGAGTGAATGAATGTTTAAGGTGGTGGATGGGGTGCCAACCAAGCGGGTTGCTTTGTGCTGGATGTTGTTGAGCTTCTTGAGTATTGTTGGAGCTGCCAGGCAAATGGAGAGTATTCCATCACATTCCTGACTTGTGCCTGCTAGATGGTGGAAAGACTTTGGGGAGTCAGGAGGTGAGATACTTGCCAGAGAATACCCAGCCTCTGACCCGTTCTTGTTGCCACAGTATTTATGTGGCTGGTCCAGTTAAGTTTCTGGTCAATGGTGACCCTCGGGATGTTGAATGGTGGGGGATTCGATGATGGTAATGCCATTGAATGTCAAGGGGAGGTGGTTAGACTCTCACCTGTTGGAGATAGTCATTGCCTGGCACTTGTGTGATGTGAATGTTACTTGCCACTTGTCAGCCTAATGCTGAATGTTGTCTAGGTCTTGCTGCATGCGGGCATGGATTGTTTCATTTTCTGAGGAGTTGCGAATGGAACTGAACACTGTGCAATCAACCGTGAATATCCCCATTTCTGACCTTATGATGGAGGGAAGGTCATTGATGAAGCAGCTGAAGATCGTTAAGCCTAGGACACTGCCCTGAGGAACTCCTGCAGCAATGTCCTGGGGCTGAGATGATTGAACTCCAACAACCACAACCATCCTCCTTTGTGCTAGGTATGATTCCAGCCAGTGAAGAGTTTTGCCCCTGATTCATATTGACTTTAATTTTACTTGGGCTCCTTGATGCCACACTCGGTCAAATTCTGCCTCACTATCAAGGGCAGTCACTCTCACCTCAGCTCTGTAATTCAGCTCTTTTGTCCATGTTTGGACCAAGGCTGTAATGAAGTCTGGAGACGAGTGGTCCTGGCAGAACCCAAACTGGGCATTGGTGAGCAGGTTATTGGTGAGTAAGTGTCGCTTGATAGCACTTTGCTGATGTTTGAGAGTAGTCTGATGGGGCGGTAATTGGATGGTCTGGATTTGTTCATTTTATGTGGACAGGACATACCTGGGGAGTTTTCCACATAATAAAAACAGAAAATGCTGGAAATATCAGCGGGTCAGGCAGCATCTGTGGAGAAAAACAAAGTTAATTCTACTTTTCTCTCCACAGATGCTGCCTGACCCGCTGAGATTTCCAGCATTTTCTGTTTTTATTTCAGATTCCAGTATCCGCAGTAGTTTGCTTTTGTATTCGTTTTCCACATTGTCGGCTAGATGCCAGTGTTGTTGCTGTACTGGACTGAGAGAGCTCAGGGATTCTCAGCAGTGGTTGGCTTTCCTCATATCCAGGAAATGATAGACTGCAATCATGTAGTTATCAGGGCACCAGAGGACAAGCTAGGAGCTGTTGTGACCAGAAGGCCTTTCACTCCATCAATGTACAACTAGTGTGTGAACATCACAAAAGGATAATTTAGTCTGCACAGTTTTGCTGGCAGCTGCGATGACATCTTCATCCTCAGTAGAGCTGGGAGAGGACCTTGCCCTCTGGAAAGATGTTTCCTGGGCTGTCCTTGCCACCAGTGTCTGCTGATAGTCACTAGTTCTGGGTATATCACCATGTGCAGACCGCTCTAACTCATTCTCTAACCAAGCCTGGGTACTAATCTTATACTGGTTCTTGGGAGTGATGCAGTAGGTGATAGAACATCCTCTGAAGGATTGTCCTCGTCTGAGGTTTCCTCTTCAGTGGGCTGGGGCAGTTGAGAAGCATCTGGAGGAAAGAGAGAAAAGGACAATACATATGATGACTCTGAGAGACGGCACAGTTGCAGATGACATGCATTACAGTGTAGCTTGATGTAATTAAGTTGGTGGAATGTCTGTCTTTCACTGGTTCATGAAGGGGTACAAGTAATAGACAGAAACCCTGTTCAGGTAAGCCCTGAGCTTCGAAATCACTGGTGCGCACAACTCTTCCAAGGCCACTTATTTCAAGAGCTTGCTGCTCTAGCTCTGATATAACCAAGTGGTTGTCTGGTTCTCCTCCAATCCAACTCCTCTCCCTGGTGTTGTGCACTGTTTTCGCCTGCAGAGAGAGTGGGTCAGAGTTACAAAAGAGAGTGCACATGTGTGGGGCCTCTGTTTGCACTGCCTACGCTGAGAGGGAGAAGAAACTAGATGCAAGCAGAATGAGGAGGTATTGAAAGGAAAGCAATTGTCTGAAGTGTGTGGTGAGGAAGAGGTAATGAGAGCAGTTGATGGTCCTGCAAAGGCTAGGAGATGAGAACAGAATGCTGCTGGTGGCTGCAGGGAAGTGAGCAAGGAAAAGTGTGTTTGGAACGAGAATGAGAGGTGGTGTAGTGTGCCCTCATGATGGGTGGCGAAGGAAGTGATGGAGGGATAGGAATAGATCAGATCAGCCATGATCTTATCAGATCAGCCATGATCTTATTGAATGGCGGAGCAGGCTCGAGGGGCTAGATGGCCTACTCCTGTTCCTAATTCTTATGTTCTTATGTAGAGCAAGGGAGGTGGAAGCAGGGCTGCTGAGAAAGATAGAGAAATGAGGAGCTTTATTCTCCTTTGCTATTGAGGTAATTAAAGCACTTCCAGCACTGGATCCAGGCTGGGGCTTGTTTCTTGGAGCTTACAACCTCTGCCATCTCTCCCCCTATCTGGTGCACATCATAGAATGATGCATAGCACAGAAGGAGGCCATTTGCCCTATCGTGCCTATGCATGTTTGGGAACTTTTGTTCCGACACTGGGATAAGTGTCTTCCCTCCTCGTCCACACTTCGTCCAGCAGCTGCTCCAGGGTGTCTTCTGAGAATCTGGAGCTTGCCTGCAATTCATCCTTCTCACTCTCCTTTCAGACATTTCCAGGCAGAAAGGAATGCAACCTCCCTTTAAGACAGTGCACTTGCGCTTTAAGTAGGCCTCTGGCGGGTAGGGTGATGATTTCACTAAACAAGTGGGCAGGTTTCCTGTTTAGCCACAAATTGGGTGGGAAAGCCACCTGTCCGATTTAAATGAGGCTTGGGTGTTAAAATATCATGGGCTTGAAATTTTCTGCAGCGAGTGCATTTCACTGTCACCCTTCCCCTTACCTGCCTGAAACTCACCCGAGGTCAAAATCGACCACTTAGTTCCAATGGAGAAACTAACATTTGTGCAGGCACAAGGGGCTGACTGACCTCTTTCTGCGCTGGAGTTTCTATGGTGGATTCTCCGCTCAGGCCTGAGTTAAAATTACAGTCGATTCTCAATTATGTCATCGGGCCACAACATGCATATGTAAAGAAGGACTCTTTTTTTTTTTCCAGGCAGTGTCCTTCCTGCCTTGGAAAGTCCTGTCCCCTCAGTACAGATTCACACGAGGCATGTAGTGAAGTCAAGGTCACTCTGGACCTGCACCTTTATTTCACAGCTCTGGAATGCTGCACTTGCCTGAGACCTGTCCTTATATACCTGTCTCTTGCAAGTGCACCCCTGGTGGTAAGGTATGCTGGTGTTTACAGGTCATATCTTATTACAGTCACGTATAGCATGTTAGGATACAGTTATATATAATAATGTAAGGTACATGACATCAATCTCCCCCAAGGTCATATTGTCTTTATAGGTTCAGTCTCTCAGGTGGTCTACGCTCTCACGTGGAGCGTGAGTTGTGGTTCAGTTGTTTGCCTTGGTGTCTGTTTCTCTTTGGGTGTGGTTGCTGGTATCTCGCCTGGGCTGTCTGTTTCGATTGGTGTGATTGTTGTTGACTCGCCTGGGCTGTCTGTTGGGATTGCCCTTTCCTCAGGTTGTTCCCTCTGTCAGTCCACCAGGTGTAGTGCAAGTTCCACATTGTAGTCTACCTCTGGTTCTGCAGTGTTGTTAGTATAGCTGCTTTTGACTTGGTCACATGCCTCCGGCAGGTTTGGCCATTGTCCATTTGTACTACCAGTAGCCTGTTTCCTTCTTTGCCCGTTACTGTCCCTGCAAGCCATTTGGGACCCCTGCCATAGATTAGTACAAACACTTTGTCCCCTATCTCATTCCATCTCCCCCCTCGAATTTCTGTCATGGTACTCAGTCAGCTTACGGCGCTTTGCCTCAACATGTCTGGGAGGATTAATGAGAGCCTTGTTTTTAAAGTCCTTTTCATCAAAAGTTGCGCGGGGGGAATCCCAGTCAATGAGTGCGGACGAGATCTGTATGCCAGCAGCAGTCGTGACAGGCGACCCTGCAGCGTGGGACCTTCGATTTTAAGCATGCCTTGTTTAATGATTTGCACTGCTCTCTCCGCCTGGCCGTTGGAGGCCGGCTTGAACGGTGTCGGCTTGATGTGATTTATGCCGTGGTCAATTATAAAATCTTGGAATTCTGCGCTGGTGAAGCACGGACCATTGTCACTGACCAATATGTCAGGGATTCCGTGCATTGCGAACATGGTTGCGAGGCTCTCCACAGTGGTGGAGGTTGTGCTTGAGTTTAAAATGGTGCATTCGATCCACTTTGAAAATGCATCTACAACTACGAGGAACATTTTGCCCATGAATGGGCCCGCATAGTCTACGTGAACCCGCGACCACAGTTTGGTAGGCCAAGGCCAGGAGCTCAGGGGAGCCTCCCTGGGGACATTGCTAAGTTGGGCACAAATGGTGCACCGTCGGACTCAGAGCTCCAAGTCCGCGTCAATGCCAGGCCACCAGACATGGGATCTGGCTACGGCCTTCATGAGAACGATCCCCGGGTGCTCGCGGTGGAGCTCCCGGACAAATGTCTCTCTGCCTCGCAGAGGCATGACTACTCGGCTGCCCCACATCAGGCAATCTGCTTGTAGTGATAGCTCATGCATATGCCTGTGAAAGGGTTTTAATTCCACGGGGCAGGCATCACGAGCCTCTGCCCAGTCACCGGTTAGGACACATCTTTTTACTAAAGATAACGAGGGGGCGCTGGCCGTCCAGCTCTGATTTGGCGAGCCGTAATGGGCGAACCTGTGGACTCAAAGGCATTGATTGCCATAACTATCTCACAGTCCTGTTCGTCAGACCCTTCCATGGTTGCCAGGGGTAGCCTGCTGAGCGCGACGGCACTGTTGTCTGTGCCTGGTCTGTCCCTTATTGTGTAGTCGTAGGACGCCAGCATGAGTGCCCACCATTGAATTCGCGGCGAGGCGTTGGCGTTTATTGCCTTGCTCTCGGATAGGAGGGACGTGAGGGGCTTGTGGTCGGTTTCTAATGCGAACTTGGCCCTGAACAGGTATTGGTGCATCTTTTTGACACCGAACACGCACGCGAGCGCCTCCTTCTCTACCATTCCGTACCCGCGCTCCGCCCACGAAAGTGACCTGGAGGCATACGTTATGGGTTGTAATTTGCCCACACTATTGACATGTTGCAAAGCGCACCCGACCCCATACGCTGATGCATCGCATGTGAGAACTAGCTTTTTATCTGGGCCAATGAAAGTCAAAACACTGTTGGAACACAGAAGGTTGCGTGCCTTATTGAAGGCGCGTTCCTGGGCCTCCCCCCAAAACCAATCGCACCCCTTCCTGAGTGGCACATGGTGAGGCTCCAGCAGCGTGCTTAAGTTCTGCATTAAGTTCCCAAAGTAATTGAGTAGCCCGAGAAAGGCGCGCAGTTCTGAAACATTCCGGGGCCTGGGTGCCAGGCGAATTGCTTCTGTTTTGGGCTCTGTTGGGCGGATTCCATCAGCGGCAATCCTTCTGCCCAAAAATTCAACCTCGGGTGCGAGAAACAGGCACTTGGATTTCTTGACTTGTAGGCCTACCCGATCCAACCGCTTTAATACTTCCTCCAAATTATGGAGATGGGAGTCGGTGTCCCTGCCCGTGATAAGTATGTCGTCTTGAAATACAACCGTTCCCGGGATGGACTTGAGCAGACTCTCCATGTTGCGCTGGAATATGGCAGCTGCCAACCTGATGCCGAATGGGCATCGATTGTACATGAAAAGGCCTCGATGTGTGTTGATGGTGGTGAGCAGCTTGGATTCCTCAGTCAATTCTTGCGTCATATACACAGATGTGAGGTCTAATTTTGAGAAAAGTTTACCTCCAGCCAATGTGGCAAATAAGTCCTCCGCTCTGGGCAGCGGGTACTGGTCCTGTGGGGAGACTCTGTTTATGGTAGCTTTGTAGTCCCCACAGATTCGTACGGATCCATCAGGCTTCATGACTGGGATGATGGGACTTGCCCAGTCGCTAAATTCCACAGGTGATATAATGCCTTCCCGCAGAAGCCCGTCTAGTTTGTGTTCAATCTTTTCCCTCATCACATAGGGTACAGCTCTGGCCTTGTGATGGACCGGTCTAGCATCCTGTGTGATGTAGATTTTGACTTTGGCCCCTTTGAAAGTGCCCACACCTGGCTGAAAGAGATGTTCAAATCGCTTTGTAACTGTTGAGCAGGAGGTCCGTTCCTCTAATGACATGGCATGGACATCATCCCATTTCCAGGTTAGTTTTGCCAGCCAGATTCTCCCCAGCAGTGCTGGGGGGTCTCCGGGGACAATCCACAGGGGAAGTCGGTTCACTGTCCTTTTGTGTGTGACAGAGAGCATGGCGCTGCCGAGGACTGGTACGATTTCTTTGGTATAGGTCCTTAGTTTGGTGTCGACCCTTGTGAGTTTTGGTCTGTCTCTTTTATGCGGCCACAGTTGTTCAAATTGTTGAGCGCCCATGAGAGATTGACTCGCTCCCGTATCCAGCTCCATGTTGACAGATATCCCGTTGAGTAGGACCCTCATCATTATAGGAGGCGTCCTGTTGTAGGAGCAGCAGCCATTGATCGTGTTGACCCGCTGTACATCGGTGTCCCGGGTACTGTCCCCACCGTCTTCTGGTCCGCTTTCCGACCCATCCGATTCGTATACCAGCTGAGCTGCCGTTCTTTTGCACATGCGGGCCAAATGCCCTATATATTCACAATTTCTGCAAACAGCCTGCTGAAATCGGCATCCCCTTGACAAGTGCCCATCCCCACACCTCCAGCACAGACCTGTTCCATTGTTCAAAGTGTTCCCAAAGAATGAGCTGTGTCTGGCTGATCTCTCTTGAGCTTCTCTCAGTTTGTAGTTGATTGATCGCATTGTGGGTTGATGAGGTGTGAACGGCCGTTCCTGTGGCCCTTGATGGCTTCTGGCGCCACTGCCTGCCGTGTCTGTGCCACACTTTTGTCTGTGTGTGGGGGTAGCAGCTTATATCATGCTGTGAACTCCTTATTCTGATATTTTGTTAGTTGTCGTACCTGCAATGTAAATCAACCTCGTTTCTTCTTCCCCTGCCAAGAATGTCTGTGCAACCAGTGCTGATGCCTGTAAGGTCAGATTCTTGGTCTCAGCTTTCGGAATATGCCTGCGTGGCCTATTCATTCAATGAAAAAGTATCTCAGCATTTCTCTCCTCAGTTCATCGGAGAACTCAAATAAACTATCCAACCTCCGAAGTTCCGCCACGAAGTCCGGTATGCTCTGGCTCACACAGCGTCTGTAGTTGTAGAACCTGTGTCTGGCCATGTGTAGGCTGCTCGTTGGCTTTAGGTGGTCTCTTACCAGTGTGCTCAATTCTTTAAACGACTTGCTTGCTGGTGTCTCGGGTGCCAGCAGATCCTTTATTAAAGCGTATGTTTTTGAGCCACAGCTAGTCAAGAGATGGGCTCTTCTCTTGTCTGCTTTGTCGTCTCCTAACCAGTCTTTGGTTACAAAGCTTTGCTGGAGCCTTTCTATAAAGTCCTCCCAATTGTCTCCAGCATTGTACTTTTCATCTGATCCGTTGTTCACCATTCTGTGGATTCTGCAATCCCGTAACTCGTCGCCACTGTAAAGTCCTGTCCCCTCAGTACAGATTCACACGAGGCATGTAGTGAAGTCAAGGTCACTCTGGACCTGCACCTTTATTTCACAGCTCTGGAAAGCTGCACTTGCCTGAGTCCTGTCCTTATATACCTGTCTCTTGCAAGTGCACCCCTGGTGGTAAGGTATGCTGGTGGTTACAGGTCATATCTTATTACAGTCATGTATAGCATGTTAGGATACAGTTATATATATAATAATGTAAGATACATGACATGCCTGTTCAGGAGAGCAGGTTAAAATTGAAGATGTTGCGATCATGGTGTCTTCTGAATAGATAAGAGCCTGGGTGATTTTTAATGATCACCTGCCAGGTTTCTGCTGAGCAAGTAGGGTTAAAATTATCTGCTATGATTCTATGTAAAAAAATCTCTGTGGTTATAACTTATACAACCACAAAAGCCATTACATTGCCCAATAATATTACATATTCATATCAAAATTGTGTAATGTCATCAAAACTTTGCCCTAAAATGTTACGTCTGTCCTTAGTTATTTCACATGAAACCCACAAAGATGTTTTACGTACTGATCACATACATTATTTGATATGAATAAGAAAGGTGACTAGGTTACACACCTAAATGAATCTATGTGGGGAAATAATAGAAAAGCATGAATAAGTTCCAATGTTATGAATTAACAAAAGAATAACAACAGCTTACAGTGTTCATTACATCTAGAGATATGTGTCAGAGTGCTTCACAGGGCAGTGGATAGTGAGCAGAGACAGGGATGGGAGGGAAAAAGAAAATGGGAGTTTTCCATGTAGTCAGCAGGTCCTATTCTGGAAAGAGTGTTTAGTAGCAATCTTTTTTCACAGTGAGTGGAGCAAATGTTTTATGTTTCATGTTGCATTTAGGTTTGTGAAAGATTGTTATTTTGTGTCAAGAGGTGATGTGGAGCGACTGAGATTGTTCTCCTTAGAGCAGAGGGGGGATTTAATAGAGATGTTCAAAATTCTGAGTGGTTTTGATAGAGTAGATAGGGTGAAACTGTTTCCACTGGCAGGAGGGTCAGTTACCTGAGAACACAGATTTACAATGGCCCTGAAATCACTGCCCCTCCGGGTGCGTCCGAGGTACGCAAGTTTCGGGTTTAGGCCTGCGCTGCGCATGCGGCTAAACCCAAAACTTGTGATCTGTCAAGAAATTTCTTGACAAATCCACCACATCCCCAGGAGAAGGGCCTCAGCGGGCCCAACTCCTGCCCAGCGAATATCCTTCAAATTCTTACGCCTGGTGTAAGTAGGCGTAAACCCTGCTTTTACCAGTGTAAGAGTTTTAAAAGATAGAAAAATAAACAATTATCACAAATTTTTATATTAAAAACCCTGTCCATTAAGGTAAGTTTATTTTTAGTCCTGTTAAACATTAATTTTTGTATAAAATATTTAATTAAATTCAATTTCAATTAATTTTAAATATGTAATGTGTTTTTAAAATTTATTTTCAGTGTTTGTGTGTTTTTGGGGGTATTCCCATTCATAGTTATGGCAGCTGCTTTCATACGGAATTACTATAAGTATGAATGGGGATCCCCCTGCTCTGATAGCTTGGGCCTGCCCACATGATCCCGGAGATTCATACGGAACCTGTACGTTCCTGGGAAACGCGGTCCCTACGCTGGCCTTCGCGTAGAGCCCCAGGTACGCAAGTTGCCGAAACTCCGGGACCACCAGGTACTTTTGGAGAAATGATTGCGGTTGGAGGCATCGCCCGCGGGAAGGCTCCCACCACAATTTCTGGGCCAATAATTGGCAAAAGAACCAGAGGAGCGGTGAGGAGAATTCATATTACGCAGCAAGTTGTTATGATCTGAAACGCACTGCCTGAAAGGGTGGAGGAAGCAGATTCATTCATACCATTCAAAAGAGAATTGGATAAAGTCTTAAAAAAAGGAAAACATTGCAGTGCTATGGGGAAAGAACATGGACTAATTGGATAGCTCTTTCAAAGAGCCGGCACAGGCACAATGGGCTGAATGGTCCCCTTCTGTGCTGTATGATTCTATGATTGCATCCAAAAAGGCTGAACATGAAAGTTAGCTGCACCAGTTGATTTTCAAAACAAAAAGTTCATACAAATGGATTGTATGGTTGTAATAATACAGTAGAGGGCACGAGTGGAAAAATTGTGGCATGATTGCTGACATCTAGGGCTAGAAAATGCATAGTGCCCCGTTTGATTTGCTGGTCCCGGGAACTTCAGCTTTAGTGCTCCAAGAGGGAATTGAAACGCTAAATCAAGTGCTATCACTTCCATCAGAGTGGTAAAGTGTGAGAGGGGTGGTAGCGACAGAGCGTTGAACAAGGTTCAGTGCAGCGCTGCCGTCTTTGGAGGCTCCTTCCCTCGCTTAAAATGATGGATTGAATCATTCTGAATGTTTTCTTTGTGGGGCCACGGGACCTGCGCTACATGCATAGGAGCCCCAAGCATGCTAAGAGAGTGGAGGGCTGAGGAATCATAAGAACATAAGAACATAAGAAATAGGAGCAGGAGAAGGCCATACGGCCCCTCGAGCCTGCTCCATGATTTAATACGATCATGGCTGATCCGATCATGGACTCAGGTCCACTTCCCTGCCCGCGCTCCATAATCCCTTATTCCCTTATCGGTTAAGAAACTGTCTATTTCTGTCTTAAATTTATTCAATGTCCCAGCTTCCACAGCTCTCTGAGGCAGCAAATTCCACAGATCCACAACCATCTGAGAGAAGAAATTTCTCCTCATCTCTGTTTTAAATGGGCGGCCCCTTATTCTAAGATCATGCCCTCTAGTTCTAGTCTCCCCCATCAGTGGAACCATCCTCTCTGCATCCACCTTGTCTACCCCCCTCATAATCTTATACGTTTCGATAAGATCACCTCTTATTCTTCTGAATTCCAATGAGTAGAGGCCCAACCTTTCCTCATAAGTCAACCCCCTCATCCCCGGAATCAACCGAGTGAACCTTCTCTGAACTGCCTCCAAAGCAAGTACATCCTTTTGTAAATATGGAAACCAAAACTGCACGCAATATTTCAGGTGTGGCCTCACCAATACCCTGTACAACTGAAGCAAGACTTCCCTGCTTTTATACTCCATCCCCTTTGCAATAAAGACCAAGATTCTATTGGCCTTCCTGATCACTTGCAAGACCAGCATACTATCCTTTTGTGTTTCATGCACAATACCCCCAGGTCCCGCTGTACTGCAGCACTTTGCAATCGTTCTCCATTTAAATAATAACTTGCTCTTGATTTTTTTCTGCCAAAGTGCATGACCTCATACTTTCCAATATTATACTCCATCTGCCAAATTTTTGCCCACTCACCTAGCCTGTCTATGTCCTTTTGCAGATTTTGTGCAGAAGTCAGTGGTCAGACTGGTGCGAATAATAAAGTTTTCCCTACCTGACCACCTCTGCCTTTAAATATCGCGCCCCAAGTGGCCAGCCGAGGTGACAACAGCAGCCGTTGTTGAGGCCTGGTGATGCTGCAGGGGCGGGACCGAGTATCACATCCGGGACGCTGAGCACTGGATGACATCACGATCTATGGGACAGAAGAAAGTGAGGCGGTAAGTATTAGTGCCGGTGCAAAACCGTCAGGGAAGTTCATGGGTGCCGGTGAATTTGCCGTGCCCGGTCGCTAACCTCTCAGCGCCCTGTTACCGCCCCCCGCAGGTAGGTGTAAACCTGCTGAATTTCTCCGTCCAATATCTCTGTCACAGGCCATTATTCATTTTAGCTTAATTTATTTGTGTCAAAAATTATAACAGTGATTCTAATCTAATGAACAACTAAACATTTTCTTTGACATTTTATAACTGGCCTCTTTAGGCAGTCTGATGTCTGACTGTCCAATTCTGACCCATCCATTATCCATTCGGTCTCACCTCTAAACTTTCATTTTTCATTCATTACTTTATATCACAACCTCCCGAGATGTCTGCGTTACTCAAATTCTGCCTTTTTGAGCATCCCTGGTGGCCGTGCCTTCAGCAGCCTGGGCCCAAGCTCTGGAACTCTATCCCTATATCTCTCCGCCTCTCTACCTCTCTTTCCTCCTTTAAGACACTTCTTAAAATCTACCTCTTTGACCAAGCTTTTAGTCATCTGCCGTAATTTCTTCTTATGTGGCTCAGTGTCAAATTTATTTGTTTTCTCTTAAAATACTCCTGTGAAGCGCCTTGGGATGTTTTACTACGTTAAAAGCACTCTCCAAGTTATTGTTATTCAGCGGCCACTTTTATCTTCTATCCTGTAGTTTGCTTCAATGCAAGGAGAAGGAGTGCTATGGAATTGTAGGGTTTGTTAAATTCTTGAAATTTTTCCTACTTCCTCCTTTATTTAAATAACCCAGTAATGAACTTTTACTGACGATTTATGTGATACTTATAATGGTAACTAACAAGGGAATTCCCTCTTATCCTAGTCTCTTGGCATTTTCTGGCCATACCATCGAAGTTACCTTTCCTTAAGTTCAGAACTCTAGTCTCTGTATTAACTGTGTCACTCTCCATCTTAATGAAGGATTCCACCATATTATGGTCACTCTTCCCCAAGGGGCCTCGCACAACCAGATTGCTAATTAATTCTCTCTCGTTACACAAGACCCAGTCTAGGATGGCCTGCTCTCTAGTTTGTTCCTCGCATATTGGTCTAGAAAACCATCCCTAATACACTCCAGGAAGTCCTCCTCCACAGTATTGCTACCAGTTTGGTTAGCCCAATCAATATCAGATTAAGGTCACCCATGATAACTGCTGTACCCTTATTGCACGTGTCCCTAATTTCCTGTTTGATGCCATTCCCAACCTCCCTACTACTGTTTGGTGATCTGTACACAACTCCCACTAACATTTTCTGCCCTTTGGTGTTTCGCAGCTCTACCCATATAGATTCCACATCATCTACACTAATGTCCTTCCTTACTATTGCGTTAATCTCCTCTTTAACCAGTAATGCTACCCCACCTCCTTTTCCTTCCTGTCTGTCCTTCCTGAATATTGAATACCCCTGGATGTTGAGTTCCCAGCCTTGGTTACCTTGGAGCCTTGTCTTCGTAATCCCAATTACATCATATCCGTTAACAGCTATCTGCGCAGTCAATTCATCCACCTTATTACGAATGCTCCTCGCATATGTTAGAGGGATCATCAAATGAGGCCATATGGGTCGAACTGAAAAATAAAGAAGGGGTGATCATACTGCTGGGCATGTATTATAGATCCCCAAACAGTGGGAGGGAGATAGAAGAGCAAATATATAGGCAAATTTCTGTGAAGTCCATAAACCATAGGGCAGTAATAGTAAGGGATTTCAACTATCCTAATATTGAGTGGGACAAAAATAGTGTGTAGGGTATAGAGGATGCAGAATACTTAAAATGCATTCAAGAGAACTTTTTTAGTCAGTATGTAACAAGCCCAACACTGGAGGGGGCGGTTTTGGATTTAGTTTTGGGGAATGAAGCTGGGCAGTTGGAGGGGGTATCAGTGGGAGAGCACTTGGGTGCCAGTGATCATAATTCAGTCAGATTCAAGGTAGTTATGGATGAGGACAAGGAAAGACCAGGAATAAAAGACCCAAATTGGGGAAAAGCTAACTTTGCTAAGTTGAGAAGTGATTTGACCATAGTGAACTGGGAACAGTTACTTGTAGGTCAATCAGTGTCGGAACATTGGGAGGCATTCAAGGAGGAGATCTGGAGGGCTCAGGCCAAACATGTGCCCTTAAAGAAAAAGAGTGCGAATAACAATTCTAGAGCCCCCTGGATGTCTAGGGACTTACAGGGGAGGATAAGGAAAAAAAGGGAAACTTATTTCATACACCGACGGCTAAATACTGTCGAATCTCTGCAGGAATATAGAAAGTTTAGAGGTAAAATTAAAAAGGATATTAGGAATGCTAAGAGAGAGCATGAATTATTCTTGGCAAGTAAAATTAAGGAAAACCCAAAGATGTTCTATAAATATATTAAGAACAAGAGGATAACTAAAAGAAAGAGTAGGGCCTATTAGAGACCATGAGGGTAATCTCTGTGTGGAGGTGGAAAATGTTAGTATGGTTCATAATGAATACTTTGCACCTATTTTCACAAAGGAAAGGGGCAATGCAGATGCTGCTTTCGAGGAGAAGTGTGAAATTCTGGATGAAATAAACATAGTGAGAGAGAGGAGGTATTAAGGGGTTTAGTAGCTTTGAAAGTGGATACATCTCCAGGCCCGGATGAAATGCATTCCAGGCTGTTGAGCGAAGTAAAAGAAGAAATTGTAGAGGCCTTGACCATCATTTTCCAGTCCTCTTTGGATTTGGGCATGGTGCTGGAAGACTGGAGGACTGCTAATGTGGTACCCTTGTTTAAGAAGGGAAAAAGAGATAGGCCAAGTAATTACAGGTCTGGCAGCCTAACCTCAGTGGTGGGAAAATTATTGGAAAAAGTCCTGAAGGACATGCTAAGTCTACATTTGGAAAGGCAAGGCTTAATTAGGGATAGTCAGCATGGATTTGTTAAAGGAAGATCGTGTTTGACTAAGCTGATTGAAATTTTTGAGGAGGTAACCATGAGGATAGTGCATACGAAGTAATATATATGGACTTTAGCAAAGCTTTTGATAAAGTCCCACATGACAGACTGCTCACAAAGGTAAAAGCACATGGGATCCAGGACAAAGTGGCAAGTTGGATCCAAAATAGGCTCAGAGGAAGGAAACAAAGGGTAATGGTTGATGGATGTTTTTTTGACTGGAAGGATGTTTCCAGTGGGGTTCCGCAGGGCTCAGTACTGGCTCCCTTGCTTTTTGTGGAATACATCAATGATCTAGATTTGAATATAGGGTGTATGATAAAGAAGTTTGAAGATGACACTAAAATTGGCTGTGTGGTTGATAATGAAGAGGAAAGTCATGGACTGCAGGAGGATATCAATCTACTGGTCAGGTGGGCAGAACAGTGACCAATGGAATTTAATTTGGAGAAGTGTGAGGTAATGCACTTGGGGAGGACTAATAAGGAAAGGGTATACACATTAAATGGTAGGCCACTTAGAGTGTAGATGAACAAAGGGACCTTGGAGTGCTTGTCCATAGATCCCTGACAGTAGCAGGCCAGGTGGATAAGGTGGTTAAGAAGGCAGACAGAATGCTTGCCTTTATTGGCCAAGGCATAGAATACAAGAACAGGGAGGTTATGCTTAAATTGTATAATATTCTGGTTAGGCCACAGTTGGAATACTGCGTGCAGTTCTGGTCGCCGTATTATAGGAAGGACATGATTGCACTGGAGAGGGCGCAGAGGAGATTTACGAGGATGCTGCCTGGAATGGAGAATCTTAGCTATGAGGACAGATTGCATAGGCTGAGTTTGTTCTCTTTGGAACAGAGGATGTTGAAAGGAGACCTGATTGAGGGGCCTGGATATTGTGGATAGTAAGGGCCTATTTCCCTTGGTGGAGGGGTCAATTACGAGGGGGCATAGTTTTAAGGTGGCTGGTGGAACATTCAGAGGGTATTTGAGGAGAAGCTTCTTCACGTAGAGGGTTGTGGGGGTCTGGAACTCACTGCCTGGAAAGATGGTAGAGGCAGAAACCCTCACCGCATTTAAAAGGTGCTTGGATGGGCACCTGCAGGGTTACGGACCTAGAGCTGGTAAGTGGGATTAGACTAGATAAACTCTTGTTGGCTGGTGCAGATACGATGGTAAGTACTGCAGGGAATTGAATACGGCTACAGTGATCACCTGGACTAGTTTAGATCGCCTAGATGTGTCGGAGACGAATTTTCACAGATTTTTTTCCCCCAATTGACCTGGGTTTTTATGTTTTTTGCCTCTCCCAGGAGATCGCATGGCTTCGGTTAGGATTGAATGTAAAATGTTGCGATGCATGGGGTTTCGCAGTTATGTGGGGTGGACTGGTTGGGCCAGATGTTCTTTACCTTTCAGCCATTGTTCATTTTTCAAAGGTTTATATGTAACCTTCAGGGTTGCTGATCGAGAGCCGTGTGGCTCTTTGTCGAACCGCGCGGACACAATGGGCCGAAATGGTCTCCTTCTGCGCTGTAGATTTCTATGTTTCTGCGTTTCCATCATGTTTCTCTGAACCTGTAACTTAACTTCCAATTCCCTAATCTTTCTTTTACACTCGATGTGATCCTCTTTAATCTTTTGCTGCTCTAAAATCTCCTTCTGTGCGACCCTAAACACAGCTTTCAAGTCGTCATTGGTTCTGAGACTGTCCATTCCTTCAGAAACTTTAAATGCTTCTTGTGATATTTTCTTACGACAACACTAACAAACACAGTCTACAAGATGGCTCCAAATGTTATCATGTAACTTTTCCACATGACCCTTTTATTGTATTTACATCAGTAGTTGCATTATCACAGTAGTCCATGAGGTGGAGCTCTATATTACACTTCTCCCTCCTTAATGAAGAAGTAATCATAACAAAATAATCATCATACATAACTTGCATGCTTATACACAACAAAATATATGGACTTATTTTGCCATATTTACAAATCAAACTTAACCACTGGTTTCCTGTTTTGAAGAGGATACTCTAAAACAGAACTTTCCAAACTTGGTGTCGAACCTAGACTCACTCTCAGCTGAGCCTGAGGAAGTTTTCATCTACATTTGGACTCACTGGAACTTCAGAGTGTTTGTCTGTCGGACTCAGACTCAGACATAAGTTCTGACTTTCTCTTGGACTTGTTTCTAGCCTATCTGATGTAGGATTTGCTACTGGTACTCTACTTATAACAAGACTATCTGGGCTCAAAATTCAGCCTCCCAAAAATGCCTCTTACCGCCTGAAAATGGCGGCCATGTGGCGGAGTTGAATGGTCGCCAATTTGGAGTCGAATGACTGCTGCTTGCGAAATTCTCCTTTTTCCGCCTGTCCCTACTTCCGCCTCGCTGCTGCCGACCACTCCTAAGTGCATCATCAAAGCATGCACCACCGAACTCCCGCACGTCAACCTAAATTCAGAGGAAAAAATCTCGGGCCGTGAACATTTTTTTCTCTTTGTGCACTGTGTTCGTGGTGTGTGTGACATGACTGTGTGGCGGCCATTCAAGAGGATGGCACACTTCTGCCATTTTATTTTTTTTGTTGGCTGACTGCCAGGTTGGCCCATCAAGTATAGCCTTGTGTTCGGCCGGGCTGGCAACAAGCAGACTAGCACCCACTCTTGGGTGCCAGGCCACTGGCCCGGCCGAAACCCCCTCCGGTGGCCCAGTGGGCCTAACTAAAAGAATCACAGAGTTCGCAGCGGCTATCCCCTTTAAGTGAAGGGGAACGATGTGGTGACGCACAAGCGTCATGATGTCCGACAACCGCAGAGACACCGTCCCGCCTCTACTTCCGGCCCTCTATTGTGCTCACTGCCGCTCTACCATCCCCATTATGACCGACTTGCGGTCCGCTCGAAAAAAAATGACAACGAGCTAAATTTCACATAAGAGGCCACCTCATCCACAGTGCTGGTGAAAACACATCAAAAGCTGCAGGTGCGAAACATTTCGGGCACTGGTGAATTTCTACCCCTCTGACTCATCAGAAATAATCGAATTGTTCCAATTTTCAACTGCTTCCACAACTCGAGGTAAAATATGATCAACGTGAAGCAACCATGATCAAACATCTTGACCAAATATGTGTGAGGGCCACATATCTTCACTACTTTTCCTGGTAACCACTTTATCCATTTATGGTGATGGTTCTTCACTCTAACTTTCTGATTCAATTTCAGACTTCTTTCTTTTACTCTACCTCTAATATGATTCGCTTTCTGTCTTAATTGTTTCTCTTCAATGACTGCCAAATTTGGCTTTAACAACGAGAACCTGGTTCGTACATCCGATTTTTTTGAGAAACAACTCTGCTGGTGTTCTACCAGTAGTTGTGTGCGGAGTATTCCAATAAATAATTAGAAAATTAGCCAATTTGTGCTTGTAATTTAACTTGGATTTTTAGCTGTTCTGCAAAACAAAGAACCTCTGTTGGTTGACAGAAACATCCACCATCAAAAATTTCAGCTAGGGAATCCAGAAATCCTATCATCGTGGCCAATGTGATAGTTTCTTACAACACTAACAAACACAGTGTACAAGATGGCTCCAACTGTTCTCAAGTGACTTTTCCGCATGACCCTTTTATTGTATTTACATCAGTAGTTGCATTACCACAGTAGTCCACTAGGTGGAGCTCCTCTATTACACATCTGAGCAAGCTTCTTCCACTGCTTTAATCTCTGACTGTTTAACCTCCAACTCCTTTTCAAACTTCTCCTCGAGCTTCTCCTTCTCCTTCTGAAACTGTTGCAACCAGTCCTCGAGTTTTTTAACCCGTTCCTTCTCTACCTCCAGCTCCTTAAGGAGTTGGTTTACTACCGCTTCTTTTTCACTAATTTCTGTTTAACTTATCACATATTTTAACCTTCCTTCTATATGCCAGTAAACAAACAGCTTTCTTCAAACCAGGCCAAAACATCGACCCCTTCATCCATAAATCTGTTTCTAACATCGGATCTTCGCTTTCCGCAATGACCCACACCCATCCCTCTCTGATGGGCAATTTTCCAAACACATACATTCATCGTCGACAGTTTTGTTTTTCTCAAGTCCTTGTTCACTTGGGCACCAGCTGTAAGACTTATCTTTTATAAGAACAAGTTTTAGCCTGTAAGATTCGGGGGCTGAATTTTGGGCATCATTCTGCGCTATTTTTTTGGCCTATGCTGTTTTTCTTTGAGCAGACGAAAATCTGCAAGTTTCGGTGAAGTTTTTGAGCGTTCTAAAGTAGGTACATCTGATTTTTTTAGTTCCTGATTCTTCTATGTCACTGGAGGCAGAATCTACAGGATGCACCATTTCTGGCCATTTAAGTGAGTTTGGCCAAGTATGATTTTTTTTTTAAATTGCGCAATGCACCCTTCTGAAAAACCTTACCTATACTTAAGGAATTCGGTGCAGAGAAGAGAAAATCGGTGGAGAGATGCGCCATTGTTTCAGCGGAGTTGAAGACACGGTAGAAGAGGAGGGCTGGGTACGGTGTATTTATGGCCTGGTATAGGTGTGGGCCGGTGCGGGGTCCTTTCAGCCCGGGATAGCAGCGGTCCGGTGCGGAGTCCTTTCTGCCCAGGATAGGTACAGGCCGATGCGGGGTCCTTTTGGCCCGGGATTGCAGAGGTCCGGTGCCGGGTGCTTTCCGCCCAGGATAGGTGCAGGCCGGTGCGGGATCCTATCGGCCTGGGATTGCAGGGGTCTGGTTCAGGGTCTTTTCCACCCGGGATAGGTGCGGGCCGGTGCGGGGTCCTTTCGGCCTGGGATTTCAGAGGTCCGGTGCGGGTCCTTTCGGCCTGGGATTGCAGAGGTCCGGTGCGGGGGCCTTACGGCCCGGGATAGGTGTGGCTGGTGGTGGTGGTGGTGGCGGTGGGGAGGGGGTTTCTTTCAGCCCGGGATTGCTAAAAAGGAATAAAGGGATTTCATATTGTTTCATATATAGAGATTTCAGTCTGTTGTCCCAAGTCTCATTTAGTGATCTATTTTACAATGGAGAAATGTTTATTTGTGCATCAGCCCTTGAGTGTGTCAACAGCTCAAGAATAAGAAGGCTACGGGTGCAGATGGAATTCCTGCTGAGACGCTAAACTATGGCGGAGAGGCACTGTTGGCGTGGATACATGACCTCATCTTTCTCATTTGGAGGGAGGAGAGCATGCTGCGAGATCTCAGAGATGCAGTGATCGTGTCCATTTTTAAAAGGGGGAACAAATCCGACTGTGACAACTACAGGGGAATCTCCCTGCTATCAACCATTGGGAAGGTTGTTGCTAGAGTTCTCTTTAACTGTCTTTTCCCTGTGGCCGAGGGGCTCCTCTCGGAGTCGCAGTGCGGATTTCATCCCCTACCTGGAACAACGGACATATCTTTGCAGCACGACAACTGCAGGAAAAATGCAGGGAGCAGCGCCAGCGCTTACACAAGGCCTTTTTCGATCTCACAGAGGCCTTTGAAAATGTCGACTGTGAGGGTTTATGGAGCGTCCTCCTCCATTTTGGATGCCCCGAAAGTTTGTCAACATCCTTCGTCTGCTCCGCAACGACATGCAGGGTATTGTGTATGGCGAAGAGTCAGACTGAACACTGTGAGCTTAAAGTAAAGTGCGACCTTAGTCTTTTATTGCAGGTCTCCAGAGTGCCTCTCCAACCTGTGAAGCCTTCTTAAATATCTGTGCTCCCAAGGGATTATGGGATCCCTTGGGACTCCAGGGGATGAGCCCTCTGGTGGCTGTATAGAGTAAATACAAGTCCACATATATAACACAGGGCGTGATCCTTACCAGCGGATCCATTACAGCCCCATTTCACATCCGGACCGGGGTCAAACAGGGCTGTGTCATCAGTCCAAATCTCTTCTCAATCTTCCTCACTGCCATGTTCCACCTCACTGTCAACAAGCTCCCCGCTGAAGTAGAACTAAACTACAGGACCAGTGGGAAGCTGTTTAACCTACGCCACCTCCAGGCCAGGTCCAAGATCACCCGAACCTCTGTCGTTGAACTGCAGTACGCGGACGACGCCTGCATCTGCGCACATTCTGAGGCTGAACTCCAGGATATAGTCGATGTATTCACCGAGGCATATGAAAGCATGGGCCTTACGCTTACCATCTGTAAGACAAAGGTCCTCGACCAGCCTGCCCTCGCTGCACAGCACTGCCCCCCAGTCATCAAGATTCACGGCTTGGCCCTCGACAACGTGGACCACTTCCCATACCTCTTGTCAACAAAGGCAGACATTGATGCGGAGAATCAACATCACCTCCAGTGTGCCAGTGCAGCCTTCGGCTACCTGAGGAGAAAAGTGTTCAAAGACCAGGCCCTCAAAACTTACCACCAAGCTCATGGTCTACAGGGCTGTAATTATACCCACCCTCCTGTATGGCTCAGAGGCATGGACAATGTACAGAAGACACATCAATTCGCTGGAGATATATCACCAACGATGTCTCTGTAAGATCCTGCAAATCCCCTGGGAGGAAAGACACACCAACATCAGTGTCCTCGCCCAGGCTAACATCCGCAGCATTGAAGCACTAACCACACTCGATCAGCTTCGCTGGGCAGGCCACTTAGTTCGCATGACAGACACGAGACTCCCTAAGCAATTGCCCAACACGGAGCTCCTTCATGGCAAACGAGCCAAAGGTGGGCAGCCGAAACGTTACAAGGACACCCTCAAATCCTCCCTGGTGAAGGGCGACATCACCACTGACATTAGGGAGACGCTGGCCGAAGACCGCCCTAGGTGGAGAAAGTCCGAGGGGCCAGCATTGCGAGAGGAGTGGTGAGGAAGGATAAAGGGCAGTGGCAGCGAGTCGGAGTGGCAGCAGTCCGAGGGGCCAGCTGGTGCAGAGGCCGAAGGTAAAACAAAGAAGTAGAAAGAAATCGAAGGGTGACATCACAGCCAAGCGGGTAAGTGATTGGCTGGTGGATTGGTGAGTATTTAATCCTTTTTTTCTTCTTTTTATTTCCTTATCAGTAGGTAACATTTGACATTGTTGCCAAATTAAGTTAATCTAAGGGTTAAGTCATGGCAGGAGAGCCCAGACCTGTGTCATGTTCCTCCTGTGCTATGTGGGAAGTCAGGGATGCTCCCAGTGTCCCTGACTGCTATGTGTGCAGGAAGTGCATCCAGCTGCAGCTCCTGACAGACTGCATTGCGGCACTGGAGCTGTGCATGGATTCACTCTGGAGCATCTGTGATGCTGAGGATGTCGTGAATAACACGTTTAGTGAGTTGATCACACCGCAGGTAAAGGTTACACAGGCAGATAGGAAATGGGTGACCAACAGGCAGAGCAAGAGTAGGAAGGTAGTGCAGGGGTCCCCTGCGGTCATCCCCCTCCAAAACAGGTACAACGCCTTGGGTACTGTTGGGGGGGATGACCCATCAGGGGAGGGCAGCAGCAGCCAAGTTCATGGCACCATGGGTGGCTCTGCTGCACAGGAGGGCAGGAAAAAGAGTGGGAGAGCTATAGTGGTAGGGGATTCTATTGTAAGGGGAATAGATAGGCGTTTCTGCAGCTGAAAATGAGACACCAGGATGGTATGTTGCCTCCCTGGTGCAAGGGTCAAGGATGTCTCGGAGCGGCTGCAGGATATTTTGGAGGGGGAGGGTGAACAGCCAGTTGTCGTGATGCATATAGGTACCAACGATATAGGTAAAAAATGGGATGAGGTCCTACAAGCTGAACTTAGCGAGCTAGGAGTTAAATTAAAAAGCAGGACTTCAAAGGTAGTAATCTCAGGATTGCGACTAGTGCCACATACTAGTCAGAGTAGAAATAGCAGGAGAGCTAAGATGAATATGTGGCTTGAGGAGTGGTGCAGGAGGGAGGGATTCAAATTCCTGGGACATTGGAACCGGTTCTGGGGGAGGTGGGACCAGTACAAACCGGATGGTCTGCACCTGGGCAGGATCGGAACCAATGTCCTAGGGGCAGTGTTTGCTAGTGCTATTGGGGAGGGGTTAAACTAATATGGCAGGGTGATGGGAACCTATGCAGGAAGACAGAGGGAAGTAAAATGGGGGCAGAAGCAAAAGATAGAAAGAAGAAAAATAAAAGTGGAGGGCAGAGAAACCCAAGGCAAAAATCAAAAAGGGCCATATTACAGCAGAATTCTAACGGGACAAAGTGTGCTAAAAAGACAAGCCGGAAGACTCTGTGCCTCAATGTGAGGAGTATTCGTAATAAGGTTGACGAAGTAACTGCGCAGGCAGCTATTAACGAATATGATATAATAGGGATGACGGAGACATGGTTCCAAGGTGACCAAGGCTGGGAACTCAACATTCAAGGGTATTCAACATTCAGGAAGGATAGACAGAAAGGAAAAGGAGGCGGGGTGGCATTGCTGGTTAAAGAGGAAATTATCGCAATAGTAAGGAAGGACATTAGCTTGGATGATGTGGAATCTGTATGGGTAGAGCTGTGAAATACCAAAGGACAGAAAACGCGAGTGGGAGTTGTATACAGACCACCAAACAGTAGTAGTGAGGTTGGGGACAGCATCAAACAAGAAATTAGGGATGCGTGCAATAAAGGTACAGCAGTTACCATGGACGACTTTAATCTACATCTAGATTGAGCTAACCACTGGTAGCAATACCGTGGAGAAGGATTTCCTGGAGTGTATTAGGAATGGTTTTCCAGACCAATATGTCGAGGAATCAATTAGAGGGCTGGCCATCCTAGACTGGTTGATGTTGTAAGGGGTTTTCACAGGGTTGTTGTTGTGCCTTGGGTGTCTCTCTCTGGGCTTCTGCCCTCACAGCTTATGCCTGGCCTGTGAGGTACCCTGAGTGCTGCAAGAGCACCCCTGGAGAGACTGTGTCCACAGCTTATGAAGGGGGTTTTGAGACTCGTGCGTCCCCACAGCTTATGCCTAGCCTGTGAGGCACCTGTGAGTGTCAAACACTCCTAACCCCTTCTTCCCTAGCCTGTGACACACAGTTGAGCGTTTTCGAGGCGCTCTTAGCTTCCCTTACACGGTTCTGACATAAGACTCACGATCAGGAGATGTAATACAATAGAACTGAGACAAGGTGATTCCAAGAGGAACTTTAGGCTTCCAATTTATTTGGCAAGGTGTAACTCAACAAACAGCAATACACCAACAAAACAATCCCCCTAAATCCCACTAAACGGACACAACGAAAATCTTTACACCAGTTTAGCAGTACAATGCCCAACCTCCCACCTTTCCTGGCCTAACTGAGTTGGGAGTTCTGGGGACCAGAGGTTATACTCACTACTGTGCCTTCTGCAGTCTGGTGGTTTGTTTCTTCTATCTTCAGTGTCTTCGGACATTGGTTTTCCTTCCGTGTCGAGAGGCCTGTGGTTGTGGTTGTTGAATCACCAGGGCAGGGAAAATCATCACTCCTCTCTTCACCATGTCAGAAACCCCTTTTTTATAGCCAGATTATCCAGTCCGCCTCTCCTGCTGAAGTCGATTCTTCTCATTGGTGGACTTTTGATTTTGAAAAATGCAACAGTTTGAGGTTTTTAGGTTTTTTTCCCCACTGATCTTAACCTACTCAAGGTTTGAGTGGGTGTTGATTGCATTGGCCTCCTGTAGCCATTGTGCTAGTCTGGCCTGAGCCAGATATTTCTATGCCTGATGAAAAAGGTGTTGGAATATGTATGTGGCATTGTTTAAATGCTTAATGTTTTCAAGGGGCAAGTTTCGAGGGTATACAGTTCCCAGACAATTTGATTAGTTCCAATGTCCAAACTGGCCCTTTTGATATTGACTCCACCCCTTTTCTTGCAGACCTTAAAAAAATCCCAAATTCGATTAAAGTTCATAGTTTCTTCCATGTGCACTTTAGGATTTCAAACTTTCTGGTAGATAGTTCCAAATTAAATTCCCTTTCCTATGAGTCCAAACACTGGGGGGGGTCTCCATTTGTGTCCCAAAGTTTTCCTTCCATCGGTTTCAATTCACAGCACAGACTGATCCCACAGCCCTTTTCCTTCTGGGTAAAATGAGGGGGTTTTCGTCCTCCCCTACATAATCCCCCATCTGACACAGTCAGACACCACTCGAGTGTGTCAAAGTTCAGGGTGGTGAGAAAACCCTAGGTCTCCCAAATTGCCCAACTTTCCCCAGTTTAACTCTAAACTGATCCCGTCAATATATATCGTAATTCCTTTTAACGCGGTACTAAACACAGAAATCCAACAGGTTACAATACACGACAGCAACATACATATATGTACTTAAGGTTACAGCAGTAATTGTACATTGAGTCTCATTTCGGTCTCAAACGTAAAACAAAGAAACCTGCCCTGCAAACTCCCCAGGAGCCATGTATGAAAACGCAATCATCCCTGGAAATAACAAAACCGCCTAAGTGTCACGGTCAAGCTTTGTTTACACGCCTTGAGTGTTTAGCAACGGCTCTCCTGGCTGTGTAGTAGCCTGAGGAACTGCGTTCTTTTTCTTTTTCTCCTGAGCTTACAGCTTGTAACTAGCAGATAAGCTACAATCAGGAGTTGGCCGATTACTAAGGCATGCGATCCCACCCGGATCCATGCAGGTATGTCTGCCCGTATTCCCAAATCCCACCATGCTGGGGGTTTAATCTGGGCAATCTCCCCTGCTAGAATTTCAGCTTTCTGCTCCATGGTGTAAAAATGTTTTTGAGACAAATCCACTGCCTGGAGGAGGGCTGTAAGTTTCTCAGGTAGTGGGGCAATGGGATAGCCAAACTGGGCGACATATTGTTGTAGATGGCTGAGGTTGTTTTATACCGTGAGGTGAATCGTGGAAGGTTCAGGGATAGGTGTGATTCTGGTGTGTGCCACTTGAACCTCTGCCCT
This sequence comes from Pristiophorus japonicus, assembly GCF_044704955.1. Taxonomy (NCBI): domain Eukaryota; kingdom Metazoa; phylum Chordata; class Chondrichthyes; family Pristiophoridae; genus Pristiophorus; species Pristiophorus japonicus. The sequence goes on along the minus strand of NC_091988.1, from coordinate 157,270,085 downwards.
GGGTTTAAAGCAAAAGCTGCTGTACGGAATTGGACACCACCTTCCCGGTCCGTGTTCATACCGTTGGGCACTTGTGGTGACACAATATGTCCCACCGCCTACATATGCTACCTGTGGAGGCATGTGGTTAGGAGCCATTACCTCCATTGTGCAATTGATATGCTCTGCCCCAGCAGTGCTGAACCCGCATTGTGGCCTTGCAAAAGCGTTCAAGTGCTGGGGGCACAGGATTACCTGTGCTCCCCTGCTCCGACAACCCGAGAGGTCTGTACCTGTCACAGTGCGCTCCCACATTGTGACATAAGGTGGGACCTCTTGGAATCGAACATGCACCCCTCCACGAATGACTCCCACATTCTCCACTCGGTACAGGGGTGCTGGTCGTGGGGACGCCCCCATCACGGGCATCCTGACTACCACACCCATGATGGTATGATTTGACTTTCCACAGTCCACCGGTACCGGGTAGGCTTCCGATGCTACACGAAGTTGGCAAGGACTCAAAACATTATCGTAAGGGTGCAGTGCTGCTAAGTGCTGGTTGCTGATCCAGGAGGGGACCTGTCCCTGTCTCAGATCCTCGAGGTTACTCCGTCCCTCTCCCAGCAACCAAGCCCCATAGAGCACGCACACCTCATTTTGGGCGGCTTGATCGGAGGCGTTTCTATCCTCCCGAATCAAGGCTTTTACAGCCCTGGCCTGTGCCTCCAATTGAGAGATAATCTCCTTTAAGCGAACTGTCATTGCCACCTCTTCGTGGAGCGCGGATCCCACTACGGTATTCTCATCCCCCAGGACTTTGCGCAGCTGATTCTTTAACCCATTTATCTGGAGGGCCAGCTGCATGTTATCCAAACTGTTTATGGCGGACGCCCCGGTGTTAAACCCCGTAAGAATGTCATTTAAAGTGCCACGCCTCTGCCTGCCCGGTTCGGCCCTATCCCACTGTTTATACAAGTCTGTCACTTTGACATCCCCGAAGTCCAGTTCATAGAACTTTCGGAACATCTCCCGCAGCAGAGCCTGGTATAACAGCTCGGTTTCCCGGGGACACCACGTAGGTAGGCGGACTTCTGTCAGATTTAGCACCACTGATGCCACTGCGTAGTGTACCCCCTGATAAAATAGTTTCTCGGTAGGGACCAACACTAAACCATTCCCCGGCCCCCTGGTTGTTGTCGGGCACTCGTGTGGGACGGTGGGCTTGGCCGTGGGTGGGGGCTTCCTTTCCCAAACTACAAGTTCAGTGGCATTTACTGGTACCCGGGGATTAGGGATCACATACGCCTCCCCGCTGAGATCCCATACCACCCCATCCCCGACATCCTGCCACCACCTATAGAAAGCAATGGAGACCCCCTCTGAACACACGCGAGTGGATCCCCACATACACAAATAAATTCCTTGGTCGTACGCCCACCATTTCTCCCAGCACACCGTTACCCCGCCGGATGACCCCATGATGGTTCGGTAGGTATCATTATCCAGACGTTCCCAGTCCGAGTGTCGGTCTCTCATTTCCCTCTTGAGCTTTCTGAGCCACCACCACCGTCCCAATGGTATGTCCCCTTGGCAAGTTAGGCATACCTTCCTGCCTTCTGTCACTCTCACTCTGGAAGTGGCCACAGTGATCTCCGGGCAGGGGATGGAGGCCTCTCCGTAGGTAAAGTCCTTATGGTTGGAGTACTTGGTGGAGTTCGATCCCAACCACCCAGGCCATCTCCCCTCGTGGGAGTAGGTGACCCGGCCATCCGCCGCCGGAGTCCCTTCTCCTGTGGTCACTGTCGGCGCTCTGCCCCCGGAGCATCCGAAAACCAGGGAGTCCTCGGTGTCCCCTCGGTGCCCGGTGCAGATCCTTAGCGATACCAGCATCACTAACGGCCAGTAGGGAGGTGTTGACATCTGAAAGGCAAGAAGAACATGGCCTTGCCTTGAGAGACCTCTCCAGGCTCGGCCCACTTAACATGTTCCAAACACAAAAATGCTGTACCCAACCGTCACTGCCTTACCTAAACACATATACTCACAACACAAAGTAACAAAACAGGAAGTGAAAATATATACACCGCCACCCGTCCCCGGGTGGCCAGGCTATATCCTGTCACTGTACAGGCGTCGTCGACCACTTGGCTGACCGTACCCTGGGGACCAGGATGTCCTCCGCTGAGGTGCTCGTATGGTCCCCCTAAATGAGTCTTGTGCTGCCCTCCAAGGCCGTCCCGAGCCCCGGATGATCGGTGGGAGACCCTTGCTAGCGCAACAGAGCACCCTCCCTGTTGTCTTTCGCCGTATTAGTCTGGGGCGGGGGGCTAAGTAAACAGGGGACCACGGCGCCCTGGGCCGTGGCACTCTGTTACTCCTCCTTACTGTCGGTGCAGAGTCCCACGTTATGGGCTGCAATGCCATCTCCTCCACCTCTTGGGCTAGCCCCAGCTGATCCACCATGGGAGGTTCAGCTTCCCCTTGAACCTTGCTAATGGTAGAGCCTTTCTCCCTACTTCTGTTCGTGGGCTGGGAACCTCTACCCAGTGGTGGGATAGCCTTACAGGAGCAGTGAACCAGCCCCGGCTGTAGAGCTTCGGGGCCCGCTGCCTCCTCCAGAGCCTCCAAATCCACCGGGGCCTGTTCTTCCCCCAGTGCCTGATTCCCTTCCCTTGCTCGTCCCCTCTGTTTTTTACCTCTTTTGGGGTCAAACAATTTACACTGATTAATGTGATACCACTTCACCCGGCGAGGTAATTGAACCGCATAGACCATAGGGCTAGCCTTGTCGACTATGCTGTATGGTCCCATATATAATGCTTCAAAAACCCCGACCCGAGCATAGTTCCTCACCATTACCTGGTCCCCTATCTCCCATTCGTGGTGTTTGCTGGGTTCTAGCAGCAATCGGTTACTCTGATGCTGTCTGCCCATGTTACTAGCAGCCTGCCAGTGAATCTGTTTCAGGTGTTCAAACAGGTTCCTGACAAACCGGTCCCGGTTCACCTCTCGGAGCTGCCCTTCGGTGAGAACCGGCGCCAACACATGCACTGGGGTTCTCATGATCCGGCCCGTCATCAGCTCATGGGGTGAGTACCCTGTGCTCTTTGACTGACTGGCCCGGATTCCCATGAGGACCAACGGTAAGACCTCCACCCACTTGTTCGGTGAGTCTCCCGTCTCCTTGCGCAGCCTTTCCTTTAGGGTCCGGTTCAGGCGTTCTACGGGGCCTGAGGACTGAGGGTTGTAGGCGACATGCCATTTGGCTCTTATCCCCAGCACCTTTAGGGTGGCCTGCATCACCTGGCCGGTGAAGTGGCTTCCTCGGTCGGACTCCACGATTTGAGGTAGACCCCACCGAGAGAACACCTCCCTCACCAGGATTTTTGCAGTCCCCACCGCGGTAGCTGTTCGGCAAGGGAAGGCTTCCACCCACTTGGAAAACACATCCACCAGGACAAGGCAGTATTTATAACCTCCCTGGGCGGCCGGTAGGGGTCCGATGTAGTCGATCTGGATCGACTGCCATGGTCCCTCTACCCGCCTGACGTGTCCTATAGACGCCTTCCTTTTCTGAGGGTCTGGATTGTTTGCAGCGCAAACCAGACAGCCCGCACAGAAGTTGCGAACGTCTTCCCGGAGGCCTGGCCACCACCCTGCCTTTTCTACCCGTTGCCAGGTAGATTCTGGCCCAGGGTGTCCCGCACCTGGACCCTCATGGGCCAGCTGAAGGAATTCCCTCCGGTGTTGTGGCGGCACTACCCATTTGTCCCCTTTAAACAACATGCCTTCCCGCACAGCAATATCTACAGCACTGTATGGGCCCTCTGCCTTTTCCCCCCTTTTGATGGCAGCCAAGGCAGCCTTCAGGATCGGATCCTGCATCTGGACTACTTTAAGGTCCAGGGCCACAGCCGCCCCTACGCTCCCTTGTGTCCCTGGCTTGCTTCTTGCTGCTGCTATCCTGCCTGCCTCATATGGGTCCCATGGGCGACCTGTGCGAGCACCTTCCCTTGCCAGCAGGTCTGCCTGCTGGTTACCTTCCCCCCGTGGCTCAGTTTTGGAGTGGGCCTTTACCTTATGGATATATACATCCCCGGTTTCTTCCACTGCAGCCACGATCTTTTCTAGCAGGGGTTTGGTCACAAGGGGCTTCCCATCCGCAGAGGTGTACCCCCGGCGTGACCAAATCGCCAGATACTCTGTACATGAATTGCAAGTGAACATGCTGTCCGAGCAAATCGTGTATGGGGTAGGGAATTCCTCGGGGTGTGTGACCACATACATCACCGCCGAGAGTTCCGCCTGCTGGGCGCTCAGGGTGCATGGGAGTTTAAGAGCCAAGGCAATCCCTGCCTTGGGATCCCAAACTCCGCAGCCCGTGAGTCTTGTACCCGCGGACACTGAACTGGAGCCATCAACATAGATCTCGCGGCCTGTGGGGTGTATCCCTGCCCGAAATCCAAAGTTAATGTCCCATACTCCCTCCACAGAGCATCGATGCGGCTGCCCTGGATAGATTAAATTTGCTGCGAGCCTGGGCTCGCAGAGGCCCTTGACCTTTAAAGTCATTTGGGAGAGGAGGAGGGTCCAGCGAGTGATTCTAGCACTGCTCACTGTCCCGTCCTTAATCCTCCCGTCCAACAGCATCTGCGTCGGGGTATGATGGGTGAGGAGTGTAATGGGGGATATTCCGGTAAAGATCTGAGCTCTCTTTACTGCCCAGTGGGTGGCAAGCAAGTGCCTCTCACAATTGGAGTATCCCTTTTCTACCTCCGTGAGGACCCTGGAGGAGTACACCACTGGTCTCAGCTGACCGTTTCGCCCCTGGAGCAACACTGCACTTAAGCTGTCGCCACTGGCTGCCACCTCCAGGAAGAATTCCTCCCCCCCATCAATTGCCCCTAGGGCTGGTGCTACCTGCAGGTCTCTCTTAAGACGGACAAATGCTGCCTCACAGTCCTCGTCCCATTCCCACTCGACCCCCTTATGTAGGAGTCTGAGCAGAGGGACGGCAGTGGCTGCATAGTCCTCGATGAAGTCCCTACAGTAGCCAGTGATTCCCAGGAAAGACCTTACCCCCGACACATCCCTAGGGACAGGGAGTTCCTGCACTGCCTTTCTTCTAGCCTCATCAATGGCCCTTTCTCCTGCCCTTATCGTCAGGCCCAGGAATTTTACCTCTCCTAGACCTATCTGGGCTTTCTTGGGGTTAACTTTAAAACCCCCTTCCTTCAGTAAGACCAGCAGTTCGGCCAGCAGTGGACCGTGTTCCTCACTGCTGTCCGTGAACAACAATAGGTCGTCCACATACTGGACCAGCAGGTGTGATTGGCTGAAGCCTTTTAAGCAGTTCGCCATGCATTGGTGAAAGATGCTGGGACTATTATGAAAGCCCTGTGGGAGGCAACTCCATGTATACTGCTGTTCCCGGAAGGTGAAGGCAAACTTGTACTGGTCTTCCCTCCGTACAGGGATAGACCAGAACCCGTTGGATATGTCCAACACTGTGAACGTGGTTGCGGATGCAGGGATTTCCCCGATCAGATCCGCAACCGCCGCTACTGTGGGGGCACACGCTGGGATGTTTTTATTGAGCACCCTATAATCCACCGTAGCCCTCCAAGAATTATCTGGTTTCCTAACCGGCCAAAGCGGGGAGTTGACATGGGTGGCTATGGGTCTCAAAACACCCTGCTCGACAAGCGAGCTTAAAGCTGTCTCCAAGTCTGCTTCTGCCTCTCGGGGAAAGCCATACTGCTTTTGCGGGCGCGACATGGGATCCCCATCTATTCGAACCTCCACTCCTGTGACTCTCCCACAGTCGTGTTTATGGGTGGCAAATGCTGCAAGATTTGCTTGCACATAGTCCCGGTACTCGGCCGGGGTGTTACTGACCAGAACCTCCAGGTCGTAACCCCCTTTTGGCTTCATTGTACACAGAGTCCCTTTTCCCTGTTTCTTATCAATAACCATGACTTCTCCCTCTGCTCCCGTGCCCACTGTGCCCCATAGACAGTGATTCCTCAAGTCTACTAGGATCTGGCGAGCGATGATAAAATCAGCCCCCAAGATCCCTTTTCCCACCTGCTCCCAGTTCATCAGGACGCACTTCCATTGTGTTTGGAGTGCTCCTAAACGAACTGCAAGCGGGACTGAGAAAAACCCAGCCTTCTCATTACCTGTGAACCCAACTAGTTGATACGGCACCCCGTTTGATAGAGGTGAGGTTGCGGGGTCCTCCGAATGGACTATCGTGCTGGAAGCACCAGTGTCCAAAAGGTAGGCACCCAATACACCCTCAACCTCCATCTTGACCCAGGGTCGTCCCCAGGGGTCATATTCTAGTGGGCACAGGTATGCAGGCTGGGTCTGGGCTAGTCACGGTCTCTGTACTGGCAGGGTTGCTGGTGCTTCCCTGCCTGTTGCCGTGGCTACCTTCCCAGTCCCCTCCAGCGCTGTCCTCACTGCAGCTACTATCTGGTCAAGGGATAGTGAGGAGCTCACTCCACTTCCCTCACTCTGGGCGGCTCCTGAAGGACTTCTCCCCCCATATCTCTTTACTGGGCTCCTGCAATCCCTTTTAAAATGCCCAGCTTTCCCGCACCCGTAGCACACACCCTCCTTATCAATCGAGCGGCCACCCTCCTGGTGCCATTCCCTTTTGGGAATCGAGTTGGGCTTTACTTCATTTACCCGACCTTTGGAGGTTTTCTCCTCCTCCCCTCCTCCATTCCGTTGGACCAGTGCCAGTTGCCTGACCACTGCTTCCTCGGTGAGGTTGGGGTCCCGGGAATCGAACCACAGTTCTGCCCTGGCCTTGAGCCGGGGCAAGCAGTTTGCCACCAGCATCCTCAGCCAGCGGCCAGTCTGTACCGCGGAAAGATTCGCCCGGTCGAGGAGCTCCCCACAGGCTGCGTGGTATACCACCCACAGCCTGTCCGCAAACGCCTGCGGGGTTTCCCCTGCGAGCTGCCTTGTCCTTTCGACCCGTTCGAAAGGACTGCCGTCATCGAAGCCCATAGCCTCAAGGACGGCCCTCTGGACCTCAGTAAATGTATGCTGTCCTCTCCGGCATTCTGCCGGTAGGGCCTGGTACAATTTGCTGTCCAGAGAGAAGAGCAGCAGCTTGGCTGTCTCTTCCTCGTCGCACCCATTAATTTCCCCTGCCTGCGTCACCTCCATGAAGTGGATAGATGGGTCCCCGCTGCGAGTGAGTTTGGCCAAATGGGCCACCATGGCCCTGAGTGATTGAACTCCATGGGGAATAATAAAGTCGCTCTCCAGCGCTCCCCGACCTTGGCCACCTGCCTGTGGAGGACCGTACTTGCGCTGCCTGACCGGGCACATCCGCCCTGGTTCAGGATCTTTCTGCGCTGGTCCCTCTGCCTCCGGCTGTCCCACCATACCCGGTGCAGCAGACAGTGCCTGGTCGCCTGATCCAGCCTTTAACTGACCCTCGGCTGGAGCCTCACATCCCTGCTGCTGAGCGGGACACATTGGTCCTGCCCCCAGCCCTGGGTATGCTACTACCTGCGTGCCCCGCCCCTCCTGGTACCCCACCGGACAAACCACCGGTGCCTCAGGAGGCGGTCGGGCGTCTCTTGCCTTTGGATTCTCCTCTACCCCCCAATACTCTCCTTTGTCCCCTGTGGACCCTCCAGGTCCTATCAGGGCGACCATCCCCTTTGCCTGGGATAAAGCGTGGGTGAGAGTTTTAATCCTCTCCTGGCAGGGACCGTGATCTGCAAACTCACTGCTACTGGCCACTTTATAGGCTGCCTGTATGTCTTTTAATTTATTCTCCAGTTCCCAAATTTTCTGGGTGTACCGAGAGTTCTGTTCCCGGAGGGACCCTTCACTACCCTTGGCCTCAGTGACCTGACACTGAAGATAGTCCCGGCTATTTCGGAAGGTCTCCTCCAACTGCGGTTCCTTTGCTGCTCCCCAGCTAATTCGGCCAGCAGGTTGTCCCCAACCACAGCCCGGATAGCAGAGAGCTCCTCTGATTTCTGAAGACTCTGTTCCAAGTCCTTCACCCGCTGGTCGAGCTTTCGGACTTGGCGGGTGAGGCAGATAAGCCAAATGGCCTTTTCCACCTTGTGGTTGTGGTCCTTCCCTGCTGTCCACTGAGCAGCAGCATCCACTGGGCGCTCTGCCCGAGTGAGGGCTTGTACCCAAGGTTTGGTGAGGTTCACCTTGCCAAAAATGTATGAGGAAATTCTCTCCTCCATTTTAGTTTCCTCTCTTATCACCTCATCTGTTATATTAACATCTCCTGTTTGCTTATGTCCCTTCGTAGTCGCCATGTTCTGTAAGGGGTTTTCACAGGGTTGTTGTTGTGCCTTGGGTGTCTCTCTCTGGGCTTCTGCCCTCACAGCTTATGCCTGGCCTGTGAGGTACCCTGAGTGCTGCAAGAGCACCCCTGGAGAGACTGTGTCCACAGCTTATGAAGGGGGTTTTGAGACTCGTGCGTCCCCACAGCTTATGCCTAGCCTGTGAGGCACCTGTGAGTGTCAAACACTCCTAACCCCTTCTTCCCTAGCCTGTGACACACAGTTGAGCGTTTTCGAGGCGCTCTTAGCTTCCCTTACACGGTTCTGACATAAGACTCACGATCAGGAGATGTAATACAATAGAACTGAGACAAGGTGATTCCAAGAGGAACTTTAGGCTTCCAATTTATTTGGCAAGGTGTAACTCAACAAACAGCAATACACCAACAAAACAATCCCCCTAAATCCCACTAAACGGACACAACGAAAATCTTTACACCAGTTTAGCAGTACAATGCCCAACCTCCCACCTTTCCTGGCCTAACTGAGTTGGGAGTTCTGGGGACCAGAGGTTATACTCACTACTGTGCCTTCTGCAGTCTGGTGGTTTGTTTCTTCTATCTTCAGTGTCTTCGGACATTGGTTTTCCTTCCGTGTCGAGAGGCCTGTGGTTGTGGTTGTTGAATCACCAGGGCAGGGAAAATCATCACTCCTCTCTTCACCATGTCAGAAACCCCTTTTTTATAGCCAGATTATCCAGTCCGCCTCTCCTGCTGAAGTCGATTCTTCTCATTGGTGGACTTTTGATTTTGAAAAATGCAACAGTTTGAGGTTTTTAGGTTTTTTTCCCCACTGATCTTAACCTACTCAAGGTTTGAGTGGGTGTTGATTGCATTGGCCTCCTGTAGCCATTGTGCTAGTCTGGCCTGAGCCAGATATTTCTATGCCTGATGAAAAAGGTGTTGGAATATGTATGTGGCATTGTTTAAATGCTTAATGTTTTCAAGGGGCAAGTTTCGAGGGTATACAGTTCCCAGACAATTTGATTAGTTCCAATGTCCAAACTGGCCCTTTTGATATTGACTCCACCCCTTTTCTTGCAGACCTTAAAAAAATCCCAAATTCGATTAAAGTTCATAGTTTCTTCCATGTGCACTTTAGGATTTCAAACTTTCTGGTAGATAGTTCCAAATTAAATTCCCTTTCCTATGAGTCCAAACACGGGGGGGGGGGGGGGGTCTCCATTTGTGTCCCAAAGTTTTCCTTCCATCGGTTTCAATTCACAGCACAGACTGATCCCACAGCCCTTTTCCTTCTGGGTAAAATGAGGGGGTTTTCGTCCTCCCCTACAATGTGTAATGAAAAAGGACTAATTAGCAATCTTGTTATGTGAGGCCCCTTGGGGAAGAGTGACCATAATATGGTAGAAATCTTTATTAAGATGGAGAGTGACACAGTTAATTCAGAGACTCGGGTCCTGAACTTAAAGAAAGGTAACTTCGATGGTTTGAGACGTGAATTGGCTAGAATAGACGGGCAAATGAAACTTAAAGGGTTGACGGTGGATAGGCAATGGCAGACATTTAAAGATCACATGGACAAACTTAAATAATTGTACATCCCTGTCTGGCGTAAAAATAAAATGGGGAAGGTGGCTCAACCGTGGCTAATAAGGGAAATTAGGGATAGTGTTAAATCCAAGGAAGAGGCACATAAATAGGACAGAAATTTAGCAAATCTGAGGACTGGGAGAAATTTAGAATTCAGCAGAGGGAGACAAAGGGTTTAGTTAGGAGGCAGAAAATAGAATATGAAAGGAAGCTTGCTGGGAACATGAAAACTGACTGCAAAATCTTCTATAGATATGTGAAGAGAAAAAGATTAGTGAAGACAAACGTAAGTCTCTTGCAGTCAGAATCAGGTGAATTTATAACGGGGAACAAAGAAATGGCAGACCAATTGAACAAATACTTTGGTTCTGTCTTCACTAAGGAAGATACAAATAACCTTCCGGAAATACTAGGGGACCAAGGGTCTAGCGAGAAGGAGGAACTGAAGACAATCCTTATTAGTCAGGAAATTGTGTTAGGGAAATTGATGGGATTGAAGGCCAATAAATCCCCAGGGCCTGATAGTCTGCATCCCAGAGTAGTTAAGGAAGTGGCCCTAGAAATACTGGATGCATTGGTGATCATTTTCCAACAGTCTATTGACTCTGGATCAGTTCCTATGGACTGGAGGGTAGCTAATGTAACCACACTTTTTAAAAAAGGACGGAGAGAGAAAACAGGGAATTATAGACCGGTTAGCCTGACATCGGTAGTGGGGAAAATGTTGGAATCAATGATTAAAGATGTAATAGCAGTGCATTCGGAAAGCAGTGAAAGGGTCGGTCCAAGTCAGCATGGATTTAGGAAAAGGAAATCATGCTTGACTAATCTTCTAGAATTTTTTGAGGATGTAACTAGTAGAGTGGACAAGAGAGAACCAGGGATGTGGTGTATTTGGACTTTCAAAAGGCTTTTGACAAGATCCCACACAAGAGATTAGTGTGCAAAATTAAAGCACATGGTATTGGGGGCAATGTATTGACGTGGATAGAGAACTGGTTGGTAGAGAGGAAGCACAGAGTCGGGATAAATGGGTCCTTTTCAGAATGGCAGGCAGTGACTAGTGGGGTGCCGCAGGCTCAGTGCTGGGACCCCAACTACTAACAATATACATAAATGATTTAGATGAAGGAATTGAGGGCAATATCTCCAAGTTTGCAGATGACACTAAGCTGGGTGGCGGTGTGAGCTGTGAGGAGGATGCTAAGAGGCTGCAGGGTGACTTGGACAGGTCAGTTGAGTGGGAAAATACATGGCAGATGCAGTATAATGTGGATAACTGTGAGGTTATCCACTTTGGTGGCAAAAACAGGAAGGCAGAATATTATCTGAATGGCGACAGATTAGGAAAAGGGGAGGTGTAACGAGACCTGGGTGTCATGGTACATCAGTCATTGAAAGTTGGCATGCAGGTACAGCAGGTGGTGAAGAAGGCAAATGGCATGTTGGCCTTCATAGCTAGGGGATTTGAGTATAGGAGCAGGGAGGTCTTACTGCAGTTGTACATGGCCTTGGTGAGGCCTCACCTGGAATATTGTGTTCAGTTTTGGTATCCTAATCTGAGGAAGGACATTCTTGCTATTGAGGGAGTGCAGCAAAGGTTCACCAGACTGATTCCTGGGATGGCAGGACTGACATATGAGGAGAGACTAGATCGACTGGGCCTGTATTCACTGGAGTTTAAAGAATGAGAGGGGATCTCATAGAAACATATAAAATTCTGACAGGATTGGACAGGTTAGATGCAGGAAGAATGTTCCCGATGTTCTGGAAGTCCAGAACCAGTGGTCACAGTCTAAGGATAAGGGGTAAGCCATTTAGGACTGAGATGAGGAGAAACTTCTTCACTCAGAGAGTTGTTAACCTGTGGAATTCTTTACCGCAGAGAGTTGTTGATGTCAGTTCATTAGACATACTCAAGAGGGAGTTAGATATGGCCATTACGGCTAAAGCGATCAAGGGGTAGGGAGAGAATGCAGGAAAGGGGTACTGAGGTGAATAATCAGCCATGGTCTTATTGAATGGTGGTGCAGGCTCGAAGGGCCGAATGGCCTACTCCTGCACCTATTTTCTATGTTTCATTGTTTCTATGCATTCGGGGGGGCGCAAATGTGAAGAGGTCAGGCACAGGCAGCGGAAGGAGCATGCGTCAAATCAGTCCCACCACCCGCTTCCACCGACGAATGTCTGTGCCACCTGTGACAGAGTCTGTGGCTCTCATGTTGGACTGTTCAGCCACCAAAGAACTCACTTTAATAGTGGAAGCAAGTCTTCCTCGATTCCGAGGGACTGACTATGATGATAATGATGATGTGTCCCTCGTTACCCTGAAAACATCAGTTTTTCTGCGCAGACCTTAAGCTCCACCCACAGAGTTTAAGGACACCTGCGCCCCTCCAAAACGAAAGGTTATGTGGCAAAACTTGGAACTTTTTCTTTTGGTGCAGTTGAGCCACTCAACAATCGGACATACCTCTACAACTGCACCAAAAAATTCCATGTGGAATTTTGGGCCCTATGTCTTGATTCTAGGTTCAAAATTCGGTATCACCATTTTTGAGGTGGCGACACCGGCTGAAAAGATTTTAATGCCAGCCGGCAATCACCGCCTCAAACTGCCAGCTTCAGTTTTGCTGCCCAAAGATGAGAGAGCAGCGTTAAAAGTGGCATTGCACACTCATCCTCAGGTGCCAATGGCGAGGTAGCTCAGGAGGTCTACTGAATTTCCTGACAGTAGGCTGCTGGCATGCAAGTTGGAAAAACTGAAAAAAATAAAGTTTTGGAATATTTATCTGATGCACACTACGCTTTCCCACTGGTGCCATTAATACATAAATGTTGAAAAAACGAAAGATAACAACTTACCTTGATCTCTGGACACTACCGCCCAGAGATCCCCGATGTCCCAACAGCTTTTCCAGGCTATACAAATGCCTGCCTTTAAGGCCACCGTAACTACCTAATTTCATAGATGCGCGTTCGATGACATCACCACATGGGTGGCAGCAGAGCACAGTGGTGCCATTTGGCGGTGGCCCCACCACCCAACTAAATTTCCCGTGAGCCGAGGAACCTGATCCCTGCCGATGATAAGCACTTCGCCGCCCTTTAGCCACCCGTTAGCTACCCCTCTCTGGCATTAACGAGTGGAGTTAGAAATGGAATTTTGAACCCTCAGCGTTTGCATTTGTGAGGCAGAACAATACAGATACAGGATGATTCTTCACTAACCACTATTCAGGGGTTATCTTTACTTAGAATAATCAAAAGGAATACATGCAATTTATGATAGCATCAAATGCACAATAATCTCCAATTGTTAGCCTGCACCAACCTTTCGCATGAAATGCCTTATAATGGTTAAAATTGCCTGTCCCCTAAGTGATTAATAGACTAAAAGACACTCACACAGGGTTAATTCCAGCCGTGTTCAACAATCGGAAAATTAACTCCCTGATTCCCTTAGTAACTGACCAGGTTATCAATTCCCTTGACTGCAGGATTTGACTTCATGTGTTATAGCCATTTTATACTGTTTTTCTGGCTGTCTGCCCACCGTGTGCATAATTGTCGAGATTTTAAACAAAGGGACCTTCTCTCACGATGAACATTTCTTTCATTCTCATATCTCCTGTACAGTCTTTTTCCACAGTTACCAGACAAGTGTTTTGCAGCTGTCAAGTGTTAAAACACATGAGAAAGTCTTTTGAATTTGTGCAGCATTTTGGGTCATTTAAAAATGGTCAAGCCAGTTTCAGCCATCTTGGCAGTTCTGATGAAGAGTCACTGACCTGAAATGTGTTTTTCTCTCCACAGATGCTGCTTGACCTGCTGAGATTTCCAGCATTTTCTGTTTTTATTTCAGCCATCTTGGAGCAGTTTGCAAGCACAGTTATTAGCAGAAAAATGAGACCAAAAAGAAGCTGTAGTCTTACAAAATTGGACTCCAGATACAGAAAGGGTCACCTCACAGATTACGGTTCAGGAAACGGTCAGCAGAGAAAGGATAAAAAACGCACTCCATGGGGTGCAGCTGTGGAAAGCATGAGATTCCTAAGAAAGGGAAGACTAAGCTACATATACATCAGATAGCACAAGGTTCAGGAAGCCAAGAGCTGTAAAAGAGAAAAGAATAATTGGGCAGGAATATATTTTTACATTGATGCTATGTAAATTAACTTAACTTAAAGCTCTCCCAGATGTCTCCATAAGTCGATTCTTTTTAAAGGTATTATACTTCACCTTGCCTCAACTGAATATCAACTGTTCCAAATGCCAAATGTAAAACATAATCCCCGAAATTAGCATTTTAAAATTTTGTTTCACGTTATTGATGAGCTGTCCGATTCACACCCGCCTGAAGTTGATAGCAGGAAAAGACCAGGTGGTCCATCGAGCCTGCCCCATGCCATGAGCATCCCGACCAGATATTTCATGTAAATATTCTCCTTTGAAAGAGTTTTTCTGCTTGTCTCAGCTATTCACTTGTATTAATTGCTTCCTATCCCCTCCTCTCAGCAACTTTCCCCTCACCTCTCACAGGTGCCTTCGTAAGTTGATTGCTTTTGTTAGCAACTTTTACAACACCTTGCCTCCAGGGAAATTCAGATGTCCTAAATGCCAAATTGAATACATTTTAAGGTTTTATCGCAATTGATTAATGAACTGTCTGATACCTGGCATCATCATTGACGGCTCTGATGCCTTCCAGCACAATACTCTCACTCCACCCTCCCTCTCCCTCTTTAATTTAGCTGCTATATCTCTAACATGTCATATCATGTCTCTAACTTCCAATGAAAGTCATATATGCAAAGAAACATTCCAACATTCGAGCATACAAAATTGATAGCAGGAAAAGGCCAGTTGGTCCATGAAGCCTGCCACACACCATGATGGCTGGAGAATTGTGACGAGACACTCCTTCCCTCCCCCACCCACAACCGCAGCCATATAATCCATGTAATTCATTAGTTATTTAACTACATTTGGTTGAAATAGGCAAATATAAAGACAATCACAAATATAATTGATTAGTCAATAGTTTACTGATAATAAGAATAATTAAAAGAAAGGCTTGCATTTGTACAGCGTCTTTCACAATGCCAGGATGTCCCAAAGCGTTTTACAGCCAATGACGTACTTCTTTAAATATCAAGATGGAGAAGTTGGGCTTTGTGACGTCTCTTTTTGGGCACTAATTGGTCTCCTAAAGGTTGGGATGCCATACACACTTCAGATGGAAAGTGCTCCGGACGCAAAGGGCTTTGTGCTCACGCACCTAATGACAGCAGCACCATGTAGAGCAGGAAGATCATGACGTCAATCAGTGTGCCATGCTGATTTGATGACAGCGCTGCCATTTTGGAGCACCACACTCCAGCCAACATCCTCTCTTAATCTCGCATAGCTGAACACGACATTAAATGGCATGAAGGACAACCCAACATCACTCATTATATAGATCATGAACAACTTACAGGTTAGTTGCTGGATTACTTATTCTGGCTGTTGGTGCAGTTCTATGTGTTTTCGGAGCTTTCCCATACTTGGCTAATGTCTCAGTAGTTTACAGTCTGGCTGGTACTGCAGCACATTTTTGATAGCCTAGTAGGGTTTCCTCTTGGCATTGAGCATGACTGGAGGAGCAAGCAGAGTCCATGCAGAGCAGGACAAGCTACTAGAAGTGGGAGGAGGAGGAGGGGGAGAAGGGCTCTCGGCAGGAGGCCTTATCCACAGAGGGAGCAATTCTCGTACCTGAACTTCAGCAAACACCAATGCTTGAGACGTCTGTGCTTCACTAAAGAAGTCATGACTGAAATCTGCCAACTGCTGCAGCCACAACTCTAACCTCAGAGCAAGGTAAGCCAAGGTGACCATGGGTTCGAACTTTTATGCGTCCGGCTCCTTCCAGGCTGCTGCTGGAGATATAAGCAGCATCTCGCAGTTCGCAGTATTTTGCTGCATAAGGGATGTCACTGAGGCTTTCTATACAAAGAGACACAGCGTCATCCCATTCCCTCTTGCCAAAGACAAGCAGGCGGAGCGAGCACGAGGGTTTGCTCAGATTACAGGCTTCCTCATGGTGCAGGGTCTCATTGACTGCACGCACATTGCCTTGCTTGCGCCTCCTGTCAACTCTACCTTTTTCCTGAACCGAAAACGATTCCACTCCCTCAATGTGCAGCTGGTGTGCGACCACAGGCAATGAGTCATGCAGGTCAATGACTGGTATCCAGGCAATAGTCACGATTCGTTCATTCTGCGGCAGTCCTCTGTACCAGCTGTATTTGTCACCATGGCAACTCAAAGGGTGGTGACTGGACGACAAGGGTTATCCACTCATTACATGGCTCATGACTTCTGTCCGGAACTCATGCACAGGTGCATTACATGAGGCTTACAATGAGGGCCATGCTGCCACAAAGAAGATTATAGAGCACAATGATCATAAAATTAGTCTGCAGAAAAAGTAAAAAATAGTTTAAAAAAGAGTCTTGATTGAAACTGAGCAAATTTTACAGGGACAAAAGTATTCAGTCAATGTTAAGCTGCTGTGCACAAAGTATTCAGATCCCAGGATGCATCTCCAAACCATTTTACGATAAATCAAAAGAGGTTGTTTTAACTTTTTCTCACTTACTGGTGAGGTCACATTTAGAGCACTGTGCAGAGTTTTGTCAACTTATTGGATGTGTTGCAAAGAATACAAAGAATGATTAGGATGACAGAATGGTGTGAAGGTAGGCATTGGTGAGCAATTAATGTGGAACACGTTGACAGGCAACGCTTTGTGGCATGGACCATGTATGAGATACATAGTATTGTTAGGTAGTCTTTTCTTGCTAGATTCATTTAAGTGTCTTATGCATCTGGTCCATGGTCCTGCAGGTAGCATACACATCATTGAGCTTGCTTACCACCCTCTTCCAGCAATGGTTACAATACTGCCATCTGAGGAGGGTGCTCCATGAGGTGGGAGCAAAGAGGCTTGTCTTTTTGCATTAATGCAGCAACCCTCTTTGCACCACCTTGTGGAGTTGTGTTTCCATTTGGCCATCTATCAACAGAGGGTCAGATGCTCTGTCCACTGTTACTTGCCCACAAAATCTGTTTGGTGGCTTCAGATTGGGTTTTATTTCATTTCATTTATTCCCATCTCTCTTGCCTCCACACCCTCTCCCCAATGCAGTCTTGACCAAAGTTCACAAATATTTACAATTTATTTTGAAGGCAGATAAAAATCAAAGCAATGTTTTTTTCTCATTTGCAGCCACTTACCTTTAAGTGCACACCTGGACCAGCTGGCTAGATGTTTTGTTACCTCCATTAGATTTGCTACCTGCATAAAGCCAAAACCACACAGATGGCTATGAATGACTATTCAGATGAACCGATAGTGAAAATCTAGGGGCAGTCAGATCACAGTAATTCCAACTTTGGTCCAGCAATGTTACACTTAAAACCTTAGTGTCAGCTGTGGCTCAGTGTATAGCACTCTCGCCTTTGGATCAGATGGTTGTGGGTTCAAATTGAGCCCAAAAAAATCGAGGCCGAGGGAGTGCTGCTCTGTTGGAGATGCCATCTTTCGAATGAGATGTTAAACTGAAGCCCCATCTGCTCTCTCAAGATCCCATGCTGCTATTTTGAAGAAGAGCAAGGGAATTATCCCTGATGTCCTGGCCAATATTTATCCCTCAATCAACATAACAGAAAAAAATATATGATCTGTTCATCATCACATTGATGTTTGTGGGAGCTTGCTGTGCGCAAGTTGACTGCTGCGTTTCCCACATTACAACAGTGACTACACTCCAACAGTAGTTAATTGGCTGTAAAGCGCTTTGAGACGTCCGGTGGTTGTGAAAGGTGCTATATAAATCCAAGTCTTTCTTTAAGTATAAACATCTCCCCTTTGTTTTGAACTTCTTTTGACACTCTAATCTCCAGTTTGATTTGTTTCACCAGCTGTATTCCAAATATCAAAGGTTTTTTAAAGAGTATTTTGCTGTGAGTGACTGACACCCATACTATAAGTGGAATCTGATGCAGTATCAGTCCCGATTTTCATGTCCGTAGAAGTGGATATATGCAGATGCGAGTCAGCTATATTGTCCATATACCCTTACATGTTGACATTTTAAAGTGTGGTACACATGCAATGTACATGCATCCCAAGTTTTACAGTTAGGAAAGTTGTCTACATAAGGCAGCACAAGTTTGTGAAACGGGAAAGTTATTAAAAATGTAAGTTAGTATATGTTTCAAAAATGCTCCAATCAGAATTTTGCTGCTTACAGTTTCACTGCACTTTCAATCCAACCACAGCAAAAGTATACATTTGTGTACAAGTGTCTTAGGGTTTAATTTAAAGTTGTCTGCTAATATTTTCTCATAACCTCTCTTTGCCTCTTGTATTAACTTTTCAATTCCCTCCTGTACTTTTCATAATCTTCCCAATCATTAACTGAATTTTGCTCCTGACACTTGTTATAAAACTCCCTTTTCTGTTTTATTTTAATTTTTATTTCCTTTGTCATTCAGGACACATTGGCTTTGGATGTTCTCTCTCTTCCCTTCAAAGGAATATGACTAGTTGTTACCTGAATTATCTCTTCCCTGAATGGCTTCCGTTGCTCCGTTACTGCTTTACCCTGCAATGTCCTTTTTCAATCCCTTCTTAAATCACTGAAATTATCACTTCCCCAGTTGAGCATTTTTACCTTAGATATGTTCTGATCTTTTTCCATAATTTCTTTAAACTGGAATATGTTGTGGTCACAGTTAGCTAAGTGATCTCCTACGGTAACACACTTAGTCTACTTCATTTCCGAGAACCAGATCGAACACTGCCTCCTTCCTAAAATAAAAACAGATAATGCTGAAATCTCAGTGCGTCAGGCAGCATCTGTGAAGAGAAATAGAGTTAAAGTTTCAGGTCGATGACTCTTCGTCAAAACTAGCAAATATTTGAAAGAACAGTTTCTTAAGGAGCACTGAAAGGGGGAGGGGAGGAAAGAACAAAAGGGAAGGTATGTGATAGGGTGGAAGGCAGGAGAGATTTGAGAGAGAAAAGGGATGATGGGCCGACTCGAGATGGTAATGGCAGAAGTTAGAAAAAGATTAGTCTAGATAGGGTGTGAATAGCGGAATAATTACCAGGTGCCATGGGAAACAGAGAGAGAGAAAAAATACATATGAGCCTTCTGCCTCCTTCCTGTTGGACTGGAGACATATTGATCGAGAAAGTTCTCCTGTATATCGAAAATTCTGCTCCCTCCCTACCCTTACGTTTTTTCCAGACTAAGGGCTCAATTTTCCCCAGTGATTTATGCCGTTTTTTTGAGCAGGCTGCTCTTTTTGGCCTAAGTTGAAAAACCACAGTTTTCCCAATCAATTTACACCAATGAAAGTCAGTTAGTTACGATTTTTTTAGGTCAGTTTTTTTTCAGGCAAAGGGGCATAACCAGCCACCTACATCAATTAGGGAAGTTTGTCCAGCTGAGGGTTACTCCAGTTCTGCTTAGGCCAGCGTATGTGGCCTCTGCTGAAAAACCTTCCCTAAAGTTAAGAAAATCGGCGCAGGTAAGGAAATCACAGTAAAAGAATTGAAAAACACATAGCAGCAACTTACCTCCAACCCCGCCCGAAGGCTGTCCGGTCCCATTCTCGGTCCCTGGTTCACACACACACACACACACACGAGCGAGAGAGAGAGACGTTACATTTGCAGTTTTCCAATGTGCTGGGACCGCCCCAGAATCCATGGAATTTTGGTAGTGTGTTGTTCTTTTACCTGGAGCAGGTGGTGGGAAATGTTGCAGTACAGACTTTGTGCCTGTCTGAGTGACAACCTCAGGGTTGGAAGAGGTGGATGAATGATTTATTCAAAGCAAGTTGCCAATCACATTTCCTGGGATGGGAGCATAACCATAGGCTCCCTTTGGAAATAAACCGTTTGTGTCTTCAAACCTATCATCCCCTTTCATAAACTTCTAGTTTCAGCAATGTAAAAAGCAGAAAAGAAGGACTGGTTATGAAATTTGATTTGCAAAACATTCCTTAAAAACCCTGCAATTCCCCAAAACTTGTTCAGTCATCATAAAGAAGTGTTGTTGATCACTGGAATCATTAAGAACAGGTTTTAAACTGTTGATGCATCATTTTTGATTACATTGTCAGCTCTTCAGAAGCTGTTGAGCTTGTTTTGTAAATTTTCTAGGTTTTGCATGATGGGTTGGTGGGACTCTTCATTCTTGAAATTCCTGTACTCTGCCCACCCACCTGTGGGAAAATATGCTCCTTATAAGTTTCTTCATTAAAAATATTAACGTGACACTAGGACCATGCCCTGGGCACGTGAAATAATATCTTAGAGCTGATTTTCCTTACAAGGACAAGCTCAGAAAGGGTTGGCATCTTTTATGTACCTGTTATGTATCTTATCTGTTTGTAAATTTGAACCCCGAGAAGTGGTATAATAATCGGTTATTATTCCCTGTATTCCATTGAAAAGGCATCAGATTATGTAACGTGTTGTGTGGTGCTTAATGAGTCAAGATTTCAAATCCCACCATGACAAGTTATGAAATCGAATTCAACAAATCGAATAAATTATGGGCTGGCACCAGGAATAAAATGACTATGAAAACAGCCACTTTGTTGTAAAAACTAAACTGGTTCATCGATGTCCATTAGGGAAGAGATGCTGCTGCCTCGACCCAAGCTGGCCTGCAAATGGCACCAATCCTAAACCATGTGGTTGACACTCCATACTTTTTGAAGTGGCCTATCAAGCCATTTGCAGAAGTGGGCATCCTGTTGCAAACTCATCGGGCCAGAAATTGCATAGCGCCCTGTTTGGGCAATAACTTTAGTGGGAAGGCAAAAATATCGGCAGTCGCTACATAATATAATCCAATGCAAACTTCTGGTTTAGTGCACTAGGAGTGAAGTGAAGCGCTAAAACAAGTGCTACCAATTCCCTTCGAGCGCTAGACGGAGCAAGTGGGGCGGTAGCGGCAGAGCGCTGCACAATGCCCAGTGAAAATTAGGTGTGCTTACCGCTGCACTTATTTTACAATGAAAATAAATATTTGCTGGTATTGCCCACATCCAAAAAATAAATGTAACGAGACAGCAAACATTTAATCAAATAACAAATGCATTCCAATAGAGAAAAACAGGCCAGGACAGAGGTCATTCCCTCTATCAAGAACCAACAAATTTGACTGAAACCTACAATGCTTATTGTAACTGTCCCTGTTCAGCGGACCTCCTGGGGATAGATCGCCTCTATCCCCAGACCATGAAAATCCTCCACACCAGTCTTCTGGCATTGTAGGATATGTGGTGGAAAAGAAATGAGAGCAACTAGAAGTGTCTCCACTCTCCCAGCAAAGGTCCTTCAATGATCTGCTGACAAGGCTGAAATGAGCTGAAGTTGAGGTGAAGCAAATCTCCCAAATATACACTTTTACTGCAGCTCCCTCAAGTGGCTCAGATTGGAACCAGCGGGAACAAGCACCTGAAAAGTGGCATTGGAATTTATCAGTTGGAATAAATTAGTATTGGAAACTTTTTAATGCAATTCAAATTCAAATTCAATTATCCAGTAATTTGAACTATTTGAACTTGAATTAATTGGAGTAGACCATGATGATGGATTTTAAGAGTTTTCCCACGTAGTCTAACTGACCTTTGTTTACCCAGATTGCCCATCTCTCCTTTCTTGAACATGGGTCTTACATGGGCTTTCCCAAAGTCTTCTGGGACAATGACCATATCTAAGGAGGATTGAGAAGTTTTGAGCTCAGGGTAGAAGCATGTTAATCATAATGTATAAGTGCACTGTGCATCCTGAAATTTCTGACCTAACAAAAGTGCAACTTGTCAATCTTCCACTAGAGCATTGCACATTTAGTTTAGTTCTTATGAATGGAAGCAGATTCAATAGTAACTTTCAAAGGAGAATTGGATAAATACTTGAAGGAGAAAAAAAAACTGCAGGGCTGTGGAGGAGTGGGACAAATTGGATCGCTCTTTCAAAGATCCGACACAGGTACGATGGGCTGAATGGCCCCCTTCTGTGCTGTATTCTATGATTCTATAAGATTTAGCATTCAGTAGGTGACACACAGCACACAAACTGCTGCTCAAATAACACAGTGATCTTCAACATATCATTCAAAATATACTCCAGATCTTTGGAAGAAAGATTTTTTTATTAAGATTTTTTTTAAATGTTGTTTTGGGAAACGTTTTCGGTAACTTTTTTTTAACTCCCCCACTCGCTATTTTTTAAGGATGGATATTTACAGAATTTGAATTCATAAGCGTGGGTAGAAAAATATCCCCAAAATACTCACAAAAAGGACTATTCGCTTTATCTGGTCATAGCATTTTACAATTCACTTACACCAAAGCTTTGCATTCATGATGCCATGAAGAAGCTGTATCTATTGTTCCACCATTTAAAAAAAGAGGATGGTGCAATGCATCTCTTTTGATCCTGTATTGCTACTCTGAATCCATTTATATTGTCATTTTTTTACCTACGATAAAAAACACCACATGTTTTTAACATTTCTTAATGTACAAAGCAGCAGTTCAGCCGATGAGTGCATTGCGCCTCTATTCTGCTCCCTTAATGTTTCACACAGGTCAACACTTACGTTTCAGCACAAATTGTCAACCTCCGTCCGAGATGATAAAGATAGCTGGCGTGAGGAATGGAAAGATTCACGCTGATATAGTAAAAGCTTGCTCCTGACATGTTGTTGGGCCCGACTCGAATCACCTTCACACTCTGTATTATTCCACCTGGCATGTGAGTGCGTGGAATAAAAACAAAAAATGCTGAACATCTCAGCGGGTCAGGCAGCATCTGTGGAGAGAAAGCAGAAACATAGAAACATCGAAAATAGGTGCAGGAGTAGGCCATTCGGCCCTTTGAGCCTGCACCACCATTCAACAAGATCATGGCTGATCATTCACCTCAGTACCCCTTTCCCGCTTTCTCTCCATACCCCTTGAGCCCTTGAGCCGTAAGGGCCATATCTAACTCTCTCTTTAATATATCCAATGAACTGGCATCAACAACTCTCTGTGGTAGGGAATTCCACAGGTTAACAACTCTCTGAGTGAAGAAGTTTCTCCTCATGTCAGTCCTAAATGACTTACCCCTTATCCTTAGATTATGTCCCCTGGTTCTGGACTTCCCCAACATCGGGAACATTCTTCCTGCATCTAACCTGTTCAGTCCTGTCAGAATTTTATATGTTTCTATGAGATCGCCTCTTATCCTTCTAAACTCCAGTGAATACAGGCCCAGTTGATCCAGTCACTTCTCATATGTCAGTCCTGCCATCCTGGGAATCAGTCTGGTGAACATTCGCTGCACTCGCTCAATAGCAAGAACGTCCTTACTCAGATTAGGAGACCAAAACTGAACACAATATTCCAGGTGAGGCCTCACCAAGGCCCTGTACAACTGCAGTAAGACCTCCCTGCTCCTATACTCAAATTCCCTAGCTATGAAGGCCAACATACCATTTGCCTTCTTCACCGCCTGCTGTAGCTGCATGCCACCAAAGTGGATAACCTCATATTTATAAGAACATAAGAACATAAGAATTAGGAACAGGAGTCGGTCATCTAGCCCCTCGAGCCTGCTCCGCCATTCAACAAGATCATGGCTCATCTGGTCGTGGACTCAGCTCCACTTACTCGCCCGCTCCCCATAACCCTTAATTCCCTTATTGGTTAAAAATCTATCTATCTGTGATTTGAATACATTCAATGAGCTAGCCTCAACTGCTTCCTTGGGCAGAGAATTCCACAGATTCACAACCCTCTGGGAGAAGAAATTCCTTCTCAACTCGGTTTTAAATTGGCTCCCCCGTAATTTGAGGCTGAGCCCCCTAGTTCTAGTCTCCCCGACCAGTGGAAACAACCTCTCTGCCTCTATCTTGTCTATCCCTTTCAATATTTTAAATGTTTCTATAAGATCACCCCTCATCCTTCTGAACTCCAACGAGTAAAGACCCAGTCTACTCAATCTATCATCATAAGTTAACCCCCTCATCTCCGGAATCAGCCTAGTGAATCGTCTCTGTATCCCCTCCAAAGCCAGTATATCCTTCCTTAAGTAAGATGACCAAAACTGCACGCAGTACTCCAGGTGCGGCCTCACCAATACCCTATACAGTTGCAGCAGGACCTCCCTGCTTTTGTACTCCATCCCTCTCGCAATGAAGGCCAACATTCCATTCGCCTTCCTGATTACCTGCTGCACCTGCAAACTAACTTTTTGGGATTCATGCACAAGGACCCCCAGGTCCCTCTGCACCGCAGCATGTTGTAATTTCTCCCCATTCAAATAATATTCCCTTTTACTGTTTTTTTTTCCAAGGTGGATGACCTCACATTTTCCAACATTGTATTCCATCTGCCAAACCTTAGCCCATTCGCTTAACCTATCTAAATCTCTTTGCAGCCTCTCTGTGTCCTCTACACAACCCGCTTTCCCACTAATCTTTGTGTCATCTGCAAATTTTGTTACACTGCACTCTGTCCCCTCTTCCAGATCATCTATGTATATTGTAAACAGTTGTGGTCCCAGCACTGATCCCTGTGGCACACCACTAACCACCGATTTCCAACCCGAAAAGGACCCATTTATCCCGACTCTCTGCTTTCTGTTAGCTAGCCAATTCTCTATCCATGCTAATACATTTCCTCTGACTCCGCGTACCTTTATCTTCTGCAGTAACCTTTTGTGTGGCACCTTATCGAATGCCTTTTGGAAATCTAAATACACCACATCCATCGGTACACCTCTATCCACCATGCTCATTATATCCTCAAAGAATTCAGGTAAATTAGTTAAACATGAATTGCCCTTCATGAATCCATGTTGCGTCTGCTTGATTGCACTATTCCTATCTAGATGTCCCGCTATTTCTTCCTTAATGATAGCTTCAAGCAGTTTCCCCACTACAGATGATTATCCACATTATACTGCATCTGCCACGCATTTGCCCACTCACCTAACCTGTCAATGTCACCCTGCATTCTTTTAGTGTCCTCCTCACAGCTCACACTGCCACCCAGCTTAGTGTCATCTGCAAACTTGGAGATATTACACTCAATTCCCTCATCCAAATCATTAATGTACATTGTAAATAGCTGGGGTCCCAGCACTGAGCCCTGCGGCACCCCACTAGTCACTGCCATTGTGAAAAGGACCCGTTTATCCCGACTCTCTGCTTCCTGTCTGCCAACCAGTTCTCTATCCACGTCAGTACACTACCCCCAATACAATGTGCTTTAATTTTGCTCACCAATCTATTGTGTGGGACCTTGTCAAAAGCCTCTTAAAAGTTCAAATACACCACATCCACTGGTTCTCCCTTGTCCACTCTACCAGTTACATCCTCAAAAAATTCCAGAAGATTTGTCAAGTAGGATTTCCCTTTCATTAATCCATGCTGATTTGGACCGATCCCGTCACTGCTTTCCAAATGTGCTGCTATTTCATCTTTAATAATTGATTCCAACATTTTCCCCACTACCGATGTCAGGCTAACTGGTCTATAATTACCCATTTTCTCTCTCCCTCCTTTCTTAAAAAGTGGTGTTACATTAGCTACCCTCCAGTCCATAGGAACTGATCCAGAGTTGATAGACTGTTGGAAAATGATCACCAATGCATCCACTATTTCTAGGGCTAATTCCTTAAGTACTCTGGAATGCAGACCATCAGGCCCCGGGGATTTATCAGCCTTCAATCCCATCAATTTCCCTAACACAAATTCCCACCTAATAAGGATTTCCTTCAGTTCCTCCTTCTCACTAGACCCTTGGTCCCTTCGTATTTCCGGAAGGTTATTTGTGTTTGTGTTTCGGGTTGATGACCCTTCGTCAGAACTGGAGAGTGTTGGGAAAGAACAGATTCTTAACAAGCACTGAAAGGGGAGGGAAACATTAACTCTGCTTTCTCTCCACAGATGCTACCTGACCTGCAGAGATTTCCAACATTTTCTGTTTGTATTCCAGATTCCAGCATCCGCAGTATTTTGCTTTTGTATGTGAGTGCGTGGTGCTGCCCCAGGATATCTAAAGTGGGAATGTCTCCTGAATGGAAAGAAATTAACGGGAGATTTAGCTGTGCGTGAGCAATGAATATGACTAGCTCCCAGATGGGGATGCTTTATAATAGGTCACTATATCCCAGAAGCAACTCAGATTGGTCTAACTTCCACTTCTAGAATTGAGCGGGATTTCAAACATCACAGATGTGCTGAGATCACCCTTTGCAATGCTGCATCGGTGTATCGTTTTTCTTTCAATTTAAACTTAAACTTGTTCTGTTCCTTTAAAACTTGAAGAAATACAGACTTATAATTTTAAAGAACTCAATTGGATCATCCCTAAACATTTTAAACTCAAGGGAATACTAGCCACGTTTATGCAACCTGTCCTCATAATTTAACCCTTTAAACTCCAGTATGATTCTATCTGCACCGAACCTCTTGTGAGGCCAATATACCTCTGTTCAATTAACAAGCGTGACCTGTTCATACCGTGTTCACACTTCAGGCATGTGATTGCTCTTTTTTTCTTCAGTGTATGTGGCTCACGATGGGTAATGGCTAATATTAGCACTAAACTGCTTTCAACACAATCACACATACTGAAAACTAGACATTCGGTGCTGTGCAGAATCTATTTTTGGTGGCACCTTCCTCACTGGGAGGGAAATTGTTTTGAAGAACCACTATCAGGTTCTTGGGCATCCACCCACAGAATACTATGGCCAAATTACCGGACTGCCAAGATGTACATTTTTAGGTGGCTGGGTCAATTTGGATATGTGCCTATCTCGTGCCTCTTTCACTTGCTCCTTCACAAATTAGTGCATACACATGCATAAACAGCTCTGAATGATAAAGGGTGTAAACTGCAAAACCTATTTCTCTGTGGAGGAGGTGGAAATGAGTTGTATGAATGTGCTGAAAGTGCATAACAGGCCAGACGTCACCTGAAGGTGGGGCCTTTCATCATACTCATAGTCAGCTTTGTTTAAACATGATTTTTCTTGTTTACCAGTAACTATTGCACTTCAAATTAAAATTTGCAATGACACATGCATGGGAATATATCCAACATATAGATGTTTCCTTTCCTTTATGCTGCACCTGTATATTAGTGAAACTGGCTAAGTTTATAAAGTGAAAATGGGTTCTTATCTATGCCACACTTTGGCCAACTATTTTAGTGGGATTTTAGTGTCCTAACCATGTAAATTATGCATTAAAATCAAAACAATCTGATGTACTGACATTAGAGTTTGAAAAAAAAGAAAGACTTGCATTTATATAGCGCCGTTCACGACCACCGGACATCTCAAAGCGCTTTACAGTCAATGAAGTACTTTTTGAAGTGTAGTCACTGTTGTAATGTGGGAAATGCGGCAGCCAACTTGCGTACAGCAAGCTCCCACAAACAGCAATGTGATAATGACCAGATAATCTGTTTTTGTTATGTTGATTGAGGGATAAATATTGGCCAGCACACTGGGGATAACTCCCCTGCTCTTCTTCGAAATAGTGCCATGGGGTATTTTAAGTCCACTCAAGAGAGAGCAGACGGGGCCTCCGTTTAAAGTCTCCCCCAAAAGACGGCACTTCCATCATTGCAGCACTCCCTCAGCACTACACTGGAGTGTTAGCCTAGATTTATGTGGGGAAGGGGGAGAAGAGGAGGTGCGGGAGGCAAAGCTAGGGGGGGCGAGGGGGAGAAGAGAGGAGGAGAATGGACAGGGAGCTGAGAAGAGAAAAGGGGAGGGGTGGGTTGGAGGGGAGGAGAGAGGCCGGGGGTGCAAGTGTGGGGTGGGAGAAGATGAGAGAGGAGGGGTAGATAAGAGGAGAGGGACAGGGGAGAGGAGGGGAGTGGCATGGGAGGGTGGGGTGGGGGGGATGTGAACAGCGGAGGGAAAGGGCGGGGGATGGGGAAAAGAGACGGGTGGGGAGAGGCACAAGGAGAGGTGAGTGGAATGTGTGGGGTTTGAAGAGACAGGACGAGGAGGGGGGAGTGGTAGTTGGCAGATTGGGCTGGTGGAGGCAAGAGTGATAGATTGGGGGTGGCAGGTGTGGGGGAGAAGAAGACTGTGGAGGAGACCGGAAGTGGTGCATGCGAGGGGAGGGAAGACATGATGGGGGTGTAGGGGCGGGGGTGGGGGGAGGGGTCGTGGGTTGGATTACGTCATGACTGTCATGTATTTCTTTGCACAAGGACTTTACATATCAGTAGACTGCATGGACTGGTTGGGCCGAATGGTCTGTTTCTGTTACCGTATATCCTGTGTAATCAATGTAGACAAGCTATGCTTTCCTCTCGTGATACTTCAAAGCCATCATATTTATTTTCTAAAGTCTGTTTCTCCATGATACGAAGAAGTTCGACTGTTAGTCTATTATCTCTCCACGATCTCCAACAGACAGAAATTGATTTCATTCCGCTTTGTTGTGCTTTCTTTGTCATCCTGTGGAACAATCCCCCAGAAATTGTGATTCACCCTTCATAACCATATTGGGGAACTCTTTCTCAAATTGGAAGGATTTAATACGGGAAGGGTGGTGGAGGGGAGAGGTGAACAGAATCAAGATTGAGGTTAAATGTCCCATTTTGGGATTTCAGACTATGCTGCTGGCTCGACCCGAAACGTTAACTCTGCTTCCTCACCACAGATGCTGCCTGACCCGCTGAGATTTCCAGCATTTTCTTGTTATATTCCAGGGTTCATTCCAGCCGTGATCAACGATTAGAAATTAACTCCCTGATTCCCTTAGTAACTGACTAGGTTACCAATGCTCTTGACTGCAGCGTTTGACCTCATATGTTACAGCCATTTTATTCTGTTTTTCTGGATGTCTGCCCACCGTGTGTGTAATTGCTTAGGTTTTAAACAAAGGGACCCTCTCTCATGATGAATAGGTCTTTCATTTTCTTATCTCCTGGACAGTCTTTTTCCACAGTTCCCAGACAAATGTTTTGCAGCTGTGACGTGTTAAAACTCATGAAAAAGTCTTTTGAATTCGTGCAGTAGTTTGGGTCATTAGAAAATGGTTTAGCCAGTTTCAGCCATCCTGGAGCAGTTTGCAAGCACAGTTCTTAGCAGAAAAATGAGATGTAAAAATGCTGTAGTCTTACAGATCCACCCTCAAGTGACTGGACTCAAACTCTTTGATTCTCAGTCACTTTAGTTCAGTTTGTAATCCTTCCCTTTCGTCCATTTTTCCTGTATCATCCTGAGCCACTCCTGATGTTGGCGGTTCCTGTTAAACATGGCAGGTTATTATCAGAAGATACCACACAATCACTAGCTGCACAATGACCAACACATGCATGACAATCTATATCCAAGGAGGAATTTCGATATCGGTCCCAATATCCCACCATGACGAATCGTCCCCAATCTTAGACACTTCTTTACATAATTCAAGGTTCTTCTGGGCCAGGGTATAATAATGATCTTGGGACTGTTTAACACATTTCATTAATTCTACTAAGTGTTCTGGTAGACGTAGGATATCATAGCCAAATTGCACCACGTACTGGTGTAATTGCTTCTTTAAATCATCTTTTACAGTAATATCTATTTGTCTATGTGAATAAATGCTTAATAAAACCCATGCTTAAATCTCAGTTTGGCTGGGGTCAAGGAAAATGTTCCCGCCGCGATGGGACAAGTCAGGTTGTTCCCATACTGGTATTCCCAGTGTATGGTGGTGATGAATGTCATTCTGTTCCTGCAGATAACACTTGTGCTTCACCGGGTACACCTGTACCAGCCTTCTGATTTGGCACAGAGTCTTAGTAAATTGGTAAGTGGACAGTGCCATCAGGTCTCGATCAGTTACCCATGAGGGTAACTTTCCCTCAGCAATACGCTGCAGGTTTTCTCAGGCTTGTTCCACTAACCAAGATCCATACATTACGCATACATCATTTCGAGCAGTTTCATCAAAGGCCTTTTTGTTCTCTTCTATAATCTGGTTTCCTTTTTTAGCATGCGATTCTAAATGTTTAACCATGTCCTGCAAATGAATGGTCATGATTTGGTCCTCACCTAGTTCCTCTTGCACCAGACCATTCATTTCACTCAAAATTTTCTTTAATTGGTTCCTGACCGTCCTTACGGACTGCTCTAGGCTCGCCACATCAAGACTGTTAATGAGGGAGGCTCCTGAATTAAAAACAGTTGCGACATCATTAATCAGGCCTCACCACCTTCTGTTACGATTCTCTTCAATAGATTCAGTACCATTCTTGTCGAGGGTATGACTAAGCTTATTACTTTCCTTGGATTTCATGTAACATATGTTTTAATTCTGATTCCGTTAAGGATGTATTGGCCTTCTGCTAAAAATCCCTTGATCAATTCCTGTATCAATCTCCCATATAATAGCATTATTTCAGGCTTACATCACCCAGGTAGTCCCACCTCAATCAGATTTAGTATTACAGGCAAAACTTCGTGATGCACATCATGGTACAATATCATCCGAGTTGAGATTACCACTAGCCCGTTTGCTGGTTCTGACATGTGTTTAGGACAACCCATCAGCTTTTCCCACAAATCTGTTTGATTCACAGGAGAAGGAACCTTTGGATGAGTTTTTAATTCTATTGCTTGTACAACCGCACTCCCTTCCTTGCATCCCTTGATTTAATGGACGGTTACAGTGGTACAGTTAGCATATCACTAGAACTGTATCCTGGTCTTATGTCCTCGGCCGTCCCTACTTCTGCCATTCATAATATGTTTCTTACTACATTGTGAGGGTAGAGAGGTCTGTGGGACTTGCCTGTAAGCAGGAGGTGGTTCCAGAACTGGGGCCGGGGAGGTTCTTACAGCTCCTGTGTCCTGTCGTATCCCATTGGGCACCCATTTCTCCTCATCCCACTGAAGAGGATGAATCCGGCTCACCATGCTTATAATCATTTCTTGTTGTCTCGGTGACCTGCTATTGGGCTGAAAAAGCTTCATCTGGTTAATATGAAACCATTTAGTTCTCTTAGGTAACCGGACTGCATACACCATGGGACTAGCTTTATAAACAATATTATACAGTCCCTTGTACGGGGGTTCAAACACTCCCTTGCATAGTTTCGTACCATTACCTGGCTTCCCACCTCCTACTCCTGAGGTTTACTCGGGGCCAGATGTAGTCGGTTGCGTTGGTGTGCTTTCCCAATATTATGGGCAGCCACGAGATTCAGTTCCTTTAAAGTTTCCCAAAGGTCATTCAGGAGCTTGTCCTGGGTCACTTCCTTAGTTTGTTTGTCAGTTAAAGTGGGAACCAATTTCATGAAATTGTCCACTAAAACCAACCAGTATTTATCGCACTTCTTAGAGGTGGGCAGAGGTCCGATGAAATCCACCTGCACACACAGCCACGGTCCCTCTGGTCGATGGGTATGTCCCAGGGAAGTTTTATTTTTTGTGTGGGTCAAGATTGTTAGCTGCACACACCAAACAGGTTTTACAGTAATCCCCTACATCTTTAGGATGTAAGGAGCAGGGTGGATAAGGGGGAGCCAGTGGATGTGGTGTATTTGGATTTACAGAAGGCATTCGATAAGGTGCCACATAAGAGGTTACTGCACAAGATAAAATCTCATGGGGTTGAGGGTAATATATTAGCATGGATAGAGGATTGGCTAACTAACAGAAAACAGAGAGTCGGGATAATGGGTCATTTTCCGGTTGGTAAACTGTGACTAGTGGCATGTCGCAGGGATTGGTGCTGGGTCTTCAACTATTTACAATCTATATTAATGACTTGGATGAAGGGACTGAGTGTAATGTAGCCAAGTTTGCAGATGATACAAAGATGGGTGGGAAAGCAAATAGTGAGGACGACAAAAAAAATCTGCAAAGGGATATAGACAGGCGAAGTGAGTGGGCAAAAATTTGGCAGATGGAGTATAATGTGGGAAAATGTGAGGTTGTCCACTTTGGCAGAAATAATAGAAAAACAAGTTATAATTTAAATGGAGAATAATTGCAAAGTGCTGCAGTACAGAGAGACCTGGAGGTCCCTGTGCATGAAACACAAAAAGTTAGTATGCAGGTTCAGCAAGTAATCAGGAAGACAAATGGAATGTCCGCCTTTATTGAAAGGGGGATAGAGTATAAAAGCAGAGAAGTCCTGCTACAACTGTATAGGGTATTGGTGAGGCCACACCTGGTGCACTGTGTACAGTTTTGGTCTCCCTATTTAAGGAAGGATATACTTACTTTGGAGGCTGTTCAGAGAAGGTTCACGAGGTTGATTCTGGAGATGATGGGGTTGACTTATGAAGATAGGTTAGTAGGTTGGGCCTATACTCATTGGAGTTCAGAAGAATGAGAGGTGATCACATTGAAACTTATAAGATAATGAGGGGGCTCAACAAGGTAGGATGCAGAAAGGATATTTCCACTCATAGGGAAAACTAAAACTATGGGACATAGTCTTAGAATAAGGGGCCGCCCATTTAAAACTGAGATGAGGAAAAATGTCTTCTCTCAGGGAGTTGTAAATCAATGGAATTCTCTGCCCCATAGAGCTGTGGAGGCTGGGTCATTGAATATATTTAAGATGGAGATAGACAGATTTTTGAGCAATAAGTGAGTAAAGGGTTACGGGGAGTGGGCAGGGAGTGGATCTTGATTCCATGATCCACCATGATCTTATTGAATGGCGGACCAGGCTCGAGGGGTAAAATGGCCTGCTCCTGCTCCTATTTCTTATGTTCTTATTTTCTTATGTTCTTCTCTCAAATGGGGCCACCATTCTACCTCCTCTACTCGCTTCCAAGTTGTTTCTATCTGGGATGTCCAACGCCTGTCGCCAATTCTTCCCGATGGTCACCTACTTAAAACAAAAGAAACAGTGACTCTGTTTAAGAACCCAAGGGGGGAATTTGTCAAATCATAAAATTTCTTCTGCCCCATGGGGCAAATATTCCCATAAAATTAAGAAACTTTCATTTAATAATGTTCAATGCCGGTTGAACCTCTCTTATCCGTCACCCTCGGATAAGGAATTTTGCCGGACGACGGGAGGTCAGCATTTCGGGCCCAGCTTCAGTGCCTCCACGACACTTGACCTCCTTCTGCCCCATCATGGCTTACCCCACAGGATATACCAGCGTGCGCATCTCCAAGATTCACTCCTAGAACATTCAAAGTAATGAAGAGGTCTTTTCTTTTTGTTTGGTAGAACGCCGAGGGCAGCAGGGAGGAGAGGAGCAGTTGGCCGGCTCCAGGTCACGGCACACTGTCCCGACCCTGTCCAGGGCATGGGAGGCAGGTTGATGGGACTCATTGTAATCCGTGTACTGAGCCGGAATTGTGTTAAGAGCAAGTCCGTCCAGCGGAGCTATGGCGGCTCTGTGCCTGCAGGAAAGCGAAAAACTTGCTGGGAGATTTAATCATATTTCTTTTTTAAAAAAAAACCTTTATCAAACTTTTATTTATAATTTAATTCAAAATATAATTATTAGTAGTACAGGTTGAATATCTCTTCCCCCCGTCCCCCACCCCCACTCCCTGACTTGAATACCCACCGTCAAGACCACTTCGGCAATCAGTGCCTTCAGAACCGGACCGAGGAAAGTGTCTCTGTCTTCAGGAGAGCAGAGAATATTGATGATTACGAAAAAAATTTATCTGCGCATGCGCCCCCCTCCCCCAGCCCCCTGCTGGGAATGATGCTGGACGAGGGGATTGCTGGATAAAAGAGTAATGGATAAGAGAGGTTTATTTGTATATTGAAAATTTCATTCATCAATTCAAAAGTGGCTCCATGCTGAATTACGAAATCACCTGTCAGTGGATATGGTTGACTTCTTTCTAGGTTTATAAGAAAGCAGAGCAAAATATTGTCTGACACCATTAAATCACTTCACATAAATGTAAGAAAACTTTTCCAAACAACCAAACGCCAACTTTTTACTTTTTTCTAGCAAAATTCATTATCAACATAGGGTGTCTTCCTTTTTCTCAATATATGAAAGTCTCATGTCCGGAGCTAGAAACATTCACATTAAAATATCCAGAATTACACCGTGGCCAGAATGAAAGTCGGGTTTTCATAGTTTAATTAACCTCAATCATTCCAATTTAATTTTCAAGTGATACCACGCAAAGACAGAAACTTTCCCTTTCTCCTTTCTTTCTGCACACAAAATCTGTTGCCTCCAAACTTTTTTTTAACACTTTCCTCTGGTATATGCTTACAATTCCCATATTTTAGATTTTACACTCATTTATATCACTGCCAAAACTTAGAGAATGGGTGTTTCAGACTTTCCACCAAATTGAAAAGACTGTTTTGTTACGATTCGAATATTCTTTTTTTCAGCAGACACCATAGCAACTAATTTCAATGTTGAAGCTTATCTTTTGCAGAATAAATGGCCTTCAGTGCATTTCAGAGCTGCGCGAATTATTATCAAAATAAATGCGCACCTGCATTTTAACACAATTTCATTAATTCTTAAACAACCGCATTCACACAACTTTGAAAATAGTGACCTTTGTAATGGATTATGAATTCGATGCGCCAAATCAGTTCAAAACCAAAAACATGGCTCAAGTACCTCTCAAACAATACATGTGTATACATACATAAATCAATTAACCAACTTAACAGCGAAGTTAAAAAAATCCACGACAAAAATACAAAGGATTACAAGTCTCAAAAGGTGGGATCTAAGACAAACACACAGACGCTCTTTTTTTAAAAACAGACTTCCACACAATCTGAAATTCCATCAACTCCCCAAACATTCACGACCGGTAAGTTTAATTACAAACGCACATTTTCCATACAATCTGAAAACTTTTCCAACAACCTTTCACTCAGTAAATAAGAAAATAAGAACATAAGAAATAGGAGCAGGAGTCGGCCATTTGGCCCCTCGAACTTGCTCAACCATTCAATAAGATCATGGCTGATCACCGACTTCCGGCCTTCCTGCTCCTCAGACTCTCGGACCTCCGGACCACCCGGACTCACGGATCTCCTGAACTCAGGACCTCTCTGGCCTCCCTTATTTATTTACTCGGCACAAAAGCTAGCAGCTTAAGAGTCAGTTTCAACTTTAAGTTTATTTTTCTTTTATCTCTTGAACAAACGTCTCAGCAACTTGATTCTATCCTGTCTATCTCCCCCGGACTGGGAGATCCATGAGTTCGGGAGGCCAGAAAAGTCTGTGAGTTCGGAGGTCCATGAGTTTGGGAGGCCAGAGAGGTCCGTGAGTTCTGGAGGTCAATGAGTTCTGGAGGTCTGTGCGTTCGGGAGGTCCATGCGTTCGGGTCCGTGCATTCGGGCGGTTCGTGCATTTGGGAGGTCCGTGCCTTTGGGAGTTCCGTGAGTTCGGGAGGTCAGAGAGGTCTGTGAGTTTGGGAGGTCCTTGACTTCGGGAGGTTCGGGAGGCTAGAGAGGTCCATGAGTTCGAGAGGTCCATGAATTCGGGAGGTCCATGAGTGCGGGAAGACCGGATGTCCGAGAGTTTGGAAGGTCAGGAGTCTGAGGAGCAGGAGGGCCGGAGGTCGGCAAGGAGTTCAGTTCTGGCGAGGAGCAAACAGCCCTCGTCTGGACAGGGAAATGGTTGGCTGTTTGATTGGGAAGTATCTATATCTCTCTTTTTTCTTTTTAATCAGATAAGTCTAATTAGAGGGATGGCAGGGCAGCTCAATGCTGTGGACTGCATATCCCGCGGCATGTGAGAAGTCCTGGATGCTTGGCGTGACCTCGACAACCATGTGTGCAGGAGGTGTCTCCAGCTTCAATGACTCGAGCTCCATGTTTCAGAGCTTGAGCGGCGGTTGGAGTCACTATGGTGCATCCGCGAGGCTGAGAGCTATGTGGACAGCACGTTTCAGGAGGTGGTCACATCGCAGCTTAAAAGCATGCAGGCATAGGGGAAGTGGGTGAACACCAGACGGAGCCAGAATGCTAGGCAGGTAGTACAGAATTCCCACTCTGAGTCCATCTCACTTACTAACCGATATTCTCTTTTGAGCACCGGTGAGGCCTTTGGGGAGTGCAGCCAGGAACAAGTGGCTCAGCCGCATAGGAGGAGGGCCAAAGAATAGGGGATTCAATAGTTAGGGGAATAGAGAGACGTTTCTACGGCCGCAGACGTGACTCCAGAATGGTATGGTGCCTCCCTGGTACCAGGGTCAAGGATGTCACAGAACAGGGCATTCTGGGGGGAAAAGGTAAACAGCTAGCGGTTGTGGTCCATATTGGGACCAATGACAGAGGTAGAAAGAGGGATGAGGTCCTGCAGGCAGAATTCAGGGAGTTAGGAGCAAAATGAAAGGGTAGGACCTCAAAGGTAGTAATCTCCGAGATACTACTGGTGCACATGGTAATGAATACAAGAATAGAAAGTTAGAGAGGATGAACATGTGGCTGGAGAGTTGTTATAGGATGGTGGACTTTAAATTCCTGAAGCATTGGGACTGCTTCTGGGGAAGATGGGACCTGTACAAACAGGAAGAGTTGCACCTCAACAGCACCGGGACCAATATTCTCGTGGGGAGTGCATTTGGAAAGCAGCGACAGGATCGGTCCAAGTCCACATGGATTTATGAAAGGAAAATCATGCTTGACTAATCTTCTGGAATTTTTTTGAGGATGTAACGAGTAGAGTGGACAAGGGAGAACCAGTGGATGTGGTGTATTTGGACTTTCAAAAGGCTTTTGACAAGGTCCCACACAAGAGATTAGTGTGCAAAATTAAAGCACATGGTATTGGGGGTAGTGTACTGACATGGATAGAGAACTGGTTGGCAGACAGGAAGCAGAGAGTCGGGATAAACAGGTCCTTTTCAGAATGGCAGGCAGTGACCAGTGGGGTGCTGCAGGGCTCAGTGCTGGAACCCCAGCTATTTACAATATACATTAATGATTTCGATGAAGGAATTGAGTGTAATATCTCCAAGTTTGCAGATGACACTAAGCTGGGTGGCGGTGTGAGCTGTGAGGAGGATGTTAAGAGGCTGCAGGGTGACTTGGATAGGTTAGATGAGTGGGAAAATGCATGGCAGATGCAGTATGATGTGGATAAATGTGAGGTTATCCACTTTGGGGGCAAAAACACAAAGGCAGAATATTATCTGAATGGCGGCAGATTAGGAAAAGGGTAGGTGCAACAAGACCTGGGTGTCATGGTACATCAGTCAATGAAAGTTGGTATGCAGGTACCGCAGGTGGTGAAGAAGGCAAATGGTATGTTGGCCTTCATAGCTAGGGGATTTGAGTATGGGAGCAGGTAGGTCTTACTACAGTTGTATAGGGCCTTGGTGAGGCCTCACCTGGAATATTGCATTCAGTTTTGGTCTTCTAATCTGAGGAAGGATGTTCTTGCTATTGAGGGAGTGCAGCGATGGTTCACCAGACTGATTCCCAGGATGGCAGGACTGACATATGAGGAGAGACTGGATCGACTGGGCCTGTATTCACTGGAGGTTAGAAGGATGAGAGGGGATCTTATAGAAACATAAAATTATGATGGGACTGGACAAGTTAGATGCAGGAAGAATGTTCCCGATGTTGGAGAAGTCCAGAACCAGAGGACACAGACTAAGGATAAGGGGTAAGCAATTTAGGACTGAGATGAGGAGAAACTTCTTCACTCAGAGAATTGTTAACCTGTGGATTTCCCTACCGCAGAGAGTTGTTAATGCCAGTTCATTGAATATATTCAAGAGGGAGTTAGATATCGCCCTTACGGCTAAAGTGATCAAGGGGTATGGAGAGAAAGCAGGAAAGGGGTACTGAGG
This sequence comes from Pristiophorus japonicus, assembly GCF_044704955.1. Classification (NCBI taxonomy): domain Eukaryota; kingdom Metazoa; phylum Chordata; class Chondrichthyes; family Pristiophoridae; genus Pristiophorus; species Pristiophorus japonicus. Next base: position 157,232,364 of record NC_091988.1, on the reverse strand, counting down.
TGTATGATCAGCCATGATCTTATTGAATGGTGGTGCAGGCTCGAAGGGCCGAATCTCCTACCCCTGCACCTATTTTCTATGTTTCTATGTTTCTATGAGATTTGCAAGTGCTGTTGGGGAGAGTTTAAACAAGCTTGGCTGGAGAATGGGAACCTGAGAACAAATTCAATAGGGAAGGAAGTAAAGCTGAAATTGGAAAGCATGAATGTAGAAAGTGAATCTATAAGACAGAGGAAACAAGGATTAGTAAGGAGGTCTTCCTGTGCTGAATGGTATATACTTTAATGCAAGGAGTATAGCGAATAAGGCAGATGAGCTGAGAGCACTTGGGAGTATGACATTATAGCTATTAGAGAAACATGGCTGAAAGAGGGGCAGGTTTGGCAGATCAATATTTCTGGTTACATGCTTTTTAGATAAGACACAGATGGGGTTAGAAAAATGGCGGCGTCAAGGTATTAAAGAAACTATTATAGCTGTGAGGAGGGATGATATGTTAGAGGGATCATCAAATGAGGCCATATGGGTCGAACTGAAAAATAAAAAAGGGGTGATGACACTGCTGGGCATGGATTATAGACCCCCAAATAGTGAGAGGGAGATAGAAGAGTAAATATGCAGGCAAATTTCCATGAAGTCCATAAACCATAAGGCAGTAATAGTAGAGGATTTCAACTATCCTAATATTGATTGGAACAAATATAGTGTGAAGGGTATAGAGGGTGTGGAATTCTTAAAATGCATTCAAGAACTTTTTTAGTCAGTACATAAAAAGCTCAATGCGGGAAGGGGTGGTTTTGAATTTAGTTTTGGGGAATGAAGCTGGGCAGTTGGAGGGGGTATCAGTGGGAGAGCACTTGGGTGCCAGTGATCAAAATTCAGTCAGATTTAAGGTAGTTATGGATGAGGACAAGGATAGACCAGGAATAAAAAACCCAAATTTGGTGAAAGGCTAACTTTGCTAAGTGGAGAAGTGATTTGACCATAGTGAACTGGAAACAGTTACTGGTAGGTAAATCAGTGTCGGAACAGTGGGAGGCATTCAAGGAAGAGATCCGGAGGGCTCAGGCCAAACATGTGCCCTTAAAGAAAGAGAGTGCGAATAACAATTCTAGAGCCCCCTGGATGTCTAGGGACTTGCAGGGGAGGATGAAGAAAAAAAGAGAAGCTTATTTCATATACCGACAGCTAAATACTGTAGAATCTCTGCAGGAATATAGAAAGTTTAGAGGTAAAATTAAAAAGGATATTAGGAATGCTAAGAGAGAGCATGAAAAATTCTTGCAAGTAAAATTAAGGAAAACCCAAAGATGTTCTATAAATATATTAAGAGCAAGAGGATAACTAAAGAAAGACTGGGCCTATTCGAGCCCATGTGGGTAATCTGTGTGTGGAGACAGAAGATGTTGGTATGGTTCTTAATGAATACTTTGCGTCTGTTTTCACAAAGGAAAGGGGCAATGCAGATGCTGCTATCGAGAAGTGTGAAATTCTGGATGAAATAAACATAGTGAAAGAGGAGGTATTAAAGGGTTTAGCAGCTTTGAAAGGGTATTTGTTTAGTTAGTGGGACTAATCACACCTTCTTCGTACATGAATTCTTCCAGAACCTGCACTACGTTGCGAGCTTCTGGCATCTCCACATGCTCCACCTTGACGTTGTGCAGGAGGATGTCCCAATGACAAAGTGGCAACCACATAGTGGAGCTGAATAGTCACCGATTTGGAGTCGAATGACTGCTGCTTGCGAAATTCTCCTAGGTGCTTTTTCCGCCTGTCTCTACTTCCGCTTCGCTGCTGCCAACCATTCCTAAGTGCATCATCAAAGCACGGACCACCGATCTCCCGCACCTCAACCTAAATTCAGGGGAAAACAATCTTCGGGACGTCGACACATTTTTCTGTTTGTGCACTGTGTTCGTGGTGTGTGTGACATGACTGTGCGGCGGCCATTCAAGAGGAGGGTGCACTGCCGCCATTTTATTTTTTTTGTTGGCCGACTGCCAGGTCGGCCCATCAAGTATAGCCTTGTGTTCGGCCGGGCTGGCAGCAGGCAGCCTAGCACCCATTCTTGGGTGCCAGGCCACTGGCCCGGCCGAAACCCCCTCCGGTGGCCCAGTGGGCCTAACTAAAAGAATCACAGAGTTCGCAGCGGCTATCCCCTTTAAGTGAAGGGGAGAGATGTGGTGACGCACAAGCGTCATGATGTCCGACAACCGCAGAGACACCGTCCCGCCTCTACTTCCGGCCCTCTATTGTGCTCACTGCTGCTCTACCATCCCCATTATGACCGACTTGCAGACCGCTCGAAAAAAAATGACAACGAGCTAAATTTCACATAAGAGGCCACCTCATCCACAGTGCTGGTGAAAACACATCAAAAGCTGCAGGTGCGAAACATTTCGGGCACTGGTGAATTTCTACCCCTCTGACTCATCAGAAATAATCGAATTGTTCCAATTTTCAACTGCTTCCACAACTCTAGGTAAAATATGATCAACATGAAGCAACCATGATCAAACATCTTGACCAAATATGTGTGAGGGCCACATATCTTCACTACTTTTCCTGGTAACCACTTTATCCATTTATGGTGATGGTTCTTCACTCTAACTTTCTGATTCAATTTCACACTTCTTTTACTCTACCTCTAATATGATTCTCTTTCTGTCTTAATTGTTTCTCTTCAATGACTGCCAAATTTGGCTTTAACAACGAGAACCTGGTTCATGGCTGTCGTTTGAGAAACAACTCTGCTGGTGTTCTACCAGTAGTTGTATGCTGAGTATTCCAATAAATAATTAGAAAATTAGCCAATCTGTGCTTGTAATTTAACTTGGATTTTTAGCTGTTCTGCAAAACAAAGAACCTCTCAGAGTCTCTCTGTTGGTTGGCAGAAACATCCATCATCAAAAATTTCAGCTAGGGAATCCAGAAATCCTATCCTCGTGGCCAATGTGATATTTTCTTACAACACTAACAAACACAGTCTGCAAGATGGCTCCAACTGTTCTCAAGTGACTTTTCCGCATGGCCCTTTTATGTATTTACATCAGTAGTTGCATTAACACAGTAGTCCATTAGGTGGAGCTCCTCTATTACACATTTGAGCAAGCTTCTTCCACTGCTTTAATCTCTGACTGTTTAACCTCCAACTCCTTTTCAAACTTCTCCTCGAGCTTCTCCTTCTCCTTCTGAAACTGTTGCAAATAGTCCTCGAGTTTTTTAACCCGTTCCTTCTCTACCTCCAGCTCCTTAAGGAGTTGGTTGACTACCGCTTCTCTTTCACTAATTTCTGTTTCACTTATCACATATTTTAACCTTCCTTCTATATGCCAGTAACCAAACAGCTTTCTTCAAACCAGGCCAACACATCGACCCCTTCATCCATAAATCTGTTTCTAACATCGGATCTTCGCTTTCCGCAATGACCCACACCCACCCCTCTCTGATGGGTAATTTTCCAATCATGTACTTTGTAATTGACTCATTCATTGCCGACAGTTTTGTTTTTCTCAAGTCCTTGTTCATCTGGGCACCAGCTGTAAGACTTATCTTTTATAAGAACAAGTTTTAGCCTGTAAGATTAGGGGGCTGAATTTTTGGCACCATTCTGCGCTGTTTTTTTGGCATACGCTGTTTTTTTTGGGGCAGACAAAAATCTGCACGTTTCGGCGAAGTTTCTGAGCGTTCTAAAGTAGATATATCTGATTTTTTTTGTTCCCGATTATTCTATGTCACTGGGGGAGGAACCTATAGGATGCACCATTTCTGGCCATTTAAGCGAGTTTGGCCAAGTTTTTAAAAAAATGGCGCAATGCAGCCTTCTGAAAAACCTTACCTACACTTAAGGAATTCGGTGCAGAGAAGAGAAAATCGGTGGAGAGAAGCGCCATTGTTTCAGCGGAGTTGAAGACACGATGGAAGGGGAGGGCTGGGTGTGGGATATTTATGGCCTGGGATAGGTGCGGGCCGGTGCGGGGTCCTTTCGGCCCGGGATTGCAGGGGTCCGGTGAGGGTCTTTTCGGCCCGGCATAGGTGTGGCTGGTGATGGTGGTGGCGGTGGAGGGGAGGGGGTTTCTTTCAGCCCGGGATTGCTAAAAAGGAATAAAGTAATTTCATATTGTTTCATATATAGAGATTTCAGTCTGTTGTCCCAAGTCTCACTTAGTGATCTATTTTACAATGGAGAAATGCTTATTTGTGCATCAGCCCTTGAGTGTGTCAACAGCTCAAGAATAAGAAGGCTACGGGTGCAGATGGAATTCCTGCTGAGACGCTAAACTATGGCGGAGAGGCACTGTTGGCGTGGATACATGACCTCATCTTTCTCATTTGGAGGGAGGAGAGCATGCTGGGAGATCTCAGAGATGCAGTGATCGTGTCCATTTTTAAAAAGGGGAACAAATCCCACTGTGACAACTACAGGGCAATCTCCCTGCTATCAACCACTGGGAAGGTTGTTGCTAGAGTTCTCCTTAATTGTCTTTTCCCTGTGGCCGAGGGGCTCCTCCCGGAGTCGCAGTGCGGATTTCGTCCCCTACCGGGAACAACGGACATCATCTTTGCAGCACGACAACTGCAGGAAAAAGGCAGGGAGCAGCGCCAGCGCTTACACAAGGTCTTTTTCGATCTCACAAAGGCCTTTGACAATGTCGGGTTTATGGAGCGTCCTCCTCCATTTTGGATGCCCCGAAAGTTTGTCAACATCCTTCGTCTGCTCCGCAACAACATGCAGGGTATTGTGTATGGAGAAAGAGTCAGACTGAACACTGTGAGCTTAAAGTAAAGTGCGACCTTAGTCTTTTATTGCAGGTCTCCAGAGTGCCTCTCCAACCTGTGAAGCCTTCTTAAATATCTGTGCTCCCAAGGGATTATGGGATCCCTTGGGACTCCAGGGAATGAGCCCTCTGGTGGCTGTATAGAGTAAATACAAGTCCACATTTATAACACAGGGCGTGATCCTTACAAGCGGATCCATTACAGCCCCATTTCACATCCGGACCGGGGTCAAACAGGGCTGTGTCATCACTCCAAATCTCTTCTCAATCTTCCTCACTGCCATGCTCCACCTCACTGTCAACAAGCTTCCCGCTGGAGTAGAACTAAACTACAGAACCAGTGGGAAGCTGTTTGACCTACACCGCCTCCAGGCCAGGTCCAAGGTCACCCAAAACTCTGTCGTTGAACTGCAGTATGCGGACGACGCCTGCTTCTGCGCACATTCTGAGGCTGAACTCCAGGATATAGTCGATGTATTCACTGAGGCATATGAAAGCATGGGCCTTACGCTTACCATCCGTAAGACAAAGGTCCTCGACCAGCCTGCCCTCGCCGCACAGCACTGCCCCCCAGTCATCAAGACGGCTTGGCCCTCGACAACGTGGACCACTTCCCATACCTCGGGAGCCTCTTGTCTTTAGCAGTTTAGAAAAGAAAAAGATAAAGCAGGAAAAGGTCTCTGCCACGGGAACAGGAGGAGGGCAGAAAAAGGGGACTTGCCATAATTGTGGAAAATCGGGCCATTTTGCCAGGGAATGCAAAGGGAAAGGCAGTGAAAAGCAATGTACGTATTGAGGTAAGAAAGGGCACCTGGAAGCGACATGCTATGGTAAAAATGGCTATCCTAATAAGGCAAGGACCCTGTCAGAACAGGAATACCAGAAGTGGCAGGCGTACAAAGCCACCCGGTGATGTCTGGCGGCCCCTGTACAAAGTAAAAAGGAGGGAAGGATATATGTGTCTGCACTAGTAGGGGGCCGACAGTGTGAGATGCTAGTGGACACGGGAGCCTCAATATCCATTACCAATATGCCCCTTCCCGTCACCGACAAGAAGGGCTCTGGAAACGGCGGGCCTTAAGGTTAACCCCAAAAAGGCCCAGGTAGGGAAATCCCAGGTCCTGTACCTCGGATACTGCCTCTCAAAGGGGCTGAAAGAAATGCCCTCGGATAGGAAAAAGGCTGTCAAGAACATGCCTAGACCAGTAATGGTAAGGGGGGTGAGGAAAGTACTGGGCCTCTTTAATTACAGCTGGAACTTTATCCCTGATTTTGCAAAAATTGCTGAGCCAATACAAAGATTAGTGAAAGGGGGGAAACCGGCCCTGGACCTCATAGAGTGGGGCCCTGAACAAGAACAGGCGTATAGTAAACTCAAGTCAGAACTAGTCTCCGCACCTGGATTGGGACTGCCTGACATGGGTAAGGATTTCCACATCCACTGTCACAATGAAGGTGGGTTCTATATGGCCGTGGTCACCCAAGATCACGGGGATAAAAGGAGACCTATAGCCTATTACTCTACCACCGAAAGCCCGGTGGTGACTGGGTTATCCAGATGTATAGCCGCGCTAGATTGCGCAGCTTGGGCGGTAAAAAAATAAGCAAGCCTGTGGTGATGATTAAAATTAAAGCCCACAGGAGGGAGCCGGACCGAACCAGTCCAGATTGGCTGAGTCACCAGGGAAATAAAGCTGCAGACATAGCTGCACAGAAGGCATTAGAACAGGAAGAGTGTGAGGAAGCCTCAGTCAGTGCCGCTGGGGCCCGAGACCAACAGATAAGTATTGAGAAACTACACCAGGACACTTCTGAGGAGGAAATAGGTATGTGGACAAAGCAGGGCGCAATGCAAGGGAAGGATAACGTTTGGAGACGAAATGACAAGGTAATGGCGCCTGAATGCATACAGAATACCTTATTGGAGTTGCATCATGGCCTGTCTCATTCAGGACGAGAGGCCATGACCGGGAGTCTTGGAAGAGATTGGTGGTGGAAAGGGATGGGGCGAGATATCGCCAAATATTGCCATCGGTGCGTTACGTGCGCACAATATAATCCAGGCAGGCCCATTAAAATTAAAATGGGACACCAGCCCCGTCCATGGGGGCCATGGGAACACGTACAAATTGATTTCACAGGTCCTTTGCCCCCATCCCATGGAAAAAAGATATTGCCTAGTGATTATAGATCAATGTACCCGGTGGGTGGAAGCTTTCCCCACACGTGATTGCACTGCCTCAACAGTGGCAAGGATATTCTGACCAAGGCACCCACTTCACCGGAAAAATTGTAAAAACAATATGCCAGCTAATGGGCATAAAACAAAATTCCACATCCCCGACCACCCGCAGAGTTCTGGAATGGTAGAGCGCATGAACCGTACCCTTAAGAACGCCCTGGCAAAGGCCATGCAAACGTCAGGAAAAACGTGGACAGAAGTATTACACATTATATTGATGAAGTTAAGAGCCATGACAAACCGGACAACCGGATTAACTCCTTATGAACTAATGACAGGAAAGGCGATGCAATCCCAGAGAACATCATAACAGGGGGAGGCCGATGTAGGCCCATTAAAAGACAAAATAAAACGGTATGTTTTGGAACTAAGTACTCAATTAAAAGGGATGCGTATATTAGTTAGGGACAATCAGAAAGAAAGAGACGCGGAAGCAGAGCTTACAAAGCTCCCTGAAGTCCCATTGGCAGGAAGTCACGTTATGGTAAGGGTCCTCCCGGGAAAACCAGGGTTTGCCCCAAAAATGGATAAGACGGTATGAGGTTATAATCAGCAGGGACACTTGTGCCTGCATCGATGTTAAAGGGAATGGACAATGGAAGCATCGGACCCAGCTTAAGGTTTTTGAACCAGCCGTTTAGCACACGTATTAGTTGTTGTTGTTTGTCTATTTACAGATTGACACCGAGAGATTCTTCAAGCAAGCCTTATGGCCATTTTGCCTTTGACTATTTGTTAATTATAGAGTAATAAGATGAAACTATATATTGCGATCGGTGCGATTATCATAGTTCGTGTTAGGTCCGGCCTGCTAGCTAGACTGAAACGAGAGTTACATGTGAATACCTTTTTGTACATGTCTTATGTTTATTAGGTGGCGACGGGGGGCTGAGAGAGAGATTGGGATCGAATCTAACAGCATACAATGGCACTTATTTTGTGTGCGGGCATAAGGCCTACCCCTGGTTACCACAGAACTGGAGGGGGTCCTGTTATTTGGGATATGTGGTCCCCTTTTGTCAGACGGGTACGTACTTTAGCAGAAGTACAGACACCAGGTCGACTAAGACGAGATCTTATCCCGGTACAGAGGCTATTTGGGGTCATGATGCTCCCATTCGAGATAGGACGCACCATGGATGAATTACGTAACCTAGAGAGGGTACTGGAACAGATAGTTAACGACACTGCTGAAGCAATAGAGGGCATAACGGCTGAAATGGTAGCCATATGCACAATGGTACTCCAGAACCGAATGGCCCTAGATTATATACTAGCACAAAGTGGGGGCACATGTGCCTTAATTGGAGCTGAATGTTGCACTTACATTCCCGATAATTCAGAAAACATAACCAACCTCGCTGATCACATAAGAAGGGAGGTAAAGAAGGTATCCACAACAGCAGGAGGACCTGGCTGGTTTGACTGGCTGTTAGGGGGATCCTGGGGGTCCTATCTTATGCATGGAGTAATTATTCTGGTTGTAATAATAATTACTTGCTGTCTGATTATCGGGTGTTTTAATATCTGCTGTAAAGTTATGATGGCTTGACTGATGCCAGTAGCCAATGTAATCGCCGAAGAAGAAGCACATCTGATGGAAATACCTGAAGACACCAAGGATGAAGAAACAGACGACGATGACACCGACCACTATCTTTGAAGGGTAGCCTAGAGCTACAGGCAAGGTGGACATACGGAACATCAGGGAAGTAACATACCCCAAAGGACGAATATATGACATCATGCTACTATCATTGTGGTCATCTGGATTTCGTGAACATCATCCAGGACCAAAAGGGGGAATATTGTTGGAGCGGATTTTTGGACATATACTTGACTCGTATACGGGACCAAACATTTGTTTTATTTTCCCCTTTAATGAATTTTGTAAGGGACAATACTGATGCATTATGCTTTATATAAAAAAACAGTTAGACTTCAAGGTATGCTGGCCTTGAGTTATGGAGATAGGAAAGTGAGATAATGAACACTGGAGAGTTAAGTGCTGGGTATGTTTGTTTATACCGGTGCCAAAAGCCTGCACTTGTTTATACTGCCCTGTCACAATGCAGGATGGTTTATATCAAAAGCTTAGCCTTCGATAGTAAAAGCTTTGTAGTGCTAAAGCATGTGATGTAAAGTGACGTAATTTGTAAGATAAAAGAACCTTACTGGAGATACCAATTTGAGAAGTGGTTCAGAGACAGGGGTCCCTAACACTTCTCCCAAAGCTTTGTCTCCGATTTAATAAACCTCTCTTTATATATTATACAGTCTCGGAAATATTTTTCCACAACAGTTTCCTATCCCCTCCTCTCAGCAACCTTCCCCTCACTTCTCACGGGTGTCTCCGTAAGTTGATTGCTTTTGTGGCAACTTGTACAACACACTGCCTCCAGGGAAATTCAGATGTTCTAAATGCCAAATTGAATACATTTTAAGATTTTATCTCACTTGATTAATGAGCTGTCTGATATCTGGCATCATCATTGATGGCTCTGAAGCCTTCCAACACAATACCCTCACTCCACCCTCCCTCTCCCTCTTTAATTTAGCTGCTATATTGTATACATGTCTCTAACTTCCAATGAAAGTCATATATGCAAAGAAACAATCAAACATTCGAGCATACAAAATTGATAGCAGTAAAAGACCAATTGGTCTATGAAGCCTGCCACACACCATGATGGCTGGAGAATTGTGACGAGACACTTCTTCCCTCCCCCACCCACAACCGCAGCCATATAATCCATGTAATTCATTAGTTATTTCACTACACTTGATTGAAATAGGCAAATATAAAGACAATCACAAATATCATTGATTAGTCAATAGTTTACTGATAATAAGAATAATTAAAAGAAAGGCTTGCATTTGTACAGCGTCTTTCACAATGTCAGGATGTCCCAAAGCGTTTTACAGCCAATGACGTACTTCTTTAAAGATCCAGGGAGAAATTAGGCTTTGTGACGTCTTTTTTTGGGCATTAATTTGTCTCTTAAAGGTCGGGATGCCATACACACTTCAGATAGAAAGTGCTCCGGACGCAAAGGGCTTTGTGCTCGCGCACCTAACGACAGCAGCAGCATGTAGAGCAGGAAGATCATGACGTCAATCAGTGTGCCATGCTGATTTGATGACAGCACTGCCATTTTGGAGCACCACACTCCAGCCAACAACCTCTCTTAATCTCGCATAGCTGAACACGATATTAAATGGCATGAAGGACACCCCAACATCACTCATTATGTAGATCATGAACTAATTACAGGTTAGTTGCTGGATTACTTATTCTGGCTGTTGGTGCAGTTCTATATGTTTTGGGAGCTTTCCCATACTTGGCTAATGCCTCAGTAGTTTACAGTCTGGCTGGTACTGCAGCACATTTTTGATGGCCTAGTAGGGTTTCCTCTTGGCATGAGCATGACTGGATGAGTGAGCAGAGTCCATGCAGAGCAGGACAAGCTACTAGAAGTGGGAGGAGGAGGAGGGGGAGAAGGGCTCTCGACAGGAGGCCTTATCCATAGAGGGAGCAATTCTCGTACCTGAACTTCAGCAAACACCAATGCTTGGGACGTCTGTGCTTCACTAAAGAAGTCATGACTGAAATCTGCCAACGGTTGCAGCCACAACTCTAACCTCAGAGCAAGGTAAGCCAAGGTGACCATGGGTTCAAACTTTTATGCGTCCGGCTCCTTCCAGGCTGCAGCTGGAGATATAAGCAGCATCTCGCAGTTTGCAGTATTTTGCTGCATAAGGGATGTAATTGAGGCTGTCTATACAAAGAGAGACAGCGTCATCCCATTCCCTCTTGCCAAAGACAAGCAGGCGGAGCGAGCAGAGGGTTTGCTCAGATTACAGGCTTCCTCATGGTGCAGGGTCCCATTGACTGCACACACATTGCCTTGCTTGCGCCTCCTGTCAACTCTGCCTTTTTCCTGAACTGAAAGTGATTGCACTCTCTCAATGTGTAGCTGGTGTGCGACCACAGGCAATGAGTCATGCAGGTCAATGACTGGTATCCAGGCAATAGTCACGATTCGTTCATTCTGCGGCAGTCCTCTGTACCAGCTGTATCTGCCACCATGGCAACTCAAAGGGTTGTGACTGGACGACAAGGGTTATCCACTCATTACATGGCTCATGACTTCTGTCCGGAACTCATGCACAGGTGCATTATATGAAGTTTACAATGAGGGCCATGCTGCTACAAGGAAGATTATAGAGCACAATGATCATAAGATTAGTCAGTGCAGAAAAAGTAAAAAATAGTTTAAAAAAGAGTCTTGATTGAAACTGAGCAAATTTTACAGGGACAAAAGTATTCAGTCAATGTTAAGCTGCTGTGCACAAAGTATTCAGGTCCCAGGATGCATCTCCAACCATTTGACGATAAATCAAAAGAGGTTGTTTTAACTTTTTCTAACTTACTGGTGAGGTCACATTTGGAGCACTGTGCAGAGTTTTGTCAACTTATTGGATGTGTTGCAAAGAATGATTAGGAATACAGAACGGTATGAATGTAGGCATTGGTGAGCAATTAATATGGAACACATTGACAGGCAACGCTTTGTGGCATGGACCATGTATGAGATACATAGTATTGTTAGGTAGTCTTTTCTTTCTAGATTCATTTAAGTGTCTTATGCATCTGGTCCATGGTCCTGCAGGTAGCATACACATCATTGAGCCTGCTTACCACCTTCTTCCAGCAATGGTTACAATACTGTCATCTGAGGAGGCTGCTCCATGAGGTGAGAGCAAAGAGGCTTGTCTTTTTGCATTAACACAGCAACACTCTTTGCACCCACCTCGTGGAGTTGTGTGTCCATTTGGCCATCTATCAACAGAGGGTCAGATGCTCTGTCCACTGTTTTTTTTTATTCGTAGCCAATCTTTCCAATTCTTTGTCAAATCACAAACGCCAGAGGTCACCTTGCACACATCAAGGATCACTCTGCGCCAATGCTCTTAGCCAAAAGGCCGAGAGCCACTGCACCGTTCCTGGAAGTACTGCAATACCAGGTTCGTGCCATGGAGGTGGGTGGGTCAGGCCCCCCACACACCTCCGTGGAGGTGGATGGGTCAATCCACCCCACCCACCTCCTATTTCCAAAAAGCATAGGAGAACCACCTTCCTGATCCAGGGAGAACCACTTTGGGGTCATGGTTACTCCCCTGTCAGGTCAGTTACGCATGATCTTAGCCAAAGGCCGAGAAGCGATCTCTCCACTGTTACTTGCCCACAAAATCTGTTGAGTGGCTTCAGATTGGGTTTTATTTCATTTCATTTATTCCCACCTCTCTTTGCCTCCACACCCTCTCCCCAACGCAGTTTTGACCAAAGTTCACAAATATTTACAATTTATTTTGAAGGCGGATAAAAATCAAAGCAATATTTTTTTCTCATTTGCAGCCACTTACCTTTAAGTGCACACCTGGACCAGCTGGCTAGATGTTTTGTTACCTCCATTAGATTTGCTACCCGCATAAAGCCAAAACCACACAGATGGCTATGAATGACTATTCAGATGAACCGATAGTGAAAATCTAGGGGCAGTCAGATCACAGCAATTCTAACTTTGGTCCAGCAATGTTGCACTTAAAACCTTAGTGTCAGGTGTGGCTCAGTGAGTAGCACTCTCGACTTTGAATCAGATGGTTGTGGGTTCAAAATTGAGCACAAAATATCAAAGCCGATATTCCAGTGCCGAGAGAGTGCTGCTCTGTTGGAGATGCCATCTTTCGAATGAGACGTTAAACTGAAGCCTCATTTGCTCTCTCAAGATCCCATGCTGCTATTTCGAAGAAGAGCAAGGGAATTATCCCTGATGTCCTGGCCAATATTTATCCCTCAATCAACATAACAGAAAAAAACATATGATCTGTTCATCATCACATTGCTGTTTGTGGGAGCTTGCTGTGCGCAAGTTGACTGCTGCGTTTCCCACATTACAACAGTGACTACACTCCAAAAGTACTTAATTGGCTGTAAAGCGCTTTGAGACATCTGGTGGTTGTGAAAGGTGCTATATGAATCCAAGTCTTTCTTTCTTTAAGTATAAATAGCTCCCTTTTGTTTTGAACTTCTTTTGATACTCTAATCTCCAGTTTGATTTGTTTCACCAGCTATATTCCAAATAGCAAAGCTTTTTAAAGAGTATTCTGCTGTGAGTGACTGACACCCATGCTATAAGTGGGATCTGATGCAGTATCAATCCCTATTTTCATGTCCGTAGAAGTGGATATATGCAGATGCGAGTCAGCTATATTGTCCATATACCCTTACATGTTGACATTTTAAAGCGTGGTACATATGCAATGTACATGCATCCAAGTTTTACAGTTAGGAAAGCTGTCTACATAAGGCAGCACAAGTTTGTGAAACGGGAAAGTTATTAAATATGTAAGTTAGTATATGTTTCAAAAATGCTTCAATCAGAATTTTGCTGCTTTCAATGCACTTTCAATCCAACCACAGCAAAAGTATACATTTGTGTACAAGTGTTTTAGGATTTAATTTAAAGTTGCCTGTTAATATTTTCTCATAACCTCTCTTTGCCTCTTGTATTAACTTTTCAATTCCCTCCTGTACTTTTCATAATCTTCCCAATCATTAACTGAATTTTGCTCCTGACACTTGTTATAAAACTCCCTTTTCTGTTTTTTTTTTACTTTTATTTCCTTTGTCATTCAGGATTCATTGGCTTTGGATGTTCTCCCTCTTCCCTTCAAAGGAATATGACTATTTGTTACCTGAATTATCTCTTCCCGGAATGGCTTCCGTTGCTCCGTTACTGCTTTAACCTGCAATGTCCTTTTTCAATCTGTCCCTTCTTAAATCACTGAAATTATCTCTTCCCCAGTTGAGCGTTTTTACTTTAGATATGTTCTGATCTCTTTCCATAATTTCTTTAAACTGGAATATGTTGTGGTCACGGTTAGCTAAGTGATCTACGGTAACACACTTGGTCTACTTCATTTCCGAGAACCAGATCGAACACTGTCTCCTTCCTAAAATAAAAACAGATAATGCTGGAAATCTCAGTGCGTCAGGCAGCATCTGTGGAGAGAAACAGAGTTAAAGTTTCAGGTCGATGACTCTTCGTCAGAACTAGCAAATATTCGAAAGAACAGTTTCTTAAGGAGCACTGAAAGGGGGAGGGGAGGAAAGAACAAAAGGGAAGGTATGTGATAGGGTGGAAGGCAGGAGAGATTTGAGAGAGAAAAGAGATGATGGGCCGACTCGAGATGGTAATGGCAGAAGTTAGAAAAAGATTAGTCTAGATAGGGTGTGAATAGCGGAATAATTACCAGGTGCCATGGGAAACAGAGAGAGAGAAAAAATACATAAGAGCCTTCTGCCTCCTTCCTGTTGGACCGGAGACATATTGATCGAGAAAGTTCTCCTGTACACATATCGGAAATTCTGCTCCTTCGCTACCCTTACGTTTTTTCCAGACTAAGGGCTCAATTTTCCCCAGTGATTTGTGCCGTTTTTTTGAGCCGGCTGCTCTTTTTGGCCTAAGTTGAAAAACCACAGTTTTCCCAATCAATTTACACCAATGAAAGTCAGTTAGTTACGATTTTTTTAGGTCAGTTTTTTTTCAGGCAAAGGGGCATAACCAGCCACCTACATCAATTAGGGAAGTTTGTCCAGCTGAGGGTTACTCCAGTTCTGCTTAGGCCAGCGTATGTGGTCTCTGCTGAAAAACCTTCCCTAAAGTTAAGAAAATCGGCGCAGGTAAGGAAATCACAGTAAAAGAATTGAAAAACACATAGCAGCAACTTACCTCCAATCCCGCCCGAAGGCTGTCCGGTCCCATTCTCGGTCCCTGGTTCACACACACACACACACACACGAGCGAGAGAGAGAGACGTTACATTTGCAGTTTTCCAATGTGCTGGGACCGCCCCAGAATCCATGGAATTTTGGTAGTGTGTTGTTCTTTTACCTGGAGCAGGTGGTGGGGAATGTTGCAGTACAGACTTTGTGCCTGTCTGAGTGACAACCTCAGGGTTGGAAGAGGTGGATGAATGATTTATTCAAAGCAAGTTGCCAATCACATTTCCTGGGATGGGAGCATAACCATAGGCTCCCTTTGGAAATAAACCGTTTGTGTCTTCAAACCTATCATCCCCTTTCATAAACTTCTAGTTTCAGCAATGTAAAAAGCAGAAAAGAAGGACTGGTTATGAAATTTGATTTGCAAAACATTCCTTAAAAACCCTGCAATTCCCCAAAACTTGTTCAGTCATCATAAAGAAGTGTTGTTGATCACTGGAATCATTAAGAACAGGTTTTAAACTGTTGATGCGTCATTTTTGATTACATTGTCAGCTCTTCAGAAGCTGTTGAGCTTGTTTTGTAAATTTTCTAGGTTTTGCATGATGGGTTGGTGGGACTCTTCATTATTGAAATTCCTGTACTCTGCCCACCCACCTGTGGGAAAATATGCTCCTTATAAGTTTCTTCATTAAAAATATTAACGTGACACTAGGACCATGCCCTGGGCACATGAAATAATATCTTAGAGCTGATTTTCCTTACAAGGACAAGCTCAGAAAGGGTTGGCATCTTTTATGTACCTGTTATGTATCTTATCTGTTTGTAAATTTGAACCCCGAGAAGTGGTATAATAATCGGTTATTATTCCCTGTATTCCATTGAAAAGGCATCAGATTATGTAACGTGTTGTGTGGTGCTTAATGAGTCAAGATTTCAATCCCACCATGACAAGTTATGAAATCGAATTCAACAAATCGAATAAATTATGGGCTGGCACCAGGAATAAAATGACTATGAAAACAGCCACTTTGTTGTAAAAACTAAACTGGTTCATTGATGTCCATTAGGGAAGAGATGCTGCTGCCTCGACCCAGGCTGGCCTACAAATGGCACCAATCCTAAACCATTTGGTTGACACTCCATACTTTTTGAAGTGGCCTATCAAGCCATTTGCAGAAGTGGGCATCCTGTTGCAAACTCATAGGGCCAGAAATTGCATAGCGCCCTGTTTGGGCAATAACTTTAGTGGGAAGGCAAAAATATCGGCAGTCGCTACACAATGTAATCCAATGCGAACTTCTGGTTTAGTGCACTAGGAGTGAAGTGAAGCGCTAAAACAAGTGCTACCAATTCCCTTGGAGTGCTAGACGGAGCAAGAGGGGCGGTAGCGGCAGAGTGCTGCACAATGCCCAGTGAAAATTAGGTGTGCTTACCGCTGCACTTATTTTACAATGAAAATAAATATTTGCTGGTATTGCCCACATCCAAAAGACAAATGTAGCAAGACAGCAAACATTTAATCAAATAACAAATGCATTCCAATCGAGAAAACCAGGCCAGGACAGAGGTCATTCCCTCTAT